>NC_143256.1:64222837-64847837 GCF_984573655.1 Nuphar pumila | reverse complement strand
TGAGTGAATTTTTTTTATGCTCGTGATATTTTCACTGCCTTATTTACAGAAGAATGATTTTTAAAAATGTGTCATAGCTATGATCAATATCAGTTCACTTATGGCTTTTCAATATCATGGATTTTTTCTTACTAGTCATATCGAGGATTTTTTTTCATCCTTTTGGGTTGACCAACAAAAAAACTTAAATTTTATTCTTTCTTCACAAAAGCTTTGTCCTTTTTGGAAGGAAAACTGAAGGTAATTTGAGGTAAAATCTTTGTGCAATAAATTTTTGAGATCAACAAATGTTTTTCATGATAAATTGGCAAAGTATTCTTGAAATCCTTGATGAAAGAAATTACTTGATATCCAATTGACACAACCGTGGCTAAATCCTCCTCTCATTTCCCCAAAGGAGAGACTCAGGATTGACCCTTACTTGAATGGGTAATAAAAAAAAATACTCCGCTCTTCCCTGGAGAGGAGGTGCTTGCAAAATAAACTTTCGAAGAGAAATTAAGTTTTTGTCAAAACTCTCTAACTCTAGGCTTCTCTTATGGAAAGGTAGCCGATTGGGTAAGGTCGATGAATTGTCATAAAGGAGCGAGTCCATCATACTTTCCCTGGAAACAGGGTCCTCAATGACGGGATGGCCTAACAAAAAATATTGGGGGGTCACAAGGAGAATGAGTCAAAACTCTCTCTAGAAAAGAGGTTCCTTATGTGATAATAAAAAATTGTCTTGCAAACTGTTCGCGAAACACGAGTCCCTTCAAACTCTCCCTAAAAAGAGGTTCAGCAAACCAACAAAAATTGCATGCAAAAAGAACGAGCTCCCTTAAACTCTCCTTGTACGAAAGGGTCTCTCACAAGAAAAATGATTGATATTGAGCCAATTGACATACGAGTTTGACACGAAAGTCAAATCTTGAAAAACCATGATTGGCAAAAGTGACACGTAGGTAAAAAAAAAGATTGACTTTGATAGAGTTGATAACCTGAAGGTTTGCTTGATAAGAATTGATTGATCGAAGGTCTGACTAACAAAATTGGTGACCCGAAGGTCTGATAAATATTGATTGGTTCGCAGGTCTGAAAATTGGCATTGAGCTTGAATCCTGATGTGAGACTAGTGTTTGGATTGAACTTTAAAAGAACGACCAATACGAAAACCGGATTTTGAAGAAGCACTAGCACTGGATTTTGAAAGAGTACCAGCACTGACACTGGATTTTAAAGATGTACTAGTACGAACACTGGATTTCAAAAAAGTACCAGCACAAACACTGGATCCTAAAAAAGTACCAACACAAACACTGGATTTTGGAAAAGTACCAGCATGAACATTGGATTTTGAAAAAGTACCAGCAAAAACACTGGATTTTGAAAAAGTACTAGCATGAGCATTGGATTTTGAAAAAGTATCAGTACAAACACTGGATTTTGAAAGAGTACTAGCAGAAACACTGGATTTTGAAAAAGTACTAGTACAAACACTGAATTTGGTGAAAAGACCAACGCAAAGCTCGATTTTGTAAAGGGATCAACGTAAAACATGGTTTAGAAGAAAAGTTTGAGTCAGAACTTGAATTTTCAAAAGGAACTAGACAAATTGGATTTGAAAGAAGATTCGAGTCAGAACTCAGATCTTCTAGACCAATTCTTGAATTTGAATTTAAAAATTGACTTAAAAGCATGATGAGTGTGAAGACTGAATTTTGGAATAGCTCGATCAGTATAAAAGTGGTTTTTGGAATAGTTCGACCAGTGTGAACTGGATTTAAGGAGTTCGACCAGTGAAAACAGGATTTAGAAAGTTTGACCAGTAAAAATCAGATTTTAGGAAATTCGCCCGATAAAAACCGGATTTAGGAAGTTCGACCAGTGAAAACTTAATTTAGAAAGTTTGACCAGTAAGAATCGGATTTTAGGAAGTTCAACCGATAAAAATCAGATTTAGGAAGTTCGACCAGTGAGAACTGGATTTGGAGAGTTCGACCAGCAAGACTGGATTTGGAGAGTTCGACCAGTAAGAACTGGATTTAGGGAGTTCGACCGCTAAAAATCGGATTTAGGAAGTTTGACCAGTGAGAACTAGATTTAGGTGATTCGACCAGTAAAAATTGGATTTAAAGAGTTCGACTAGTAAAATTGGATTTATGGAGTTCGACTAGTAAGAACTGGATTTAGAGAGTTCGACCAGTAAGAACTAGATTTAGAGAGTTCGACCAATAAGAACTTGATTTAGGGAGTTCGACCAGTGAAACTGGATTTGGAGAGTTCGACCAGTAAGACTGGATTTGGAGAGTTCGACCAGTAAAAACTAGATTTTAGAAAGTTTGACCACTAAAAACTGGATTTTAGAAAGTTCGACCAGTAAGAACTGGATTTGGAAAAAGGCTTAACCCGAAGGTTGATTTTGGCAAGATTGGCGAAAATGGTTTTGATAAAAGACTTGACCCGAATGTCAAATTTGGAAAAGACTGGTATTTTAAAAAGTGTTTGTTGATTATGATGAGAGATTTTCAATCTTCACCATCACGATGACTTGGACAACTGTCGAGAGTCTCAGGATTATTCCTTATCCTAAATGGGTATTGATTCGATGCAAATGAATACAAATAGATGCAAATGAAACAAATACAAATGAATGCAAATAGATGAATGCAAATAGATGCAAATGAATGGTGAAAGACGTTGTTTGATCCTGCCTGCATACATGATGCTTTTAAAGTAAAGACAATTTTTCAAAAAAAAACACCCCAGTATAACTAAGGAGTAAGACATTGAATAATTGATATTTGAAGAACACTCTATGAATATAACAAGGCAACAAATTTCTTGGTTGATTTGGGAGGCACTCTGAAAGAGACCACTCCTCACAAAATGATATTTTGCAAAGAAGGAAAAATAAAGAAGATGGTGCCAAGCTATTAGGAAGATTGATAATTTTATTGATGAAAGAAATGGGACCACGTCGTCCCTATAAAATGACCAAAGAAAAAAACAAGAATGAGAGAGTATTGGTTCTGTTGCTCTTAGGGTGCCGATGAGCTGACCGCTTTGTCCTCTTCTTTGCCTTCCACAAGGAGATTTTTATCAATATAGTCTTGAATAATATTCTTGAGAACGAGCAGTGTTCGGTATCATTGCCCGATGAAACTTGCAGAATTGGTCTTTAAACCTCCCCCTAACGACAGGAGGATCATCGATTTTTGAGAGGTTAATCATCTCCTTGGTCAGCATATACTTAAGGATTTCTTCACGCGACTGATATAGGGGAGTGAAGTCACAGTTAAAACTCCAATTGTCATGCTTCGATTTTTCTTGAGTTTTTGATTTCTGATGAGAGCTTGACTGGAGAAGCCCATTGTAAGACCCACGATTTTTCTGAGAAAATTATTCAATATATGATGAAATTTTAAAGTATATATGTGAGCCTCTCTATACGTATATATATGTATTGGTGTATGTATGCGTATATATATATATATATATATATATATATATATATATATATATATATATATATATATTCATTAAAATCGAACCATCAAGATTTTTGAAAAGGGGCTTAAAACCATTTCATTATAAAATTATACTTCAAATGTGGTTTATGAAAAGTTTTAGGTTTTTATCAAAAAAAAATTAGAAAGGATATTTCCAAAGATCAAAGTTTAATTTCAAAAAAGAAAGAAAGAAGAAGTGGTTTTTGGAAACGAATTAAAACAAAAATTTAACAAGTTAAAGTTGAGGTTTTTTGAAAAGAGCCAAAATGAAATTTAACCAGTTAAAATTTAGGGTTTTTGAATTCTTGGAAAGGTTGGCACACAACCAACGTTTTCCTAAGGCATGGGCGCACTCTAGGGTGAAACCCATGCCAATTTTAAACGTAAAAAAAAAAAAGAATGAAAAGTCAAAAGCCCAAAAAGTAGCTCAAATTTAAGGAGGAAAAAGGGGGTGGTGGTTAGCATTTAAGAGGGGATTTCAAAAAGGGGGGGGGGGCATGAGCATGGTGAACCGTCCATCTCACCCTCTTATCCCAGCCCTCCATTTCACTTGTATGCCTTATAAGGCCTAGGAAAGGGGAAGAAGAGAGAGAAACCCCATCCAATTGGCCTCTCTCTTCTCTCGCCCTCAACCTCTACCGAAATTTCTCCGTGTGTGTGTGTATGGTGAAGCTTCATTCCAAGCAAGAAGAAGCATATCATCTTCTCCTTCTTCCTTCCAACTGATCAAGGTTAGCAATCTTTTCATTTCTCCATTTTCTTGGAATGGCATGTGGTATTATGTGTGAAACCAAGAGATCCCTATGCATATATTGCATGCACGAATCTTTGGTGGATTAGAACATGATTTTTCTTTGGAATGCATGTGGTTTTGTTTCATGTTTTGAGCACACACACACACGAGTCTTCTCCGGATGCATGCTACGTTTTCCGTCGTCTCCCTGTGTGCTCAGGGTTCCCACGGCTGCTGTCATAGCCATGTGGGGGCTCCAGCCGAAGGGGTGAGTCCGGTGGTGTGGCTGGAACCTCCCTCATAAGGGTCACAGTTCCGGTACCCCCGATGCCTCTTCTTCTTCTCTTTTTTTCCTTTTCTGTTGTCCTTTCTTTTCTTCCTCTAGTTGCAGCCTTGACACAGTCTGGACAGAGACGGTCCAGACCTATCAAGGGAGTGGTCCTGTTCGAGTGAACCTTGAACAAGAGCCTTTTTGGCTCTGCTGCCTTGCTGTAAGGCAGGAAACCGAGTGTCGTTTGCACTCGGTTTTCCCTTAAGTTGCTGGTGGTGCGGTGCAAGCCAGCCAGACTGCACCGTTCTCGGCCTTGCAACTACTGCAGCGGACCCTGCTGGAGCCTTTTTGGCTTCGGTCTGGGCTGGTTTGAACCTCTAGTTCAGACCTTTCCATGAGCCCTGGTCTGAACAGGGTTCGAACCAGAGCCCATGTGCTGGCAGCAGGCTAGAACTGTGTGCCGATAGCACCCAGGTTTCCCTTTTTTTTTTTGGTGGCTGCGGTTTTTTTTTCTAGTGCAGGCCCATAGCATGCATCGTTCAGCCCTCGTCCAAACCACCCTGGTTCAGACCAGGGACCTCTCAGTTCCAGCAGGGTATGGTCCCTCAAGGACCAGACCATGCTGAGCGTTGTTCGACAACCTTAGAGCACCCAGATTGTCCCAGTCCAGGGCTCCCTGCAGTTGAACCGCCGCACACCCCTTGGTTTAAACTGCCCTGGTTCAGACCAGGGCGTGAGTGCATCAGTGCAGGTCTGGTCCTGCATGAACCAGGCCCACTTTCAGTGACTTTAGCACCTGGGCATCTGAACTGTCACAGTCCGGGGCAGCTTGTCGCGGCCTGCAAGGCAGTCGCGAGCCTACCATGCAAACCGCGACCCCTTTTTGTTGTGTCCGGTGTCGGCAACAGGCCATGCCTTATTGCTGGCCGTTTCCAGCATGTGTGCAGGGCAGCGGACCTACTATGATAGCAGCATAGGTGTTGTTGTGCTTCGCAGTCCTACGGATTGACGCGGTATTGGCTCAGGGCAGCGATAGCGGGCAGCCTTGACGCCCTATTTTTCGGATGCATCCGCGTTGCAAGCGTGGCTGCATAGCGTAGCTCTTTAAATTCAGTTTTTATGTAAAAGAAAATGTGATACTTTGGGGGTTTTCCATGGCATGTGTAATGAAATAAATCCATATTGGTGTACCCACGTTGTGGCATGTTAGTTCGCTAATTAAGAGTATGGCAAAGTCAAAGAGTTTTCGAATGTCACATGTATATGTTTAATATAAATTTCTATGATTTGAATGCTTAATTATCGCATACCACTCACACATTGAGCACGTGCATGGATATTATTCATTATTATGTGTTTAGTGTCAAAATTGCAAGAAAGTTGGTAAAATTGCATGTCAAAGTCATGTATCGCATGTTTGGCAACTCTCACTTGCACATATTGGCATGTTGCAATATGGTTTGATGTGATAATCAAAATAATTACTATTTCACATGCGAGACTTGCGCAAAAAAATTATAAGATTGAATATGTGCATGCTTCGCCCTCTCATTTGGTACATCTTGACACTAAACTAGCTTTGTTTATTGTTTACATCAAGTGTCGTGTTTGGTATTGTGCGCTACGATAAAACATGTTACACTTGGCACTACACTGATGCATTATCGCACACTACGCACTTGATGTATCCCGACAAAGGGTTGGGAAGTTAGCACCACATAGGGTATTGACACAAATTGCCAATTGAGGTTATGCGACTCCACCAAAGTCATGTTGGGCGATGGTCCCATGTTCATGAGAGAGCTCACGTGTTGTGATACCCTAAAGAATAAAATGGTGTTGTATCGCCTTCACCGGTGATGTGCTCTTTCTTTGGCCGTGTGAGGCTCGATCACATGAATGGGTGGGCAAAGACCTCGTTTGTGTGACCCTGCGGGGACCACGAGGCATGAGTGCCTAAAACACCTTGAAAGGAGGTGTATTGTCAAATCAGCTTAAGAAAGATAAACCGCTAATTTCCCTATTCACAAAATGGTTCGCCTTGGAGAGGGTGGATGGTACAAACCTCGAGTGGCAGGTCGTTACTACGACATGTTAATAGGAGCAAAGACATCCTTTTGGTCTTCAGTCACTCGGAGTTAGGGAGGTCGAGGTTACCTATTGAGGTACCTCCGCTACTGCAGTAGTGAGGATTGAAATCCATTACCTATGCGAGGTTTCTCTCAGCCTTGGGCTGCCTGTATGAGGTTACTCAGTCTGTAGCTTCCCCGGTTACCACATTAGAAATTGAATAACAGACGTTGGGTGCATGTCTCACAGAATGCGAGGTTCCTTCGCGTACCCGAAGGAGTAAGCAAGAAGAACTTAATCACTAACCAATCACATGCTAACTTACTTTGTTAGTTGCCTTGCTTGCTTATGTTAGAATTGTTTCATGTGCTTCTTTTCCTGTGTTTTCCTTAGTTGCTCGTACAATAGATGCTTTACTTTGGTTACATGTTTCTGACTATCGCATCATATTAAACTTGGTTGTGCATTGTTGCGCTTATGTTGATTGGACTTGTAGCACATTGCATATGTTTGCTCACATGCACATGTACTTTGGTTAAATATTTCTAACTATGTCATCATGTTAGCTATAGCCTGTTATTCGTAATTTCTGAGCTGTCATATCTGCTTTCTTGTTTCATCTTCATGCTTCATGTTTTTTCTTTAAAATGGTAGTATATGAATGATTTATCTCACCAACTTGCAAGAGTTCTGACCCTGTTTTATGGGGATACAGGTGATGACTGCTAGGGTGCGATCGCGACGATTGCACGACAGAGGCTTAGGACCCACACTTTGGACTTACGCGGTCTTGGCAGTTGTTTTGGGAAATCCTCCTTTTTGGTTTTTGAGAGACCCTTTTGTAGATGAGTGATGTACATCCTCGATCTCATTTTGTAAATCAAATGTAGAATGAAATGTTTCTTTTTGTTGTTCATCCTGTAACCCACTCAAAATTTTCAACTGATTTCCCTTATGGTTTTTTCGCTTGTACAATGTTTTCAAAAAAAAAAATTCTTCTAAAAATCTAAGGATTTTACAAGTTGGGATTTTAGGGCGTTACACCCATCGTTCTGCTTGAAGATGTCATCCTTTCTGCTTTCCTTATCGCTTCTAGCAGTATTCATTGTGACCGGTACCTTTTTCTTGATGTCTTGACAACTCTTTGTAAACACCCCAAAATTTTCACCTTCGCTCACCAACCCTTTTCCCTTGTCACTGGGATCCACTCTCTAAATCCTTTAGGGAACCAGTCGGTCGATATCTGAGCCAGGGCCATTCAAAGCCCAAAATTTTGCCCTGAATTCAAATATTCTAAAAGACAATCTCCATTATGGCTTAATTTCAACCATCAATCTTTACCTCTGAACAGAAATGTTTAACTCTTTGTTTCTGCCAGGGGTCCGGGACTTCAAATCTCTCATCCAGAGTTTGCCTTTTGCATCTCATTGCATATCATTGTATGTCATTGCATGTAATTTCATTGCATTGCATGGCATTACATCTCATTCTCGAGATTCAGCACTTTGTTTTTTTTAAATATTCAATCCAGATTCAATTTTTAAACTTTTCTTTCAAAATCAATTTCAAGTACTTGGGTTTTAAATCGATATTTTGCCATTTGTTAACCCCTGAGATCCTTTATTTCAAAATATTTCCTTTAGAAAGTGACCTGGATTCGTTTTAAAACAAATTTGTTATTGATCTCAATGCTCGAAGGAGACCTATCTAGGTGGTGTCGCTTCTGGATTCCTTCATTTCTCAAATTTCTCAAAATTTCAAGTCCTAGTCAGAATAGGACTCTGTCTTTTCACCTTTTTAAGCCTTTTCAAAATTCCATTTTTGTTTTAATCCAGAAGTAGCTCCACCCCTTTGTCCATTCCTTTTATTTTGGCAAAAATTTTAGAGTTTCAGTTAGAGTAGGACTCTGTCCTAGAGTTTCAGTTAGACTAGTACTCTATCCCGATTTCATCCTTTATTCATGTTTTCACTTGTTTTAAAAAAACTTTCTCATCTTACTTTCAAAAGAGCCAAAATCTCAGAGTCCCAGTTGGATCAGGACTCTTTTTCAAACTCTCAGTCAGATCAGGACTCTGCGTTTTACTGCTACTTCTACCTGTTTTTGAGAAAACCTTTCAAAATCTTTCATTTTGGCCCAAAATTTCAGAGACTCAGTCGGATTAGGATTCTTCTTCAGAGTTTCAGTCGGATTAGGACTCTATCTTTCATTGATGTTTTCACCTATTTTTGAGAAATCTTCTAAAATCTTTCGAAAGAAGTCCAAAACTCAGAGTTTTAGTTGAACCGGGACTCTATTCTAAGAGTCCCAGTTGGATCAAGACTCTGACCCTGACTTTAATTTTGAGAGAATCTTTCAAAAATCTCTTCATTTATCTTTTTTAGAAACTAAATTTTAAAATTTCAGGATTTTATCCCAGAGTCCCAGTTGATTTAGGACTCTATACTAGAGTCCTAGTTAGATTAGGACTCTGACCTTGGTCTCGTATTCTGTTCATTGTCGCCAATTTTTGAAAAGATCTTTCAAAACCTCTTTGTTTTCTTTCAAAAACTCCCAAAAATGAAGATTTTTAAATTTTTAGGACTCAGTCCCAGAGTCCTAATCAAATCAGGACTCTATCCTGATTGCATTTTCTCATTCTATTTCCACCTGATTTCCAAAGTCTTTTTAAAGTCTCATCATTTGCTTCCCAGAAAACCGAAAAATTCTCAGAGTTCTAGTCGAATTAGGACTCTTCTTTAAAATCCTAGTCAGATCAGAACTCTGAACCTGACTTCAATTTCTGTCTTATTTTTACCTGTTTTCTAAAACCCTCTTATTTGTTTTTCCAGAAAACCCAAAACTTTAAGAGTTTTAGTCAAATTAGGACTCTGTCCCAGAGCCCCAGTTGGATCAGGACTCTAATTCCGATTTCAGTTTTCATCTGGCTCTCACCTATTATGCAAAAAAGTTTTTAAAACCTTCTTGTTTGTTCAAAATTTTGAGAGTTCTAGTCAAATTAGGACTCTATCCCCAGAATCTCAGTTGGATCAGAACTCTGTTCTGATCTCATTGCTTGTTGCTATTTTTACCGGTTTT
Organism: Nuphar pumila; assembly: GCF_984573655.1. Lineage (NCBI taxonomy): Eukaryota > Viridiplantae > Streptophyta > Magnoliopsida > Nymphaeales > Nymphaeaceae > Nuphar > Nuphar pumila. The sequence goes on along the minus strand of NC_143256.1, from coordinate 64,838,196 downwards.
TGCAAATTTTCTTATTTGTTTTTCAGAAAAAACAAAAAAAATATCAGAGTCCTAATCCGATCAGGACTCTATTTTGATTATTGTTTTTACCTCCATTTTCAGTTTCTCTATTTGTTTTAAAAAATTAGTCCATTTTGCTGAGTTTCAGTTGATTCAGGACTCTATTTCAGAGTTTCGGTTGAGTTAGGACTCTAACCCTGATTGTATTTTCTGACTTATTTTTACCAGTTTTGAGAAAATCTTTCAAAAACTTCTTTGTTTGGCTTTCAAAAACCTAAATCTTAGAGTTTTAGTTGGTTTAAGACTCTGGTCCAGAGTTTCAGTTCGATTAGGACTCTATTTTCAAAACTTCTGATTTTCATTTGGTGATTCTGTTTCAAAACCATTTCCAATCTTCAATGCAACCTTTTCAAAACCCTGATGTGGGGCTCTCTCAGTCGCCATCTCTAGAAGAGTCTGTGATCGTTGCAAAATTTTTCCTTTTTCTCTCTTTCCTTCTCTTTTCCTTTTTGCCCTTTTTGAAGTGGAAAAAGAAAGAAAGAAAGAAAGAAAGAAAAAAAACACTTTTGCAAGGTCTCACTTGACCTTTATTTGAAAAAGATTTTAAAAAATTAACCCGCCTCCATTTTTAAAAATTTGCAGGAAAAATGGAGAGACAAGATTCGCTCATCGGTACGAGGCTCAACCATTCCTGGCGCCTTTACCAGGGGTAATTGAACCAAGGATCGAATTCATGCCTTTTGCTTTGCCTAAACTTGTCTAAGTGATTATTTTGAAATCCGAAAATGCACATTGAATCATGCTTGTGCTTATGAAGATGCAAAGATGTATGCTTTTGAGAAATGCTTCAAAATTTTTGGATTTTTCTAAGTGATTTTGAAATAAGTTTGAAGAGATTCAAAAAGTTGAACTTGATTTGGAAAATTTGAATTTTAAATCTAGACTTGCAATTTTAAATGAGTTTGAGATTTTGAAAAGAAAACTCAAAACTCTGAAGTTAAAATCATGACTGAGATCAAAGATTGAAATAGATGAAAATTTGACTGAAAGAAGGAAGATTTGGAGTTGGAAATGAAATTGGAATTGAAAATTGGAAGATTGATTTGATTTTGGAATTTAAGTTTGACTTTGAATTTGGAAATGAATTTGGGAATTGAAAATATAATGGAAATTGAATTCAAATTGAGATTTTGAAACTGAGAATAGAATTTGAATTCAGACTTGGAATTGGAAATCAGAATTGGATTTGAAAGTTGATTTAGGAATTCAAAGTAAATATCAAAATTTGATTTGGAATTCAAAGTAGATTTCAAAACTTTGATTTAGAATTGATTGGGAAACTCAGAATTTGAATGGAATTCAAAAATGGAGATAATGAATTTGAATGGAATTTAAAATGTGAAATTCAGAACGGTGAAATTCAGAAATAAGAATTGAAGATTGGAGTTTGAAATAAGATAGAATTGAGAATAAAAGATTAATTTGAATTTATAAATGAAAGTTGAAAATGATTTTTGAATCTAGAAATGAGAACTATATTTGAAAAATTATCTCAAAAATCACTTGGAATTTTGAAATAATTTGAGAAGGAATGCAATTCTATCCTAAATGATGAATGCTTTGAAAGAATTTAAAGATTGGAATTTAAAAGCCTACTTTATTCTTAAATAGAATTGAAATAAGATTAAAATTATAATACATTCATGACTATGGTCACAAATATATTATAATACAATCTATATTTAAATTCTAATAAAGAATAAAATAAATTTTGGTGCCTTTATAGGATTTAAAATGAAATTAACTTTTAATATATCCATGACTATGACCACAAATATATCTTAAGTTAATTCACATATTAAATTCTGATAAAGGAAGAAAAGAATATTTCAGAAAATATGATGAAAATCAAGTGTTATTCCATAAAAGATAAAAATCCTAAGTACTGTTCACATTTTTACTATGGCCATAAATGTGAATCATTGACTTAGAATTATTTACCTCTTATTAGAAAAGTTCACATGACATTCGTGTTTCACCATTGTGGATTTTTGAAATAAAAGTAATAAAATGAGATAAAACAAACAATTATAAAAATTATATGCTAATACATTCTATTCTAAACTGAAAAGGATAAAATTCTCATTAATTTCTAATTATTATAGTCTCAAGTTGAACTTGAAATTACAAAATTCCTAATCTAGGAAGGAAATAAAAAATCTTCCATGCTATCCCTGCAAAAACGAGTTAGCACAAAGCAAAAATTTGAAAGGTAATGGAAAATATCATGTCACAAACCATATGCATATGGCCAAATATGATGTCTATATTAATGAAGAGACATAAATATATATATGCTAATGATTAATGAAGGAAATGCACAAATTCACGATGGAATGAGAATACCTATTCAAGAGCTAAGGTGGGCAAGGAGATGCATATGGAATGAATGCTTGCTATGACAGTGAAGGTATGCAAGTGCATGTGCTAAAGGTGAAGTGATAAGTGGAAGGTAATATCATGCACAAGATGTGGTGAAGTGGTGGCTATAGACAGGTGAAATGACAGGTGCAACAATAGAAGATGAAGTAGCATGGGAAGATGAAGTGATGTCTATGTTGGTGCACGGGGTGTGAATACACCACAACTATAAGCTGTTGTGAACACTCCTAATTGGGGGGGGGGGGGGGGGGGAGGTTGTGTACTGGAGCAGCAAGGTAAAGTGAAGAAGGTGATGTGGGTGTTAGGTGCAAGTGGTACTGATGAAGGTGATCGTATAGGTACGGCAAGGGTATGGATGCAGATGGTAAAGATGGTATGACCGGCGATAGTGAATAGTGGAGTGATGGTTGTGCAATGAAGATATGCAGGTGTATGATTTTGGTGAATGTGGGTTGCAAAGGTGATAGTGAGGAGTGCAGCAGGTAGTCTGCTGTGTAGGTATGTTGTGAAAGTGTAGTGGCGTGAGAGGTGGAAATAGAAGGTTGTGCTGTGAAAGTGGGGTAGTGAACAGGGAAGGTGCTATGCTGGGGGCGAAATGGCATGTAGTGAAAGGGTGCAGTGATGTGAGGCAGTTGTAAAGGCAACAAATGCAGCAGGTAAGTGGGAGTGTGGTGGAGGTATGAAGGGTGTTGCAATGGGTAGTAATAGTGCTGGTGAAGGCACAAGTGATTAGCACATGTAGTGAGTGTTGTGTTGTTAGTGAAGTGTGGAGATATCAATGTACAAAGGAATGAAGGTGATGTGCTAGCAGAATGAGAGGTTGAAGGTGGCGTGAGATATGCAGCAGGTATACAGGGTGTACAATGGTGCTGACAGGTGAGTTTGATGATATTAACCTATTGATGCTAATCGATGGACTTCATATATCCTTCAACTGATGAGTTATTCACAACATTAACACAGACCCCTCTCCTCATAGCAGGATAATCTCAACCAGTATTTGGATCTTAGCAACAGTGAAATAATGAATTAATGACTCAGCACTATGAATTCATTTGCAAACAGGTGGCACACAGCACCATAAAGTTAATCAACAAATAAACTTCCTGCAAAATGACTATACACTGTGCCACGAGTTGGCATTACACCACACTTCAAGGTATTTTACAGCAAATCAAAATTGTACTAACAAATTAGGTGATTCTCCTTTCAACAACAGTAAAATGATGAGCAAATTATCAACAAATTGACTTGTGGTAGGTGGATTACATACAACAAATCTTTCACTACAAACCGATTCTCACAAGGTGAATTCAGAGAATGGCTACGGGTGGTGTGTTGTGAGTCTAAATATATATAAATCATAGTCAAGGGACAACAAATAGTAAATAAAGTCAGGGAATGAAGACCTAAAGCTGAACACAAAAGGTAAAATTTCAACATAGATTCCTATGCTACTGGGCCAAATGATGCTGCCCATGTCCAACTATCTTGCAAAATCTGATCATACCTTTGGCCTACTTCTGTAAGAGCGTGGGTATGGGGTATCCCAGGACTGACTTACAGGATAAGCTAAGCCCTTGAGAATTTCTTGAGAAGGTCTTCTGCCCATGGTCCCATAGCTATTTGGGTTTATATTTTGAGTTGTATAATCCATATGTTGAGTTGGGTTTGCCATTGTCTTCAACCTCTGTTGTCAAGTTCCCAAACTTAACATCTCTTGGATTCACCACCTTCAGAACCTTCCCAGTTTTCATGTGAAAGAATACATGAATAATTATTCTAGGGGAACACCATATTCAAGATAGGGCCTCCAAGACCCATCTCACAAGATGATATACCAGAAACCTTGTTCTTAAAACCTTCAACCATATTTTTGATCAGTGGAAAGAACTATTGATGTTCAATACATATTGATGACCAACAAAGAAAGAAAAAGACAGAATGCATAGTAAACGACGGCTAATGAAGTAGATTAAAATAAAATGAGCAAACACAGAGATGATATTGAAATTACATATAGGCAAAAAAAAGAGAAAGAAAAACATTGATTTAAACGAGATTGAAACAAGTGTACTAGGTAGATCAATGATGAAACAAATCAATGCATAGAATAAAGTGCCTAAATGATGGATTAACAAGATAAAAAAAGAAAATGCAGATGAAAGGAGCATCGTGAGATACAAAAATTGTAATTTCCCACCAAAACACCTGTGATGCAGGAATTAATATACAAAAGAAAAAGAAATGAAGATATACAAATATATGTCAGAGCATGAGATGCGATGAAATAGAAAGGGATGCTGGATCGTGGTTTGGAAAGAAAACAAACTAGCATAGAGCCCATTCTCACGGTAAATCAAATGTGAACCCAATTTTTGATCAACCGAGCAGGGCATTTCATGGTAGATGCTGAGATCTGTGAAATGCTAGTGCTCAGCCGTTTGGGTTTAACTCAAATGCAAATGTCATGTTACGTTGGATTGATGCAAGCAAAATCAATGCTGAAAATAAATAAGATATGATGTTGAGTTAATATTACGAAACAAAGATGAGAAGTGATGATGAAAATAAGAGCATGAATCAGAGGAAAATGAAAGGAGTGGCACTAGAAATCAAATTGATAACTATGTGTTAATCCGAAATAACAACAATAACTACAGGGATTGCAAAGATAATAAAAGCACAACAATGAATCTACAACAAAAGAAAAGAATGATCATCGGAGGGAAAGGGTCGATATTCTATTGCAAAATGTAGGTTGATATTGTTATAGACAGATCAACACTACATATTATGCCTTAATAGAGCAAAGGCGTGAAGCCAATGCCATAAAAATCAAAATGAAAGAATAAGAAAGAGGAAAATTCTAAGAAAACAAAGGGGGGAGATGATGGCGCTTAACTTGAATTCAAAAGCGAGGGAGTCTCTCCCTTTTCGCCGATACAAAGTCAACCCCTTTGCCACTGGTGAAGAAAGGAGAGGGGAAGAGAAAGAAGGAGAGGGGAAGAGAAATAAGGAGAGGGGAAGAATAGAGAATGCACAGAAGAGGGAGGGGTGAAGACTATGATTTTCGATCGACCCCTGCGGCTCTTCTTATAACAGAAGGCCGTTGGGGGTTTTTACAAATCAGGTTCTCCAACTTTCAAAGATTTTCAGAAAGGTGGTCTTTTAAACAAAAGGTTTTCAAAAGATGGGTAGAACCACTTTTCCGAAATTTCTTTGTATGTTTTGAAGATCTAAAAATATGAGGAAAATATGAAGGATTTTTGGATATGGGATCCAGATAAGGTTTTTGAAAATGTTTTTGCAAAATATTCATTTTAAAATTTTAAAGATTTTTTGAAAATGAGTTTTTTGAGAAAATATAGGGTTAATTTTGGAAATTGGGTTTCAAAATGGATCTGGATCTAGGATTTTGAGAAGTCATTCAAGTTTGGATCTTGAATTGAGATTAGATCCAAATAGCATATCTGAGAAAATACAAAGAATTGATTTTTTTTTTTTTTTTTTTGAAAACTGGAAGATCCAGAGTCAGAATCGGATTCGGATATCAGATCTAGATCCGAGATTGGAAATTGAATTGGATTTCGGATCTTCAACCGGTGAATCTGAGAAATGGATAGAAATTTACATAATTGCCCTTCTGAATATCTCAGAAGGTGAATGCTAGGGGCAAAAAGAGAATTTTTGAATTTTTTGGAAAATTTGGGGTGTTCACAGATGCCCCTCTTTGCTGCTAAGCCGGTTGAAAGTCGAGCTTAGTAACAAAGAAAACACACTAAATTTTAAAATGCCCCAGTCAAAAAAACTGAACTGGGTGTGGAAGAATTGTTTTGTGAAACATTATTCTCAGGTTTATCACCTTATCCTGAATAGCTTGGAAATGGCAAAATCCTCAAAAAATGAGATAGTTAGATAATAGGGAATGAGGAAATCGTGATGGGACTTTTGGATGAAGGTCCCAAAAAGAATGGAGAGATTTTGATCAAAGAGACATCTCATGGTTGAGACAAAATAAGCTTTTTTGAAAAGTCTCAGGTTTAGCCCTTAACCTGGATGGGACAAAGATATCTCAAAATGAATTTTAGGTTTAACCCTTACCTGAATGGGGAAGGAATATATGGATTCCTTGTCAGAATGAGAAAAACAAGAATAATGCTTGATGACTGTGATGGAAGATCTTCAATCGTCACCCTCACGATGATTTGGACAACCGTCGGGGTCTCAGGATTATCCCTTATCCTGAATGGGAAGAAGGAAATACCTCGAAGGTCGAGGTTCAGGTTTATCCCTTAACCTGAAAGGGAATCTTAGGTTTATCCCTTAACCTGAAAGGGAAGCTCAGGTTTATCCCTTAACCTGAAGGGGAAACTCAGGTTTATCCCTTAACCGGAAGGGGAAGAAGAAAATACCTCGAAGGCCGAGGTTCAGGTTTATCCCTTAACCTGAAAGGGAAGCTCAGGTTTATCCCTTAACCTGAAGGGGAACTAAAAATTGATACAAAAAAGGGGGTAGCAATTAATGAAAGATTGATAGAAATTAATAAGAATTAAGGAAAATTGATGAAAATGGATAAAAATTGATGAAAAATTGATGAAGATTAATAAAGATTAATAAAGATTAATGAAGATTTTGAATTCAGTAGACCATCATAGTTAACTGTATGTGGCCATCTTTCAGGATTATCCCCTTATCTTGAATGGGGAAGCTTAGGTTTATCCCTTAACCTGAAGGGGAAGGAGGAATACCTTGAAGGCCGAGGTTCAGGTTTATCCCTTAACCTAAGAGGAAAATTTTTGACAAAAATTAATGACAAAAGGTTTTATTTGATTTTGCCTGCATATTGGGTTTTTGAAAAAATGAATTTTTATAAAAATGCCCCAGTATAACGGGGAATAATATAAGATTGTTCTTGTTGAAGAAGGCTATTTGAAGAAATATAACAATAATATAAGTAATTCAGAATTGCTAATGAGCTTCCTTGTGAACTTGGGGGAATATCTGAGAACGAAGGCAAGAAGAATTTTTTAGGGAAAATTATTCATCACAAAAGACATATTGCATGAGAGTTCAGAGAATAACATTATACAGAAAGTGACACCAAAATATAAGAAAATTTGATGATTTCATTGATGTCTTGGAGAAAGGATGACAAATTTAAGAAAAACAACCGGGGACTACATTGTTCTTACGAAAAAACCCCCAGAAATGACAGAAATGAGAGAGCATTGGCATTGTCATTTTCATGAATGATTAGGGAAAGGTTTGGTCAGAACGGCCGATTGATCCTCTTTTTCAACGGGGAGATTCTTGTCAACGCAGTCTTGAACGATATTTTTGAAGAAGAAGCATCGCTCAGTATCATGCCTCATAGCTCGATGGAATTTGCAGAAGTGATCTTTCCATTTTCCTAGGGTGACTGTTTAACCATTCCTTTGCTCAACATGCATTCAAGGACCTTTTCGAGGGGCTGATCTAGAGGAGTGAACTTGTGGTCATAACCCCAACCGTCATGCTTTGGCTTCTTTCGAGTGCTTGCTTTTTGCTGGGAGCAAGATTAAAAAGGTCTAGCCAGGACAGTTGGCTGGTCTGCAGTTTTGTTCTCCCTCAAAATATTTTTATCAATGTGGTCCTGGATGATGTTTTTAAGGACAAAACAATTTTGTGTCATGCGTCATTGCTTAGTGAAATTTGCAAAACTGCTTTTGGAATCTACCCATAATTGTTGGGGGATTAACGACTTTCGGTAGACGGATCATATCTTTTGTGAGCAAATATTCCAGAACACTATCAAGTTTGTGGTCTAGAGGGGTGAACTTTCGATCAGTGCTCCAATCTTTGTGCTTGGGTTTTCCCTAAATGTTCTTTTTTTACTGAGGACTGGACTGGAGAGGTTGGTCATTTTGCTTGAAGGTGCTTCTTTTTTTGCCTTCATTGCTGCTTCTGCTGAGATTGGATCTTCTCATGCTGCTACTTTCATTGTTTCCCTTGATGTTCACAGGGAATGCGACCGGTGTCATCTCCGTGGCTGGCTCCTTTCTAGTGCTCGACTCGGGTAGCTCCAATAGCATCTTTGTCATCATTTTTTGAAACATCTTGTACATGGCTGGATCAATGTCATCTTCGCTTGTTTGGTCCTACCTCTTGACTGGTCTCGGGGAACTCATCTCTGTTGAGAAACTATGTTTTGATGACAGATAATATGATATACTGTCATATATGCTTTAATATGATATGATGATATGCCTTCATAAAAAATGTTATATTATGACTAGATATGATTTGTCATGTATTTAACGAGTATTTGATGCAAGGTTATTTCACCTAAAAAGAATAGAGACAACTTGCTCAAGTACAACTATTTGATGGAATCATACTCTCTGAAGAAAAAGCTTGATGGGCCATACATTCTTAAAGATCATCCAAGGAGATCGGTTACTTCAAGATGAAGACTTTTTTCTTCTTTAGAGTCATATGTAACAGAACCTTCAGAAGCATGCATATTGCATATTTCATATTACATGCTTTATCATACAAGTCATCTATTTTACAAAAAGCTATGTCTTCATAAAAGGATACGATATTTCAAAAAGCACCTTTTTGAAACAAATCATTGTACTTTCTTACAAGTATTTATGAAAAAGGTATTTTGACAAGATATAATAACTCATGATTTCAAAAGCATTAATTGTACCTTCTAACATGCATTTATGAAAAAGACAACTTAAAAAGAAACAAAAGCTAATGATTTCAAGTATGAAAGAAAAAGACAAAATGAATTTAAGTCATAATACATAATCGACTATCTTTAATTGACAAAAAAAATATTATTATATACAAGACAATTGTGTTTGAAAAAGACTTTATACACTCAAGAATGTCGACTTACTTAAAGCCATCATTCTTTCTGTAAACATTAAATGACACCTCAAAAAGCATTTGAGAAATGATCATTTATAAATAAAATATTCAACAAAGCATTTATTATACTTACATACATTTAACCAAAGAAGTGACGATTTGTAAGAAAAATACTAATATACTACAAATCATTAAATTGAGTAAAGACAAAACTACATGATAACTTACACTCCAACGTTCAATGTACTACAAATCATTTATTATAAGAATAGACCCTTTACAAATTATATCTCATTTAAAATACAACAATGAATACTGTACCCCAAAGGCTACACTTATGGAAAGAGGACTTTTCGAAAAAGCAATGTAGTACACATATCTTCTCACACAAAGTTGTTTTTGAAATGACTTGACATCTCATATCACAAAAGGACAATCATTTCAAAAAGGCAATGACTATTTTCTTGAGGCTATATATACACTAACAAAATAGTATTTCGAACAAGAAATGTGAGCTTACAAAGAGAAAAATTCCTATTCAATATTTGAAAAAGAGAGCCTAAAAAAAGAAAGAGAAAAGAAAGAGAAAAAGTCAAGAAAAGCTCTTTGACAAAGAGAATCATCTGTGTAAAAAGAAAAGAACATTATGAGAATCTTCATTCGTGCATTCATATCATTCTAAAGGTTCTATAAGAAGTATTATAACTTTCTTTTATTCGCTGTATCCCTTCTCTGTTGAGAGAAGTAGACCTCTGAGAAAGAGGGTGTTTCCCTTCTTTGTTGAGAGAAGTAGACCTCTGTGAAAGAGGGTGTTCCCTTATCTGTTGAGAGAAGTAGACCTTTGAGAAAGATGGTGTTTTACTTCTCTGTTGAGAGAAGACCTCTGGGAAAGAGGGTGTTTCCCTTCTCTGTTGAGAGAAGTAGACCTCTGAGGAAGAGGGTGTTGTACTATTTATTCGGTAACTCAGATTTTATAGTGAAAGGCTTAAGTGTTTTGCTTGGGGACTGGATGTAGGTCAGTAACTCGACCGAACCAGTATAAATCTTGTGTTTTATGTGTTGTGCCTGATTGCCTTTAATTTTTATATTACCGATCTTTATTATATTTCACTATTCACCCCCCTCTAGTGGAATTTCATTTGGTATTAGAGCAGGTTTTGCTGGTTTCGACATAACAAGTCTTCCAGCACAAATGACATCGACCTCTTATGCGCGTGATATTGAAGGACAACACCCATCTCGCCCTCCTTTCTTCAACGGCTCCAACTATGGATACTGGAAATGCAGAATGACTATATTTCTAAAGTCTATAGATTTTGCTATATGGAAAATTGTTGAATATCCATACACATCTTCATCCTCAAACTATAGCTTATGGTCTGATGAAGAAAAGAAGATGGCGAATCTAAATGCAAAGGCTATGAATACTTTGTATTGTGCCATTGATCAAAATGAATTCAATAGAATATCTATTTGTGAATCTGCTTATGATATTTGACATTCTCTAGAAGTTATTCATAAAGGAACCAACAAAGTGAAAGAAGTCAAGATCTCATCTCTGGTTCGAAAATATGAGTTGTTCAAGATGAACAAAGATGAACCCGTCATAGAGATGTTTACAAGATTCACAAACATCACCAACGACCTTAAATCTCTGAGAGAGACCTATTCCCAGACTGATAAGGTGAAGAAAATCTTGAGATCTCTCACAACTCATTTGGAGAAAAAAACAACAACAATTGAAGAAGCTCAAGATTTATCCAAGCTTACACTGGATGACTTAATAAGCAATCTTATGGCCTATGAAGTCCATATGAAGGAAAGAAGGGAAGAGGAACAACCTACAAAGAAAACTCTAGCCTTCCCAACCCTTTCTGAGAATGAGGACTCATAAAAGGAATCTGAAATCGCGTTGCTTACTCAAAAATTTCAGCACTTCATAAGAAAGAATAGGTTATCAAATAAGCACAAGGAAAAGAAAGATTCTAAGGAAGATTCCATGTGCTATCAATGCAATAAGCCAGGTCACATGAGACGTGACTGTCATCTTTTAAAAAGGAAATCCAAAATTGAGGAACCAAAGAAATGGTTTTTCAAGAAGAAGGCTCTGCATGCTCAATGGGATGATTCAGAACCATCCTCATGTGAAGAGTCAAGTGATGATGAAGCCGAAACCGCCAACATGTGCTTCATGGCAGAAAGCTCTGTAAGTAAATCCTTTGATTTTTCTTTTGGAGAACTTCAAAATGCTTTTCAAGATCTTTTTGAAGAATCAAGAAAAATGATTCTCAAAAACAAAAGTTTGAAATCTGAAAATGTAGAGCTTCTCCAGAAAAATAAAGAACTCAGTATTGAAAATTTTGAGTTGAAAAAGAAAATTTTTATCCTTACTTCTGAAATCAGTTCTACTAATTTCAAGACAAAAATCTTCAAGTAGAAATTTCAGAATTGAAAAGCAAAACTGAAAACCTTATGAAAACAGATTTCAAGTTTACCAAAGGGAAAGAGAACTTGGATAAACTCCTATCCTCTCAAAAACTCTCTTTTTACAAGAATGGTATTGGTTACTCTCATATAAATAAACCTTCTTGTATGAATAAAAAGACTGTTTTTGTCAAAGGTTCTGCTAAACCTAAGCAGGAGTATCACAACTTTCATAATATGTACTCCTCTAAATGTGTAGACAAACCCAAATCAAAATGGATATGGGTACCAAAGTCTAACAAAAAGGGACCCGATCGGGTACCACAAAGAATTTTTACTTGATGTTTTGTAGGCTCTAAAGAAGAAGAACAGATGGATACTAGAGAGTGGATGTTCAAAACATATGACAGGACATCCTGATCTTTTTGTTGTTCTTCATCATAAAGAAGGAGGAACCGTCATCTTTGGAGATAACAACAAAGGGTTGATAATTGGTATTGACAATATTGGTAATATCGATAAACCTCTTATCAAAGATGTTCTCCTTGTTAAAGGTTTAAAACATAACCTATTAAGTATAAGTCAAATGTGTGATACAGGTTATAATGTTAGTTTTAAACATGATGCTTGCCTCATAGTAGACACCAACAAAAATATTATTTTAAAAGGTATAAGAAAAAATAATATATATGAATTATACCTAGAAAATATTACTGAACACTGTCTTATAGCTAATAATGACTCTCAAAATTTATGGCACATGAGAATGGGTCATGTTAACTCTAAATATATGTCTAAATTAGCTAAGAACAAACTGGTATGTTGGTTATTTAAAATATCATTTAAAAATGACAATTTTTGTGATGCATGTCAACTAGGAAAATTGTCAAAATCATCTTTCAAATAAAAATATATTGTTACAAGTAAAAGACCATTAGAGCTTCTCCACCTGGATCTTTTTGGTCCTTCTAGAATAGCTAGTCTTGATCACAATAAATATGCTTTTGTCATTGTAGATGATTACTCAAGATTTACTTGGGTAATATTTTTGAAAAACAAAAGTGATACGTTTTATGAATTTGAAATTTTATGTAAAAAGTTACAAAATGAAAAATCTTCTTCTATTATCAAAATTCGTAGTGACCATAGAGGAGAATTTAATAATGATCTTTTTTGTAAATTTTTGTAACTTGCATGGTATTTCACATAACTTTGCCTTTCTTAGAGCTGCACCTTAAAATGGTGTGGTAGAAAGAAAGAATAGAACCCTTCAGGAATCTGCTAGAACTATGCTACAACATAATAATCTTGCTAAATATTTTTGGGCAGAAGCTGTTAATACTGCATGTTATATTTCAAATAGAGTTCTTATCAGGCCCTTATTAAATAAAACTCCTTATGAATTATTCTATGACAGAACTCCAAGGATAAACTATTTTAAAGTCTTTGGGTGTAAATGCTTTATCCTTAATACAAAAGACAGCCTTGATAAATTTGATGCTAAATCTGTTGAAGGCATATTCTTAGGATATTTAAGTCATAGTAAAGCATACAGAGTTTTTAATAAGAGTTCAAATACTATTGAAGAATCTATGCATGTCAGTTTTTGTGAATCTATTAATCAATCTGTTCATAAGCAGACTAACGATGATGATCTTGAAAGTACATATTTTTTCTTAGATAACACAGCTAAACCAAATGAAGATGATCTTCAAAGAACATTTGCTGAAATCAGAGATCATCCTCAAAAGCAGATTTTGGGAGACCTGACCAAGAGGGTTCAAACTAGAGCTCAGCTGGAACGGATTGCAAACATGGCATTCATCTCTCAACTTGAACCAAAGAAGATTGATGAAGCTATCATTGACGAGTTCTTGATGCTAGCCATGACTAAAGAACTAAATCAGTTCCAAAGAAATGATGTATGGGATCTTGTACTAAGACCAAAAGATCATCAAATCATTGGGACAAGATGGATCTTCAGAAACAAACTGGATGAAACATGTAATGTTGTAAGAAATAAGGCAAGGCTAGTGGCTCAAGGATACAACCAGGAGGAAGGTATTGATTTTGATGAAACATTTGCTCCTGTTGCTAGACTTGAATCTATAAGAATGCTTTTCGCATATGCAAGTTATATGGATTTCAAACTATATCAAATGGATGTTAAAAGTGCCTTTCTAAATGGTTTTATAAATGAAGAAGTTTATGTAAAACAACCCCGAGGTTTTGAAAATGAATAATTTCCGGATCATGTTTTCAAACTAAAACGTGCTTTATATGGTTTAAACCAAGCACCTCGTGCTTGGTATGACAGACTTAAATTTTTTTTATTAAAAACCGAATTTTCTGTAGGCAAGGCAGATTCAACCTTATTTATAAAAGTAATGAATGATCATACTCTAATCGTTCAAATATATGTGGACGATATCATCTTTTGATCTACTAACAACAGTCTTTGTGAAGATTTTTCTAAGTTCATGCAGAAAGAATTCGAAATGAGTATGATGGGAGAACTCACCTACTTTCTTGGATTGCATATTAAGCAAACCAAGGATGGAGTCTTCATCAATCAGACTCAATATTCTCATGAACTTCTGAAGAGGTTCAACATGAACTCAACTGCTTCAAAGAATACTCCTATGAGCACAACTACTGTATTGGACAAAGATGAAGATGGTAAGACTATGGATACAAAGTTGTACAGAGGTATGATAGGATCACTACTTTATTTAACTGCTAGCCGTCTAGATATCATGTCCAGTGTTTGCTTGTGTGCTAAATTTCAGTTAAATCCAAAAGAATCACATCTTAAAGCTGTAAAAAGAATAATGAGATATCTAAAAGGCACAGTTGATTTTGGGTTATTTTATTCAAAATCATCTACATTTGATTTAATCTCATACAGTGATGCTGACTTCGCTGGAAGTAAATCTGACAGAAAAAGCACAAGTGGAACATGTCATATGCTAGGGCACTCACTAGTTTCATGGTTCAGTAAGAAACAAAACTCTGTATCATTATCAACTACTGAAGCTGATTACATAGCTGCAAGCCTAGCATGTACACAGGTCATCTGGATGAAACAAACCTTAAAAGATTTTGGTTTAAAATTTGAAAATACAACTATTTTCTGTGATAATACCAGTGCTATAAACTTATTTAAAAATCCTATTTTACACTCACGAACTAAGCACATTCAAATTAGACACCACTTTTTAAGAGAACAAGTCCTAAACAACATAATCAAACTAGAATTTATACCGACTAATAAACAATTAGCAGACATTTTCACTAAACCTTTAAAAACTGAAGACTTTATAAGAATTAAAAGAGAGTTAGGAATCTGTAAATTAAGTGATTTATAAATCCATATGGCCAATTAGGATAAAGTAAAATTAGTCTACACGAATTCACCTTTTTCAAATAATAAAATATAATTTAGCTACAAACTTTATTCAACAAAATCTTAAAGCTTAACAAGTAAGAATGTTATTCTTTTCAAAATCCAAATGATCTCAAATATCTTTCTTCAATCTCTATTTCAATTCATTCTTCTATCTTATTTCAAATATTTAAATTTCAATTTCAAAGTCCAATTTGACTTTGAAATTTCAAATCCAATCTTTATATTCAAAATTCCATCTTCCCATTTAATTTAAAATCTAAAGTTTGAGATTGATTCTGAATCTCAAAGCTTGATCCTTCCTAAATTTTAAATTCAATCTGGGTTTTCAAACCCCGATCCATATTCCAAAGTCCCATTTGGACTTTCAAAGCCCAAATCTAAAATTAGATCAACTTGGATCCAATTTTCTAAATACAATTCTACTTTTGGATCTTAGACTCCAGATCCAAATTACATCTTGGATTCCAGACCTTGGATCCAAATCCATTTTAGGATCCAGAACTCAATTCCATCTTGGATCTCAGACTTCAGATCCAATTCCATTTTAGGATCCAGAATTCAATCTCATCTTGGATCTCAGACTTCAGATCCAATTCCATTTTAGGATCCAAAATCCAATCTCATCTTGGATCTCAGACTTCAGATCCAATTCCATTTTAGGATCCAGAATCTGATTCCACTTTAGATCTCAGACTTCATATCCAATTCCATTTTAGGATCCAGAATCCAATTCTACTTGGGATCTCAGACTTCAGATCCAAATCCATCTTAAGATCCAGACTTCGGATTTGAATTCCAAATTTCAAATCAAATTCTATTTTCAATTCCAACTTTTAAATCCAATTCCATCTTAAATTCTAGATTTCAAATCAATTTCTATTCTCACTTTCAATTCCAATCCGATTCCATTTTATCCTAGATTTCAAAATCCAAGTTCTGATTCCCAAAAGTTCCAAAAATCAATTATATTTCTCAATTTTATTTAGATTTCCCAAAATTCATTCTGATTTTAAACTTCAAAATTAGAATTCAATTCCATTCCAAATATTCATCCGGATTCAAAATTCTAGTTCAAAGTCCATTTATGACTTTGAAATTTCTTTTCTTCTCCTCAGCTTCAAAATCATTTCTCTCAAAATCCAGATTCATTTTTCCAAGCTCTGATTATTCCAAAAACTTAGAACTATTAAATCTTAAGTTCTAAGTTAGAAACCATTTCCTCACTTGATCATCAGATTCATTTCAGAAATACTTGAGAATTTTTCCAAAAATCATTTTTCCTTGCATTGCACAAGCATGACAAGCATGATTCTTTGTGCATTTAGACCTAGAATAAGTTCTTAGATAATATTTTAGCAAAGCAAAAGGCATAAAATTCGACCCTTGGTTCGATTACCCCTGGTAAAGGTGTCAGGAACGGTCGAACCTTGTACCGACGAGCGGATCCCGTCTCCCAGTTTTCCCGCAAATATTTCAAAACGGAGGCGAGTTATTTTCTTGAACATTTTCAAAATTAAGGTCAAGTGAGACCCGCAAAAGAGTTCCTCTTCTCTTCTTTTCTTTTCTTTTCTCTTCTCTCTTTCTTTCTTTCCTTTTATTTTCTCCCTTGAACAAGGAGAAAATAGAGGTTGGAAAGGAAAAGAGAAGGAAGAGAGAGAATACTACGAGAGGAAAAATTTTGCGATGATCACACCCTTTTGAGAAAAAGATAAGAATGGAGAAATTGATAGACAATTAAACAGGTTATCCCATCACCAGGGATCGGGTCACCACAATAATTGTGATAATTGCGTTACCACCTTGTGATAACGGAAAATATGCCTTATTACCTAGGCGAGGTCGTCCATCATGATAAGAGATATTTGAAGAAGAATAGAAGGAAATGTCTCATCACTAGGGATGAAGCCGTCACGAGATTTGTGACCATTTATGTCAAATGAAAGAATAAAATTTTGACCTAAAAAGCTTTTTAACAGAACAAAAGTTGAACTTTATTGATGATAAAATTCAAATACAAAGAGAAGGTGGGTAGACAGTTTGCCACCATTCTCGATATTCAGAAGATACATTGGGTCCAGAGAATACAGACAAAGGAATGAAGGAGTCCCAAGTGTATTTGGTTATATGGTATGCCCCAGACCACTGATCCGACTGCAGATCGAATTTTGGCATGTGGCCTGCCGGGAAGCGAGTGTTGACATGAACCTGCCGCTGTGAGAACTGTCTGAGAAACCTCTCTGGCTGATAGAAGACACAAAAGAAGGGACCAAGCAATCTGTAACGCTTGCTACGAGCATAAGTGTAGCGAGAAACTGATTCTTGCCTGTCGAAGTAATCCCAAAGGATCTCTTCCTGGTGCAGACTCTCGATCGAAGCTCGATACTGGACAACAGACTTCGGCTTCTTGCTGTTGAACCTGAAGGAACTGGCCTTTGATGAAACATGTCGCAGGAACCACGATTGTAGGGCATAAGTGCATCCTTCTACCAGAATGGTCTCTCCAAGGGAAAAACGAGCTAAGCCTCGGTAGAGAAAGGATAGAGCTGCCATGGATACTAAAAGTTGACGGGCCTGCTTGCTTCCCCATCTTCGAAAGAGTTGGGCGACTCTGACATCGATGAAATTTTGACCGTCTTGAAAGAACGCTAATTCTACTGTGCATAGGACCATCGTATGCTGAATTATTTCTTTCGCTGCTCGGGACAAAGTTTCAACTTCCTCATAGGCTCCATACTTGCGATAGAGTCCGAACAGGTCGATGAACTGACTTCTGTTGATCTCAGTGAGAGGCCAAGATCTGCTCCTTGTTGCCCTGGCTAATGCTTCTCGGATGTCTATACCCTTGACATTGATCAGGAACTGCTGCTCGACCGGATCATCTGGAAGACCAGCTAGTTCTGGCAATCCCATGATGTCACTGAATTCGTCCATTAGCAGAGTCATCTCTTCTCATGGAAACCAAAAGGTGCAGGTACGTGGATTCCACCGTTCTGCCATAGCTTGAATCAAACTGCCGTTGATGGTTTGCTTACCCACTGTCGATGCTGTCTCCAATCCACAATCATCCAAGTGGTCTGGGAACATATGCGAGAAGGTGGCGAACCAAGAATAATACCACCGAGGGAAGAAGGAATGAGATTGGATAACCCGATGATCCGGGGATTCATCCTTTATTTGATAGAAGACATGATTTCAGGGAAAGACATCATCAAGGGAATGAGATGCCATTGAAAATGATACTGAGGCAAAAAAGAAGAGAATTAGATAGGATGCAAGACTTACGGATAGACTCTTGAAAAAGAGGATAAACACAAATCCCAGAAATTTTGAAAGATCAAGGGAATTTAGAAAAAGGGATTTCCAGGGTTTTTAGAGAAAATTTGACATAAAAGAGGAAAGAATGTAGGTAAAGGAAAAATATACACCTGGGGTTTTTGAAAATAAGAGGAAATTTTGAATAGTATACTGGTTGCACTATTTGGAGTTGATATTTTTAAACAATATTTTTCAATAAGAACATGGGAAAATCGTCAACCAAAGATATAAAACCGACTTTCCACCGAAGTGGCGAGTACGGGTCGAATCCAAAGGGAACGGGAACATTCTAAATTAATTCTAAAATAACACTTTATTAATAAAAACAAAGTTTACAACTATGTCAATGTTTACAAGTTACATTAAATAACATTCTAAACTATGAAAATAAAATAAAATCGGAGGTTAAGTCTTCTGCAGGTCTCAAGGGGCATTTTTGTCTTTTCACATCAAGTGCAGTTGCACATTATATTTGAATTACACCTGTGAACCTGTTCTAACTTAACAACCTACACAATAAAAACACAAAGTCAGTAACTAAATCAAGAATTTATCTAGATTACATCTATATTATTTCTAAACTATTTCTAAATTAAATTAAAGTTAATTTAAACATCTAAAACTAAGATTATACTAACTGAGTAAACTAACTAAGCTAAGCACTCTAATTACTCTAAATACTGTTAATTTACTGATTACACAACTAGAAAACAGTAAAACTACCCGAAATTAAACAATTACTTAAAAGACTGTTTTGTCCCTAAAGAAGGCAAAAATGGATTCTGAAAGCTTTTTGCAAAACGACTGTTTGAGGGGTCAAACGAATTCCAAAATTAGTCAAATCACTTCTATTCTGTAAAAGACAGATCCAAGAATCTGACACACTTTACAGAAGTGAAAAATACGTTCTGGATCTCCAGCACGAAGCGTTTCAAAATCAGGATAATTTGGAAAATCGCTGGACCCGAAATTTCAAAATCAGAAAAAGCTGTTTTCATAATACGCTTAAAAACCAGACCAAATCAACTCGGATCGAGCTGAAATTTGGTATGCAGACAGTTAACACACCAATGTGGAGAATAGAAAAATAATATTCAGAAAACTCATGAAAAATCCACATGAACTAGCTATTGCACGATCGTGTAAAAATTAGGGTTTTGGTTCAGTGCACTATTCATCCCTTTGAATCCACATTTGACATTTGGACATTGAATTACGTACAAAAACAGTCCTAACTGAACCAAACCTACTGTTAAACTACAGCAAAGAATAACAATTAAGTTAAGTTACAAAATCTAAACAATAACCTAACCTAAACTCACTAATACTCTAAATAAGATACCTAACTAAATATATACTCTAATTAAACCTAATATATAACATCTACTATCACTAACTAAATTAACTATCTATTCTAATATTAATTCTAACTTACGGTTAATCTAACTAGCTAAAATTACTTACTAACTAAATTAATACTAACTATCTAAACTAAATGACAAATCTAACTAAATCTAACATACTCTAACTAACATGATTACCTATTGAACTCATTAATCTAATGTTAATTCTAACCTAATAAAGCCACTACTAATCTACGGTTAAACTAACTAGGGTTAGATTCTAACTAGTAACTAGAGTTTAACTCAACTAGAGTTAGTATGGTTCGGTTAGGGTTAGATTAGGGGGGTCGGTTAGGGATATGGCATTAGATTACACGCCACCCTAAGGTTGGCTTCGAACTAGGGTTAAGTAGGCTAAGGTTCCTATGGGTCGACTAGGTTTGGGTAAGGTTACTAGGATTAACTAAGGATATGGTTAGTCTAACTAACTATGGTTAGATTAGGGTTTACAAGGGTTGATTAGGGTTTACAAGGGTTGATTAGGGTTTACAAGGATAAGGTAGGGTTAACTAAGATTCTAACTAGGATACGGTTGGGGTAACTAAGGTAAATAGGCTTTAACTAAGATTAATCACTACTAACTAAGGTTGGTTAGTTATGGGCTGGTTAATTAGGGTCGGTTAGGGTAACTAACTAGGTTTGGATAAGGGTTAACTAGGGTCTACTAAGGTAGTTAAGTAGGGTTACCTAGCTAAGTTATTACTAACTATGGTTAGTTAGGGTAACTAATTACCTATGATTAATAATTAATAAATTAAGTGAACTACATAGGTTATACACTAACTAGGATTAGTAAGGGGCGGTTTTAAGAGATGGGGCTTTACATTACACGCCACCCTAAAATCATTAATTATACTAATAACTAAGTGTTATTTCCTAAAACACTAATGTATATCTAAATTAACTATTACATTAATTAGAAACTAAGATTAGCACCTACCTAATTAAGTATACACAATTTTATAAAATCTAAGTTATAACTACCTAAATTAATTCATTAACACCTAATTAATGCTAACTCCTAACTAAGACAATTCTAAATAGGGCTATAAATAGGAAACCATGAATTTGGTATGAAACCAACTCCTCTTCTTCTTGCCTTAATTGCAATTATGGAAATCCTTCAATTTCAAAAACCGTCCAGCCCTTTTGAAATCCGTTTTTCCTTGATTCACTCAAACATTGATTCCCTTTTTGAAAACCTTTCCAAAATCACATTCCACGATTTTGACTGGTCTTAAAAGAAGAGATAGCATTTAAATTTTTGTCAAAATCGTGTAAACCATTTTGGAAACTCTTTTTCAAAATCCAAGCATTAAATACTCTTTTTGAAAATCCTTCCCTAAGCATCCTACACGTTTTTGGGTTAGCTTTAAATGCACATTTAGAATTTCAAATCTTTTCCCCAAAAAACGTGTAGACATAATTAGGACCTTTGGAATTCCAAAGGTTTTCCAAAAATCGTGTAACCCTCATTAAAAGACCCTTTTGAATTCCAAAGAGTTGCCTTGTTGAAAAAATAAAGCATTTATAATTGGGCTAGGGAATAGAGATTTCCTTAAATACAATTCACGATTTTAGATGGATTGGTCTTCTACCAAAAACGGATTCCCAACTAAAAAGACTCAAATGCCCTTCTAGCTAACATCTCACATTAAATAAATACCTAAATTATTTTAACATAAGTCTAACTAAACTAACATATACACAATTAATTCAAGGGTACAAAGAGTAAACACGAAATGGAAATACCTAACACATTAAATCCTATACCAAAAATAAAATACTAAATTAATGCTAAATTAACTACCATGAAAATCACGAACTATGCAACCTTGCTGGACCTCTAATGGCCGCCCTACCAATGGAGAATATGACTACATTTACACCTAAAACAGAAACGAAAATGGAAACTCATGAAAAAGACATAAAATAAATTCTAATTAACTTATGACTAACCTAACTATCAAAACATATCAACAATGAATCTAACAAGCTGCTACCTACAGAAAATTAAATAAAGAAAACGACTTGAACAAACACTATATGAAAGCTACAATAAACTAAAATCTAAAACATATGAAACGAATCTACTATGCTGTACAGAAAATCAAAAACAGGAAAATGCTATAACAGAATTCTACTACAGTCCACTTATATAAAACTGAAACATAAATTTAAACCTATTATATTGTAAAACAACCTAATGGTAAACCACAGTTGAACTATCTTAACTAACAAATGAAACTAACAAATCAAGTAATATGCAGAAAACACTACAGCTAGAACTAAATCAACCCGATTATACCATCCTACAAAACGATCTTCACAAAAACCATTAATTCGACCAATAACTAAAATGACATTAACTAGTAACAATATATGATAATCTAATACTATGAAGAACATAACCAGATCTAATTATAACTAAAGAAATAACGATAATACGCAGGCAACATTCAAACGAGAATCACATTACACGCACATGCATCCGAAACACCAAAAGCTTCCAATGTTGGAATAACAAACAATATTTGTAATAACCCAAACCCCTAAACATTCTACGTGCTGGCTTTTGCACGAACAAAATCTACACTAAGGCTGGACAAAAATACAGAAAAATGCAGCACATTACACACGCACATGATAGGTTTTAACTAGAAGCAATGGGTGAGAAGACCTACCTTTTGGGCGATCCGAAGAGTGGGGGGATGAAGAAGAACGGACTTTGCTTGGCTTCGCACCGTTCGGGACCTCGTTGATGCTGGAAATACGCCATGGTACCATGTCCTACAGCTGCAACACGTTGGAAATCCACCGAAGATGAAATGTGAACCGATTCTCGATCGGGGTGCGTAGAAGACCGGATGGAGGTAGAGCCGGCCCTTCTCGTTGGAGTGTTTCGCACTTCCACCCGAGAAAAGTGTTTCCCACCTCTACTGCACCTGCAAAACACAGCACACATGGAGATTAAACAACATTGGAGATTAAAGAGCTGAGAAGGTTTGAAAGGGAGACAAGATAGAAAGCTTGGATCTCAAGCTTTTCGCCATGTCTTCAATGGAGATGGAAGGAGGTGGAAGATGAGAAGGGGCTAGAGCTAGAATCGTGCCCCTAGGGCACGAAAACCAAGGCAAAGACCAGGTGGAATGGGTGCCCCCTCTCCCTTTTGACGTTTTGGCTTCTTTTGGCCATTTTACAAAAACAGGTTTAAAATAAAAGTATTTGCTGGGCGCCTCTTTCTGCAAGGGATTTTTAGAAAATGTTTTTACAAAACTTAAGTGGGCTGGAGCTGGGTTAAATCCATGTAATTTGGTCCAGATCCAAAGTCCAAATGGGCGTCTGGATCCAAATCTCTCAAATCGGATCCGATATTTGACCCGTTACACTGTAAATGCCATAATTCCTTCAAATTAACTCCGATTTTGATGAAATTCGAACCAGAGCTCTCTAACATCAATATGCACCTAAGTGTATGCTTTAAACCTATAGATGATGCATTTATGCAGTGAAAATGTATTAATAAAATGTGATATTTATGCATCATCAAATACCCCCATGCTAGAATAATTGCTAGTCCCTAGCAATACACTCTACCATGCAATGAAAATATAGACTCCCCATTTAACATGAACGCCCTTATTAAATAAAATAAAAAATACTGAAGAAATAAAAACTAACTCACTTTCGTAGGAATCACGGTTGCATTTAGCACATGCAACAAGCCCTTTAAACCCCTGGGTTACCCCAGTGGACGAGTAAGGTCTCGTGAGGGTTTGCAGAGATGCTACCCACAAACATCAAAATCATGCATGAATAATTTTTCAGAAATAATAGGCAATTAAGAACTTATTGTAAACAAATATTTCATGTAATCTACATTTTCAAAACAAATTCAGAAATTTCTATGCCACCATAGTAAAAATCATTTTTCTTTCACTTCTCTAAACTTGTAATTATTTATGAATCTTTTTCAGAAAATCAAGTATTATCATGTTTTACTCATTTATCCTCACCTGTATATTTTCTGCACAGTAATTCAGTAATTATTCTTAAGCATTGAATTTCTCTCTTTAAGCTCATTCTTTTTCTTTTTATATTCAATTTTCACTCTTTTCAATCTTCTAAATTGAGCACTATTTCGAATATCAAGTCTCATGACCCGTGTAGCGAGCTTTAGGTCAGTGACTCCCAAGTCGGCCGGCCTTAGGGCACTAGATACAAAGTATCCCTCAGACTTAATTGCTCGAGTCACTAAACCTTCAATTTTAATAGTTACGTATAGTTTTCCTCTCATCACGTGCAATGTCTCTATCTCTTAGGCTTTCTATGCAGTTCATGTAACAAGTTTTCGAGTCAGTGGCTCCCAAACCAGCTGGCTTTAGGGCACCAGGTGTAAAACACCCTTCAGACTCTACTTACTCGAACCACAAAGGCCACAGATATCGACTGGATAAGAGAATGATCTCCTTCGTTATCCATTTCGTAAAAGACTCAAACATTTCAACTCGTGTCTGAGTTCTACTACTTGGATTCACAAAGAAATCAACAACTAAACGTAGCTCTATACTATTAAGCTCATTTTTCAAAACATAATTCAATTGCTCACTTTTCTCATAAAACACACTGTGCATACTTATACTTAAGTGAATCAAAACTTTCTAACATATCAAATACTATCTTTTATTTTCTATTTCATAAACCACTACTCTATTTAAATCAGATAAGAAAAAAAATATTTTACATGGGGCTTATACATTTCCAAATTGTCAGATCATGCAGAAATACAATCATAAATGCTACAAATTATTCTTAAAAGACCTACTTTTATGAGTTTTAAGCTATCAGACATGAAGAAATTTTTTTTTTTTAAATTTATGCATCTAAACCATCCCCCCATGCTTGAATGACACTGTCCCTAGTGGCATACAGAATAATGTAAACATGTAATATAGATGCACACTATAGAACAATAAAATGAATAAGGAGAAAGGATTGATACAACCTGGCATACTCGACCCTCTGGAGTTGTCGATTGACTGGACTCTGCACTACCACTATGCATGTATAAATGCATAGTTTTCTGCTCATTTGGTCAATGTTCTACTCTTGAAGGCTTCTTCATATCCGATTACTTGGACTCATACATTGATGAATCAGATGTTCATACATGTACACAATGAAATTCAAATGAAATCAAAATAAAATTCAGAATAAAACAAAACACATAAACAAATACTACTTTATTATAATGTACATATGATCCATCTAAATAATATAAAACATTAATATATAACCACTAACTATGTTAGAATAATCTACATCTAAATCAGTAAAACAATGAACAAAGTAGCAGCTAACCTATGTTAGAATTAAACTAAGATAATCAATCTAGTCTACGTCAGAAAATTAGTAATTACTCTACTTTACTCTATGTCCGATTAATCTAATTACTTTACGAAATAAAAGATGCATCTACTCTAAATCAGAAAGTTAAACAACTAACTGTTTTAACTATGTTAAAGCTATCTAATTAAACCATGAAACTATGTTAACAATGTTAAACTAAGTTAATTACTCTATGAAATAAGAGATAAGCTATTCTAAATCAGAAAATCAGCAAATACAGGAATTCACAACTATTTTATCTAAGACTCACATGTTTAATATATCATTGAAGCATGAAATTCCGTGAATCTTTAAGAAAAACAGCAAATGAACCCTATATTTTTCTAACAATGTTAATTCTACAAACTAAAATGATTAAATAAACTAAGCTAAACTAAACACATATATTAATAAAATGATATCTCAGAAATATTCATAATATATCGCCGTTCCCCGGCAACGGCGCCAAAATTTGGTTGCACTATTTGGAGTTGATATTTTTAAACAATATTTTTCAATAAGAACATGGGAAAATCGTCAACCAAAGATATAAAACCGACTTTCCACCGAAGTGGCGAGTACGGGTCGAATCCACAGGGAACGGGAACATTCTGAATTAATTCTAAAATAACACTTTATTAATAAAAACAAAGTTTACAACTATGTCAATGTTTACAAGTTACATTAAATAACATTCTAAACTATGAAAATAAAATAAAATCGGAGGTTAAGTCTTCTGCAGGTCTCCAGGGGCATTTTTGTCTTTTCACATCAAGTGCAGTTGCACATTATATTTGAATTACACATGTGAACCTGTTCTAACTTAACAACCTACACAATAAAAACACAAAGTCAGTAACTAAATCAAGAATTTATCTAGATTACATCTACATTATTTCTAAACTATTTCTAAATTAAATTAAAGTTAATTTAAACATCTAAAACTAAGATTATACTAACTGAGTAAACTAACTAAGCTAAGCACTCTAATTACTCTAAATACTGTTAATTTACTGATTACACAACTAGAAAACAGTAAAACTACCCGAAATTAAACAATTACTTAAAAGACTGTTTTGTACCTAAAGAAGGCAAAAATGGATTCTGAAAGCTTTTCGCAAAACGACTGTTTGAGGGGTCAAACGAATTCCAAAATTAGTCAAATCACTTCTATTCTGTAAAAGACAGATCCAAGAATCTGACACACTTTACAGAAGTGAAAAATACGTTCTGGATCTCCAGAAAGAAGCGTTTCAAAATCAGGATAATTTGGAAAATCGCTGGACCCGAAATTTCAAAATCAGAAAAAGCTGTTTTCATAATACGCTTAAAAACCAGACCAAATCAACTTGGATCGAGCTGAAATTTGGTATGAAGACAGTTAACACACCAATGTGAAGAATAGAAAAATAATATTCAGAAAACTCACGAAAAATCTACATGAACTAGCTAGTGCACGATCGGGTAAAAATTAGGGTTTTGGTTCAGTGCACTATTCATCCCTTTGAATCCACATTTGACATTTGGACATTGAATTACGTACAAAAACAGTCCTAACTGAACCAAACCTACTGTTAAACTACAGCAAAGAATAACAATTAAGTTAAGTTACAAAATCTAAACAATAACCTAACCTAAACTCACTAATACTCTAAATAAGATACCTAACTAAATATATACTCTAATTAAACCTAATATATAACATCTACTATCACTAACTAAATTAACTATCTATTCTAATATTAATTCTAACTTACGGTTAATCTAACTAGCTAAAATTACTTACTAACTAAATTAATACTAACTATCTAACCTAAATGACAAATCTAACTAAATCTAACATACTCTAACTAACATGATTACCTATTGAACTCATTAATCTAATGTTAATTCTAACCTAATAAAGCCACTACTAATCTACGGTTAAACTAACTAGGGTTAGATTCTAACTAGTAACTAGAGTTAGTATGGTTCGGTTAGGGTTAGATTAGGGGGGTTGGTTAGGGATATGGCATTAGATTACACGCCACCCTAAGGTTGGCTTCTAACTAGGGTTAAGTAGGCTAAGGTTCCTATGGGTCGACTAGGTTTGGGTAAGGTTACTAGGATTAACTAAGGATATGGTTAGTCTAACTAACTATGGTTAGATTAGGGTTTACAAGGGTTGATTAGGGTTTACAAGGATAAGGTAGGGTTAACTAAGATTCTAACTAGGATACGGTTGGGGTAACTAAGGTAAATAGGCTTTAACTAAGATTAATCACTACTAACTAAGGTTGGTTAGTTATGGGCTGGTTAATTAGGGTCGGTTAGGGTAACTAACTAGGTTTGGATAAGGGTTAACTAGGGTCTACTAAGGTACTTAAGTAGGGTTACCTAGCTAAGTTATTACTAACTATGGTTAGTTAGGGTAACTAATTACCTATGATTAATAATTAATAAATTAAGTGAACTACATAGGTTATACACTAACTAGGATTAGTAAGGGGCGGTTTTAAGAGATGGGGCTTTACATTACACGCCACCCTAAAATCATTAATTATACTAATAACTAAGTGTTATTTCCTAAAACACTAATGTATATCTAAATTAACTATTACATTAATTAGAAACTAAGATTAGCACCTACCTAATTAAGTATACACGATTTTATAAAATCTAAGTTATAACTACCTAAATTAATTCATTAACACCTAATTAATGCTAACTCCTAACTAAGACAATTCTAAATAGGGCTATAAAAAGGAAACCACGAATTTGGTATGAAACCAACTCCTCCTCTTCTTGCCTTAATTGCAATTATGGAAATCCTTCAATTTCAAAAACCGTCCAGCCCTTTTGAAATCCGTTTTTCCTTGATTCACTCAAACATTGATTCCCTTTTTGAAAACCTTTCCAAAATCACATTCCACGATTTTGACTGGTCTTAAAAGAAGAGATAGCATTTAAATTTTTGTCAAAATCGTGTAAACCATTTTGGAAACTCTTTTTTAAAATCCAAGCATTAAATACTCTTTTTGAAAATCCTTCCCTAAGCATCCTACACGTTTTTGGGTTAGCTTTAAATGCACATTTAGAATTTCAAATCTTTTCCCCAAAAAACGTGTAGACATAATTAGGACCTTTGGAATTCCAAAGGTTTTCCAAAAATCGTGTAACCCTCATTAAAAGACTCTTTTGAATTCCAAAGAGTTGCCTTGTTGGAAAAATAAAGCATTTATAATTGGGCTAGGGAATAGAGATTTCTTTAAATACAATTCACGATTTTAGATGGATTGGTCTTCTACCAAAAACGGATTCCCAACTAAAAAGACTCAAATGCCCTTCTAGCTAACATCTCACATTAAATAAATACCTAAATTATTTTAACATAAGTCTAACTAAACTAACATATACACAATTAATTCAAGGGTACAAAGAGTAAACACGAAATGGAAATACCTAACACATTAAATCCTATACCAAAAATAAAATACTAAATTAATGCTAAATTAACTACCATGAAAATCACGAACTATGCAACCTTGCTGGACCTCTAATGGCCGCCCTACCTATGGAGAAGATGACTACATTTACACCTAAAACAGAAACGAAAATGGAAACTCATGAAAAAGACATAAAATAAATTCTAATTAACTTATGACTAACCTAACTATCAAAACATATCAACAATGAATCTAACAAGCTGCTACCTACAGAAAATTAAATAAAGAAAACGACTTGAACAAACACTATATGAAAGCTACAATAAACTAAAATCTAAAACATATGAAACGAATCTACTATGCTGTACAGAAAATCAAAAACAGGAAAATGCTATAACAGAATTCTACTACAGTCCACTTATATAAAACTGAAACATAAATTTAAACCTATTATATTGTAAAACGACCTAATGGTAAACCACAGTTGAACTATTTTAACTAACAAATGAAACTAACAAATCAAGTAATATGCAGAAAACACTACAGCTAGAACTAAATCAACCCGATTATACCATCCTACAAAACGATCTTCACAAAAACCATTAATTCGACCAATAACTAAAATGACATTAACTAGTAACAATATATGATAATCTAATACTATGAAGAACATAACCAGATCTAATTATAACTAAAGAAATAACGATAATACGCAGGCAACATTCAAACGAGAATCACATTACACGCACATGCATCCGAAACACCAAAAGCTTCCAATGTTGGAATAACAAACAATATTTGTAATAACCCAAACCCCTAAACATTCTACGTGCTGGCTTTTGCACGAACAAAATCTACACTAAGGCTGGACAAAAATACAGAAAAATGCAGCACATTACACACGCACATGATAGGTTTTAACTAGAAGCAATGGGTGAGAAGACCTACCTTTTGGGCGATCCAAAGAGTGGGGGGATGAAGAAGAGCGGACTTTGCTTGGCTTCACACCGTTCGGGACCTCGTTGATGCTGGAAATACGCCATGGTACCATGTCCTACAGCTGCAACACGTTGGAAATCCACCGAAGATGAAATGTGAACCGATTCTCGATCGGGGTGCGTAGAAGACCGGATGGAGGTAGAGCCGGCCCTTCTCGTTGGAGTGTTTCGCTCTTCCACCCGAGAAAAGTGTTTCCCACCTCTGCTGCACCTGCAAAACACAGCACACATGGAGATTAAACAACATTGGAGATTAAAGAGCTGAGAAGGTTTGAAAGGGAGACAAGATAGAAAGCTTGGATCTCAAGCTTTTCGCCATGTCTTCAATGGAGATGGAAGGAGGTGGAAGATGAGAAGGGGCTGGAGCTAGAATCGTGCCCCTAGGGCACGAAAACCAAGGCAAAGACCAGGTGGAATGGGCGCCCCCTCTCCCTTTTGACATTTTGGCTTCTTTTGGCCATTTTACAAAAACAGGTTTAAAATAAAAGTATTTGCTGGGCGCCTCTTTCTGCAAGGGGTTTTTAGAAAATGTTTTTACAAAACTTAAGTGGGCTGGAGCTGGGTTAAATCCATGTAATTTGGTCCAGATCCAAAGTCCAAATGGGCGTCTGGATCCAAATCTCTCAAATCGGATCCGATATTTGACCCGTTACACTGTAAATGCCATAATTCCTTCAAATTAACTCCGATTTTGATGAAATTCGAACCAGAGCTCTCTAACATCAATATGCACCTAAGTGTATGCTTTAAACCTATAGATGATGCATTTATGCAGTGAAAATGTATTAATAAAACGTGATATTTATGCATCATCATATACCCAGTGATTTTTGAAAAAGATTTGATATATATATAGGAGAATACAGGAAAACGTTGCACAATCACAGCTGCACAAATAAGGATGCACACACAGCACTCCCTAAAAAGGCTGACTCTAAATGCAATATTTGAAATGGCTTGTAGGACCTTAATCCTAACTCTATGGTTCAGATCATTTGATTCCAATCAAGGTATGCCGATATACTCAAGCCAAAGCTTGAAGTACGTGGCATGAAAATATTCCTCTGGTTCTAAGGTAAAGGCTTCCCATCATCCTTGAGTGCCTACCGATATACCTCAGACTATGGCCCTTAGGTACGTGGTAGGGGGGCGCGAACCCAAATAGGTGGTTCAGTTGTGAGGCGCTCTCTCGAACTATGGTTCAGTGAGACAGCCCAGCAACGTGAAGACTGAGACAATATAGGTAGGGATGTTTTCGAAAAACATGTTCAACATGCAGTAAAACCAGAAAGCTCTAAATGCAAGTCCTAAAAAGAGATATAATTTAAATGAAGAGAAGCATACACTTGCATACATTGTTTGCATTCAATCTCTAGAATTGAGGAGAGTTGTATTTCAAACCTAAGTCTAAGTGAACATGGAATAATCTCCTCAATATGGTCCTACCAAAACATAATTAGATCCTATATGCAATGATGTCAGCTTAGGACAGAGTCTAGGCTCCTAAGGTTTTGCATGGAAATGAAGTTGACATTTGTAGAATAAAGACTTATAAAATATTAAGGCAAAGCAAAAAGGGCATAATTCGACCAGACGAAGACGAGTCCCATCACGGTCGCCAACTCCTGTGATCATGCAAAAAAATTTCTCTCGTTCTTCTTTTTCTTTCTCTTTGCCTTTCTAATCCCTATTTCTCCTTTTTGAAGGGAAAAAATAAAAGACAGAAAAGGAGAGAGAATGAGAAAAGGAGAAAAGAGAATAGGAACTCTTTTGCAAGGTCTCATCTGACCAAAATTTTGAAAATGTTTTAAAAATCACTCGCCTCCGTTTTGAAAATTCGTGGGAAAATGGAGAGATGGGATTCGCTCGTCGGTACGAGGTTCGACCGTTCCTGGCGCCTTTACCAGAGGTAATCAAACCAAGGATCGAATTTATGACTTTTGTTTTGCTAAAATATCATCTAAGAATTTATGCTAAGTTTAAATGCGCAAAGAATCATGCTTGTGTGAATGCAAAGATGTATACTCTTTTGAGAAAAATGTTTTAAAAATTTCTAAGTTTTCTGAGATAAACTTGATAATGAAGTGAAGAAATGATTCCAAGGATTGAAATTGATTTTAGATTTTGAATCCAACTCAGGATTTGAAATAGATCTGGAAGAAGAGACTTGAATTTTCAAGTCTTGGAGTGATCAAGATTTGGAGAGATGAGTTTGTGGATAAAGAGAAAAGGAATTTAGAATTGGCATTTTTGAAATAAGAATGATTTTTCAAAGTCATAATAGACTTTGAATTGGGATCGATTTTCAAGAATCGATTTTGAATCCAATATCTAAATAGGAATTGAATTTGAATTTAGACTTGAGAAATAAATTTGAATTTGGCTTTGAAATTTGGAACTGAAATTTTAATTTTGAAATGAAATTTTGATCTAATATCTAAGATGGAACTGGATCTGAGATCCGAGATAGGGTTGGATCCGGGTTATGGAATTCTAAGTGGAACTGGATCCGAAGTCTAAGATCAAAGATAAAGTTGAATTCTGGAGTCCTAAATGGAATTGGATCTAAAGTCTGAGATCCAGGACAAAGTTGAATTCTGGATCCTAAATGGAATTGGATCCGACGTCTGAGATCCAAGATTGGATTGGGTTTGAAATCTGAAACCTAAAAATGGAATTTGGACCCGAGATATAAGATCCAAGATTGGATTGGATCCGGGATCTGGAATCCTAATTTGAATTGGATCCTAATTTTGGAATTGGGTTTTTGAAGATCCAAGTGGGATTTCTAAAGATGGATCTGGGTCTTTGAAGACGCATATTAAATTTAAAACTTGAGAAAAATCGAGTTTTGATATTTAAACCCAATTTCAAACTTTGATTATGAATTTTGAGAATCAAGACTTTGAAGATAAGGAACAAACTTGTTTTGAATTTTGAAATTAGAAGATGAATCAGAAATTTCAAAGTTAAATTGAACTTTGAAATTGGTTTTGATTTGAATTTGAATTTGAATCTTGGAAATGAATTTTGGAATTTCAAAGTTGATTGGAACTTTAAAGTTTGACCAAATTTAGAATTTAGAATTTTGAATATACAAATGAATTTCAAAGTCAAATCGGATTTTGAATTTGAAATTTAAATCCAGAAGATGAATCAGAAACTTCAAAGTTAAATAGAACTTTGAAATTGAATTTGTTTTGAATTGAAATTTTGAAGTTTGAATATAGAATGATTTTGAAATTTCAAAGTCAGATTGGACTTTGAAATCAAAATTTTGAATCTTGAAGAATGAAATGGAATTGATGAGTGAAAATGGAAATTGAAGATATATTCAAGATCACTTGGATTTTTGAAAAAGGAATTTTGAAAATATGATGCAGTTCTATCCTAAATGATGAATGAAAAGAATTTTGAAATTTGATTTTAAAATCATACTTCATTCTTTAAACGAATGTAAATAAGATTTGAAGATATAATATATCCCTGACTATGGTCATTGAATATATTATATAACAATCCTATTTGAATTCGGGTGAAGAATGAAATATATTTTAGTGCTTTTATAGAGTTTAACATGAAATTAATACTCAATATATCCTGACTATGGCCATTGATATATATTTTGAGCCAATTTTAAATTAAACTCTAATAAAAGAAGAAAATATTTGAAAATATGATGATTTTTGAAGAGGATCCAATGTGGATCTAATGTTATTCCATAAAAGATGAAAATTCTAAGTTTTGTTCACATCCTGACTATGGCCATTGATGTAAATCATCAACTTAGGATTAATCATCTCCCATTAGAATGGTGCACATGCCATTCGTGTTCCTATTTGTGAATTTTTAGAAATAAAAGAAAATAATGAAACAAATGTTATGTACATGGTCATCCATTCTAATCTAAGACTAGAAATGTAGAATTTTCATTAATATCTAGCTTATTACAATACTGGAATTTGAAGACATCGACAATTTCTAATTCAAGCTTTTCTCATGTTCTTGCAAGATAGAATTTACACAAAAGGGAAATTTTAAAAATATGAATGTAAATGACTATTCCAAATCTTACACAAGATGCTTTACTCATTTTCAAATGAGAAAGGCATATGGCCTACCCTGCATTTGTTAGAAAGTATATATATATATATATATATATATATATATGTGTGTGTGTGTGTGTGTGTGTGTGTGTGTGTGTGTGTGTGTGTGTGTGTGTGTATAGGCAATGCCATAGTTAAATGAACATCTGTATGCAATGAGTGAAGCCAAGGGCCAGGATAATCCGAAATGAACCATCGTGAAATAACATGGCCATAGCAGCTCGTGACAAACTATTATGGGAATAGTGACTTCTTGTGATTCACAGTAAAAGAATGACAAAGAATGGTAGTTATGATAGCTCTTAAAAGAGACTATCATAACAAAGAGAGAGAAAGTTACAGTGGTTTCCTGTGAACCACTGTAAAAGAATGATAAAAATGATAGTTATGATAGTTCAAGAATGAACTACCATAACAAAGAGAGAAAAAGTTACAGTGGTTCCCTGTGAACCACTGTAAAAGAATGATAAAAAAATGATAGTTATGATAGTTCAAGAATGAACTATCATAACGAAGAGAGAAGAAGTTACAGTGGTTCCCTATGAACCACTGTAAAAGAATGATAAAAAAAATGATAGTTATGATAGTTCAAGAATGAACTATCATAACGAAGAGAGAAGATGTTACAGTGGTTCCCTGTGAACCACTGTAAAAGAATGATAAAAAAAATGATGGTTATGATAGTTCAAGAATGAACCATCATAACAAAGAGAGAAAAGGTTACAGTGGTTCCCTGTGAACCACTGTAAAAGAATGATAAAAAAAAATGATAGTTATGATAGTCCAAGAATGAACTATCATAACAAAGAGAGAAAAAGTTGCAGTGGTTCCCTGTGAACCACTGTAAAAGAATGATAAAAAAAATGATAGTTATGATAGTTCAAGAATGAACTATCATAACAAAGAGAGAAGAAGTTACAGTGGTTTCCTGTCAACCACTGTAAAAGAATGATAAAAAAGGACAGTTATGACAGTTCAGGAATGAACTATCATAACAAAGAGAGAAAAAGTTACAGTGATTCTCTGTGAACCACTGTAAAAGAATGATAAAAAAATGATAGTTATGATAGTTCAAGAATGAACTATCATAACTAAAAAAAAGGCCACAGTGATTCCTTGGGAAGCACTGTGAGAAAAGAAAGAAAAGAACAGAAAAAAAAGGGAATGAGATGAAGATGTTAATACAGGTGTAACATGGGTGTAGCAAAGATAAAATGCAACACACAGTGCATACCCTGGAAGTGTAATGTGCAGCTGGACAATATTACAAGACTTCCTAAATTAGGGATGAGAAGGATGTAGATGCCATATTTTATAAGTGCTATGTATAACATGACAAAAAGGATATAAATAGTGCATATTATAGGGGTGTTAAAGACTTTTACAGGAGGTGGATGAATACTGAAGATTATGGCGGCATGGCCTGGGGTTCCAGTTTTATCTAAGTCGTAAGTGACAGTGAATGAGAACGGATGTTGTATAAAGGTGGAGAAATATATATAGCCAGGTATGGATGCAGCAAATGTTATGCACAATGAAGCCTACAAAGGTAAAAATATTGTGCTATAGATGTGTAAGTTTGACAAATGAACTAAGAAGAAAGAAAAAAAAATTACAGACAATAGTCCTAGAATGAAGTGCTAGAAATACACAGGTCATGCACTTTGATGAATACAATTGATCAATTGGGAAATGTATTTCTCTCCCTTGTTGCTAATTTTATCTCTATATCTATACAGATATTCAAAGAGCCTCCCTTGAGAGAGTGAACGTTGCATTGGAAACTTAACTCATATATCAAAAAGTATAACAGAGAATCATTAAGCATTGAGGTCCATACTTGATACTTCTCACCATATGACAGATCTACAGAAGGGTATATGACCTTCGATCATTTCTTATTCCCCCCTTTTTTTTTTAGCTTTAATTCCAGCAACAAAACTCTAATGGTCCTCTAGGAACCACACCTCTTTTGAGAAGAAAGCGACGACAGGAAATCATCAAGAAAACAGTTGATCATCAACTAGAGGAAAATACACTAGCTTCTTCTTTCGCTATCTTTCCTTCATTAAAAAAAAAAATATCATGTAGACTTATCAATGTCTTATCACATAAACATATCTCCAAAATGTTGAAACTGAATTTTGTGGCTCTGATGTCATAGACCCACGAAAGATCATGTAGAATTTCTCAGTACCCACTTCACATAACTGATCAAAACACTTGGGTGATAGAGGAAACCAGCGTGGGTGTGTTGTTACTGTGCAGAGTGTGAAGGGCTCAGTGATTAACAAATATCATTGTATGCCTAATATGGCATGCCCAGAGAATAGTAAGCAAATCAGATGGGAACATGACTGTGCGACAGTGAGATGAAGATAGCAGGTGACACATTGCCTAAGATGCAAAATAAAATAATTCTATTGAAAGTTTTTGCAAAGGCAGAAGAGACTGTTGCTTGGAGTGTGGCTTCTGATCCAGTCCCGGTGTAAAATTATCAGCATGCCGAGCAAGAGTTTATAGGCCTTTGCAAGCCATCCGCAGCATCGTAACAACATTGCGAGTCACATTGCTGCAAGATATTAAGGCCTCAACTGAATCTCTTGTTGTAAGAGAACTAAACCAATGCCTACTTTATAGAGGAAAGGCAAACAAAACTAGAAATCGAATTATTATGCTTATCTCAAAGACTTTATCCCTCTGATAATCAACTTCTGATTGGTGATGGTCCTCCAAGCTCGCGATCACAGGGATCATATAGCGGACGAAAAAATGATAATGTAGCAGCAGAAAATGGACATACTCATACATGATAATATGCAACAAAGAGAAGCAAGTTTGAAAAACTTCCTGAAACAAGAGTAGGATGCACAACAACTAAGCTTAGCAAACCTGAAGTTGTATATTACCCCACTATACCTATCAAAATTCTAAGGGATTGGTTTAGATCACCTCCTTCCTCTGGAACATGAATCTATATATTGCCCATTAAGAAAGCTAGAATTTAAACAAGAACCATAAACCGTAGATTTTTTGATGTAACGCCGAGAAAAGGAACTGTCGACATTTGATAACATTACATGAGCAAAAGAGGATGACAGTGAAGCGCAAAAACTATGAAGATTATTAAGACACATTGGGATGGGTATCAAATTTATACCATATCAACAACAATAATATCGATGAGCATTAAGATATCATGGCTAATACAGGTGATAAATCAAATACCGAAGTTGGGATCATATAGGAAATCTGAACTTTAACAGAAAATCAAGATGAAAATGAATTTTAGCAGCAAAATTAGATTGGGATTTGGATGAATCTTGTCGGATTATTGAATCCGACAGCCTAAGCCCAAAATCGTCGCATGAACCAAAGAAGAAGAAAGAGAAAAAAAAAAACATTGTTGGAACATGATTGCTCCATTACTGTTGCACGAGAGGTAGATTGGTTTGCTAGAGGCAAATCAATGCCACCATGGTGCTTTAAAATGGGGCAAAACAAAAAGAAAGAAAAGGAAGAAAGAAAAAAAAGGAATCGAGAGAAAAATGAAAAAGAGAAGGGGTTCTTACCGGGGGTTTTGCAGGAATCCTGAAGACAGAAGGGAAGGGAAGATCGGTGCGATGGTGAAAACTCGATGAAAAATGGATGCGCTTCCAATGTCGAAGATGAATGATGGTGTTAATTGATGTAATGGAGAGGCAGAAAATGGGATCCCTTAGCCTTCCTCTGCAGTTTGTTTATATAGGAGATGGAGGAAGGGTCTGGAAGTGAATTCTGTTGCAGATGAACGGGAGAGGGAGGAGCAGCCGATCGGAGGGCTGATGGAGCTCTCTCTCTCTCTCTCTCTTGCGGTTTTTCCCTGGCCGCAGAGGAGGCCATTGGTTTTTTTTTTGTGGGAGGTCCAAAAGTTGTTTTTGAAAATTGTTAAAAGGTGGCTCTCTTTTGAAAATTTCTTTAAAGGGTGGTTCTATGGAAAATAGATGGGTTTTTCCAAAAAAAAAAGGGGGGGGGGGGGTAAACCCATCTCTCTCTCTTTTTTTTTTGTATTTTTCATTCTTTTCTTTTTTTTGGTATAAAAAACTCTAAAACTTAAGCAGTACGAGAGATAAAACTATATTTTTTGTGTTTTTGATAAAAAATTACAAAAAGGGGAGTTTTATGAAAGTTTCAAAACTATTCTTTTTAAAAAATTCTTCAGAAAGTGAATTTGGACCCAAATTTGAGGTGATATTCGAGATTTGGACCTCGAATCGAGAAAATATAAAATAGTGGATCCAAATGGATGCCGGATGAGCCGTTTGAGCCACTCAAAATTTGCTTTTGGTATTTTAAAATTTTAATTTGAAAATTTAGATAATGAGGCTCAGATTACTGGATCCGGATCAGAAATCAAATTTGAATATATCAACATGAGATTCAATCCAGAAAAATCTGAAGAATAACTGAAATTTAGCTTTGAGATTGCTTTGATTTTCTCAAAAGATAGGGTCAGAGCAAAAAGAGAATATTTACAACATTTTGAAAAATTTGGGGTGTTCACACCTGGCCATTACCTTGGGGATAATAGGGAGCCGAGAAGTGATGATGAATCCTGAACTTCGAGCAGAAGGTCTTCATCCTCTAATTCTTGAAGTGGATGCCATTGTCTGACATAATATTATGTGAGACGCCGAAGCGGCAAAGAAGATTTTTATGAATAAAAGAAACCACGTGTCGGCCTTCTACCGTTCGCAGAGTTACAACTTCGACCCACTTGGTGAAGTATTCCGTAGCTGCGAGAAAGTATTTGTAGCCATTAGAAGTTGAAGGAGTGATTGGGCCCACCACGTCGAAGGCCCACATCGAAAAAGGCCAAGAAGAAACCGTAGACTACAAGTATGCGGCCAGCGCATGAATGGAAGGTGCGTGCATCTGACACTTGATGCACTTCCTCACAAATCGATGGCAATCTTGTTGCATGGTTTTCCAATAATACCTTGCCCGGATAATCTGCTTGACGAGTGTTTGGTAGCCGACGTGACCACCACAAATTCCCTCGTGTGCCTCTTGGACAACTTCCTTGGCTTCATCCTTGTCTAAGCATCTGACATACTCAGAACTGAACCCCCGACGGTAGAGAGTATTGGCAAGGATGAAATAACGTGCCGACATGCGTTGGATTGCACGTTGCTCCTTTCTTGGCATTTCTGATAGAAATTCACCAGTTTTAATAAAGTCTTTGATGTCTTGGTACCAAGGCTTCTCTTTTTGAGTGACTTGGTTCACTTGCTCAGCTGAAATGAAGGCAGGTTCATCTAGTCTGCCAATCTTAAAGGAACGATAAGATTCACTGTCCTTAAACGACAAAATGGAGCCAAGACAGGCTAGGCCATCTGCTATGTGATTGTATTCCCTCTTGACATGATTGAGCTGAAATTTTTCAAAGTTGCCTATGAAAGCTAAAGCAATCTTCTGATAGGGAATTAATTTTGAATCTTTGACTTGCCATTCAGCATTAACTTGACTGACAACAAGCAATGAATCGCTGAAGTCATGTACTCTCTTGACATTGAAGTCTTGCAGAATCTTGAGGCCCTGTATTAGAGCTTCATACTCGGCCATGTTGTGAGTACATTGAAAGTTGAGATTGAGGGAATAAGGGATCATCTCCTTTTCGGGAGTGATCAATAAGATCCCAATCCCTATACCAGACATGTTTCTGGCTCCATCAAAGAAAAGGGTCCAAACTGGGTACTCCTGAATATTATAGATGCGATCGTCGGGAAAATCATCTTTCGCTTTGATCTTTTCTATCAATGAGAAATCTGCCAATTGATCCGCGATGGACTGACCCTTGACTGACTTCTGAGAAACATACTCCAGGTCGTTCTGCATCAGGAGGACTTGCCACTTCGCAATTCGTTCAGTAAGGAAAGGCTGCTCAAGGATGTACTTGAGAGGATTGAGTCTTGACAAAATTTTGATTTCTGAGGCCAGCAGATAATGTCTCAGCTTCTGACACATCCACACTAAGACTAGACATGTCTTCTCCATCTGAGAGTATCTTTTCTCATAGTCGATGAAAGTCTTGCTTATGTAGTAGATGGCGTGCTCTATCCAGCTGCCTTTCTCATACTGTGCAAGGAATCCACCACAAGTATTCTGATTGACAGAAATATATAGGAGAAGTGGCTTTCCCAGTTTCGGTGGCTTCAGAACAGGTGGATTGAGGAGATACTGCTTGATGCACTCAAATGAGAGCTGACATTCTGGTACCCACTCGAATTTCATTTCTTTTCTCAGTAAGTGAGTGAAGGGCTCATATCTCATGGCCAAATTGAAGATGAAGCACCGAATAGACTGAATGCGCCCCTAAAGGCTTCGCAGTTCTTTTAGATTGGTGGGAGGTGGCATATCAATGATTGCCTTTGCCTTGGCAGGATCCACCTCTATGCCTTTCTTGTTGATCATAAATTCAAGCAACTTGCCTGATTCTACTCCGAAGACACACTTCTGCGGATTGAGTCTCAACTTGTAAAGGATGAGTCTTTCAAAGACTTGGCCGAGAGCATCAAGGTGATCCTCTCTTTTTTTGGATTTGACCAGGATGTCATCCATATAGGCATCCATGTTCTTGTGCATCTGGTCATGAAAAATAACGGCCATTGCTCTCTGATAGGTTGTCCCAACATTCTTGAGCCCAAACGACATAACTGTGTAGCAAAATGTACCCCAAGGCGTGGTAAAATAAGTTTTGGATTGGTCACGAGCAGCCAATTTGATCTGATTATAGCCTGAGTATCTATCCATAAAGGAAAACATGGCATGGCCCGTCATGCTATCGATCAACAGATCGATGTTGGGAAGTGGATAATCATCCTTTGGGGTGGCCTTGTTCAGATCCCTGAAATCGATGCAAATTCGAACTTTGCCATTCTTTTTGGAAACTGCTACGATGTTCGCCAACCAGTTCGGGTAGTCAATAGTCCAGATGAATCCTGCCTTTAGCAACTCCTCAAGTCTTTCTTTAACTTATGGTGCTATTCGAGGATCCATTTTCCTCAGTTTCTGCTTGATTGGCTTGCAATCTAGCTTCAGCACGAGACGATGCTCGACCAGCTTGGGATCTAAGCCCGGCATGTCCTCATAAGTCCAAGCAAAGACTTCTTGGTGTTGTTTGAGAAAATGGATGAACCTTTCCTTCTCATCTGAACTTAGGCTGGAACCAATTTTGAGGATCTTCGGATCATCTTCTGAACCAATATTGACATCCTCTGTCACATCTTGAACCAACGACGATGGTTCATCCTGTTTCTGAATACTGGCAATTCTTGAATCGCTGAATCGAACTCTGCTAATTCTTCGATCTGCCCTGTCACTTTACTGACCTCTGCCTTTGCCTTGCAGATGCTGGCCGGTTTACTTCGAGAAAAATTAGAGTTGATAATGAGCCTTATGAGCAATTTAGGAGCCATGATCCTGGCAATCCTGAAAAGCGCAAAGAAGGGCTTTGAGAAAAAGGTAAGATGTTCGAAAATAGCCTTTTATACAAAAATAGAGAATGACGACATAGACAAAGATATAAGCAAAGAATCGTGTACGCCAAGATGTGAAGAGGAAATCAAAATTTCATTGATTGAGCAACTTTGATTTTTACAGATGAAGAAATAAAAAAAAACTGGGGCGGATTTCGCCCCTACAAAATGACATAAAGAAAGAAAGCACAAAACGCTGGCATTGTCTTCATTCTGCTCCTTTGATGAAAGTGGTCTTTCTGCCGGATGATTGACCAGTAAAACCCAAGACTGTACCCTCAACATGCCGAGTGGGGATGATTGGCTCTATCATATCGTCCTCATTTTTACCCAGATCCCTGAAGGGCTAATAGCCGTGCTTCATCAGTAAATCAAATCCCTTCTTGGTTTTTGAGAACTGAGGGAAAAGAGGATGATCCTTGAAAGAGCCGCAATTGAGGCATCCTCCAATCTTGTAAAAATGAGGTCCCTGCCACTGGACTACCGCTGTGACATTCTCGGTTGGCTGGACTTTCTTCAGTTTCAACATGTCCAGACTTTCACTAAGATTAATCTCATCGACCTCCCGAATGCTTGGGATGTCAGCAGTGAAAGTAGGACGAGGAATCATCGGTTGTGGGAGTCTTTCCTCTGGATCTTCTCTTAGAATTGTGGTAATCATGCCCCCTTTCGACCACTTGATGCACTGATGCAGGGTTGAAGGAACGACATTGGCATTGTGGATCCAAGTGCGTCCCAGCAGAAGGTTGTACGTAGTCGGCACATTCACTACATGGAAAAGCATGGTATGTATTGAATAGTTGATAAAGATTTCAAGGAAGATTTTCCCCTTGGCTGTCTGCCCGTGGTTGTCAAAACCATAGATCGTGATCGAATCTGGGGTATACTCTTCTTCTTTGAGGCCCAAGGCCCTGGCTGTCATCTCTGGACATATGTTGAGGCTGTTGCCTCCATCAACGAGCACATGTGGGAAAGTCATGCCCCTGGTCCGCACCACTATATATAAGGCGTTGTTATGGAAAGAATGAGGTTTTGGCAAATCCTCATCAGAAAAAGTTATTGGTGCATTCATCATGGCTTGGTTGATGATCTGAGCCATGTCTTGCGGAGTTGTGCTAGGTTTGACCTTGATCTTTCTTAATAGATCTTCTAGCACTTGCTGATGTTCAGGCGAAGCGTGGGTCAGATCCAGGATAGAGATGTTTGATAGAGCAGTAATTGGCTTTTGTACTAACCCTGAAGTCTCTCCCTTCTTCGAAGTCGCCTTGATAAAGCGCTTCGGAATCCTGGGGATTGGCTTGGCAATCTCTGCCGTCACCTTCGCTGGTTCTTTAGTTGATTTCTTGCTGCTAGAAAACAAAGTGGTATCCACCCTCTTGGCGGAAGACTGAGCTTGTCGTAGGACTAGGACTTGATGTTGATCCTAAATGTCCTGGTTGGAACATGGCTGAATACTATTCTGGAAAAAGACTGTCTGCTCTGAAATTACTGAAGCTGAATGTTTAGAAAAGGGCTTGGACAAAATTTCGGGTTGTTGCTCATCCTCATCCTCGATCAACAAATTTTTGTCGATGCAGTCTTGGATGATATTCTTGCGGACAAAACAATGTTCGGTGTCATGTCCAACAGTCCGGTGAAACTTGCAGAATTTATCGGTCCACTTACCCATAGCAACTGGCGGATCTGCCACCTTGAGGAGTTTGATCATTCCTTTCGACATCATATATTCCAAGATGTCTTCGCGGGACTGCTCTAGAGCTGTAAATTCCCGATCATAGCTCCATCCCTCATGCTTTGGTTTCTCTTGCTGTTTTGCTTCTGACTGCGGTGCTGACTGGACGGGTTGTGGTTTAACAAATTTCTCTTTCTAGGCTGCAGAGTTCGTTCTTTTGGCCATGGAGTGTCCTGAATTCTTGTTGTGATTTTTCTTGTTTTTCTTGCTGCCAGAACTACTGCTATGGTTTGAGAAATCCGTAGAATAAGCAACGTGTGCTTTCTTCTTCTGCTCAGGATTCCCTTGGACGAAAGGGTAACCTTCATATAAGCCATTGTTCAGTCCTATTTCGAGCCACTCGGCTCTCTCAATCATCTTGATAAATGACTTTGCGGGAGATGTGGAAATGAGATTCCTCAGAGGCTGAGCAAAGTTATTTAAAATGATTTGTAGGGCGTGCTCCTCTGGGATGGGAACCTTCATCTTGTTACAGGTGCTCCTCCACCTGTGGATGAATTCGCCAGCTCTCTCATTCTCATTCTGCTTCAAATTGTATAGATGATTGAGAGTTGGTGAGGCCTCAATGTTGAACATAAAGTGCTCGATAAAAAGATTTACGACTTTATTGAACTCTCGTAGTTCAATAGGGTTGATGTGGTCTGCATACCACCTGGCCGCTGTTCTCTCTAGGCTACGAGGAAAGCAAATGAATAATGCCCTGTTGTCTTTCCTGAAACGGCTGCACTCTGCATAGAATGTGGCCAAATGAGCCTTGAGATTTCTCGTTCCATCAAACTTGAGGAACTTGCGAGGGAGATTTTCCAGATTATCATCCCCGTCTAGGCTGTTATAGAAATCTTCACCCGAGTAGGTCTGCTTGCCTTTGTTTTTGGCCTGGATGTCCTTAATTGCTCGAGTCATTTCTCTCATTTGCTCGTGCATCGGATCCTCCATTGGAATAGGTTTGTTCACAGATTCAGGCTCTGCGGTGATTTTCACAAACTGCTGCGGAGGATTCTGATTATAGACAAACTGCTCTTCATCTTCTGATTCTTCCTTGGCAGATTCTGATTCCTTAGAAGTGGTGTCAGGCTGGACCTTCTTTCTGACAATCTTGACTGGCTTTTTCACAGCTTTCTTCTTTGGTTTGCTCTTTGGAACGACCTTCTTCAGACTGGCCTCAGCCTGTTCTAACATCATTCTGGCCATCATCTTCTGAAATAGACTGTACATAGCGGGGTCGATATCATCGCTTTTGTTCTGACCCTGCCCTCTGACTGACTTGGGAGAGTCCATTGCTTTAATCTCGTTGTCGTTGTGCTGAGGGGTTGTTTCTTTTCCAGCTCTTGTCTGAACCATTCTGACAATGCCAATGATTTCTGCAGAATAAGGTAATGGTTAGAGCACAAACGAAATTTTGAAAACACAATTTTTTTTTAGAAAAGACAAGAACAGAGGAATTGATAGACGATATCCCATCACCAGGGATCGGGTCACCACAAAACTTGTGATAATTGCGTAACCATTTTGTGATAACAGAAAATGCGCCTTGTTACTTAGGCGAGGTCGTCCATCATGATAAGAGATATTCGAAAAAGAATAGAAAGAAAATGTCTCATTAC
This sequence comes from Nuphar pumila, assembly GCF_984573655.1. Lineage (NCBI taxonomy): Eukaryota > Viridiplantae > Streptophyta > Magnoliopsida > Nymphaeales > Nymphaeaceae > Nuphar > Nuphar pumila. The sequence continues at coordinate 64,793,569 of NC_143256.1, read as the reverse complement.
TAAGGACGAGATCGTCACGAGAATCGTGACCATTTATGCCATAAAACAAATGAAAGAATAAAATTTTGGCCTAAAAAGCTTTTTAACAGAACAAAGGTTGAACTTTATTGATGACAAAATTCAAATACAAAGAGAAGGTGGGCAGACAATTTGCCACCATTCTCGATATTCAGGAGATACATTGGGTCCAGGAATTATAGACAAAGGAATAAAGGAGTCCCAAGTGTATTTGGTCACATGGTATGCCCCAGACCACTGATTCAACTGCAGATCGAATTCTGGCATGTGGCCTACCGGGAAGCGAGTGTTGACACAAACCTGCCGCTGTGAGAACTGTCTGAGACACCTCTCTGGCTGATAGTCGACACAGAAGAAAGGACCAAGCAGTCTGTAACGCTTGCTACGAGCATAAGTGTTGCGGGAAACTGACTCTTGCCTGTCGAAGTAATCCCAAAGAATCTCTTCCTGATGCAGACTCTCAATCAAAGTTCGATACTGAATGGCAGACTTCGGCTTCTTGCTGTTGAACCTGAAGGAACTGGCTTTTGATGGCACATGTCGCAGGAACCACGACTGCAGAGCATACATGCATCCTTCCACCAGAATGGTCTCTCCAAGGGTGAAACGAGCTAATCCTCGGTAGAGAAAGGCTAGAGTTGTCATGGAAACTGAAAGCTGATGGGTCTGCATACTTTCCCATCTTCGAAAGAGCTGAGCAACTCTGACATCGATGAAATTCTGACCATCCTAGAAAAATGCCAACCCTACTGTGCATAGGACCATGGCATGCTGGATTCTTTCTTTTGCTGCTCGGGACAAGGTGTCAACTTCCTTGTAGGCTCCATACTTGCGATAAAGTCCGAACAGATCGATGAACTGACTTCCGCTGATCTCAGTGAGAGGCCAAGATTTGCTCCTTGTTGCCCTGGCTAATGCTTCTCGAACATCTACCCCCTTGACATTGATCAGGAATTACTGCTCGACCGGATCATCCGGCTGACCAGCTGGATCTGGTAATCCCATGATGTCACTGAATTCGTCCATTAGCAGAGTCATCTCTCCCCATGGAAACCAGAATGTGCAGGTACGTGGATTCCACCGTTCTGCCATAGCTTGAATCAGACTATCGTTGATGGTTTGCTTGCCCACTGCCGATGCCATCTCCAATCCACAATCATCCAAATGGTCTGGGAACATACGCGAGAAGGTGGCGAACCAAGAATAATACCACCGGGGGAAGAAGAAATGAGACTAGATAACCCGATGATCTGAGGATCCATCCTTTATCTGATAGAAGACATGATCTCGGGGAAAAAACATCGTCAGGGGAATTGGACGCCATTGGAATGATACTGGAGAAAAATGAGGAGAATTTAGATAGAATGCAGGACTTACGGATAGACTCTTGATGAAAGAAGAGGATAGACACAAATTCTGGAAATTTTGAAAGATCATGGGAATTTAGAAAAAGGGATTTTTCAGGGTTTTTAAAGAAAATTTGACACAAAAAGAGAAAAGAATGTAGGTAAAGAAAAAATATACACCTGGGGTTTCTGAAAATAAGTCAATATTTTGAATAATACACCTAGGGTTTGAAAAAGAGATTTGATATCTAGAAGAATACAAGGAAATATCGCATAATCAAAGCTGCACAAGCAAGGATGCACACACAGCACTCCCTAAAGGCTGACTCTAAATGCAATATTTGAAATGGCTTGTAGGACTTTAATCCTAACTCTAGGGTTCAGATCATCTTATTCCAATCAAGGTATGCCGATACACTCAAGCCGAAGCTCATAGTACGTGGCATAGAAATATTTCTCCAGTTCTAAGGTAAAGGCTTCCCAACATCCTTGAGCGCCTACCGATATACCTCGGACTATGGCCCTTAGGTACGTGGTAGGGGGGCATGAACCCAAATAAGTGGTCCAGTTATGAGGCTCTCTCTTGAACTATGGTTAAGTGAGACAGCTCAGCAACGTGAAGACCGGGACAATATAGGTAGGGATGTTTTCAAAAACATGTTCAACATGCAGATAAAACCAAAAAGCTCTAATGCAAGTCCTAAAAAGAGATAGATTTTAAATGAAGTGAAGCATACACTTGCATACATTGTTTACATTCAATCCCTAGAATTGAGGAGGGTTGTATTATTAGTCCTAAATCTAATGTGAACATGGAATAATCTCCTCAATACGGTCCTACCAAACCATGCTTAAATCTTATATGCAATGATGTCAGCTTAAGATAGAGTCTAGGCTCCTAAGGTTTGCATGGAAATGAAGCTGACATTTGTAGAATAAAGACTTAGATAAGATTAAAGTAAAGCAAAAGGCAAAAATTTGACCAGACGGAGATGAGTCTCATCACGATCGCCAACTTCTGTGATCATGCAGAATTTTTCCTCTCGTTCCTCTTTTCCTTTTTCTTCGCCTTTCTAGCCTCTATTCTCTTTTTGAAGGGGAATAAAAAATAGAAAAGAAGAGAGAATGAAAAAAGGAAGAAGAGAGAGGAACTCTTTTGCAAGGTCTCATCTGACCAAAATTTTGAAAAAAAATGTTTTAAAATCACTCGCCTCCGTTTTGAAAAATCTGCGGGAAAAATGGAGAGACGGAATTCGCTCGTCGGTACGAGGTTCGACTGTTCTTGGCGCCTTTACCAGAGGTAATCGAACCAAGGATCGAATTTATGCCTTTTGCTTTGCTAAAATATTATCTAAGAATTTATCCTAAGTCTAAATTGCACAAAGAATCATGCTTGTGCGAATGCAAAGATGCATGCTCTTTTGAGAAAAGTATTTTGAAAATTTCCAAGTTTTGTTGAAATAAATTGGATGATGGAGTGAAGAAATGATTCAAAGAAATTGAATTTGATTTTTGGATTTTGAATCCAACTCAAGATTTGAAATGGATCTAGAAGAAGAGTCTTGAATCTCCAAGTCGGGATTTGGAATAATCAGGATTTGGAGAGATGAATCTGTGAAAAAAAGGAATTTTAGAATTGAAATTTTGAAATAAGAATGATTCTTCAAGGTCATCAAGGACTTTGAATTGAGATCGATCTTCAAGAATCGATTTTGAATTCAATATCTGAACAAGAATTGTTTTTGGATTTAGACTTTGGAAAATAAATTTGAAATTGGCTTTTGAAAATTGGAATTGGAATTGGTTTTGAAAATTTGGAATGAAATTTTGATCTAAAGTCTAATATCCAAGATGGAACTGAATCCGAGATAAGGTTGGATCCGGGTTCTGGAATTCTAAGTGGAATTGGACCTGAAGTCTAAGATCCAAGATAAAGTTGAATTCTAGATCCTAAATGGAATTGGATCTGAAGTCTAAGATCCAACATGAAGTTGAATTCTGGAATCCTAAATGAGATTGGATCCGAAGTCTGGGATCTAAGATGGAATTTGGATCTGAAACCTGAAATGGAATTTGGATCTGAAATCTGAGATCCAAGATGGATTGGATCCGGGATCTGGAATCCTAATTTGAATTGGATCCTAATTTTGGAAGTGGGTTTTGAAGATCGAGGTGGGATTTCTGAAGATGGATCTGGGTTTTTGAAGACCTAGATTGAATTTAAAACTTGAGAAAAATCGACTTTTGAGTTTTAAACTCAATTTTAAACTTTGATTATGAATTTAAGAATCAAGACTTTGAAGATAAGGAACAAACTTGATTTGAATTTTGAATTTAGAAGATGAATCAGAAATTTCAAAGTTAAATTAAACTTTGAAATTGGCTTTAAGATATTGATTTGATTTTGAATTTGAATCTTGAAAATGAATTTGGAATTTTCAAAGTGGATTTGTTTTGAATTGGAAATTGAAGTTCGAATACAAAGGAATTTTGAAATTTCAAAGTCAATTTGGATTTTGAAATCGAATTTTGAATCTTGAAGAATGAGATAGAGTTGATGAGTGGAAATGGAAATTGAAGATATATTCAAGATCACTTGGATTTTGAAAAAGGAATTTTGAAAGTATGATGCAGTTCTATCCTAAATGATGAATGAAAAGAATTTTTGAATTTTGATTTTAAAATCATACTTCATTCTTTAAACGAATGTAAATAGGATTTGAAGATATAATATATCCCTGACTATGGTCATTGAATGTATTATATAACAATCATATCTGAATTCGGGTGAAGAATGAAATATGTTTTAGTGCTTTTAAAGAGTTTAACATGAAATTAACTCTCAATATATCCTGACTATGGTCATTGATAAATATTTTGAGCCAATTTTAAATTAAACTCTAATAAAGAAGAAAATATTTGAAAACATGATGATTTTTGAAGAGGATCTAGTGTGGATCCAGTGTTATTCCCTAAAAGATGAAAATCCTAAGCCTTGTTCACATCCTTACTATGGCCATTGATGCAAATCATCAACTTAGGGTTTGAATCACCTCTTATCAAACGGTGCACGTGCCATTCGTGTGCCCATTTGTGAAATTTTGCCCTAAAAAAAATGATATGAAAACAAACAATTTCTAAGATGCTTATATATTCTAATCTAGTGCAGGAAATGTACACTTCTCATTATAATCTAGTTATGACAACATTGAATTATAATCTCTAAATTAAGAAAAGAAATAACATTTTCTATACACTTCCTGCAAAAATAGAGTTAGCCATAAAGCAAAAATTGCAAAAGTATGAATAAGGATGAAAGGTACCAAGTAAAGTCCAACATACCATGGTTATGTTAGATGAGAAATATACATATGAATGCATCTAACCGGATATGAAGATGTCATGGAAATGTATGGGGCTGTGCAATGAGGTATAGCAGAAATATAAGTAATTAATATACATGTGCTATTATGATAGATGATGAAACTGAAGATTAAGGTGCAAGAGCTAACATATTGGGGAAGGTGTAAATAAAGGGCAGCAGACAATAATGCAATATACATGTGACAAATGGAATATCAGGGTAGGTTCCTCATATCTAGTTTCTGCAGATGCTATAGTAGCATCAAACCACCATAAGCTTGTTGGGAAACTGGAATTCTAATTCTATTTTGTGGCAGGCTCAGCATAGCTCAGCAACTTGATCCACTTAAAGAAATGGATCCTTAATTTGCAAAAAAAAAAAAAAAACCAGCGATCTAGACCAGCTTTTTGGTTTTTTGAGCAAGTCTCACCAAAAAGACCCATACGAGTAACATGAGTGAGCAGATATTAATCAAGACATGTAGAAACTGAAGGTCTATGATAAAATTGATAGAGGACCATGACCTAGAAGCTTTCAAGATTTATCTTCATAACTCATGAAGATGGCAACTACAAATCAAGTCTGATCTGTAATGTGAATATGCTTTCATTGGCTGTTACAATCACTAAAAGATTAACCACATAATGATCTGTATCATATTAAACTTAAAGAGAGTGACTTCATGAAGAAAGTTCAACTAATGTCCTCAAAGTGCTGAAAAACCTGGTCTTCTTAGATGAATGACAAGCTGACCAGAAATCATGCAGTGCAATTATCAGGATCATTAAGTGCAGATGGATTTTAAGGCTAACCTTGAAACCAGCCTAAGACAAGTCGCAAGTTAGATTTCAATATTTAAAGACAGGACCAAAATCTCTGTACCTTAAAAGGGAAAAAGAAAACAGAAAAAATAAGTATGGCGACTTTACATGAGACTCTACCAGTCTTCTAAAAAAAAAAAATTAGCATCCCCTACTGATATTCTCCCTGTCTATTTAAAAAAAAAGTCCCTTAGCATCTTCATTTTAAGACAAACTTGAAGCACAGATGGGTCTTAATGACACGGTGCACAAAGGAATAATGCCTTCAGCAGACTCTACCAGTCTAAAACAAAATTTTGCATAATGTAGTGATGCCTGACAAAAAAAAAATAAGCTAAACCAATAATTCTGACAATCACATCAAGTAAAGAGAAGTGATTCCCTGGAGTCTAATAGAATACTAACAGTTTTTACATGTTTATGACATGCTGGTAGACAATAATAACAAAAAAAATGTAACAGAATAGTTGATACTTACAGGTCTGAGATATTAAGACCTCTTGAATGACTTTCTTAACCGTGTATCAAAGTTTGATGCCACTGTCAATTCAACTGTATATAAAGTCAGACTGGAGGAAATGCACACAGTTGGATATTAGAGAAAAAAACAGAAGAAAGAAAGAAAATGAAAGAAAGAAGAAGAAGAAAAAATGGTGGGGAAAGTGAGTATAGTGCTTTGTAGTAAAGTGCAGGAGATGATGGTACACTTGTGGTGACGGGTGCTATGTGTCGGTTGTGAAGCCGGAGGTGCAGGCTATAAAACATATATGAGGATCCCCAGCAGTAGTAAGGCTGCTGTATTACAAACACACAGGAATCCCCAGCAGCCCGCAACACTATGGAGATATCACTGGTCACGCTGCAGTAAAACAGACTATCATTGTTGCAAGTGTTCTTACTGTTACCAGGACTGAAACTTAACTCAGTTGACATTCAGTATCAGGTAAAAATGTGCATGAGATTTTCAAGAAAGGCCAAATCCTGTGGCCAATAGAAACTGGCAACAAATTGGAACAAGCAACGAATCATCCATATTTTCCTGAGCAAAGCGATGACTCGAGTTTGCATCTAATTATAACAGCTGACGAGCGTTTGTGGCTTCATGAACAACATTAAGATCCACACCTGGATCTCTTTCACCAATATCAGACGATATCTTGCCACTAGCTGGAAACAATACTTTGCTTGTGTAATAAACAGAGGAAATGGACTACATCTCTCTCATTCCTCTGATCTGCAAGATATCCAAAATTCTCAACAGCAGATGATACATTTGATGACTCTGAGTGTTATGGAGTCAATCCTTCAAACTCAGACCATGGCGAACCGTATGGATGCATAACTAAGACTGAGGGTGATCTTGTACCAGACTTGCTACAATGAAAAAAATATATACAAGGTATAATGCACACGGTGGGATGGTGAAAACATGTACCAGAATTTTGCTAGAATGAAGACATAAGGTAGTCCAATGCCATAAAATGAAATATGGGGTAAGCACAGATTGTGGGGAGTCAAAATCTGCTCAAGGGGTCGGCACCTACTGTAAGATGTAAACTTAAAAGGTGATGGAGATAACATAAAAAACAGGTGATGAAGTCAAAACGACCGATAAGATGGTGAATGATCAAGACAAAACATTGTGAAATGGATGCCTACAACTACAATGCGTAAGTGCGACAGATATGCAATTTGGATGATGCTAATCAATAACAAGATATATCATGAACTTGTTAGATAATCAAAGGGGAACTAATTAAGACCATACAATACACACCTGAGACCAAACCCCAACAATAACAAACCAACTGTAACAACAAAATGATATTATAACCACAAACGAGAATGCTGAAAACATAATAAAATTACTCCTATCTGATTGATGATGTCGAACCATATGTTTTCCTTACGTTGCAGCAGATGAAAAATCGATGGGGACATTGATGGGATGCAAATGTTGTAACTGCTGTTTAACGAAATGAAGATCAACAGAGTTAAAACCAAATGCACATTGAATCCGAAATGGAGACCATCCACATCACCCGTTTCAATCATTAAACCATCGAAATAAAACAATCAGGGCTAGAGACATGCTGTATAGCAAATATAAATGCAGAAACAAATCACAACTCAGACAAAAATATGCAAAAAAAGAAAAGCAGTCAAACGATGTTCAACAGGAATTGGAAGGAATGTAAACAGAAGAAAGCAATGTATGACCGAACACTACAAAACAAATTAAAGGCATATAATCAGGATAAGATGGAGAAAGAAGGAAAGGAAAAAGAAAAAAAAAGGAATAAAAGGAAAAATCATTGAATCTAATATCATGAACAGAGCAAAAGTAAATCGCAGGACTAAACGATGAAAATGGAGATAACAATTCAAAAGAAATGTTAGGATTAAGAAATCTTGTTTACTATTGCACAAGAGAGGGGTCGATGTTGCTAAAAGCAACCCAACTCCCTCAAGGTTGCGTTAATGGAGATCCAAACGAAAAGGGAGAGAAGCTAACCAGGAGGCTAAAAAAAAATGAAAGAGGAAAGAAGAAGCACTCACTGAAGTGCTGCAGAAATCCAGATGAAGGAATCAAGCTCCTCTCTTCTACTGTGAGGACCTTCTAGCTTTTGCAGGGATTTTGATAGCGAGAAGAGGGACTTCTTCGTTCGAGAATGGAAACCTTCTACTACTGGAAAAAGGAGAATAATGGGAATAGAGGAAGAAAAACAGGATGCTTACGGAGGAAACTGATCGATTGGATGTTGCTCGATGTCTCTCTTCATCCTTATGCGTGTCCTCTTTATGGAGGGAGAGGGGCTTTTGGAATGTGCAATGCGGTTGGAGATCGGTGGCTGGAGGATCTGAAACCTTTGATTGGAGGGTGGAGGAAGGTCTGCGAGGCCGTTGGCGATGGAGGGTTTGGAGGAGAGCCATGGGGAGGGATCGGGCGGCTGATGGAGGGTGGAGGCCGTTGGCCATGGAAGCTTCCCGAGATCGTTGGGGATCAAGGGTTGAGGATGGGGAGAAAATGGAGGTTGTGCGATGGGCGGTAGAGGAGCCCGATGGGGAAGAGGGTTCTGCAAGGAAAGGGGGCGATAGAGCGAGAATGGAGAGAGAGAGTCTGAAAGAGCCCCTAAAAATATTTGTCAAAAACCCTTTTCAAAAGAGTGGCCCTTTTCAAAAGTATTTTCAAAAAAATGGTTTTAGTTAAAAAGATGTTTTTTCAAAAGGATGTCTTCAAAAACTATTTTTTTCCTTTCTATTTTTTTATTTTTTTGTTCTTTTCTTCATTTTTTATATTTTTTTGGTACTTTTGAAATAAAGTTCTGAAACTAAGGAATTTTTTAAACTAAATATTTACAAAAGGAAGGTTTTCTGAGAGTTTGAGGTTTATTTTTGGAAAATTTCATCAGAAAATGGGTTTGGATCCAGATTTTGAGAAAATATTCGAGTTTTAAACCTCGAATCGCGAAATATAACACGATGAATCCAAACGGATACCGAACGAACTATCTGAGCCTTTCAAAAAGTTATTTGGGCAATTTTGAGAATTTGCTTTAAAAATTGGATAATGAGGTTCAAATTTGGATTTTGGTAATGGATCCTGATCCGAAATTGAGTTAGATGTATAAAAATGAATTTAATTTCAATAAAATCTGAGAAATAACTGGAATTTAGATTTAAAACTGACTTGATTGCTCAGAAAATGGGGTCAGAGAAAAAAAAAGGGAATATTTACAACATTTTGAAAATTTTGGGGTGTTCATATGGATTCAAGATTGCATTGATAAGAATATCCTCATAGAAGATGAAGAGGAAGGAAAAATGGAAATCCTGTCAGCTCTTTTCCCAAACCATTCCACAACAACCATCTCAGAATGCTCATTTCTTCCACAAAACCATATATGCCCATGCTCCAATGAGGACATAAGTCTCCAACATCAGGTAATGGTTCTGCGTCGGGACCAGCCTACACCCAAGAAAATGAACATCATCTCAATCCTGAGTCAGATGAACTCATCAGCTGAAAACAAAAGGGGCCCAGGTTTCCCCAAGAAATTTATTAAAAAGCAAGTCCCTGTAGAAGAAGCAGAAATCTCTAAGGCAGCTGAAGAACGAGCCGATTTGTTCCAGAAGTCAGTCACGACACTCTTTAATGTGTCAATCCTGGAACTAACTCATGATTCCCCAAAACATCAAGAAATGCTAAATGATCTGCTGAGAAAGATCAAGGTGAATCCAGGCACTACTCCAGAAGATATGGCGCAAATTGTAAATCAGGCAATGACCAATGTGCCTATCACCTTTTCAGATGAGGATTTGCCAAGACCTCATTCTTTTCATAATAATGCGTTATACATCGTGGTAAGGACCAGGGGCATGACTGTCCCACATGTGCTCATTGATGGAGGCAGCAACCTCAATATTTGCCCAGAGATGACAGCAAAAGCCTTGGGATTGAAAGAAGAAGAGTACGTGCCTGATCTGATCACAATCTACGGCTTCGACAACCATGGACAGACTGCAAAGGAAAAAATCTTTTTAGAAATTTTCATCAACTACTCGGTCCATACCGTTCTGTTCCATGTCGTCAACGTACTGCCCACCTACAATCTTTTGTTGGGACGAACATGGATCCATAATGCCAATGTTGTTCCATCAACCCTCCACCAATGCATAAAATGGTCCAAGGGAGGGATGATCACCACCATTATGGGAGAAGATCCCGAAGAGAGGCTGCCACGGCCTATGATACCCAGTCCGACGTTTACAGCTGACATCCCCAGCATCCGAGAAAGTGATGAAATCAACCTCAGCGAGAGTTTAGAGATATTGAAGCTGAAGGATGTTCAGGAAGAAGAAAATGTTGCAGCCATAGTCCAATGGCAAGGACCTCATTTCTACAAGCTGGGAGGACGTATCAACTACACTTCCTTCAAAGATCATCCCTTATTCCCTCAGTTTTCCAAGGCCAAAAGGGGATTTGATCTGCTGATAAAGCACGGGTACCAGCCATTCCGAGGCATGGGAAAGAATGAAGATGATATAGTGGAGCCGATAATTCCCACTCGACATTCAGACAATTCAGGGTTGGGGTTCGTCGGCCAAGCCTCCAGCGGAAGAACCATATTTGTTAAAGGAACCAAATGAGGAGGATAATGCCTTAGTTTTCCTGCTTTTTGTTCTTTATTCAATCTTGTAGGGACAACACAGTCCCAGTCTCTTGTATCCCTTGTCAGTCTTGTAAATATTTAGTCATTGTTCTCAACTTTATCAAAATCAATAAAAACTTGATCTTCTCTTCATATTTGGGTGTTTATCATTCTAGCTTATATTTTGTCTATGTCATCATTCCTTACTTTTATACAAAAGTTCATTTTAGGCTTGCACTTTCTCTTAAAAACCTTCTTGGCATTTTCAGGATCGTCAAAAACATGGCTCCTGAATCAATAAAAAGGTTCATTATCAACCCCAAATTCTCCCAAAATAATTCAAAGCTGGCAAGAACTCATAAGATAAAGGCAAGAGCAGAGATCAGCAAGGCAACAGAGCAGATCAAAGAGCTAGCAAAATTTGATTCAACTATTCAAGAATTGCCAGAATTTGCTCATATCCAAAAGCAGGATGAACCATCGTCTTTGGTTCAAGATCCAACTGAAGATATCAACATTGGTTCGGAAGATGAGCCGAAAATCCTCAAAATAGGTTCGAGCCTAAAAGCAAATAAGAAAGCAAGACTCATCCAGTTTCTTAAGCAGCATCAAGAAGTATTTGTCTGGACTTATGAGGATATGCCAGGATTGAATCCCAAGCTGGTTGAGCATCGACTCAAGTTGAAACCAGATTCCAGACCAATCAAGCAGAAACTAAGGAAGTTAGACCCTCGAGTTGAGCAACAAGTTAAGGAAGGACTTGAAGATTTGTTAAAAGCAGGCTTCATCCGAGCCATTGATTACCCAGATTGGTTGGCAAATATCATGGTAGTTCCTAAAAAGAAAGGTAAAGTTCGAATTTGCATAAATTTCAGATATCTCAATAAAGCTACTCCGAAGGATGATTATCCACTCCCCAATATTGATCTTTTGATTGATAGCATGGCAGGCCACGTCATGTTTTCTTTTATGGACGGATATTCAAGATACAATCAGATCAAGCTGGTTGTTCGTGATCAATCAAAAACTTCCTTTACTACACCATGGGGAACCTTCTGCTATATAGTTATGCCATTTGGGCTCAAAAATGTCGGGGCAACCTATCAGAGGGCAATGGCCATTATTTTCCATGATCAGATGCATAAGAATATGGATGCTTATGTAGATGACATCCTAGTTAAATCTAAAAGAATATGGATGCTTATGTAGATGACATCCTAGTTAAATCTAAAGAAGAGGAAGATCACCTCGATGCTCTTGGTTAAGTCTTTGAAAGACTCATTCTTTATAAGTTGAGACTTAACCCTCAGAAATGTGTTTTTGGAGTTGAGTCCGGTAAATTGCTCGACTTCATAATCAGAAAAAGAGGAATAGAGGTGGATCCGGCAAAAGCAAAAGCAATTATTAATATGCCACTCTCAACCAATCTCAAGGAACTGCGAAGCCTTCAAGGGCGTATTCATTCTATTCGCAGGTTCATCTCCAATTTGGCTATGAGATGTGAACCTTTCAATCATTTGCTAAGAAAAGGAGTAAAATTTGAATGGGATCGGAATGCCAACTCTCATTTGAGCGCATCAAGCAGTATCTCTTTAACCCACCGGTTCTGAAACCACCAAAATCGGGAAAGTCTCTCTTATTGTATATCTCCATCAATCAAAATGCCTGCGGTGGATTCCTTGCACAGTATGAAGAAGGCAGTTTGTTAGAGCACGTCATCTACTATGTGAGCAAAACTTTCATTAATTATGAAAAGAAGTATTCTCAAATGGAAAAGACTTGTCTAGCTCTGGTTTGGATGTGCCAGAAATTAAGACATTACTTGTTGGCATCTGAGGTCAAATTTTTGTCAAAGCTTAATCCTCTCAAATACATTCTGGAACAACCATTTCTCACTGGGCGGATCGCGAAATGGCAGGTCCTCCTAATGCAATATGACTTAGAGTATGTTTCCCAAAAGTCAATTAAAGGCCAAGTTATCGCGGATTAGTTGGCAGAGTTCCCCCTGACAGAAGAAATAAAAGCAGAGGATGATTTTTCTGATGAGCACATCTACAATGTCCAACAACCTCCAGTTTGGAACATATTCTTCGATGGCTCTAAAAATATGTCTGGAATAGGAATTGGAGTCTTGTTAATCACTCCAGAAAAAGAAATGATCCCTTATTCTCTCAAGCTTGATTTCCAATATACTCATAACATGGCCAAGTATGAAGCTCTAATACAAGGCCTCAAAGTTTTGCAAAGTTTCAATGTCAAGAGAGTGCATGCCTTTGGCGATTCGTTAATTGTCGTCAGTCAAGTTAACACTGAGTGGCAGGTAAAAGATCCAAAATTGATCTCCTATCAGAAGATCGTCCTAGCTCTGGTGGACAACTTCGAAGAATTTCAGCTCAATCATATCAGGAGGGAGTACAATCAGATAGCCGATGGCTTAGTCAGCCTGGGCTCCATTTTATCCTTTAAAGGCAGTGAATCATGTTGTTTTTTTGAAGTTGGTAGGCTTGAGCAACCTGTCTTCATTTCAACCATGCAAGTAAACCAGGTCAATCAGAAGGAGAAGCCTTGGTACCAATATATCAAAAATTTCATTAAGACTGGTGAATTCCCACCAGAAATGCCAAAAAGAGAGCAGCGTGAAGTTCAGCACATGTTCGCCCGTTATTTCATCCTTGTCAATATTCTCTATCGCCGTGGGTTCAGTTTTGAGTATGTCAGATGCTTAGACAAGGACGAAGCCATGAAAATTATCCAAGAGGCACACGAAGGGATTTGTGGTGGCCATGTTGGCTATCAAACTCTCGTCAAACAGATCATCCGAGCAGGGTATTATTGGAAAACCATGCAACAAGACTGCCATCGATTTATGAAGAAGTGCGTTAAGTGCCAAATGCATGCACCTTTCATTCATGCACCGACCACATATCTACAATCAGTTGTTTCTCCTTGGCCATTTTCTATGTGGGCTTTCGACGTCGCAGGCCCAATTACTCTTTCCGCTTCCAATGGCCACAAGTATTTCCTAGCCGCTATAGAGTATTTCACCAAATGGGTTGAAGTTGTCACTCTACGCACAGTAGAAGGCTGCCATGTGTTTTTTTTCATTCATAAGAACATTCTTTGCCGCTTCAGCATATCACATGACATTGTTTCAGACAATGGAAGCCATTTCAAAAATGAGAGGATAAAAACCTTCAGTTAAAAATTCAGAATTTACCATCATTTCTCAGCTCTCTACTACCCTCAAGGGAATGGTCAGGCAGAGGCTACCAATAAGATTTTGATTCGCATTTTGGAAAGGACTATGAAAACAGGTCGTGATTGGCATGAGAAGATCCATGATGCACTTTGGGCATACTGAACCACCATTCGGACTTCAACCAATTCCACTCCTTCAGAACTTGTTTATGGGACTGAGGTAGTGTTACCTCTTCATGTCCAGAAGTCTGCTCTCAAATTTGCCTCACTTATAGAATTATCGCTTGATCAATATCAGCAGCAAAGATTGGTGTAGCTTGATCTGCTAGATGAAAGGAGGCTCAAGGCAGCCGAGCATGCCCAATCCTATCGGCAGAGAATCGCCCAGCAGTATGCTAAGTCAGTCATTGAAAGAAGAATCCGAATTAATGACTTGGTACTCAGATCAACAACTCACATCAAGCATCGCCCACAGGGCAAGTGGATACTTAATTGGGAAGGTCCCTATGTGGTCAAGGAAGTGCTTCCTCGCAATGCATATCGTTTGATCAATGTAGATGGGGTGGAATTGTCAGATCCTATCAATGCTCTACATTTGAAGAAGTTTTACACCTAAAGAGTGTCCATGTTACCATTTGTATTTTTCCAAGAGCTCTTTCAATAAAAATGATCCTCTATTTTTCTGACATTCTTTGCCATCATACTGGGGCATTTTATTTTTTTATAATCTCATCATACTCCAAAGTTTCTATATACAGGCAAAACCAAATCATTTCTATAATCAATTCTCTTTAAATTTCTTCTTTACCCATTCAGGATAAGGGGATAAATCTTGAAAGTGACCCACATACAAGGTCTAATGAATCCAGAAGTTTTCACCAAAATCTCTATTTTTTAAATCCAGTTTAAAAATCGAGCTCATTTGCAAAACCTAGTCTTCGCACTGGGGATTCCTCAGAATTTTCAATCATATATCGAGCTCATTTGTAAAACCCAGTCCTCACACTGGGAACTTTCAAAATTCAGTCTTCTGATTAATGTTTGTTTCTTCTAAAATTCTAGTTCTGACTTGAACTCCCAAAATTGACTTATTTCAAAAGATCCAACTTCCACTGATCATGTATCTCAAAAGATCCAACACTCATTGGTCATGTATTCCAAAAGATCCAGCTTTTGCTGGTCATGTATTCCAAAAGATCCAGCTCCCACTGGTCATGTATTCCAAAAGATCCAGCTCTTACTGGCCATGTATTTCAAAAGATTCCAGCTTACACTGGTCGAACTCTCAAATCAATTGTTTACTTCACAATCGAACCTTCGGGTTTCAAATTTCTCAAATTCTATCATTTCCAAACCTTCGAGTTTCAAATTTCTCAAATTCTATCATTTTCAAACCTCCGGGTTTCAATTTCCCAAACTCTATCATTTCCAAACCTTCAAAGTTCAATCTCTCAACTCTATCAATTCCCAACCTTTGGGTTGTAACATTCTCAAAAGTTTTATCATTTTCTCAACCCTCGGGTTATAATCTCCCAAATTCAATCATTTTCAAACCGTCAGATTAAACCTTTCATTCAAAATCCAGTTTCTCATAACTAGTCGGGATTTCAAATCCATTCTTTTTCACTGGTCGGGAATATCAAAATCCAGTTTCTCATAACTGGTCGGGATTATCAAAATCCAGTTTTTCATAACTGGTCGGGATTTCAAATCCAGTTTCCTATAACTGGTTGGGATTATCAAAATCCAGTTTCTCATAACTGGTCCGGATTTCAAATCCAGTCTTTTTCACTGGTCGGGATTATAAAAAATCCAGTCTTTTTCACTGGTCGGGATTATCAAAAATCCAATCTTTTTCACTATTCAGGATTATAAAAAATCCAGTCTTTTCCACTGGTCGGGATTATCAAAATCCAGTTTCTCATAACTGGTCGGGATTTCAAATCCAGTTTCCTATAACTGGTCGGGATTATCAAAATTTAGTTTCTCATAACTGGTCATGATTTCAAATCCAGTCTTTTTCACTGGTCGAGATTATAAAAAATCCAGTCTTTTTCACTGGTCGAGATTATAAAAAATCCAGTCTTTTCCACTGATCGGGATTATCAAAATCCAGTTTCTCATAACTAGTCAAGATTTCAAATCCAGTTTCCTATAACTGGTCCGGATTATCAAAATCCAGTTTCTCATAACTGGTCGGGATTTCAAATCCAGTCTTTTTCAGTGGTCGGGATTATAAAAAATCCAGTCTTTTTCACTAGTCGGGATTATAAAAAATCCAGCCTTTTTCACTGGTCGGGATTATCAAAATCCAGTTTCTCATAACTGGTCGAGATTTCAAATTCAGTCTTTTTCACTGGTCGGGATTATAAAAAATCCAGTCTTTTTCACTGGTCGGGATTATAAAAAATCCAATCTTTTACACTGGTCGGGATTATCAAAATCCAGTTTCTCATAACTGGTTAGGATTTCAAATCTAGTTTCCTATAACTGGTTGGGATTATCAAAATCCAGTTTCTCATAACTGGTCAAGATTTCAAATCCAGTCTTTTTCACTGGTCGGGATTATAAAAAATCCAATTTTTTTCACTGGTCGGAATTATAAAAAATCTAGCCTTTTCCATTGGTCGGGATTATCAAAATCCAGTTTCTCATAACTTGTCGGGATTTCAAATCCAATCTTTTTCACTGGTCGGGATTTCAAATCCAATCTTTTTCACTGGTCGGGACTATCAAAATCCAGTTTCTCATAACTGGTTTGGATTTTAAATCCAGTCTTTTTCACTGGTCAGGATTATCAAAAATCCAGTCTTTTTCACTGGTCGGGATTATAAAAAATCTAGCCTTTTTCACTGGTTGGGATTATCAAAATCCAGTTTCTCATAACTGGTTGGGATTTCAAGTCTAGTTTCCTATAACTGGTCGAAATTATCAAAATCCAGTTTCTCATAACTGGTCGGGATTTCAAACCCAGTTTCTCATAACTTGTCGGGATTTCAAATTCAGTTTCTTATAACTGGTCGGGATGTCAAAAATTCAGTTTCTTATGACTGGTCGGGATTTCCAAACCTAGTGTCTTTCACCAGTCAAGATTTTCAAAGTCTGTTTTTTACACCATTCCTCTAAATTTTGGCTAAAGGTCTCATCAAAATCTATATTGAGTAGTTGTTTCACAAAAGATTCTCGAACATTTTGCCAATTTGCTGAAACAGCCATTGATTCCAATATTTTACATCATAAAGAAATCACCTCAGATTGCCTCTAGTATTCCTTCCAAAGGTTGAAACTCTTTATGAAAAAGGATAAAATTCAAATCTTTTTCATGTTGATCAACCAAAAGGATGTAAGAAATATCCTTGGTATGATTAGCGAAAGAAATATTCAATGACTTTTTGCAAAAACAATTCAGGTTTAACCCTTACCCTGAATGAGAACTGTCTATAGTGGGACAGTGGGGAACACAGGAAAGTGTGCAAATCTGAGAGCCCGGGAGCTCAAATTAAAAGCAGAAGGAAAGGATTTTGAAAACTCTGGTTATCAAATCCTAAAGAGGTATAACAACGCCAGGATATATCAAAATAGACATAGCTCTCACTTCATGTCAAGATAACTTAAAAAGATTGCCAATGAGATAAAAATTATAGTTGGTTCAAAATTGATTAAAATATAAGCACATTTGTTTGAAAGCTATTCCCTCTTCTACCTAGAGTATTACCTCCAACCAGGATAACTTCATAGAATCTAGAATCAAAATCAAATTTTTTCTGTTGAGTTTCTTCAAGGAAGCTATCCATTTTCTTGATATGAAAAAAAAGGAAACTTGTTCTTAGTTTCATAAAAGCAATTGATGAAAAGATATTTATAAAAAAAATTCACATAAATAAAAAGGATTCTTGGCAGTTTGGCTGTTTGATATCTAGGGTTTACCCATGATGATCTTTTTGCACTCTTTTGAGACATAGGGATTGAGCTTTCTTGGGATTTGACGAGAATTTCATCACATCAACCTTCAACTTGACGATGTTCTAATTTTCCCTAGAAGGATACATCACATACTCCTTCAACTCGAAGATGATTTGAATCTTCTTTAGTCTCAAGAATTATATTAATGATGTTGTCTCTTTGATTAAAATCTCTTTGTGATCTTTTGTATTCTTTTGAGACATGAAAAGTGAGCTCTTTTGGGATTGGGCGAGAATTTCATCACAGCAACCTTCACCTTGGCGATGTTTTGATTTTTCCTGGAAGGGCACATCACATACTCCTTCAACTTGGAGATGATTCGAGTATTCTTTAGTCCCAAGAATTATATTGATAGAATTTTCTCATTGAATTGAAAATCTCTTTATGCTAACAGTGATAAAATATCTTTTAGGGATTGGCGGGAGGTTCATCGCATCAGGGCAATGATTTGAACTTTCTCCGGAAGGACATGTCACATGCTCCTTAAACTTGGAGATGATCCGAGTCTCCTTTGACCCCAGGGTTCTAACTTGTCCATCAATCTTCAACTTGACGATGATTGCGAGATCCCTTTTGCAGATAGTTGATTGCAGCTTGAATGATTAGAGAGATATTAAAATTGAGTGAATTTTTTTTATGCTCGTGATATTTTCACTGCCTTATTTACAGAAGAATGATTTTTAAAAATGTGTCATAGCTATGATCAATATCAGTTCACTTATGGCTTTTCAATATCATGGATTTTTTCTTACTAGTCATATCGAGGATTTTTTTTCATCCTTTTGGGTTGACCAACAAAAAAACTTAAATTTTATTCTTTCTTCACAAAAGCTTTGTCCTTTTTGGAAGGAAAACTGAAGGTAATTTGAGGTAAAATCTTTGTGCAATAAATTTTTGAGATCAACAAATGTTTTTCATGATAAATTGGCAAAGTATTCTTGAAATCCTTGATGAAAGAAATTACTTGATATCCAATTGACACAACCGTGGCTAAATCCTCCTCTCATTTCCCCAAAGGAGAGACTCAGGATTGACCCTTACTTGAATGGGTAATAAAAAAAAATACTCCGCTCTTCCCTGGAGAGGAGGTGCTTGCAAAATAAACTTTCGAAGAGAAATTAAGTTTTTGTCAAAACTCTCTAACTCTAGGCTTCTCTTATGGAAAGGTAGCCGATTGGGTAAGGTCGATGAATTGTCATAAAGGAGCGAGTCCATCATACTTTCCCTGGAAACAGGGTCCTCAATGACGGGATGGCCTAACAAAAAATATTGGGGGGTCACAAGGAGAATGAGTCAAAACTCTCTCTAGAAAAGAGGTTCCTTATGTGATAATAAAAAATTGTCTTGCAAACTGTTCGCGAAACACGAGTCCCTTCAAACTCTCCCTAAAAAGAGGTTCAGCAAACCAACAAAAATTGCATGCAAAAAGAACGAGCTCCCTTAAACTCTCCTTGTACGAAAGGGTCTCTCACAAGAAAAATGATTGATATTGAGCCAATTGACATACGAGTTTGACACGAAAGTCAAATCTTGAAAAACCATGATTGGCAAAAGTGACACGTAGGTAAAAAAAAAGATTGACTTTGATAGAGTTGATAACCTGAAGGTTTGCTTGATAAGAATTGATTGATCGAAGGTCTGACTAACAAAATTGGTGACCCGAAGGTCTGATAAATATTGATTGGTTCGCAGGTCTGAAA
This sequence comes from Nuphar pumila, assembly GCF_984573655.1. Lineage (NCBI taxonomy): Eukaryota > Viridiplantae > Streptophyta > Magnoliopsida > Nymphaeales > Nymphaeaceae > Nuphar > Nuphar pumila. The sequence goes on along the minus strand of NC_143256.1, from coordinate 64,774,006 downwards.
ATTGGCATTGAGCTTGAATCCTGATGTGAGACTAGTGTTTGGATTGAACTTTAAAAGAACGACCAATACGAAAACCGGATTTTGAAGAAGCACTAGCACTGGATTTTGAAAGAGTACCAGCACTGACACTGGATTTTAAAGATGTACTAGTACGAACACTGGATTTCAAAAAAGTACCAGCACAAACACTGGATCCTAAAAAAGTACCAACACAAACACTGGATTTTGGAAAAGTACCAGCATGAACATTGGATTTTGAAAAAGTACCAGCAAAAACACTGGATTTTGAAAAAGTACTAGCATGAGCATTGGATTTTGAAAAAGTATCAGTACAAACACTGGATTTTGAAAGAGTACTAGCAGAAACACTGGATTTTGAAAAAGTACTAGTACAAACACTGAATTTGGTGAAAAGACCAACGCAAAGCTCGATTTTGTAAAGGGATCAACGTAAAACATGGTTTAGAAGAAAAGTTTGAGTCAGAACTTGAATTTTCAAAAGGAACTAGACAAATTGGATTTGAAAGAAGATTCGAGTCAGAACTCAGATCTTCTAGACCAATTCTTGAATTTGAATTTAAAAATTGACTTAAAAGCATGATGAGTGTGAAGACTGAATTTTGGAATAGCTCGATCAGTATAAAAGTGGTTTTTGGAATAGTTCGACCAGTGTGAACTGGATTTAAGGAGTTCGACCAGTGAAAACAGGATTTAGAAAGTTTGACCAGTAAAAATCAGATTTTAGGAAATTCGCCCGATAAAAACCGGATTTAGGAAGTTCGACCAGTGAAAACTTAATTTAGAAAGTTTGACCAGTAAGAATCGGATTTTAGGAAGTTCAACCGATAAAAATCAGATTTAGGAAGTTCGACCAGTGAGAACTGGATTTGGAGAGTTCGACCAGCAAGACTGGATTTGGAGAGTTCGACCAGTAAGAACTGGATTTAGGGAGTTCGACCGCTAAAAATCGGATTTAGGAAGTTTGACCAGTGAGAACTAGATTTAGGTGATTCGACCAGTAAAAATTGGATTTAAAGAGTTCGACTAGTAAAATTGGATTTATGGAGTTCGACTAGTAAGAACTGGATTTAGAGAGTTCGACCAGTAAGAACTAGATTTAGAGAGTTCGACCAATAAGAACTTGATTTAGGGAGTTCGACCAGTGAAACTGGATTTGGAGAGTTCGACCAGTAAGACTGGATTTGGAGAGTTCGACCAGTAAAAACTAGATTTTAGAAAGTTTGACCACTAAAAACTGGATTTTAGAAAGTTCGACCAGTAAGAACTGGATTTGGAAAAAGGCTTAACCCGAAGGTTGATTTTGGCAAGATTGGCGAAAATGGTTTTGATAAAAGACTTGACCCGAATGTCAAATTTGGAAAAGACTGGTATTTTAAAAAGTGTTTGTTGATTATGATGAGAGATTTTCAATCTTCACCATCACGATGACTTGGACAACTGTCGAGAGTCTCAGGATTATTCCTTATCCTAAATGGGTATTGATTCGATGCAAATGAATACAAATAGATGCAAATGAAACAAATACAAATGAATGCAAATAGATGAATGCAAATAGATGCAAATGAATGGTGAAAGACGTTGTTTGATCCTGCCTGCATACATGATGCTTTTAAAGTAAAGACAATTTTTCAAAAAAAAACACCCCAGTATAACTAAGGAGTAAGACATTGAATAATTGATATTTGAAGAACACTCTATGAATATAACAAGGCAACAAATTTCTTGGTTGATTTGGGAGGCACTCTGAAAGAGACCACTCCTCACAAAATGATATTTTGCAAAGAAGGAAAAATAAAGAAGATGGTGCCAAGCTATTAGGAAGATTGATAATTTTATTGATGAAAGAAATGGGACCACGTCGTCCCTATAAAATGACCAAAGAAAAAAACAAGAATGAGAGAGTATTGGTTCTGTTGCTCTTAGGGTGCCGATGAGCTGACCGCTTTGTCCTCTTCTTTGCCTTCCACAAGGAGATTTTTATCAATATAGTCTTGAATAATATTCTTGAGAACGAGCAGTGTTCGGTATCATTGCCCGATGAAACTTGCAGAATTGGTCTTTAAACCTCCCCCTAACGACAGGAGGATCATCGATTTTTGAGAGGTTAATCATCTCCTTGGTCAGCATATACTTAAGGATTTCTTCACGCGACTGATATAGGGGAGTGAAGTCACAGTTAAAACTCCAATTGTCATGCTTCGATTTTTCTTGAGTTTTTGATTTCTGATGAGAGCTTGACTGGAGAAGCCCATTGTAAGACCCACGATTTTTCTGAGAAAATTATTCAATATATGATGAAATTTTAAAGTATATATGTGAGCCTCTCTATACGTATATATATGTATTGGTGTATGTATGCGTATATATATATATATATATATATATATATATATATATATATATATATATATATATATATATATATATATATATATATATATATATATTCATTAAAATCGAACCATCAAGATTTTTGAAAAGGGGCTTAAAACCATTTCATTATAAAATTATACTTCAAATGTGGTTTATGAAAAGTTTTAGGTTTTTATCAAAAAAAAATTAGAAAGGATATTTCCAAAGATCAAAGTTTAATTTCAAAAAAGAAAGAAAGAAGAAGTGGTTTTTGGAAACGAATTAAAACAAAAATTTAACAAGTTAAAGTTGAGGTTTTTTGAAAAGAGCCAAAATGAAATTTAACCAGTTAAAATTTAGGGTTTTTGAATTCTTGGAAAGGTTGGCACACAACCAACGTTTTCCTAAGGCATGGGCGCACTCTAGGGTGAAACCCATGCCAATTTTAAACGTAAAAAAAAAAAAGAATGAAAAGTCAAAAGCCCAAAAAGTAGCTCAAATTTAAGGAGGAAAAAGGGGGTGGTGGTTAGCATTTAAGAGGGGATTTCAAAAAGGGGGGGGGGGGGCATGAGCATGGTGAACCGTCCATCTCACCCTCTTATCCCAGCCCTCCATTTCACTTGTATGCCTTATAAGGCCTAGGAAAGGGGAAGAAGAGAGAGAAACCCCATCCAATTGGCCTCTCTCTTCTCTCGCCCTCAACCTCTACCGAAATTTCTCCGTGTGTGTGTGTATGGTGAAGCTTCATTCCAAGCAAGAAGAAGCATATCATCTTCTCCTTCTTCCTTCCAACTGATCAAGGTTAGCAATCTTTTCATTTCTCCATTTTCTTGGAATGGCATGTGGTATTATGTGTGAAACCAAGAGATCCCTATGCATATATTGCATGCACGAATCTTTGGTGGATTAGAACATGATTTTTCTTTGGAATGCATGTGGTTTTGTTTCATGTTTTGAGCACACACACACACGAGTCTTCTCCGGATGCATGCTACGTTTTCCGTCGTCTCCCTGTGTGCTCAGGGTTCCCACGGCTGCTGTCATAGCCATGTGGGGGCTCCAGCCGAAGGGGTGAGTCCGGTGGTGTGGCTGGAACCTCCCTCATAAGGGTCACAGTTCCGGTACCCCCGATGCCTCTTCTTCTTCTCTTTTTTTCCTTTTCTGTTGTCCTTTCTTTTCTTCCTCTAGTTGCAGCCTTGACACAGTCTGGACAGAGACGGTCCAGACCTATCAAGGGAGTGGTCCTGTTCGAGTGAACCTTGAACAAGAGCCTTTTTGGCTCTGCTGCCTTGCTGTAAGGCAGGAAACCGAGTGTCGTTTGCACTCGGTTTTCCCTTAAGTTGCTGGTGGTGCGGTGCAAGCCAGCCAGACTGCACCGTTCTCGGCCTTGCAACTACTGCAGCGGACCCTGCTGGAGCCTTTTTGGCTTCGGTCTGGGCTGGTTTGAACCTCTAGTTCAGACCTTTCCATGAGCCCTGGTCTGAACAGGGTTCAAACCAGAGCCCATGTGCTGGCAGCAGGCTAGAACTGTGTGCCGATAGCACCCAGGTTTCCCTTTTTTTTTTTGGTGGCTGCGGTTTTTTTTTCTAGTGCAGGCCCATAGCATGCATCGTTCAGCCCTCGTCCAAACCACCCTGGTTCAGACCAGGGACCTCTCAGTTCCAGCAGGGTATGGTCCCTCAAGGACCAGACCATGCTGAGCGTTGTTCGACAACCTTAGAGCACCCAGATTGTCCCAGTCCAGGGCTCCCTGCAGTTGAACCGCCGCACACCCCTTGGTTTAAACTGCCCTGGTTCAGACCAGGGCGTGAGTGCATCAGTGCAGGTCTGGTCCTGCATGAACCAGGCCCACTTTCAGTGACTTTAGCACCTGGGCATCTGAACTGTCACAGTCCGGGGCAGCTTGTCGCGGCCTGCAAGGCAGTCGCGAGCCTACCATGCAAACCGCGACCCCTTTTTGTTGTGTCCGGTGTCGGCAACAGGCCATGCCTTATTGCTGGCCGTTTCCAGCATGTGTGCAGGGCAGCGGACCTACTATGATAGCAGCATAGGTGTTGTTGTGCTTCGCAGTCCTACGGATTGACGCGGTATTGGCTCAGGGCAGCGATAGCGGGCAGCCTTGACGCCCTATTTTTCGGATGCATCCGCGTTGCAAGCGTGGCTGCATAGCGTAGCTCTTTAAATTCAGTTTTTATGTAAAAGAAAATGTGATACTTTGGGGGTTTTCCATGGCATGTGTAATGAAATAAATCCATATTGGTGTACCCACGTTGTGGCATGTTAGTTCGCTAATTAAGAGTATGGCAAAGTCAAAGAGTTTTCGAATGTCACATGTATATGTTTAATATAAATTTCTATGATTTGAATGCTTAATTATCGCATACCACTCACACATTGAGCACGTGCATGGATATTATTCATTATTATGTGTTTAGTGTCAAAATTGCAAGAAAGTTGGTAAAATTGCATGTCAAAGTCATGTATCGCATGTTTGGCAACTCTCACTTGCACATATTGGCATGTTGCAATATGGTTTGATGTGATAATCAAAATAATTACTATTTCACATGCGAGACTTGCGCAAAAAAATTATAAGATTGAATATGTGCATGCTTCGCCCTCTCATTTGGTACATCTTGACACTAAACTAGCTTTGTTTATTGTTTACATCAAGTGTCGTGTTTGGTATTGTGCGCTACGATAAAACATGTTACACTTGGCACTACACTGATGCATTATCGCACACTACGCACTTGATGTATCCCGACAAAGGGTTGGGAAGTTAGCACCACATAGGGTATTGACACAAATTGCCAATTGAGGTTATGCGACTCCACCAAAGTCATGTTGGGCGATGGTCCCATGTTCATGAGAGAGCTCACGTGTTGTGATACCCTAAAGAATAAAATGGTGTTGTATCGCCTTCACCGGTGATGTGCTCTTTCTTTGGCCGTGTGAGGCTCGATCACATGAATGGGTGGGCAAAGACCTCGTTTGTGTGACCCTGCGGGGACCACGAGGCATGAGTGCCTAAAACACCTTGAAAGGAGGTGTATTGTCAAATCAGCTTAAGAAAGATAAACCGCTAATTTCCCTATTCACAAAATGGTTCGCCTTGGAGAGGGTGGATGGTACAAACCTCGAGTGGCAGGTCGTTACTACGACATGTTAATAGGAGCAAAGACATCCTTTTGGTCTTCAGTCACTCGGAGTTAGGGAGGTCGAGGTTACCTATTGAGGTACCTCCGCTACTGCAGTAGTGAGGATTGAAATCCATTACCTATGCGAGGTTTCTCTCAGCCTTGGGCTGCCTGCATGAGGTTACTCAGTCTGTAGCTTCCCCGGTTACCACATTAGAAATTGAATAACAGACGTTGGGTGCATGTCTCACAGAATGCGAGGTTCCTTCGCGTACCCGAAGGAGTAAGCAAGAAGAACTTAATCACTAACCAATCACATGCTAACTTACTTTGTTAGTTGCCTTGCTTGCTTATGTTAGAATTGTTTCATGTGCTTCTTTTCCTGTGTTTTCCTTAGTTGCTCGTACAATAGATGCTTTACTTTGGTTACATGTTTCTGACTATCGCATCATATTAAACTTGGTTGTGCATTGTTGCGCTTATGTTGATTGGACTTGTAGCACATTGCATATGTTTGCTCACATGCACATGTACTTTGGTTAAATATTTCTAACTATGTCATCATGTTAGCTATAGCCTGTTATTCGTAATTTCTGAGCTGTCATATCTGCTTTCTTGTTTCATCTTCATGCTTCATGTTTTTTCTTTAAAATGGTAGTATATGAATGATTTATCTCACCAACTTGCAAGAGTTCTGACCCTGTTTTATGGGGATACAGGTGATGACTGCTAGGGTGCGATCGCGACGATTGCACGACAGAGGCTTAGGACCCACACTTTGGACTTACGCGGTCTTGGCAGTTGTTTTGGGAAATCCTCCTTTTTGGTTTTTGAGAGACCCTTTTGTAGATGAGTGATGTACATCCTCGATCTCATTTTGTAAATCAAATGTAGAATGAAATGTTTCTTTTTGTTGTTCATCCTGTAACCCACTCAAAATTTTCAACTGATTTCCCTTATGGTTTTTTCGCTTGTACAATGTTTTCAAAAAAAAAAATTCTTCTAAAAATCTAAGGATTTTACAAGTTGGGATTTTAGGGCGTTACACCCATCGTTCTGCTTGAAGATGTCATCCTTTCTGCTTTCCTTATCGCTTCTAGCAGTATTCATTGTGACCGGTACCTTTTTCTTGATGTCTTGACAACTCTTTGTAAACACCCCAAAATTTTCACCTTCGCTCACCAACCCTTTTCCCTTGTCACTGGGATCCACTCTCTAAATCCTTTAGGGAACCAGTCGGTCGATATCTGAGCCAGGGCCATTCAAAGCCCAAAATTTTGCCCTGAATTCAAATATTCTAAAAGACAATCTCCATTATGGCTTAATTTCAACCATCAATCTTTACCTCTGAACAGAAATGTTTAACTCTTTGTTTCTGCCAGGGGTCCGGGACTTCAAATCTCTCATCCAGAGTTTGCCTTTTGCATCTCATTGCATATCATTGTATGTCATTGCATGTAATTTCATTGCATTGCATGGCATTACATCTCATTCTCGAGATTCAGCACTTTGTTTTTTTTAAATATTCAATCCAGATTCAATTTTTAAACTTTTCTTTCAAAATCAATTTCAAGTACTTGGGTTTTAAATCGATATTTTGCCATTTGTTAACCCCTGAGATCCTTTATTTCAAAATATTTCCTTTAGAAAGTGACCTGGATTCGTTTTAAAACAAATTTGTTATTGATCTCAATGCTCGAAGGAGACCTATCTAGGTGGTGTCGCTTCTGGATTCCTTCATTTCTCAAATTTCTCAAAATTTCAAGTCCTAGTCAGAATAGGACTCTGTCTTTTCACCTTTTTAAGCCTTTTCAAAATTCCATTTTTGTTTTAATCCAGAAGTAGCTCCACCCCTTTGTCCATTCCTTTTATTTTGGCAAAAATTTTAGAGTTTCAGTTAGAGTAGGACTCTGTCCTAGAGTTTCAGTTAGACTAGTACTCTATCCCGATTTCATCCTTTATTCATGTTTTCACTTGTTTTAAAAAAACTTTCTCATCTTACTTTCAAAAGAGCCAAAATCTCAGAGTCCCAGTTGGATCAGGACTCTTTTTCAAACTCTCAGTCAGATCAGGACTCTGCGTTTTACTGCTACTTCTACCTGTTTTTGAGAAAACCTTTCAAAATCTTTCATTTTGGCCCAAAATTTCAGAGACTCAGTCGGATTAGGATTCTTCTTCAGAGTTTCAGTCGGATTAGGACTCTATCTTTCATTGATGTTTTCACCTATTTTTGAGAAATCTTCTAAAATCTTTCGAAAGAAGTCCAAAACTCAGAGTTTTAGTTGAACCGGGACTCTATTCTAAGAGTCCCAGTTGGATCAAGACTCTGACCCTGACTTTAATTTTGAGAGAATCTTTCAAAAATCTCTTCATTTATCTTTTTTAGAAACTAAATTTTAAAATTTCAGGATTTTATCCCAGAGTCCCAGTTGATTTAGGACTCTATACTAGAGTCCTAGTTAGATTAGGACTCTGACCTTGGTCTCGTATTCTGTTCATTGTCGCCAATTTTTGAAAAGATCTTTCAAAACCTCTTTGTTTTCTTTCAAAAACTCCCAAAAATGAAGATTTTTAAATTTTTAGGACTCAGTCCCAGAGTCCTAATCAAATCAGGACTCTATCCTGATTGCATTTTCTCATTCTATTTCCACCTGATTTCCAAAGTCTTTTTAAAGTCTCATCATTTGCTTCCCAGAAAACCGAAAAATTCTCAGAGTTCTAGTCGAATTAGGACTCTTCTTTAAAATCCTAGTCAGATCAGAACTCTGAACCTGACTTCAATTTCTGTCTTATTTTTACCTGTTTTCTAAAACCCTCTTATTTGTTTTTCCAGAAAACCCAAAACTTTAAGAGTTTTAGTCAAATTAGGACTCTGTCCCAGAGCCCCAGTTGGATCAGGACTCTAATTCCGATTTCAGTTTTCATCTGGCTCTCACCTATTATGCAAAAAAGTTTTTAAAACCTTCTTGTTTGTTCAAAATTTTGAGAGTTCTAGTCAAATTAGGACTCTATCCCCAGAATCTCAGTTGGATCAGAACTCTGTTCTGATCTCATTGCTTGTTGCTATTTTTACCGGTTTTTGCAAATTTTCTTATTTGTTTTTCAGAAAAAACAAAAAAAATATCAGAGTCCTAATCCGATCAGGACTCTATTTTGATTATTGTTTTTACCTCCATTTTCAGTTTCTCTATTTGTTTTAAAAAATTAGTCCATTTTGCTGAGTTTCAGTTGATTCAGGACTCTATTTCAGAGTTTCGGTTGAGTTAGGACTCTAACCCTGATTGTATTTTCTGACTTATTTTTACCAGTTTTGAGAAAATCTTTCAAAAACTTCTTTGTTTGGCTTTCAAAAACCTAAATCTTAGAGTTTTAGTTGGTTTAAGACTCTGGTCCAGAGTTTCAGTTCGATTAGGACTCTATTTTCAAAACTTCTGATTTTCATTTGGTGATTCTGTTTCAAAACCATTTCCAATCTTCAATGCAACCTTTTCAAAACCCTGATGTGGGGCTCTCTCAGTCGCCATCTCTAGAAGAGTCTGTGATCGTTGCAAAATTTTTCCTTTTTCTCTCTTTCCTTCTCTTTTCCTTTTTGCCCTTTTTGAAGTGGAAAAAGAAAGAAAGAAAGAAAGAAAAAAAACACTTTTGCAAGGTCTCACTTGACCTTTATTTGAAAAAGATTTTAAAAAATTAACCCGCCTCCATTTTTAAAAATTTGCAGGAAAAATGGAGAGACAAGATTCGCTCATCGGTACGAGGCTCAACCATTCCTGGCGCCTTTACCAGGGGTAATTGAACCAAGGATCGAATTCATGCCTTTTGCTTTGCCTAAACTTGTCTAAGTGATTATTTTGAAATCCGAAAATGCACATTGAATCATGCTTGTGCTTATGAAGATGCAAAGATGTATGCTTTTGAGAAATGCTTCAAAATTTTTGGATTTTTCTAAGTGATTTTGAAATAAGTTTGAAGAGATTCAAAAAGTTGAACTTGATTTGGAAAATTTGAATTTTAAATCTAGACTTGCAATTTTAAATGAGTTTGAGATTTTGAAAAGAAAACTCAAAACTCTGAAGTTAAAATCATGACTGAGATCAAAGATTGAAATAGATGAAAATTTGACTGAAAGAAGGAAGATTTGGAGTTGGAAATGAAATTGGAATTGAAAATTGGAAGATTGATTTGATTTTGGAATTTAAGTTTGACTTTGAATTTGGAAATGAATTTGGGAATTGAAAATATAATGGAAATTGAATTCAAATTGAGATTTTGAAACTGAGAATAGAATTTGAATTCAGACTTGGAATTGGAAATCAGAATTGGATTTGAAAGTTGATTTAGGAATTCAAAGTAAATATCAAAATTTGATTTGGAATTCAAAGTAGATTTCAAAACTTTGATTTAGAATTGATTGGGAAACTCAGAATTTGAATGGAATTCAAAAATGGAGATAATGAATTTGAATGGAATTTAAAATGTGAAATTCAGAACGGTGAAATTCAGAAATAAGAATTGAAGATTGGAGTTTGAAATAAGATAGAATTGAGAATAAAAGATTAATTTGAATTTATAAATGAAAGTTGAAAATGATTTTTGAATCTAGAAATGAGAACTATATTTGAAAAATTATCTCAAAAATCACTTGGAATTTTGAAATAATTTGAGAAGGAATGCAATTCTATCCTAAATGATGAATGCTTTGAAAGAATTTAAAGATTGGAATTTAAAAGCCTACTTTATTCTTAAATAGAATTGAAATAAGATTAAAATTATAATACATTCATGACTATGGTCACAAATATATTATAATACAATCTATATTTAAATTCTAATAAAGAATAAAATAAATTTTGGTGCCTTTATAGGATTTAAAATGAAATTAACTTTTAATATATCCATGACTATGACCACAAATATATCTTAAGTTAATTCACATATTAAATTCTGATAAAGGAAGAAAAGAATATTTCAGAAAATATGATGAAAATCAAGTGTTATTCCATAAAAGATAAAAATCCTAAGTACTGTTCACATTTTTACTATGGCCATAAATGTGAATCATTGACTTAGAATTATTTACCTCTTATTAGAAAAGTTCACATGACATTCGTGTTTCACCATTGTGGATTTTTGAAATAAAAGTAATAAAATGAGATAAAACAAACAATTATAAAAATTATATGCTAATACATTCTATTCTAAACTGAAAAGGATAAAATTCTCATTAATTTCTAATTATTATAGTCTCAAGTTGAACTTGAAATTACAAAATTCCTAATCTAGGAAGGAAATAAAAAATCTTCCATGCTATCCCTGCAAAAACGAGTTAGCACAAAGCAAAAATTTGAAAGGTAATGGAAAATATCATGTCACAAACCATATGCATATGGCCAAATATGATGTCTATATTAATGAAGAGACATAAATATATATATGCTAATGATTAATGAAGGAAATGCACAAATTCACGATGGAATGAGAATACCTATTCAAGAGCTAAGGTGGGCAAGGAGATGCATATGGAATGAATGCTTGCTATGACAGTGAAGGTATGCAAGTGCATGTGCTAAAGGTGAAGTGATAAGTGGAAGGTAATATCATGCACAAGATGTGGTGAAGTGGTGGCTATAGACAGGTGAAATGACAGGTGCAACAATAGAAGATGAAGTAGCATGGGAAGATGAAGTGATGTCTATGTTGGTGCACGGGGTGTGAATACACCGCAACTATAAGCTGTTGTGAACACTCCTAATTGGGGGGGGGGGGGGGGAGGTTGTGTACTGGAGCAGCAAGGTAAAGTGAAGAAGGTGATGTGGGTGTTAGGTGCAAGTGGTACTGATGAAGGTGATCGTATAGGTACGGCAAGGGTATGGATGCAGATGGTAAAGATGGTATGACCGGCGATAGTGAATAGTGGAGTGATGGTTGTGCAATGAAGATATGCAGGTGTATGATTTTGGTGAATGTGGGTTGCAAAGGTGATAGTGAGGAGTGCAGCAGGTAGTCTGCTGTGTAGGTATGTTGTGAAAGTGTAGTGGCGTGAGAGGTGGAAATAGAAGGTTGTGCTGTGAAAGTGGGGTAGTGAACAGGGAAGGTGCTATGCTGGGGGCGAAATGGCATGTAGTGAAAGGGTGCAGTGATGTGAGGCAGTTGTAAAGGCAACAAATGCAGCAGGTAAGTGGGAGTGTGGTGGAGGTATGAAGGGTGTTGCAATGGGTAGTAATAGTGCTGGTGAAGGCACAAGTGATTAGCACATGTAGTGAGTGTTGTGTTGTTAGTGAAGTGTGGAGATATCAATGTACAAAGGAATGAAGGTGATGTGCTAGCAGAATGAGAGGTTGAAGGTGGCGTGAGATATGCAGCAGGTATACAGGGTGTACAATGGTGCTGACAGGTGAGTTTGATGATATTAACCTATTGATGCTAATCGATGGACTTCATATATCCTTCAACTGATGAGTTATTCACAACATTAACACAGACCCCTCTCCTCATAGCAGGATAATCTCAACCAGTATTTGGATCTTAGCAACAGTGAAATAATGAATTAATGACTCAGCACTATGAATTCATTTGCAAACAGGTGGCACACAGCACCACAAAGTTAATCAACAAATAAACTTCCTGCAAAATGACTATACACTGTGCCACGAGTTGGCATTACACCACACTTCAAGGTATTTTACAGCAAATCAAAATTGTACTAACAAATTAGGTGATTCTCCTTTCAACAACAGTAAAATGATGAGCAAATTATCAACAAATTGACTTGTGGTAGGTGGATTACATACAACAAATCTTTCACTACAAACCGATTCTCACAAGGTGAATTCAGAGAATGGCTACGGGTGGTGTGTTGTGAGTCTAAATATATATAAATCATAGTCAAGGGACAACAAATAGTAAATAAAGTCAGGGAATGAAGACCTAAAGCTGAACACAAAAGGTAAAATTTCAACATAGATTCCTATGCTACTGGGCCAAATGATGCTGCCCATGTCCAACTATCTTGCAAAATCTGATCATACCTTTGGCCTACTTCTGTAAGAGCGTGGGTATGGGGTATCCCAGGACTGACTTACAGGATAAGCTAAGCCCTTGAGAATTTCTTGAGAAGGTCTTCTGCCCATGGTCCCATAGCTATTTGGGTTTATATTTTGAGTTGTATAATCCATATGTTGAGTTGGGTTTGCCATTGTCTTCAACCTCTGTTGTCAAGTTCCCAAACTTAACATCTCTTGGATTCACCACCTTCAGAACCTTCCCAGTTTTCATGTGAAAGAATACATGAATAATTATTCTAGGGGAACACCATATTCAAGATAGGGCCTCCAAGACCCATCTCACAAGATGATATACCAGAAACCTTGTTCTTAAAACCTTCAACCATATTTTTGATCAGTGGAAAGAACTATTGATGTTCAATACATATTGATGACCAACAAAGAAAGAAAAAGACAGAATGCATAGTAAACGACGGCTAATGAAGTAGATTAAAATAAAATGAGCAAACACAGAGATGATATTGAAATTACATATAGGCAAAAAAAAGAGAAAGAAAAACATTGATTTAAACGAGATTGAAACAAGTGTACTAGGTAGATCAATGATGAAACAAATCAATGCATAGAATAAAGTGCCTAAATGATGGATTAACAAGATAAAAAAAGAAAATGCAGATGAAAGGAGCATCGTGAGATACAAAAATTGTAATTTCCCACCAAAACACCTGTGATGCAGGAATTAATATACAAAAGAAAAAGAAATGAAGATATACAAATATATGTCAGAGCATGAGATGCGATGAAATAGAAAGGGATGCTGGATCGTGGTTTGGAAAGAAAACAAACTAGCATAGAGCCCATTCTCACGGTAAATCAAATGTGAACCCAATTTTTGATCAACCGAGCAGGGCATTTCATGGTAGATGCTGAGATCTGTGAAATGCTAGTGCTCAGCCGTTTGGGTTTAACTCAAATGCAAATGTCATGTTACGTTGGATTGATGCAAGCAAAATCAATGCTGAAAATAAATAAGATATGATGTTGAGTTAATATTACGAAACAAAGATGAGAAGTGATGATGAAAATAAGAGCATGAATCAGAGGAAAATGAAAGGAGTGGCACTAGAAATCAAATTGATAACTATGTGTTAATCCGAAATAACAACAATAACTACAGGGATTGCAAAGATAATAAAAGCACAACAATGAATCTACAACAAAAGAAAAGAATGATCATCGGAGGGAAAGGGTCGATATTCTATTGCAAAATGTAGGTTGATATTGTTATAGACAGATCAACACTACATATTATGCCTTAATAGAGCAAAGGCGTGAAGCCAATGCCATAAAAATCAAAATGAAAGAATAAGAAAGAGGAAAATTCTAAGAAAACAAAGGGGGGAGATGATGGCGCTTAACTTGAATTCAAAAGCGAGGGAGTCTCTCCCTTTTCGCCGATACAAAGTCAACCCCTTTGCCACTGGTGAAGAAAGGAGAGGGGAAGAGAAAGAAGGAGAGGGGAAGAGAAATAAGGAGAGGGGAAGAATAGAGAATGCACAGAAGAGGGAGGGGTGAAGACTATGATTTTCGATCGACCCCTGCGGCTCTTCTTATAACAGAAGGCCGTTGGGGGTTTTTACAAATCAGGTTCTCCAACTTTCAAAGATTTTCAGAAAGGTGGTCTTTTAAACAAAAGGTTTTCAAAAGATGGGTAGAACCACTTTTCCGAAATTTCTTTGTATGTTTTGAAGATCTAAAAATATGAGGAAAATATGAAGGATTTTTGGATATGGGATCCAGATAAGGTTTTTGAAAATGTTTTTGCAAAATATTCATTTTAAAATTTTAAAGATTTTTTGAAAATGAGTTTTTTGAGAAAATATAGGGTTAATTTTGGAAATTGGGTTTCAAAATGGATCTGGATCTAGGATTTTGAGAAGTCATTCAAGTTTGGATCTTGAATTGAGATTAGATCCAAATAGCATATCTGAGAAAATACAAAGAATTGATTTTTTTTTTTTTTTTTTTGAAAACTGGAAGATCCAGAGTCAGAATCGGATTCGGATATCAGATCTAGATCCGAGATTGGAAATTGAATTGGATTTCGGATCTTCAACCGGTGAATCTGAGAAATGGATAGAAATTTACATAATTGCCCTTCTGAATATCTCAGAAGGTGAATGCTAGGGGCAAAAAGAGAATTTTTGAATTTTTTGGAAAATTTGGGGTGTTCACAGATGCCCCTCTTTGCTGCTAAGCCGGTTGAAAGTCGAGCTTAGTAACAAAGAAAACACACTAAATTTTAAAATGCCCCAGTCAAAAAAACTGAACTGGGTGTGGAAGAATTGTTTTGTGAAACATTATTCTCAGGTTTATCACCTTATCCTGAATAGCTTGGAAATGGCAAAATCCTCAAAAATGAGATAGTTAGATAATAGGGAATGAGGAAATCGTGATGGGACTTTTGGATGAAGGTCCCAAAAAGAATGGAGAGATTTTGATCAAAGAGACATCTCATGGTTGAGACAAAATAAGCTTTTTTGAAAAGTCTCAGGTTTAGCCCTTAACCTGGATGGGACAAAGATATCTCAAAATGAATTTTAGGTTTAACCCTTACCTGAATGGGGAAGGAATATATGGATTCCTTGTCAGAATGAGAAAAACAAGAATAATGCTTGATGATTGTGATGGAAGATCTTCAATCGTCACCCTCACGATGATTTGGACAACCGTCGGGGTCTCAGGATTATCCCTTATCCTGAATGGGAAGAAGGAAATACCTCGAAGGTCGAGGTTCAGGTTTATCCCTTAACCTGAAAGGGAATCTTAGGTTTATCCCTTAACCTGAAAGGGAAGCTCAGGTTTATCCCTTAACCTGAAGGGGAAACTCAGGTTTATCCCTTAACCGGAAGGGGAAGAAGAAAATACCTCGAAGGCCGAGGTTCAGGTTTATCCCTTAACCTGAAAGGGAAGCTCAGGTTTATCCCTTAACCTGAAGGGGAACTAAAAATTGATACAAAAAAGGGGGTAGCAATTAATGAAAGATTGATAGAAATTAATAAGAATTAAGGAAAATTGATGAAAATGGATAAAAATTGATGAAAAATTGATGAAGATTAATAAAGATTAATAAAGATTAATGAAGATTTTGAATTCAGTAGACCATCATAGTTAACTGTATGTGGCCATCTTTCAGGATTATCCCCTTATCTTGAATGGGGAAGCTTAGGTTTATCCCTTAACCTGAAGGGGAAGGAGGAATACCTTGAAGGCCGAGGTTCAGGTTTATCCCTTAACCTAAGAGGAAAATTTTTGACAAAAATTAATGACAAAAGGTTTTATTTGATTTTGCCTGCATATTGGGTTTTTGAAAAAATGAATTTTTATAAAAATGCCCCAGTATAACGGGGAATAATATAAGATTGTTCTTGTTGAAGAAGGCTATTTGAAGAAATATAACAATAATATAAGTAATTCAGAATTGCTAATGAGCTTCCTTGTGAACTTGGGGGAATATCTGAGAACGAAGGCAAGAAGAATTTTTTAGGGAAAATTATTCATCACAAAAGACATATTGCATGAGAGTTCAGAGAATAACATTATACAGAAAGTGACACCAAAATATAAGAAAATTTGATGATTTCATTGATGTCTTGGAGAAAGGATGACAAATTTAAGAAAAACAACCGGGGACTACATTGTTCTTACGAAAAAACCCCCAGAAATGACAGAAATGAGAGAGCATTGGCATTGTCATTTTCATGAATGATTAGGGAAAGGTTTGGTCAGAACGGCCGATTGATCCTCTTTTTCAACGGGGAGATTCTTGTCAACGCAGTCTTGAACGATATTTTTGAAGAAGAAGCATCGCTCAGTATCATGCCTCATAGCTCGATGGAATTTGCAGAAGTGATCTTTCCATTTTCCTAGGGTGACTGTTTAACCATTCCTTTGCTCAACATGCATTCAAGGACCTTTTCGAGGGGCTGATCTAGAGGAGTGAACTTGTGGTCATAACCCCAACCGTCATGCTTTGGCTTCTTTCGAGTGCTTGCTTTTTGCTGGGAGCAAGATTAAAAAGGTCTAGCCAGGACAGTTGGCTGGTCTGCAGTTTTGTTCTCCCTCAAAATATTTTTATCAATGTGGTCCTGGATGATGTTTTTAAGGACAAAACAATTTTGTGTCATGCGTCATTGCTTAGTGAAATTTGCAAAACTGCTTTTGGAATCTACCCATAATTGTTGGGGGATTAACGACTTTCGGTAGACGGATCATATCTTTTGTGAGCAAATATTCCAGAACACTATCAAGTTTGTGGTCTAGAGGGGTGAACTTTCGATCAGTGCTCCAATCTTTGTGCTTGGGTTTTCCCTAAATGTTCTTTTTTTACTGAGGACTGGACTGGAGAGGTTGGTCATTTTGCTTGAAGGTGCTTCTTTTTTTGCCTTCATTGCTGCTTCTGCTGAGATTGGATCTTCTCATGCTGCTACTTTCATTGTTTCCCTTGATGTTCACAGGGAATGCGACCGGTGTCATCTCCGTGGCTGGCTCCTTTCTAGTGCTCGACTCGGGTAGCTCCAATAGCATCTTTGTCATCATTTTTTGAAACATCTTGTACATGGCTGGATCAATGTCATCTTCGCTTGTTTGGTCCTACCTCTTGACTGGTCTCGGGGAACTCATCTCTGTTGAGAAACTATGTTTTGATGACAGATAATATGATATACTGTCATATATGCTTTAATATGATATGATGATATGCCTTCATAAAAAATGTTATATTATGACTAGATATGATTTGTCATGTATTTAACGAGTATTTGATGCAAGGTTATTTCACCTAAAAAGAATAGAGACAACTTGCTCAAGTACAACTATTTGATGGAATCATACTCTCTGAAGAAAAAGCTTGATGGGCCATACATTCTTAAAGATCATCCAAGGAGATCGGTTACTTCAAGATGAAGACTTTTTTCTTCTTTAGAGTCATATGTAACAGAACCTTCAGAAGCATGCATATTGCATATTTCATATTACATGCTTTATCATACAAGTCATCTATTTTACAAAAAGCTATGTCTTCATAAAAGGATACGATATTTCAAAAAGCACCTTTTTGAAACAAATCATTGTACTTTCTTACAAGTATTTATGAAAAAGGTATTTTGACAAGATATAATAACTCATGATTTCAAAAGCATTAATTGTACCTTCTAACATGCATTTATGAAAAAGACAACTTAAAAAGAAACAAAAGCTAATGATTTCAAGTATGAAAGAAAAAGACAAAATGAATTTAAGTCATAATACATAATCGACTATCTTTAATTGACAAAAAAAATATTATTATATACAAGACAATTGTGTTTGAAAAAGACTTTATACACTCAAGAATGTCGACTTACTTAAAGCCATCATTCTTTCTGTAAACATTAAATGACACCTCAAAAAGCATTTGAGAAATGATCATTTATAAATAAAATATTCAACAAAGCATTTATTATACTTACATACATTTAACCAAAGAAGTGACGATTTGTAAGAAAAATACTAATATACTACAAATCATTAAATTGAGTAAAGACAAAACTACATGATAACTTACACTCCAACGTTCAATGTACTACAAATCATTTATTATAAGAATAGACCCTTTACAAATTATATCTCATTTAAAATACAACAATGAATACTGTACCCCAAAGGCTACACTTATGGAAAGAGGACTTTTCGAAAAAGCAATGTAGTACACATATCTTCTCACACAAAGTTGTTTTTGAAATGACTTGACATCTCATATCACAAAAGGACAATCATTTCAAAAAGGCAATGACTATTTTCTTGAGGCTATATATACACTAACAAAATAGTATTTCGAACAAGAAATGTGAGCTTACAAAGAGAAAAATTCCTATTCAATATTTGAAAAAGAGAGCCTAAAAAAAGAAAGAGAAAAGAAAGAGAAAAAGTCAAGAAAAGCTCTTTGACAAAGAGAATCATCTGTGTAAAAAGAAAAGAACATTATGAGAATCTTCATTCGTGCATTCATATCATTCTAAAGGTTCTATAAGAAGTATTATAACTTTCTTTTATTCGCTGTATCCCTTCTCTGTTGAGAGAAGTAGACCTCTGAGAAAGAGGGTGTTTCCCTTCTTTGTTGAGAGAAGTAGACCTCTGTGAAAGAGGGTGTTCCCTTATCTGTTGAGAGAAGTAGACCTTTGAGAAAGATGGTGTTTTACTTCTCTGTTGAGAGAAGACCTCTGGGAAAGAGGGTGTTTCCCTTCTCTGTTGAGAGAAGTAGACCTCTGAGGAAGAGGGTGTTGTACTATTTATTCGGTAACTCAGATTTTATAGTGAAAGGCTTAAGTGTTTTGCTTGGGGACTGGATGTAGGTCAGTAACTCGACCGAACCAGTATAAATCTTGTGTTTTATGTGTTGTGCCTGATTGCCTTTAATTTTTATATTACCGATCTTTATTATATTTCACTATTCACCCCCCTCTAGTGGAATTTCATTTGGTATTAGAGCAGGTTTTGCTGGTTTCGACATAACAAGTCTTCCAGCACAAATGACATCGACCTCTTATGCGCGTGATATTGAAGGACAACACCCATCTCGCCCTCCTTTCTTCAACGGCTCCAACTATGGATACTGGAAATGCAGAATGACTATATTTCTAAAGTCTATAGATTTTGCTATATGGAAAATTGTTGAATATCCATACACATCTTCATCCTCAAACTATAGCTTATGGTCTGATGAAGAAAAGAAGATGGCGAATCTAAATGCAAAGGCTATGAATACTTTGTATTGTGCCATTGATCAAAATGAATTCAATAGAATATCTATTTGTGAATCTGCTTATGATATTTGACATTCTCTAGAAGTTATTCATAAAGGAACCAACAAAGTGAAAGAAGTCAAGATCTCATCTCTGGTTCGAAAATATGAGTTGTTCAAGATGAACAAAGATGAACCCGTCATAGAGATGTTTACAAGATTCACAAACATCACCAACGACCTTAAATCTCTGAGAGAGACCTATTCCCAGACTGATAAGGTGAAGAAAATCTTGAGATCTCTCACAACTCATTTGGAGAAAAAAACAACAACAATTGAAGAAGCTCAAGATTTATCCAAGCTTACACTGGATGACTTAATAAGCAATCTTATGGCCTATGAAGTCCATATGAAGGAAAGAAGGGAAGAGGAACAACCTACAAAGAAAACTCTAGCCTTCCCAACCCTTTCTGAGAATGAGGACTCATAAAAGGAATCTGAAATCGCGTTGCTTACTCAAAAATTTCAGCACTTCATAAGAAAGAATAGGTTATCAAATAAGCACAAGGAAAAGAAAGATTCTAAGGAAGATTCCATGTGCTATCAATGCAATAAGCCAGGTCACATGAGACGTGACTGTCATCTTTTAAAAAGGAAATCCAAAATTGAGGAACCAAAGAAATGGTTTTTCAAGAAGAAGGCTCTGCATGCTCAATGGGATGATTCAGAACCATCCTCATGTGAAGAGTCAAGTGATGATGAAGCCGAAACCGCCAACATGTGCTTCATGGCAGAAAGCTCTGTAAGTAAATCCTTTGATTTTTCTTTTGGAGAACTTCAAAATGCTTTTCAAGATCTTTTTGAAGAATCAAGAAAAATGATTCTCAAAAACAAAAGTTTGAAATCTGAAAATGTAGAGCTTCTCCAGAAAAATAAAGAACTCAGTATTGAAAATTCTGAGTTGAAAAAGAAAATTTTTATCCTTACTTCTGAAATCAGTTCTACTAATTTCAAGACAAAAATCTTCAAGTAGAAATTTCAGAATTGAAAAGCAAAACTGAAAACCTTATGAAAACAGATTTCAAGTTTACCAAAGGGAAAGAGAACTTGGATAAACTCCTATCCTCTCAAAAACTCTCTTTTTACAAGAATGGTATTGGTTACTCTCATATAAATAAACCTTCTTGTATGAATAAAAAGACTGTTTTTGTCAAAGGTTCTGCTAAACCTAAGCAGGAGTATCACAACTTTCATAATATGTACTCCTCTAAATGTGTAGACAAACCCAAATCAAAATGGATATGGGTACCAAAGTCTAACAAAAAGGGACCCGATCGGGTACCACAAAGAATTTTTACTTGATGTTTTGTAGGCTCTAAAGAAGAAGAACAGATGGATACTAGAGAGTGGATGTTCAAAACATATGACAGGACATCCTGATCTTTTTGTTGTTCTTCATCATAAAGAAGGAGGAACCGTCATCTTTGGAGATAACAACAAAGGGTTGATAATTGGTATTGACAATATTGGTAATATCGATAAAC
The DNA here is from genome assembly GCF_984573655.1 of Nuphar pumila. NCBI lineage: Eukaryota > Viridiplantae > Streptophyta > Magnoliopsida > Nymphaeales > Nymphaeaceae > Nuphar > Nuphar pumila. The sequence goes on along the minus strand of NC_143256.1, from coordinate 64,753,167 downwards.
CTCTTATCAAAGATGTTCTCCTTGTTAAAGGTTTAAAACATAACCTATTAAGTATAAGTCAAATGTGTGATACAGGTTATAATGTTAGTTTTAAACATGATGCTTGCCTCATAGTAGACACCAACAAAAATATTATTTTAAAAGGTATAAGAAAAAATAATATATATGAATTATACCTAGAAAATATTACTGAACACTGTCTTATAGCTAATAATGACTCTCAAAATTTATGGCACATGAGAATGGGTCATGTTAACTCTAAATATATGTCTAAATTAGCTAAGAACAAACTGGTATGTTGGTTATTTAAAATATCATTTAAAAATGACAATTTTTGTGATGCATGTCAACTAGGAAAATTGTCAAAATCATCTTTCAAATAAAAATATATTGTTACAAGTAAAAGACCATTAGAGCTTCTCCACCTGGATCTTTTTGGTCCTTCTAGAATAGCTAGTCTTGATCACAATAAATATGCTTTTGTCATTGTAGATGATTACTCAAGATTTACTTGGGTAATATTTTTGAAAAACAAAAGTGATACGTTTTATGAATTTGAAATTTTATGTAAAAAGTTACAAAATGAAAAATCTTCTTCTATTATCAAAATTCGTAGTGACCATAGAGGAGAATTTAATAATGATCTTTTTTGTAAATTTTTGTAACTTGCATGGTATTTCACATAACTTTGCCTTTCTTAGAGCTGCACCTTAAAATGGTGTGGTAGAAAGAAAGAATAGAACCCTTCAGGAATCTGCTAGAACTATGCTACAACATAATAATCTTGCTAAATATTTTTGGGCAGAAGCTGTTAATACTGCATGTTATATTTCAAATAGAGTTCTTATCAGGCCCTTATTAAATAAAACTCCTTATGAATTATTCTATGACAGAACTCCAAGGATAAACTATTTTAAAGTCTTTGGGTGTAAATGCTTTATCCTTAATACAAAAGACAGCCTTGATAAATTTGATGCTAAATCTGTTGAAGGCATATTCTTAGGATATTTAAGTCATAGTAAAGCATACAGAGTTTTTAATAAGAGTTCAAATACTATTGAAGAATCTATGCATGTCAGTTTTTGTGAATCTATTAATCAATCTGTTCATAAGCAGACTAACGATGATGATCTTGAAAGTACATATTTTTTCTTAGATAACACAGCTAAACCAAATGAAGATGATCTTCAAAGAACATTTGCTGAAATCAGAGATCATCCTCAAAAGCAGATTTTGGGAGACCTGACCAAGAGGGTTCAAACTAGAGCTCAGCTGGAACGGATTGCAAACATGGCATTCATCTCTCAACTTGAACCAAAGAAGATTGATGAAGCTATCATTGACGAGTTCTTGATGCTAGCCATGACTAAAGAACTAAATCAGTTCCAAAGAAATGATGTATGGGATCTTGTACTAAGACCAAAAGATCATCAAATCATTGGGACAAGATGGATCTTCAGAAACAAACTGGATGAAACATGTAATGTTGTAAGAAATAAGGCAAGGCTAGTGGCTCAAGGATACAACCAGGAGGAAGGTATTGATTTTGATGAAACATTTGCTCCTGTTGCTAGACTTGAATCTATAAGAATGCTTTTCGCATATGCAAGTTATATGGATTTCAAACTATATCAAATGGATGTTAAAAGTGCCTTTCTAAATGGTTTTATAAATGAAGAAGTTTATGTAAAACAACCCCGAGGTTTTGAAAATGAATAATTTCCGGATCATGTTTTCAAACTAAAACGTGCTTTATATGGTTTAAACCAAGCACCTCGTGCTTGGTATGACAGACTTAAATTTTTTTTATTAAAAACCGAATTTTCTGTAGGCAAGGCAGATTCAACCTTATTTATAAAAGTAATGAATGATCATACTCTAATCGTTCAAATATATGTGGACGATATCATCTTTTGATCTACTAACAACAGTCTTTGTGAAGATTTTTCTAAGTTCATGCAGAAAGAATTCGAAATGAGTATGATGGGAGAACTCACCTACTTTCTTGGATTGCATATTAAGCAAACCAAGGATGGAGTCTTCATCAATCAGACTCAATATTCTCATGAACTTCTGAAGAGGTTCAACATGAACTCAACTGCTTCAAAGAATACTCCTATGAGCACAACTACTGTATTGGACAAAGATGAAGATGGTAAGACTATGGATACAAAGTTGTACAGAGGTATGATAGGATCACTACTTTATTTAACTGCTAGCCGTCTAGATATCATGTCCAGTGTTTGCTTGTGTGCTAAATTTCAGTTAAATCCAAAAGAATCACATCTTAAAGCTGTAAAAAGAATAATGAGATATCTAAAAGGCACAGTTGATTTTGGGTTATTTTATTCAAAATCATCTACATTTGATTTAATCTCATACAGTGATGCTGACTTCGCTGGAAGTAAATCTGACAGAAAAAGCACAAGTGGAACATGTCATATGCTAGGGCACTCACTAGTTTCATGGTTCAGTAAGAAACAAAACTCTGTATCATTATCAACTACTGAAGCTGATTACATAGCTGCAAGCCTAGCATGTACACAGGTCATCTGGATGAAACAAACCTTAAAAGATTTTGGTTTAAAATTTGAAAATACAACTATTTTCTGTGATAATACCAGTGCTATAAACTTATTTAAAAATCCTATTTTACACTCACGAACTAAGCACATTCAAATTAGACACCACTTTTTAAGAGAACAAGTCCTAAACAACATAATCAAACTAGAATTTATACCGACTAATAAACAATTAGCAGACATTTTCACTAAACCTTTAAAAACTGAAGACTTTATAAGAATTAAAAGAGAGTTAGGAATCTGTAAATTAAGTGATTTATAAATCCATATGGCCAATTAGGATAAAGTAAAATTAGTCTACACGAATTCACCTTTTTCAAATAATAAAATATAATTTAGCTACAAACTTTATTCAACAAAATCTTAAAGCTTAACAAGTAAGAATGTTATTCTTTTCAAAATCCAAATGATCTCAAATATCTTTCTTCAATCTCTATTTCAATTCATTCTTCTATCTTATTTCAAATATTTAAATTTCAATTTCAAAGTCCAATTTGACTTTGAAATTTCAAATCCAATCTTTATATTCAAAATTTCATCTTCCCATTTAATTTAAAATCTAAAGTTTGAGATTGATTCTGAATCTCAAAGCTTGATCCTTCCTAAATTTTAAATTCAATCTGGGTTTTCAAACCCCGATCCATATTCCAAAGTCCCATTTGGACTTTCAAAGCCCAAATCTAAAATTAGATCAACTTGGATCCAATTTTCTAAATACAATTCTACTTTTGGATCTTAGACTCCAGATCCAAATTACATCTTGGATTCCAGACCTTGGATCCAAATCCATTTTAGGATCCAGAACTCAATTCCATCTTGGATCTCAGACTTCAGATCCAATTCCATTTTAGGATCCAGAATTCAATCTCATCTTGGATCTCAGACTTCAGATCCAATTCCATTTTAGGATCCAAAATCCAATCTCATCTTGGATCTCAGACTTCAGATCCAATTCCATTTTAGGATCCAGAATCTGATTCCACTTTAGATCTCAGACTTCAGATCCAATTCCATTTTAGGATCCAGAATCCAATTCTACTTGGGATCTCAGACTTCAGATCCAAATCCATCTTAAGATCCAGACTTCGGATTTGAATTCCAAATTTCAAATCAAATTCTATTTTCAATTCCAACTTTTAAATCCAATTCCATCTTAAATTCTAGATTTCAAATCAATTTCTATTCTCACTTTCAATTCCAATCCGATTCCATTTTATCCTAGATTTCAAAATCCAAGTTCTGATTCCCAAAAGTTCCAAAAATCAATTATATTTCTCAATTTTATTTAGATTTCCCAAAATTCATTCTGATTTTAAACTTCAAAATTAGAATTCAATTCCATTCCAAATATTCATCCGGATTCAAAATTCTAGTTCAAAGTCCATTTATGACTTTGAAATTTCTTTTCTTCTCCTCAGCTTCAAAATCATTTCTCTCAAAATCCAGATTCATTTTTCCAAGCTCTGATTATTCCAAAAACTTAGAACTATTAAATCTTAAGTTCTAAGTTAGAAACCATTTCCTCACTTGATCATCAGATTCATTTCAGAAATACTTGAGAATTTTTCCAAAAATCATTTTTCCTTGCATTGCACAAGCATGACAAGCATGATTCTTTGTGCATTTAGACCTAGAATAAGTTCTTAGATAATATTTTAGCAAAGCAAAAGGCATAAAATTCGACCCTTGGTTCGATTACCCCTGGTAAAGGTGTCAGGAACGGTCGAACCTTGTACCGACGAGCGGATCCCGTCTCCCAGTTTTCCCGCAAATATTTCAAAACGGAGGCGAGTTATTTTCTTGAACATTTTCAAAATTAAGGTCAAGTGAGACCCGCAAAAGAGTTCCTCTTCTCTTCTTTTCTTTTCTTTTCTCTTCTCTCTTTCTTTCTTTCCTTTTATTTTCTCCCTTGAACAAGGAGAAAATAGAGGTTGGAAAGGAAAAGAGAAGGAAGAGAGAGAATACTACGAGAGGAAAAATTTTGCGATGATCACACCCTTTTGAGAAAAAGATAAGAATGGAGAAATTGATAGACAATTAAACAGGTTATCCCATCACCAGGGATCGGGTCACCACAATAATTGTGATAATTGCGTTACCACCTTGTGATAACGGAAAATATGCCTTATTACCTAGGCGAGGTCGTCCATCATGATAAGAGATATTTGAAGAAGAATAGAAGGAAATGTCTCATCACTAGGGATGAAGCCGTCACGAGATTTGTGACCATTTATGTCAAATGAAAGAATAAAATTTTGACCTAAAAAGCTTTTTAACAGAACAAAAGTTGAACTTTATTGATGATAAAATTCAAATACAAAGAGAAGGTGGGTAGACAGTTTGCCACCATTCTCGATATTCAGAAGATACATTGGGTCCAGAGAATACAGACAAAGGAATGAAGGAGTCCCAAGTGTATTTGGTTATATGGTATGCCCCAGACCACTGATCCGACTGCAGATCGAATTTTGGCATGTGGCCTGCCGGGAAGCGAGTGTTGACATGAACCTGCCGCTGTGAGAACTGTCTGAGAAACCTCTCTGGCTGATAGAAGACACAAAAGAAGGGACCAAGCAATCTGTAACGCTTGCTACGAGCATAAGTGTAGCGAGAAACTGATTCTTGCCTGTCGAAGTAATCCCAAAGGATCTCTTCCTGGTGCAGACTCTCGATCGAAGCTCGATACTGGACAACAGACTTCGGCTTCTTGCTGTTGAACCTGAAGGAACTGGCCTTTGATGAAACATGTCGCAGGAACCACGATTGTAGGGCATAAGTGCATCCTTCTACCAGAATGGTCTCTCCAAGGGAAAAACGAGCTAAGCCTCGGTAGAGAAAGGATAGAGCTGCCATGGATACTAAAAGTTGACGGGCCTGCTTGCTTCCCCATCTTCGAAAGAGTTGGGCGACTCTGACATCGATGAAATTTTGACCGTCTTGAAAGAACGCTAATTCTACTGTGCATAGGACCATCGTATGCTGAATTATTTCTTTCGCTGCTCGGGACAAAGTTTCAACTTCCTCATAGGCTCCATACTTGCGATAGAGTCCGAACAGGTCGATGAACTGACTTCTGTTGATCTCAGTGAGAGGCCAAGATCTGCTCCTTGTTGCCCTGGCTAATGCTTCTCGGATGTCTATACCCTTGACATTGATCAGGAACTGCTGCTCGACCGGATCATCTGGAAGACCAGCTAGTTCTGGCAATCCCATGATGTCACTGAATTCGTCCATTAGCAGAGTCATCTCTTCTCATGGAAACCAAAAGGTGCAGGTACGTGGATTCCACCGTTCTGCCATAGCTTGAATCAAACTGCCGTTGATGGTTTGCTTACCCACTGTCGATGCTGTCTCCAATCCACAATCATCCAAGTGGTCTGGGAACATATGCGAGAAGGTGGCGAACCAAGAATAATACCACCGAGGGAAGAAGGAATGAGATTGGATAACCCGATGATCCGGGGATTCATCCTTTATTTGATAGAAGACATGATTTCAGGGAAAGACATCATCAAGGGAATGAGATGCCATTGAAAATGATACTGAGGCAAAAAAGAAGAGAATTAGATAGGATGCAAGACTTACGGATAGACTCTTGAAAAAGAGGATAAACACAAATCCCAGAAATTTTGAAAGATCAAGGGAATTTAGAAAAAGGGATTTCCAGGGTTTTTAGAGAAAATTTGACATAAAAGAGGAAAGAATGTAGGTAAAGGAAAAATATACACCTGGGGTTTTTGAAAATAAGAGGAAATTTTGAATAGTATACTGGTTGCACTATTTGGAGTTGATATTTTTAAACAATATTTTTCAATAAGAACATGGGAAAATCGTCAACCAAAGATATAAAACCGACTTTCCACCGAAGTGGCGAGTACGGGTCGAATCCAAAGGGAACGGGAACATTCTAAATTAATTCTAAAATAACACTTTATTAATAAAAACAAAGTTTACAACTATGTCAATGTTTACAAGTTACATTAAATAACATTCTAAACTATGAAAATAAAATAAAATCGGAGGTTAAGTCTTCTGCAGGTCTCAAGGGGCATTTTTGTCTTTTCACATCAAGTGCAGTTGCACATTATATTTGAATTACACCTGTGAACCTGTTCTAACTTAACAACCTACACAATAAAAACACAAAGTCAGTAACTAAATCAAGAATTTATCTAGATTACATCTATATTATTTCTAAACTATTTCTAAATTAAATTAAAGTTAATTTAAACATCTAAAACTAAGATTATACTAACTGAGTAAACTAACTAAGCTAAGCACTCTAATTACTCTAAATACTGTTAATTTACTGATTACACAACTAGAAAACAGTAAAACTACCCGAAATTAAACAATTACTTAAAAGACTGTTTTGTCCCTAAAGAAGGCAAAAATGGATTCTGAAAGCTTTTTGCAAAACGACTGTTTGAGGGGTCAAACGAATTCCAAAATTAGTCAAATCACTTCTATTCTGTAAAAGACAGATCCAAGAATCTGACACACTTTACAGAAGTGAAAAATACGTTCTGGATCTCCAGCACGAAGCGTTTCAAAATCAGGATAATTTGGAAAATCGCTGGACCCGAAATTTCAAAATCAGAAAAAGCTGTTTTCATAATACGCTTAAAAACCAGACCAAATCAACTCGGATCGAGCTGAAATTTGGTATGCAGACAGTTAACACACCAATGTGGAGAATAGAAAAATAATATTCAGAAAACACATGAAAAATCCACATGAACTAGCTATTGCACGATCGTGTAAAAATTAGGGTTTTGGTTCAGTGCACTATTCATCCCTTTGAATCCACATTTGACATTTGGACATTGAATTACGTACAAAAACAGTCCTAACTGAACCAAACCTACTGTTAAACTACAGCAAAGAATAACAATTAAGTTAAGTTACAAAATCTAAACAATAACCTAACCTAAACTCACTAATACTCTAAATAAGATACCTAACTAAATATATACTCTAATTAAACCTAATATATAACATCTACTATCACTAACTAAATTAACTATCTATTCTAATATTAATTCTAACTTACGGTTAATCTAACTAGCTAAAATTACTTACTAACTAAATTAATACTAACTATCTAAACTAAATGACAAATCTAACTAAATCTAACATACTCTAACTAACATGATTACCTATTGAACTCATTAATCTAATGTTAATTCTAACCTAATAAAGCCACTACTAATCTACGGTTAAACTAACTAGGGTTAGATTCTAACTAGTAACTAGAGTTTAACTCAACTAGAGTTAGTATGGTTCGGTTAGGGTTAGATTAGGGGGGTCGGTTAGGGATATGGCATTAGATTACACGCCACCCTAAGGTTGGCTTCGAACTAGGGTTAAGTAGGCTAAGGTTCCTATGGGTCGACTAGGTTTGGGTAAGGTTACTAGGATTAACTAAGGATATGGTTAGTCTAACTAACTATGGTTAGATTAGGGTTTACAAGGGTTGATTAGGGTTTACAAGGGTTGATTAGGGTTTACAAGGATAAGGTAGGGTTAACTAAGATTCTAACTAGGATACGGTTGGGGTAACTAAGGTAAATAGGCTTTAACTAAGATTAATCACTACTAACTAAGGTTGGTTAGTTATGGGCTGGTTAATTAGGGTCGGTTAGGGTAACTAACTAGGTTTGGATAAGGGTTAACTAGGGTCTACTAAGGTAGTTAAGTAGGGTTACCTAGCTAAGTTATTACTAACTATGGTTAGTTAGGGTAACTAATTACCTATGATTAATAATTAATAAATTAAGTGAACTACATAGGTTATACACTAACTAGGATTAGTAAGGGGCGGTTTTAAGAGATGGGGCTTTACATTACACGCCACCCTAAAATCATTAATTATACTAATAACTAAGTGTTATTTCCTAAAACACTAATGTATATCTAAATTAACTATTACATTAATTAGAAACTAAGATTAGCACCTACCTAATTAAGTATACACAATTTTATAAAATCTAAGTTATAACTACCTAAATTAATTCATTAACACCTAATTAATGCTAACTCCTAACTAAGACAATTCTAAATAGGGCTATAAATAGGAAACCATGAATTTGGTATGAAACCAACTCCTCTTCTTCTTGCCTTAATTGCAATTATGGAAATCCTTCAATTTCAAAAACCGTCCAGCCCTTTTGAAATCCGTTTTTCCTTGATTCACTCAAACATTGATTCCCTTTTTGAAAACCTTTCCAAAATCACATTCCACGATTTTGACTGGTCTTAAAAGAAGAGATAGCATTTAAATTTTTGTCAAAATCGTGTAAACCATTTTGGAAACTCTTTTTCAAAATCCAAGCATTAAATACTCTTTTTGAAAATCCTTCCCTAAGCATCCTACACGTTTTTGGGTTAGCTTTAAATGCACATTTAGAATTTCAAATCTTTTCCCCAAAAAACGTGTAGACATAATTAGGACCTTTGGAATTCCAAAGGTTTTCCAAAAATCGTGTAACCCTCATTAAAAGACCCTTTTGAATTCCAAAGAGTTGCCTTGTTGAAAAAATAAAGCATTTATAATTGGGCTAGGGAATAGAGATTTCCTTAAATACAATTCACGATTTTAGATGGATTGGTCTTCTACCAAAAACGGATTCCCAACTAAAAAGACTCAAATGCCCTTCTAGCTAACATCTCACATTAAATAAATACCTAAATTATTTTAACATAAGTCTAACTAAACTAACATATACACAATTAATTCAAGGGTACAAAGAGTAAACACGAAATGGAAATACCTAACACATTAAATCCTATACCAAAAATAAAATACTAAATTAATGCTAAATTAACTACCATGAAAATCACGAACTATGCAACCTTGCTGGACCTCTAATGGCCGCCCTACCAATGGAGAATATGACTACATTTACACCTAAAACAGAAACGAAAATGGAAACTCATGAAAAAGACATAAAATAAATTCTAATTAACTTATGACTAACCTAACTATCAAAACATATCAACAATGAATCTAACAAGCTGCTACCTACAGAAAATTAAATAAAGAAAACGACTTGAACAAACACTATATGAAAGCTACAATAAACTAAAATCTAAAACATATGAAACGAATCTACTATGCTGTACAGAAAATCAAAAACAGGAAAATGCTATAACAGAATTCTACTATAGTCCACTTATATAAAACTGAAACATAAATTTAAACCTATTATATTGTAAAACAACCTAATGGTAAACCACAGTTGAACTATCTTAACTAACAAATGAAACTAACAAATCAAGTAATATGCAGAAAACACTACAGCTAGAACTAAATCAACCCGATTATACCATCCTACAAAACGATCTTCACAAAAACCATTAATTCGACCAATAACTAAAATGACATTAACTAGTAACAATATATGATAATCTAATACTATGAAGAACATAACCAGATCTAATTATAACTAAAGAAATAACGATAATACGCAGGCAACATTCAAACGAGAATCACATTACACGCACATGCATCCGAAACACCAAAAGCTTCCAATGTTGGAATAACAAACAATATTTGTAATAACCCAAACCCCTAAACATTCTACGTGCTGGCTTTTGCACGAACAAAATCTACACTAAGGCTGGACAAAAATACAGAAAAATGCAGCACATTACACACGCACATGATAGGTTTTAACTAGAAGCAATGGGTGAGAAGACCTACCTTTTGGGCGATCCGAAGAGTGGGGGGATGAAGAAGAACGGACTTTGCTTGGCTTCGCACCGTTCGGGACCTCGTTGATGCTGGAAATACGCCATGGTACCATGTCCTACAGCTGCAACACGTTGGAAATCCACCGAAGATGAAATGTGAACCGATTCTCGATCGGGGTGCGTAGAAGACCGGATGGAGGTAGAGCCGGCCCTTCTCGTTGGAGTGTTTCGCACTTCCACCCGAGAAAAGTGTTTCCCACCTCTACTGCACCTGCAAAACACAGCACACATGGAGATTAAACAACATTGGAGATTAAAGAGCTGAGAAGGTTTGAAAGGGAGACAAGATAGAAAGCTTGGATCTCAAGCTTTTCGCCATGTCTTCAATGGAGATGGAAGGAGGTGGAAGATGAGAAGGGGCTAGAGCTAGAATCGTGCCCCTAGGGCACGAAAACCAAGGCAAAGACCAGGTGGAATGGGCGCCCCCTCTCCCTTTTGACGTTTTGGCTTCTTTTGGCCATTTTACAAAAACAGGTTTAAAATAAAAGTATTTGCTGGGCGCCTCTTTCTGCAAGGGATTTTTAGAAAATGTTTTTACAAAACTTAAGTGGGCTGGAGCTGGGTTAAATCCATGTAATTTGGTCCAGATCCAAAGTCCAAATGGGCGTCTGGATCCAAATCTCTCAAATCGGATCCGATATTTGACCCGTTACACTGTAAATGCCATAATTCCTTCAAATTAACTCCGATTTTGATGAAATTCGAACCAGAGCTCTCTAACATCAATATGCACCTAAGTGTATGCTTTAAACCTATAGATGATGCATTTATGCAGTGAAAATGTATTAATAAAATGTGATATTTATGCATCATCAAATACCCCCATGCTAGAATAATTGCTAGTCCCTAGCAATACACTCTACCATGCAATGAAAATATAGACTCCCCATTTAACATGAACGCCCTTATTAAATAAAATAAAAAATACTGAAGAAATAAAAACTAACTCACTTTCGTAGGAATCACGGTTGCATTTAGCACATGCAACAAGCCCTTTAAACCCCTGGGTTACCCCAGTGGACGAGTAAGGTCTCGTGAGGGTTTGCAGAGATGCTACCCACAAACATCAAAATCATGCATGAATAATTTTTCAGAAATAATAGGCAATTAAGAACTTATTGTAAACAAATATTTCATGTAATCTACATTTTCAAAACAAATTCAGAAATTTCTATGCCACCATAGTAAAAATCATTTTTCTTTCACTTCTCTAAACTTGTAATTATTTATGAATCTTTTTCAGAAAATCAAGTATTATCATGTTTTACTCATTTATCCTCACCTGTATATTTTCTGCACAGTAATTCAGTAATTATTCTTAAGCATTGAATTTCTCTCTTTAAGCTCATTCTTTTTCTTTTTATATTCAATTTTCACTCTTTTCAATCTTCTAAATTGAGCACTATTTCGAATATCAAGTCTCATGACCCGTGTAGCGAGCTTTAGGTCAGTGACTCCCAAGTCGGCCGGCCTTAGGGCACTAGATACAAAGTATCCCTCAGACTTAATTGCTCGAGTCACTAAACCTTCAATTTTAATAGTTACGTATAGTTTTCCTCTCATCACGTGCAATGTCTCTATCTCTTAGGCTTTCTATGCAGTTCATGTAACAAGTTTTTGAGTCAGTGGCTCCCAAACCAGCTGGCTTTAGGGCACCAGGTGTAAAACACCCTTCAGACTCTACTTACTCGAACCACAAAGGCCACAGATATCGACTGGATAAGAGAATGATCTCCTTCGTTATCCATTTCGTAAAAGACTCAAACATTTCAACTCGTGTCTGAGTTCTACTACTTGGATTCACAAAGAAATCAACAACTAAACGTAGCTCTATACTATTAAGCTCATTTTTCAAAACATAATTCAATTGCTCACTTTTCTCATAAAACACACTGTGCATACTTATACTTAAGTGAATCAAAACTTTCTAACATATCAAATACTATCTTTTATTTTCTATTTCATAAACCACTACTCTATTTAAATCAGATAAGAAAAAAAATATTTTACATGGGGCTTATACATTTCCAAATTGTCAGATCATGCAGAAATACAATCATAAATGCTACAAATTATTCTTAAAAGACCTACTTTTATGAGTTTTAAGCTATCAGACATGAAGAAATTTTTTTTTTTTAAATTTATGCATCTAAACCATCCCCCCATGCTTGAATGACACTGTCCCTAGTGGCATACAGAATAATGTAAACATGTAATATAGATGCACACTATAGAACAATAAAATGAATAAGGAGAAAGGATTGATACAACCTGGCATACTCGACCCTCTGGAGTTGTCGATTGACTGGACTCTGCACTACCACTATGCATGTATAAATGCATAGTTTTCTGCTCATTTGGTCAATGTTCTACTCTTGAAGGCTTCTTCATATCCGATTACTTGGACTCATACATTGATGAATCAGATGTTCATACATGTACACAATGAAATTCAAATGAAATCAAAATAAAATTCAGAATAAAACAAAACACATAAACAAATACTACTTTATTATAATGTACATATGATCCATCTAAATAATATAAAACATTAATATATAACCACTAACTATGTTAGAATAATCTACATCTAAATCAGTAAAACAATGAACAAAGTAGCAGCTAACCTATGTTAGAATTAAACTAAGATAATCAATCTAGTCTACGTCAGAAAATTAGTAATTACTCTACTTTACTCTATGTCCGATTAATCTAATTACTTTACGAAATAAAAGATGCATCTACTCTAAATCAGAAAGTTAAACAACTAACTGTTTTAACTATGTTAAAGCTATCTAATTAAACCATGAAACTATGTTAACAATGTTAAACTAAGTTAATTACTCTATGAAATAAGAGATAAGCTATTCTAAATTAGAAAATCAGCAAATACAGGAATTCACAACTATTTTATCTAAGACTCACATGTTTAATATATCATTGAAGCATGAAATTCCGTGAATCTTTAAGAAAAACAGCAAATGAACCCTATATTTTTCTAACAATGTTAATTCTACAAACTAAAATGATTAAATAAACTAAGCTAAACTAAACACATATATTAATAAAATGATATCTCAGAAATATTCATAATATATCGCCGTTCCCCGGCAACGGCGCCAAAATTTGGTTGCACTATTTGGAGTTGATATTTTTAAACAATATTTTTCAATAAGAACATGGGAAAATCGTCAACCAAAGATATAAAACCGACTTTCCACCGAAGTGGCGAGTACGGGTCGAATCCACAGGGAACGGGAACATTCTGAATTAATTCTAAAATAACACTTTATTAATAAAAACAAAGTTTACAACTATGTCAATGTTTACAAGTTACATTAAATAACATTCTAAACTATGAAAATAAAATAAAATCGGAGGTTAAGTCTTCTGCAGGTCTCCAGGGGCATTTTTGTCTTTTCACATCAAGTGCAGTTGCACATTATATTTGAATTACACATGTGAACCTGTTCTAACTTAACAACCTACACAATAAAAACACAAAGTCAGTAACTAAATCAAGAATTTATCTAGATTACATCTACATTATTTCTAAACTATTTCTAAATTAAATTAAAGTTAATTTAAACATCTAAAACTAAGATTATACTAACTGAGTAAACTAACTAAGCTAAGCACTCTAATTACTCTAAATACTGTTAATTTACTGATTACACAACTAGAAAACAGTAAAACTACCCGAAATTAAACAATTACTTAAAAGACTGTTTTGTACCTAAAGAAGGCAAAAATGGATTCTGAAAGCTTTTCGCAAAACGACTGTTTGAGGGGTCAAACGAATTCCAAAATTAGTCAAATCACTTCTATTCTGTAAAAGACAGATCCAAGAATCTGACACACTTTACAGAAGTGAAAAATACGTTCTGGATCTCCAGAAAGAAGCGTTTCAAAATCAGGATAATTTGGAAAATCGCTGGACCCGAAATTTCAAAATCAGAAAAAGCTGTTTTCATAATACGCTTAAAAACCAGACCAAATCAACTTGGATCGAGCTGAAATTTGGTATGAAGACAGTTAACACACCAATGTGAAGAATAGAAAAATAATATTCAGAAAACTCACGAAAAATCTACATGAACTAGCTAGTGCACGATCGGGTAAAAATTAGGGTTTTGGTTCAGTGCACTATTCATCCCTTTGAATCCACATTTGACATTTGGACATTGAATTACGTACAAAAACAGTCCTAACTGAACCAAACCTACTGTTAAACTACAGCAAAGAATAACAATTAAGTTAAGTTACAAAATCTAAACAATAACCTAACCTAAACTCACTAATACTCTAAATAAGATACCTAACTAAATATATACTCTAATTAAACCTAATATATAACATCTACTATCACTAACTAAATTAACTATCTATTCTAATATTAATTCTAACTTACGGTTAATCTAACTAGCTAAAATTACTTACTAACTAAATTAATACTAACTATCTAACCTAAATGACAAATCTAACTAAATCTAACATACTCTAACTAACATGATTACCTATTGAACTCATTAATCTAATGTTAATTCTAACCTAATAAAGCCACTACTAATCTACGGTTAAACTAACTAGGGTTAGATTCTAACTAGTAACTAGAGTTAGTATGGTTCGGTTAGGGTTAGATTAGGGGGGTTGGTTAGGGATATGGCATTAGATTACACGCCACCCTAAGGTTGGCTTCTAACTAGGGTTAAGTAGGCTAAGGTTCCTATGGGTCGACTAGGTTTGGGTAAGGTTACTAGGATTAACTAAGGATATGGTTAGTCTAACTAACTATGGTTAGATTAGGGTTTACAAGGGTTGATTAGGGTTTACAAGGATAAGGTAGGGTTAACTAAGATTCTAACTAGGATACGGTTGGGGTAACTAAGGTAAATAGGCTTTAACTAAGATTAATCACTACTAACTAAGGTTGGTTAGTTATGGGCTGGTTAATTAGGGTCGGTTAGGGTAACTAACTAGGTTTGGATAAGGGTTAACTAGGGTCTACTAAGGTACTTAAGTAGGGTTACCTAGCTAAGTTATTACTAACTATGGTTAGTTAGGGTAACTAATTACCTATGATTAATAATTAATAAATTAAGTGAACTACATAGGTTATACACTAACTAGGATTAGTAAGGGGCGGTTTTAAGAGATGGGGCTTTACATTACACGCCACCCTAAAATCATTAATTATACTAATAACTAAGTGTTATTTCCTAAAACACTAATGTATATCTAAATTAACTATTACATTAATTAGAAACTAAGATTAGCACCTACCTAATTAAGTATACACGATTTTATAAAATCTAAGTTATAACTACCTAAATTAATTCATTAACACCTAATTAATGCTAACTCCTAACTAAGACAATTCTAAATAGGGCTATAAAAAGGAAACCACGAATTTGGTATGAAACCAACTCCTCCTCTTCTTGCCTTAATTGCAATTATGGAAATCCTTCAATTTCAAAAACCGTCCAGCCCTTTTGAAATCCGTTTTTCCTTGATTCACTCAAACATTGATTCCCTTTTTGAAAACCTTTCCAAAATCACATTCCACGATTTTGACTGGTCTTAAAAGAAGAGATAGCATTTAAATTTTTGTCAAAATCGTGTAAACCATTTTGGAAACTCTTTTTTAAAATCCAAGCATTAAATACTCTTTTTGAAAATCCTTCCCTAAGCATCCTACACGTTTTTGGGTTAGCTTTAAATGCACATTTAGAATTTCAAATCTTTTCCCCAAAAAACGTGTAGACATAATTAGGACCTTTGGAATTCCAAAGGTTTTCCAAAAATCGTGTAACCCTCATTAAAAGACTCTTTTGAATTCCAAAGAGTTGCCTTGTTGGAAAAATAAAGCATTTATAATTGGGCTAGGGAATAGAGATTTCTTTAAATACAATTCACGATTTTAGATGGATTGGTCTTCTACCAAAAACGGATTCCCAACTAAAAAGACTCAAATGCCCTTCTAGCTAACATCTCACATTAAATAAATACCTAAATTATTTTAACATAAGTCTAACTAAACTAACATATACACAATTAATTCAAGGGTACAAAGAGTAAACACGAAATGGAAATACCTAACACATTAAATCCTATACCAAAAATAAAATACTAAATTAATGCTAAATTAACTACCATGAAAATCACGAACTATGCAACCTTGCTGGACCTCTAATGGCCGCCCTACCTATGGAGAAGATGACTACATTTACACCTAAAACAGAAACGAAAATGGAAACTCATGAAAAAGACATAAAATAAATTCTAATTAACTTATGACTAACCTAACTATCAAAACATATCAACAATGAATCTAACAAGCTGCTACCTACAGAAAATTAAATAAAGAAAACGACTTGAACAAACACTATATGAAAGCTACAATAAACTAAAATCTAAAACATATGAAACGAATCTACTATGCTGTACAGAAAATCAAAAACAGGAAAATGCTATAACAGAATTCTACTACAGTCCACTTATATAAAACTGAAACATAAATTTAAACCTATTATATTGTAAAACGACCTAATGGTAAACCACAGTTGAACTATTTTAACTAACAAATGAAACTAACAAATCAAGTAATATGCAGAAAACACTACAGCTAGAACTAAATCAACCCGATTATACCATCCTACAAAACGATCTTCACAAAAACCATTAATTCGACCAATAACTAAAATGACATTAACTAGTAACAATATATGATAATCTAATACTATGAAGAACATAACCAGATCTAATTATAACTAAAGAAATAACGATAATACGCAGGCAACATTCAAACGAGAATCACATTACACGCACATGCATCCGAAACACCAAAAGCTTCCAATGTTGGAATAACAAACAATATTTGTAATAACCCAAACCCCTAAACATTCTACGTGCTGGCTTTTGCACGAACAAAATCTACACTAAGGCTGGACAAAAATACAGAAAAATGCAGCACATTACACACGCACATGATAGGTTTTAACTAGAAGCAATGGGTGAGAAGACCTACCTTTTGGGCGATCCAAAGAGTGGGGGGATGAAGAAGAGCGGACTTTGCTTGGCTTCACACCGTTCGGGACCTCGTTGATGCTGGAAATACGCCATGGTACCATGTCCTACAGCTGCAACACGTTGGAAATCCACCGAAGATGAAATGTGAACCGATTCTCGATCGGGGTGCGTAGAAGACCGGATGGAGGTAGAGCCGGCCCTTCTCGTTGGAGTGTTTCGCTCTTCCACCCGAGAAAAGTGTTTCCCACCTCTGCTGCACCTGCAAAACACAGCACACATGGAGATTAAACAACATTGGAGATTAAAGAGCTGAGAAGGTTTGAAAGGGAGACAAGATAGAAAGCTTGGATCTCAAGCTTTTCGCCATGTCTTCAATGGAGATGGAAGGAGGTGGAAGATGAGAAGGGGCTGGAGCTAGAATCGTGCCCCTAGGGCACGAAAACCAAGGCAAAGACCAGGTGGAATGGGCGCCCCCTCTCCCTTTTGACATTTTGGCTTCTTTTGGCCATTTTACAAAAACAGGTTTAAAATAAAAGTATTTGCTGGGCGCCTCTTTCTGCAAGGGGTTTTTAGAAAATGTTTTTACAAAACTTAAGTGGGCTGGAGCTGGGTTAAATCCATGTAATTTGGTCCAGATCCAAAGTCCAAATGGGCGTCTGGATCCAAATCTCTCAAATCGGATCCGATATTTGACCCGTTACACTGTAAATGCCATAATTCCTTCAAATTAACTCCGATTTTGATGAAATTCGAACCAGAGCTCTCTAACATCAATATGCACCTAAGTGTATGCTTTAAACCTATAGATGATGCATTTATGCAGTGAAAATGTATTAATAAAACGTGATATTTATGCATCATCATATACCCAGTGATTTTTGAAAAAGATTTGATATATATATAGGAGAATACAGGAAAACGTTGCACAATCACAGCTGCACAAATAAGGATGCACACACAGCACTCCCTAAAAAGGCTGACTCTAAATGCAATATTTGAAATGGCTTGTAGGACCTTAATCCTAACTCTATGGTTCAGATCATTTGATTCCAATCAAGGTATGCCGATATACTCAAGCCAAAGCTTGAAGTACGTGGCATGAAAATATTCCTCTGGTTCTAAGGTAAAGGCTTCCCATCATCCTTGAGTGCCTACCGATATACCTCAGACTATGGCCCTTAGGTACGTGGTAGGGGGGCGCGAACCCAAATAGGTGGTCCAGTTGTGAGGCGCTCTCTCGAACTATGGTTCAGTGAGACAGCCCAGCAACGTGAAGACTGAGACAATATAGGTAGGGATGTTTTCGAAAAACATGTTCAACATGCAGTAAAACCAGAAAGCTCTAAATGCAAGTCCTAAAAAGAGATATAATTTAAATGAAGAGAAGCATACACTTGCATACATTGTTTGCATTCAATCTCTAGAATTGAGGAGAGTTGTATTTCAAACCTAAGTCTAAGTGAACATGGAATAATCTCCTCAATATGGTCCTACCAAAACATAATTAGATCCTATATGCAATGATGTCAGCTTAGGACAGAGTCTAGGCTCCTAAGGTTTTGCATGGAAATGAAGTTGACATTTGTAGAATAAAGACTTATAAAATATTAAGGCAAAGCAAAAAGGGCATAATTCGACCAGACGAAGACGAGTCCCATCACGGTCGCCAACTCCTGTGATCATGCAAAAAAATTTCTCTCGTTCTTCTTTTTCTTTCTCTTTGCCTTTCTAATCCCTATTTCTCCTTTTTGAAGGGAAAAAATAAAAGACAGAAAAGGAGAGAGAATGAGAAAAGGAGAAAAGAGAATAGGAACTCTTTTGCAAGGTCTCATCTGACCAAAATTTTGAAAATGTTTTAAAAATCACTCGCCTCCGTTTTGAAAATTCGTGGGAAAATGGAGAGATGGGATTCGCTCGTCGGTACGAGGTTCGACCGTTCCTGGCGCCTTTACCAGAGGTAATCAAACCAAGGATCGAATTTATGACTTTTGTTTTGCTAAAATATCATCTAAGAATTTATGCTAAGTTTAAATGCGCAAAGAATCATGCTTGTGTGAATGCAAAGATGTATACTCTTTTGAGAAAAATGTTTTAAAAATTTCTAAGTTTTCTGAGATAAACTTGATAATGAAGTGAAGAAATGATTCCAAGGATTGAAATTGATTTTAGATTTTGAATCCAACTCAGGATTTGAAATAGATCTGGAAGAAGAGACTTGAATTTTCAAGTCTTGGAGTGATCAAGATTTGGAGAGATGAGTTTGTGGATAAAGAGAAAAGGAATTTAGAATTGGCATTTTTGAAATAAGAATGATTTTTCAAAGTCATAATAGACTTTGAATTGGGATCGATTTTCAAGAATCGATTTTGAATCCAATATCTAAATAGGAATTGAATTTGAATTTAGACTTGAGAAATAAATTTGAATTTGGCTTTGAAATTTGGAACTGAAATTTTAATTTTGAAATGAAATTTTGATCTAATATCTAAGATGGAACTGGATCTGAGATCCGAGATAGGGTTGGATCCGGGTTATGGAATTCTAAGTGGAACTGGATCCGAAGTCTAAGATCAAAGATAAAGTTGAATTCTGGAGTCCTAAATGGAATTGGATCTAAAGTCTGAGATCCAGGACAAAGTTGAATTCTGGATCCTAAATGGAATTGGATCCGACGTCTGAGATCCAAGATTGGATTGGGTTTGAAATCTGAAACCTAAAAATGGAATTTGGACCCGAGATATAAGATCCAAGATTGGATTGGATCCGGGATCTGGAATCCTAATTTGAATTGGATCCTAATTTTGGAATTGGGTTTTTGAAGATCCAAGTGGGATTTCTAAAGATGGATCTGGGTCTTTGAAGACGCATATTAAATTTAAAACTTGAGAAAAATCGAGTTTTGATATTTAAACCCAATTTCAAACTTTGATTATGAATTTTGAGAATCAAGACTTTGAAGATAAGGAACAAACTTGTTTTGAATTTTGAAATTAGAAGATGAATCAGAAATTTCAAAGTTAAATTGAACTTTGAAATTGGTTTTGATTTGAATTTGAATTTGAATCTTGGAAATGAATTTTGGAATTTCAAAGTTGATTGGAACTTTAAAGTTTGACCAAATTTAGAATTTAGAATTTTGAATATACAAATGAATTTCAAAGTCAAATCGGATTTTGAATTTGAAATTTAAATCCAGAAGATGAATCAGAAACTTCAAAGTTAAATAGAACTTTGAAATTGAATTTGTTTTGAATTGAAATTTTGAAGTTTGAATATAGAATGATTTTGAAATTTCAAAGTCAGATTGGACTTTGAAATCAAAATTTTGAATCTTGAAGAATGAAATGGAATTGATGAGTGAAAATGGAAATTGAAGATATATTCAAGATCACTTGGATTTTTGAAAAAGGAATTTTGAAAATATGATGCAGTTCTATCCTAAATGATGAATGAAAAGAATTTTGAAATTTGATTTTAAAATCATACTTCATTCTTTAAACGAATGTAAATAAGATTTGAAGATATAATATATCCCTGACTATGGTCATTGAATATATTATATAACAATCCTATTTGAATTCGGGTGAAGAATGAAATATATTTTAGTGCTTTTATAGAGTTTAACATGAAATTAATACTCAATATATCCTGACTATGGCCATTGATATATATTTTGAGCCAATTTTAAATTAAACTCTAATAAAAGAAGAAAATATTTGAAAATATGATGATTTTTGAAGAGGATCCAATGTGGATCTAATGTTATTCCATAAAAGATGAAAATTCTAAGTTTTGTTCACATCCTGACTATGGCCATTGATGTAAATCATCAACTTAGGATTAATCATCTCCCATTAGAATGGTGCACATGCCATTCGTGTTCCTATTTGTGAATTTTTAGAAATAAAAGAAAATAATGAAACAAATGTTATGTACATGGTCATCCATTCTAATCTAAGACTAGAAATGTAGAATTTTCATTAATATCTAGCTTATTACAATACTGGAATTTGAAGACATCGACAATTTCTAATTCAAGCTTTTCTCATGTTCTTGCAAGATAGAATTTACACAAAAGGGAAATTTTAAAAATATGAATGTAAATGACTATTCCAAATCTTACACAAGATGCTTTACTCATTTTCAAATGAGAAAGGCATATGGCCTACCCTGCATTTGTTAGAAAGTATATATATATATATATATATATATGTGTGTGTGTGTGTGTGTGTGTGTGTGTGTGTGTGTGTGTGTGTATAGGCAATGCCATAGTTAAATGAACATCTGTATGCAATGAGTGAAGCCAAGGGCCAGGATAATCCGAAATGAACCATCGTGAAATAACATGGCCATAGCAGCTCGTGACAAACTATTATGGGAATAGTGACTTCTTGTGATTCACAGTAAAAGAATGACAAAGAATGGTAGTTATGATAGCTCTTAAAAGAGACTATCATAACAAAGAGAGAGAAAGTTACAGTGGTTTCCTGTGAACCACTGTAAAAGAATGATAAAAATGATAGTTATGATAGTTCAAGAATGAACTACCATAACAAAGAGAGAAAAAGTTACAGTGGTTCCCTGTGAACCACTGTAAAAGAATGATAAAAAAATGATAGTTATGATAGTTCAAGAATGAACTATCATAACGAAGAGAGAAGAAGTTACAGTGGTTCCCTATGAACCACTGTAAAAGAATGATAAAAAAAATGATAGTTATGATAGTTCAAGAATGAACTATCATAACGAAGAGAGAAGATGTTACAGTGGTTCCCTGTGAACCACTGTAAAAGAATGATAAAAAAAATGATGGTTATGATAGTTCAAGAATGAACCATCATAACAAAGAGAGAAAAGGTTACAGTGGTTCCCTGTGAACCACTGTAAAAGAATGATAAAAAAAAATGATAGTTATGATAGTCCAAGAATGAACTATCAT
Source organism: Nuphar pumila (assembly GCF_984573655.1). NCBI lineage: Eukaryota > Viridiplantae > Streptophyta > Magnoliopsida > Nymphaeales > Nymphaeaceae > Nuphar > Nuphar pumila. The sequence goes on along the minus strand of NC_143256.1, from coordinate 64,730,862 downwards.
AACAAAGAGAGAAAAAGTTGCAGTGGTTCCCTGTGAACCACTGTAAAAGAATGATAAAAAAAATGATAGTTATGATAGTTCAAGAATGAACTATCATAACAAAGAGAGAAGAAGTTACAGTGGTTTCCTGTCAACCACTGTAAAAGAATGATAAAAAAGGACAGTTATGACAGTTCAGGAATGAACTATCATAACAAAGAGAGAAAAAGTTACAGTGATTCTCTGTGAACCACTGTAAAAGAATGATAAAAAAATGATAGTTATGATAGTTCAAGAATGAACTATCATAACTAAAAAAAAGGCCACAGTGATTCCTTGGGAAGCACTGTGAGAAAAGAAAGAAAAGAACAGAAAAAAAAGGGAATGAGATGAAGATGTTAATACAGGTGTAACATGGGTGTAGCAAAGATAAAATGCAACACACAGTGCATACCCTGGAAGTGTAATGTGCAGCTGGACAATATTACAAGACTTCCTAAATTAGGGATGAGAAGGATGTAGATGCCATATTTTATAAGTGCTATGTATAACATGACAAAAAGGATATAAATAGTGCATATTATAGGGGTGTTAAAGACTTTTACAGGAGGTGGATGAATACTGAAGATTATGGCGGCATGGCCTGGGGTTCCAGTTTTATCTAAGTCGTAAGTGACAGTGAATGAGAACGGATGTTGTATAAAGGTGGAGAAATATATATAGCCAGGTATGGATGCAGCAAATGTTATGCACAATGAAGCCTACAAAGGTAAAAATATTGTGCTATAGATGTGTAAGTTTGACAAATGAACTAAGAAGAAAGAAAAAAAAATTACAGACAATAGTCCTAGAATGAAGTGCTAGAAATACACAGGTCATGCACTTTGATGAATACAATTGATCAATTGGGAAATGTATTTCTCTCCCTTGTTGCTAATTTTATCTCTATATCTATACAGATATTCAAAGAGCCTCCCTTGAGAGAGTGAACGTTGCATTGGAAACTTAACTCATATATCAAAAAGTATAACAGAGAATCATTAAGCATTGAGGTCCATACTTGATACTTCTCACCATATGACAGATCTACAGAAGGGTATATGACCTTCGATCATTTCTTATTCCCCCCTTTTTTTTTTAGCTTTAATTCCAGCAACAAAACTCTAATGGTCCTCTAGGAACCACACCTCTTTTGAGAAGAAAGCGACGACAGGAAATCATCAAGAAAACAGTTGATCATCAACTAGAGGAAAATACACTAGCTTCTTCTTTCGCTATCTTTCCTTCATTAAAAAAAAAAATATCATGTAGACTTATCAATGTCTTATCACATAAACATATCTCCAAAATGTTGAAACTGAATTTTGTGGCTCTGATGTCATAGACCCACGAAAGATCATGTAGAATTTCTCAGTACCCACTTCACATAACTGATCAAAACACTTGGGTGATAGAGGAAACCAGCGTGGGTGTGTTGTTACTGTGCAGAGTGTGAAGGGCTCAGTGATTAACAAATATCATTGTATGCCTAATATGGCATGCCCAGAGAATAGTAAGCAAATCAGATGGGAACATGACTGTGCGACAGTGAGATGAAGATAGCAGGTGACACATTGCCTAAGATGCAAAATAAAATAATTCTATTGAAAGTTTTTGCAAAGGCAGAAGAGACTGTTGCTTGGAGTGTGGCTTCTGATCCAGTCCCGGTGTAAAATTATCAGCATGCCGAGCAAGAGTTTATAGGCCTTTGCAAGCCATCCGCAGCATCGTAACAACATTGCGAGTCACATTGCTGCAAGATATTAAGGCCTCAACTGAATCTCTTGTTGTAAGAGAACTAAACCAATGCCTACTTTATAGAGGAAAGGCAAACAAAACTAGAAATCGAATTATTATGCTTATCTCAAAGACTTTATCCCTCTGATAATCAACTTCTGATTGGTGATGGTCCTCCAAGCTCGCGATCACAGGGATCATATAGCGGACGAAAAAATGATAATGTAGCAGCAGAAAATGGACATACTCATACATGATAATATGCAACAAAGAGAAGCAAGTTTGAAAAACTTCCTGAAACAAGAGTAGGATGCACAACAACTAAGCTTAGCAAACCTGAAGTTGTATATTACCCCACTATACCTATCAAAATTCTAAGGGATTGGTTTAGATCACCTCCTTCCTCTGGAACATGAATCTATATATTGCCCATTAAGAAAGCTAGAATTTAAACAAGAACCATAAACCGTAGATTTTTTGATGTAACGCCGAGAAAAGGAACTGTCGACATTTGATAACATTACATGAGCAAAAGAGGATGACAGTGAAGCGCAAAAACTATGAAGATTATTAAGACACATTGGGATGGGTATCAAATTTATACCATATCAACAACAATAATATCGATGAGCATTAAGATATCATGGCTAATACAGGTGATAAATCAAATACCGAAGTTGGGATCATATAGGAAATCTGAACTTTAACAGAAAATCAAGATGAAAATGAATTTTAGCAGCAAAATTAGATTGGGATTTGGATGAATCTTGTCGGATTATTGAATCCGACAGCCTAAGCCCAAAATCGTCGCATGAACCAAAGAAGAAGAAAGAGAAAAAAAAAAACATTGTTGGAACATGATTGCTCCATTACTGTTGCACGAGAGGTAGATTGGTTTGCTAGAGGCAAATCAATGCCACCATGGTGCTTTAAAATGGGGCAAAACAAAAAGAAAGAAAAGGAAGAAAGAAAAAAAAGGAATCGAGAGAAAAATGAAAAAGAGAAGGGGTTCTTACCGGGGGTTTTGCAGGAATCCTGAAGACAGAAGGGAAGGGAAGATCGGTGCGATGGTGAAAACTCGATGAAAAATGGATGCGCTTCCAATGTCGAAGATGAATGATGGTGTTAATTGATGTAATGGAGAGGCAGAAAATGGGATCCCTTAGCCTTCCTCTGCAGTTTGTTTATATAGGAGATGGAGGAAGGGTCTGGAAGTGAATTCTGTTGCAGATGAACGGGAGAGGGAGGAGCAGCCGATCGGAGGGCTGATGGAGCTCTCTCTCTCTCTCTCTCTTGCGGTTTTTCCCTGGCCGCAGAGGAGGCCATTGGTTTTTTTTTTGTGGGAGGTCCAAAAGTTGTTTTTGAAAATTGTTAAAAGGTGGCTCTCTTTTGAAAATTTCTTTAAAGGGTGGTTCTATGGAAAATAGATGGGTTTTTCCAAAAAAAAAAGGGGGGGGGGGTAAACCCATCTCTCTCTCTTTTTTTTTTGTATTTTTCATTCTTTTCTTTTTTTTGGTATAAAAAACTCTAAAACTTAAGCAGTACGAGAGATAAAACTATATTTTTTGTGTTTTTGATAAAAAATTACAAAAAGGGGAGTTTTATGAAAGTTTCAAAACTATTCTTTTTAAAAAATTCTTCAGAAAGTGAATTTGGACCCAAATTTGAGGTGATATTCGAGATTTGGACCTCGAATCGAGAAAATATAAAATAGTGGATCCAAATGGATGCCGGATGAGCCGTTTGAGCCACTCAAAATTTGCTTTTGGTATTTTAAAATTTTAATTTGAAAATTTAGATAATGAGGCTCAGATTACTGGATCCGGATCAGAAATCAAATTTGAATATATCAACATGAGATTCAATCCAGAAAAATCTGAAGAATAACTGAAATTTAGCTTTGAGATTGCTTTGATTTTCTCAAAAGATAGGGTCAGAGCAAAAAGAGAATATTTACAACATTTTGAAAAATTTGGGGTGTTCACACCTGGCCATTACCTTGGGGATAATAGGGAGCCGAGAAGTGATGATGAATCCTGAACTTCGAGCAGAAGGTCTTCATCCTCTAATTCTTGAAGTGGATGCCATTGTCTGACATAATATTATGTGAGACGCCGAAGCGGCAAAGAAGATTTTTATGAATAAAAGAAACCACGTGTCGGCCTTCTACCGTTCGCAGAGTTACAACTTCGACCCACTTGGTGAAGTATTCCGTAGCTGCGAGAAAGTATTTGTAGCCATTAGAAGTTGAAGGAGTGATTGGGCCCACCACGTCGAAGGCCCACATCGAAAAAGGCCAAGAAGAAACCGTAGACTACAAGTATGCGGCCAGCGCATGAATGGAAGGTGCGTGCATCTGACACTTGATGCACTTCCTCACAAATCGATGGCAATCTTGTTGCATGGTTTTCCAATAATACCTTGCCCGGATAATCTGCTTGACGAGTGTTTGGTAGCCGACGTGACCACCACAAATTCCCTCGTGTGCCTCTTGGACAACTTCCTTGGCTTCATCCTTGTCTAAGCATCTGACATACTCAGAACTGAACCCCCGACGGTAGAGAGTATTGGCAAGGATGAAATAACGTGCCGACATGCGTTGGATTGCACGTTGCTCCTTTCTTGGCATTTCTGATAGAAATTCACCAGTTTTAATAAAGTCTTTGATGTCTTGGTACCAAGGCTTCTCTTTTTGAGTGACTTGGTTCACTTGCTCAGCTGAAATGAAGGCAGGTTCATCTAGTCTGCCAATCTTAAAGGAACGATAAGATTCACTGTCCTTAAACGACAAAATGGAGCCAAGACAGGCTAGGCCATCTGCTATGTGATTGTATTCCCTCTTGACATGATTGAGCTGAAATTTTTCAAAGTTGCCTATGAAAGCTAAAGCAATCTTCTGATAGGGAATTAATTTTGAATCTTTGACTTGCCATTCAGCATTAACTTGACTGACAACAAGCAATGAATCGCTGAAGTCATGTACTCTCTTGACATTGAAGTCTTGCAGAATCTTGAGGCCCTGTATTAGAGCTTCATACTCGGCCATGTTGTGAGTACATTGAAAGTTGAGATTGAGGGAATAAGGGATCATCTCCTTTTCGGGAGTGATCAATAAGATCCCAATCCCTATACCAGACATGTTTCTGGCTCCATCAAAGAAAAGGGTCCAAACTGGGTACTCCTGAATATTATAGATGCGATCGTCGGGAAAATCATCTTTCGCTTTGATCTTTTCTATCAATGAGAAATCTGCCAATTGATCCGCGATGGACTGACCCTTGACTGACTTCTGAGAAACATACTCCAGGTCGTTCTGCATCAGGAGGACTTGCCACTTCGCAATTCGTTCAGTAAGGAAAGGCTGCTCAAGGATGTACTTGAGAGGATTGAGTCTTGACAAAATTTTGATTTCTGAGGCCAGCAGATAATGTCTCAGCTTCTGACACATCCACACTAAGACTAGACATGTCTTCTCCATCTGAGAGTATCTTTTCTCATAGTCGATGAAAGTCTTGCTTATGTAGTAGATGGCGTGCTCTATCCAGCTGCCTTTCTCATACTGTGCAAGGAATCCACCACAAGTATTCTGATTGACAGAAATATATAGGAGAAGTGGCTTTCCCAGTTTCGGTGGCTTCAGAACAGGTGGATTGAGGAGATACTGCTTGATGCACTCAAATGAGAGCTGACATTCTGGTACCCACTCGAATTTCATTTCTTTTCTCAGTAAGTGAGTGAAGGGCTCATATCTCATGGCCAAATTGAAGATGAAGCACCGAATAGACTGAATGCGCCCCTAAAGGCTTCGCAGTTCTTTTAGATTGGTGGGAGGTGGCATATCAATGATTGCCTTTGCCTTGGCAGGATCCACCTCTATGCCTTTCTTGTTGATCATAAATTCAAGCAACTTGCCTGATTCTACTCCGAAGACACACTTCTGCGGATTGAGTCTCAACTTGTAAAGGATGAGTCTTTCAAAGACTTGGCCGAGAGCATCAAGGTGATCCTCTCTTTTTTTGGATTTGACCAGGATGTCATCCATATAGGCATCCATGTTCTTGTGCATCTGGTCATGAAAAATAACGGCCATTGCTCTCTGATAGGTTGTCCCAACATTCTTGAGCCCAAACGACATAACTGTGTAGCAAAATGTACCCCAAGGCGTGGTAAAATAAGTTTTGGATTGGTCACGAGCAGCCAATTTGATCTGATTATAGCCTGAGTATCTATCCATAAAGGAAAACATGGCATGGCCCGTCATGCTATCGATCAACAGATCGATGTTGGGAAGTGGATAATCATCCTTTGGGGTGGCCTTGTTCAGATCCCTGAAATCGATGCAAATTCGAACTTTGCCATTCTTTTTGGAAACTGCTACGATGTTCGCCAACCAGTTCGGGTAGTCAATAGTCCAGATGAATCCTGCCTTTAGCAACTCCTCAAGTCTTTCTTTAACTTATGGTGCTATTCGAGGATCCATTTTCCTCAGTTTCTGCTTGATTGGCTTGCAATCTAGCTTCAGCACGAGACGATGCTCGACCAGCTTGGGATCTAAGCCCGGCATGTCCTCATAAGTCCAAGCAAAGACTTCTTGGTGTTGTTTGAGAAAATGGATGAACCTTTCCTTCTCATCTGAACTTAGGCTGGAACCAATTTTGAGGATCTTCGGATCATCTTCTGAACCAATATTGACATCCTCTGTCAGATCTTGAACCAACGACGATGGTTCATCCTGTTTCTGAATACTGGCAATTCTTGAATCGCTGAATCGAACTCTGCTAATTCTTCGATCTGCCCTGTCACTTTACTGACCTCTGCCTTTGCCTTGCAGATGCTGGCCGGTTTACTTCGAGAAAAATTAGAGTTGATAATGAGCCTTATGAGCAATTTAGGAGCCATGATCCTGGCAATCCTGAAAAGCGCAAAGAAGGGCTTTGAGAAAAAGGTAAGATGTTCGAAAATAGCCTTTTATACAAAAATAGAGAATGACGACATAGACAAAGATATAAGCAAAGAATCGTGTACGCCAAGATGTGAAGAGGAAATCAAAATTTCATTGATTGAGCAACTTTGATTTTTACAGATGAAGAAATAAAAAAAAACTGGGGCGGATTTCGCCCCTACAAAATGACATAAAGAAAGAAAGCACAAAACGCTGGCATTGTCTTCATTCTGCTCCTTTGATGAAAGTGGTCTTTCTGCCGGATGATTGACCAGTAAAACCCAAGACTGTACCCTCAACATGCCGAGTGGGGATGATTGGCTCTATCATATCGTCCTCATTTTTACCCAGATCCCTGAAGGGCTAATAGCCGTGCTTCATCAGTAAATCAAATCCCTTCTTGGTTTTTGAGAACTGAGGGAAAAGAGGATGATCCTTGAAAGAGCCGCAATTGAGGCATCCTCCAATCTTGTAAAAATGAGGTCCCTGCCACTGGACTACCGCTGTGACATTCTCGGTTGGCTGGACTTTCTTCAGTTTCAACATGTCCAGACTTTCACTAAGATTAATCTCATCGACCTCCCGAATGCTTGGGATGTCAGCAGTGAAAGTAGGACGAGGAATCATCGGTTGTGGGAGTCTTTCCTCTGGATCTTCTCTTAGAATTGTGGTAATCATGCCCCCTTTCGACCACTTGATGCACTGATGCAGGGTTGAAGGAACGACATTGGCATTGTGGATCCAAGTGCGTCCCAGCAGAAGGTTGTACGTAGTCGGCACATTCACTACATGGAAAAGCATGGTATGTATTGAATAGTTGATAAAGATTTCAAGGAAGATTTTCCCCTTGGCTGTCTGCCCGTGGTTGTCAAAACCATAGATCGTGATCGAATCTGGGGTATACTCTTCTTCTTTGAGGCCCAAGGCCCTGGCTGTCATCTCTGGACATATGTTGAGGCTGTTGCCTCCATCAACGAGCACATGTGGGAAAGTCATGCCCCTGGTCCGCACCACTATATATAAGGCGTTGTTATGGAAAGAATGAGGTTTTGGCAAATCCTCATCAGAAAAAGTTATTGGTGCATTCATCATGGCTTGGTTGATGATCTGAGCCATGTCTTGCGGAGTTGTGCTAGGTTTGACCTTGATCTTTCTTAATAGATCTTCTAGCACTTGCTGATGTTCAGGCGAAGCGTGGGTCAGATCCAGGATAGAGATGTTTGATAGAGCAGTAATTGGCTTTTGTACTAACCCTGAAGTCTCGCCCTTCTTCGAAGTCGCCTTGATAAAGCGCTTCGGAATCCTGGGGATTGGCTTGGCAATCTCTGCCGTCACCTTCGCTGGTTCTTTAGTTGATTTCTTGCTGCTAGAAAACAAAGTGGTATCCACCCTCTTGGCGGAAGACTGAGCTTGTCGTAGGACTAGGACTTGATGTTGATCCTAAATGTCCTGGTTGGAACATGGCTGAATACTATTCTGGAAAAAGACTGTCTGCTCTGAAATTACTGAAGTTGAATGTTTAGAAAAGGGCTTGGACAAAATTTCGGGTTGTTGCTCATCCTCATCCTCGATCAACAAATTTTTGTCGATGCAGTCTTGGATGATATTCTTGCGGACAAAACAATGTTCGGTGTCATGTCCAACAGTCCGGTGAAACTTGCAGAATTTATCGGTCCACTTACCCATAGCAACTGGCGGATCTGCCACCTTGAGGAGTTTGATCATTCCTTTCGACATCATATATTCCAAGATGTCTTCGCGGGACTGCTCTAGAGCTGTAAATTCCCGATCATAGCTCCATCCCTCATGCTTTGGTTTCTCTTGCTGTTTTGCTTCTGACTGCGGTGCTGACTGGACGGGTTGTGGTTTAACAAATTTCTCTTTCTAGGCTGCAGAGTTCGTTCTTTTGGCCATGGAGTGTCCTGAATTCTTGTTGTGATTTTTCTTGTTTTTCTTGCTGCCAGAACTACTGCTATGGTTTGAGAAATCCGTAGAATAAGCAACGTGTGCTTTCTTCTTCTGCTCAGGATTCCCTTGGACGAAAGGGTAACCTTCATATAAGCCATTGTTCAGTCCTATTTCGAGCCACTCGGCTCTCTCAATCATCTTGATAAATGACTTTGCGGGAGATGTGGAAATGAGATTCCTCAGAGGCTGAGCAAAGTTATTTAAAATGATTTGTAGGGCGTGCTCCTCTGGGATGGGAACCTTCATCTTGTTACAGGTGCTCCTCCACCTGTGGATGAATTCGCCAGCTCTCTCATTCTCATTCTGCTTCAAATTGTATAGATGATTGAGAGTTGGTGAGGCCTCAATGTTGAACATAAAGTGCTCGATAAAAAGATTTACGACTTTATTGAACTCTCGTAGTTCAATAGGGTTGATGTGGTCTGCATACCACCTGGCCGCTGTTCTCTCTAGGCTACGAGGAAAGCAAATGAATAATGCCCTGTTGTCTTTCCTGAAACGGCTGCACTCTGCATAGAATGTGGCCAAATGAGCCTTGAGATTTCTCGTTCCATCAAACTTGAGGAACTTGCGAGGGAGATTTTCCAGATTATCATCCCCGTCTAGGCTGTTATAGAAATCTTCACCCGAGTAGGTCTGCTTGCCTTTGTTTTTGGCCTGGATGTCCTTAATTGCTCGAGTCATTTCTCTCATTTGCTCGTGCATCGGATCCTCCATTGGAATAGGTTTGTTCACAGATTCAGGCTCTGCGGTGATTTTCACAAACTGCTGCGGAGGATTCTGATTATAGACAAACTGCTCTTCATCTTATGATTCTTCCTTGGCAGATTCTGATTCCTTAGAAGTGGTGCCAGGCTGGACCTTCTTTCTGACAATCTTGACTGGCTTTTTCACAGCTTTCTTCTTTGGTTTGCTCTTTGGAACGACCTTCTTCAGACTGGCCTCAGCCTGTTCTAACATCATTCTGGCCATCATCTTCTGAAATAGACTGTACATAGCGGGGTCGATATCATCGCTTTTGTTCTGACCCTGCCCTCTGACTGACTTGGGAGAGTCCATTGCTTTAATCTCGTTGTCGTTGTGCTGAGGGGTTGTTTCTTTTCCAGCTCTTGTCTGAACCATTCTGACAATGCCAATGATTTCTGCAGAATAAGGTAATGGTTAGAGCACAAACGAAATTTTGAAAACACAATTTTTTTTTAGAAAAGACAAGAACAGAGGAATTGATAGACGATATCCCATCACCAGGGATCGGGTCACCACAAAACTTGTGATAATTGCGTAACCATTTTGTGATAACAGAAAATGCGCCTTGTTACTTAGGCGAGGTCGTCCATCATGATAAGAGATATTCGAAAAAGAATAGAAAGAAAATGTCTCATTACTAAGGACGAGATCGTCACGAGAATCATGACCATTTATGCCATAAAACAAATGAAAGAATAAAATTTTGGCCTAAAAAGCTTTTTAACAGAACAAAGGTTGAACTTTATTGATGACAAAATTCAAATACAAAGAGAAGGTGGGCAGACAATTTGCCACCATTCTCGATATTCAGGAGATACATTGGGTCCAGGAATTATAGACAAAGGAATAAAGGAGTCCCAAGTGTATTTGGTCACATGGTATGCCCCAGACCACTGATTCAACTGCAGATCGAATTCTGGCATGTGGCCTACCGGGAAGCGAGTGTTGACACAAACCTGCCGCTGTGAGAACTGTCTGAGACACCTCTCTGGCTGATAGTCGACACAGAAGAAAGGACCAAGCAGTCTGTAACGCTTGCTACGAGCATAAGTGTTGCGGGAAACTGACTCTTGCCTGTCGAAGTAATCCCAAAGAATCTCTTCCTGATGCAGACTCTCAATCAAAGTTCGATACTGAATGGCAGACTTCGGCTTCTTGCTGTTGAACCTGAAGGAACTGGCTTTTGATGGCACATGTCGCAGGAACCACGACTGCAGAGCATACATGCATCCTTCCACCAGAATGGTCTCTCCAAGGGTGAAACGAGCTAATCCTCGGTAGAGAAAGGCTAGAGTTGTCATGGAAACTGAAAGCTGATGGGTCTGCATACTTTCCCATCTTCGAAAGAGCTGAGCAACTCTGACATCGATGAAATTCTGACCATCCTAGAAAAATGCCAACCCTACTGTGCATAGGACCATGGCATGCTGGATTCTTTCTTTTGCTGCTCGGGACAAGGTGTCAACTTCCTTGTAGGCTCCATACTTGCGATAAAGTCCGAACAGATCGATGAACTGACTTCCGCTGATCTCAGTGAGAGGCCAAGATTTGCTCCTTGTTGCCCTGGCTAATGCTTCTCGAACATCTACCCCCTTGACATTGATCAGGAATTACTGCTCGACCGGATCATCCGGCTGACCAGCTGGATCTGGTAATCCCATGATGTCACTGAATTCGTCCATTAGCAGAGTCATCTCTCCCCATGGAAACCAGAATGTGCAGGTACGTGGATTCCACCGTTCTGCCATAGCTTGAATCAGACTATCGTTGATGGTTTGCTTGCCCACTGCCGATGCCATCTCCAATCCACAATCATCCAAATGGTCTGGGAACATACGCGAGAAGGTGGCGAACCAAGAATAATACCACCGGGGGAAGAAGAAATGAGACTAGATAACCCGATGATCTGAGGATCCATCCTTTATCTGATAGAAGACATGATCTCGGGGAAAAAACATCGTCAGGGGAATTGGACGCCATTGGAATGATACTGGAGAAAAATGAGGAGAATTTAGATAGAATGCAGGACTTACGGATAGACTCTTGATGAAAGAAGAGGATAGACACAAATTCTGGAAATTTTGAAAGATCATGGGAATTTAGAAAAAGGGATTTTTCAGGGTTTTTAAAGAAAATTTGACACAAAAAGAGAAAAGAATGTAGGTAAAGAAAAAATATACACCTGGGGTTTCTGAAAATAAGTCAATATTTTGAATAATACACCTAGGGTTTGAAAAAGAGATTTGATATCTAGAAGAATACAAGGAAATATCGCATAATCAAAGCTGCACAAGCAAGGATGCACACACAGCACTCCCTAAAGGCTGACTCTAAATGCAATATTTGAAATGGCTTGTAGGACTTTAATCCTAACTCTAGGGTTCAGATCATCTTATTCCAATCAAGGTATGCCGATACACTCAAGCCGAAGCTCATAGTACGTGGCATAGAAATATTTCTCCAGTTCTAAGGTAAAGGCTTCCCAACATCCTTGAGCGCCTACCGATATACCTCGGACTATGGCCCTTAGGTACGTGGTAGGGGGGCATGAACCCAAATAAGTGGTCCAGTTATGAGGCTCTCTCTTGAACTATGGTTAAGTGAGACAGCTCAGCAACGTGAAGACCGGGACAATATAGGTAGGGATGTTTTCAAAAACATGTTCAACATGCAGATAAAACCAAAAAGCTCTAATGCAAGTCCTAAAAAGAGATAGATTTTAAATGAAGTGAAGCATACACTTGCATACATTGTTTACATTCAATCCCTAGAATTGAGGAGGGTTGTATTATTAGTCCTAAATCTAATGTGAACATGGAATAATCTCCTCAATACGGTCCTACCAAACCATGCTTAAATCTTATATGCAATGATGTCAGCTTAAGATAGAGTCTAGGCTCCTAAGGTTTGCATGGAAATGAAGCTGACATTTGTAGAATAAAGACTTAGATAAGATTAAAGTAAAGCAAAAGGCAAAAATTCGACCAGACGGAGATGAGTCTCATCACGATCGCCAACTTCTGTGATCATGCAGAATTTTTCCTCTCGTTCCTCTTTTCCTTTTTCTTCGCCTTTCTAGCCTCTATTCTCTTTTTGAAGGGGAATAAAAAATAGAAAAGAAGAGAGAATGAAAAAAGGAAGAAGAGAGAGGAACTCTTTTGCAAGGTCTCATCTGACCAAAATTTTGAAAAAAAATGTTTTAAAATCACTCGCCTCCGTTTTGAAAAATCTGCGGGAAAAATGGAGAGACGGAATTCGCTCGTCGGTACGAGGTTCGACTGTTCTTGGCACCTTTACCAGAGGTAATCGAACCAAGGATCGAATTTATGCCTTTTGCTTTGCTAAAATATTATCTAAGAATTTATCCTAAGTCTAAATTGCACAAAGAATCATGCTTGTGCGAATGCAAAGATGCATGCTCTTTTGAGAAAAGTATTTTGAAAATTTCCAAGTTTTGTTGAAATAAATTGGATGATGGAGTGAAGAAATGATTCAAAGAAATTGAATTTGATTTTTGGATTTTGAATCCAACTCAAGATTTGAAATGGATCTAGAAGAAGAGTCTTGAATCTCCAAGTCGGGATTTGGAATAATCAGGATTTGGAGAGATGAATCTGTGAAAAAAAGGAATTTTAGAATTGAAATTTTGAAATAAGAATGATTCTTCAAGGTCATCAAGGACTTTGAATTGAGATCGATCTTCAAGAATCGATTTTGAATTCAATATCTGAACAAGAATTGTTTTTGGATTTAGACTTTGGAAAATAAATTTGAAATTGGCTTTTGAAAATTGGAATTGGAATTGGTTTTGAAAATTTGGAATGAAATTTTGATCTAAAGTCTAATATCCAAGATGGAACTGAATCCGAGATAAGGTTGGATCCGGGTTCTGGAATTCTAAGTGGAATTGGACCTGAAGTCTAAGATCCAAGATAAAGTTGAATTCTAGATCCTAAATGGAATTGGATCTGAAGTCTAAGATCCAACATGAAGTTGAATTCTGGAATCCTAAATGAGATTGGATCCGAAGTCTGGGATCTAAGATGGAATTTGGATCTGAAACCTGAAATGGAATTTGGATCTGAAATCTGAGATCCAAGATGGATTGGATCCGGGATCTGGAATCCTAATTTGAATTGGATCCTAATTTTGGAAGTGGGTTTTGAAGATCGAGGTGGGATTTCTGAAGATGGATCTGGGTTTTTGAAGACCTAGATTGAATTTAAAACTTGAGAAAAATCGACTTTTGAGTTTTAAACTCAATTTTAAACTTTGATTATGAATTTAAGAATCAAGACTTTGAAGATAAGGAACAAACTTGATTTGAATTTTGAATTTAGAAGATGAATCAGAAATTTCAAAGTTAAATTAAACTTTGAAATTGGCTTTAAGATATTGATTTGATTTTGAATTTGAATCTTGAAAATGAATTTGGAATTTTCAAAGTGGATTTGTTTTGAATTGGAAATTGAAGTTCGAATACAAAGGAATTTTGAAATTTCAAAGTCAATTTGGATTTTGAAATCGAATTTTGAATCTTGAAGAATGAGATAGAGTTGATGAGTGGAAATGGAAATTGAAGATATATTCAAGATCACTTGGATTTTGAAAAAGGAATTTTGAAAGTATGATGCAGTTCTATCCTAAATGATGAATGAAAAGAATTTTTGAATTTTGATTTTAAAATCATACTTCATTCTTTAAACGAATGTAAATAGGATTTGAAGATATAATATATCCCTGACTATGGTCATTGAATGTATTATATAACAATCATATCTGAATTCGGGTGAAGAATGAAATATGTTTTAGTGCTTTTAAAGAGTTTAACATGAAATTAACTCTCAATATATCCTGACTATGGTCATTGATAAATATTTTGAGCCAATTTTAAATTAAACTCTAATAAAGAAGAAAATATTTGAAAACATGATGATTTTTGAAGAGGATCTAGTGTGGATCCAGTGTTATTCCCTAAAAGATGAAAATCCTAAGCCTTGTTCACATCCTTACTATGGCCATTGATGCAAATCATCAACTTAGGGTTTGAATCACCTCTTATCAAACGGTGCACGTGCCATTCGTGTGCCCATTTGTGAAATTTTGCCCTAAAAAAAATGATATGAAAACAAACAATTTCTAAGATGCTTATATATTCTAATCTAGTGCAGGAAATGTACACTTCTCATTATAATCTAGTTATGACAACATTGAATTATAATCTCTAAATTAAGAAAAGAAATAACATTTTCTATACACTTCCTGCAAAAATAGAGTTAGCCATAAAGCAAAAATTGCAAAAGTATGAATAAGGATGAAAGGTACCAAGTAAAGTCCAACATACCATGGTTATGTTAGATGAGAAATATACATATGAATGCATCTAACCGGATATGAAGATGTCATGGAAATGTATGGGGCTGTGCAATGAGGTATAGCAGAAATATAAGTAATTAATATACATGTGCTATTATGATAGATGATGAAACTGAAGATTAAGGTGCAAGAGCTAACATATTGGGGAAGGTGTAAATAAAGGGCAGCAGACAATAATGCAATATACATGTGACAAATGGAATATCAGGGTAGGTTCCTCATATCTAGTTTCTGCAGATGCTATAGTAGCATCAAACCACCATAAGCTTGTTGGGAAACTGGAATTCTAATTCTATTTTGTGGCAGGCTCAGCATAGCTCAGCAACTTGATCCACTTAAAGAAATGGATCCTTAATTTGCAAAAAAAAAAAAAAAACCAGCGATCTAGACCAGCTTTTTGGTTTTTTGAGCAAGTCTCACCAAAAAGACCCATACGAGTAACATGAGTGAGCAGATATTAATCAAGACATGTAGAAACTGAAGGTCTATGATAAAATTGATAGAGGACCATGACCTAGAAGCTTTCAAGATTTATCTTCATAACTCATGAAGATGGCAACTACAAATCAAGTCTGATCTGTAATGTGAATATGCTTTCATTGGCTGTTACAATCACTAAAAGATTAACCACATAATGATCTGTATCATATTAAACTTAAAGAGAGTGACTTCATGAAGAAAGTTCAACTAATGTCCTCAAAGTGCTGAAAAACCTGGTCTTCTTAGATGAATGACAAGCTGACCAGAAATCATGCAGTGCAATTATCAGGATCATTAAGTGCAGATGGATTTTAAGGCTAACCTTGAAACCAGCCTAAGACAAGTCGCAAGTTAGATTTCAATATTTAAAGACAGGACCAAAATCTCTGTACCTTAAAAGGGAAAAAGAAAACAGAAAAAATAAGTATGGCGACTTTACATGAGACTCTACCAGTCTTCTAAAAAAAAAAAATTAGCATCCCCTACTGATATTCTCCCTGTCTATTTAAAAAAAAAGTCCCTTAGCATCTTCATTTTAAGACAAACTTGAAGCACAGATGGGTCTTAATGACACGGTGCACAAAGGAATAATGCCTTCAGCAGACTCTACCAGTCTAAAACAAAATTTTGCATAATGTAGTGATGCCTGACAAAAAAAAAATAAGCTAAACCAATAATTCTGACAATCACATCAAGTAAAGAGAAGTGATTCCCTGGAGTCTAATAGAATACTAACAGTTTTTACATGTTTATGACATGCTGGTAGACAATAATAACAAAAAAAATGTAACAGAATAGTTGATACTTACAGGTCTGAGATATTAAGACCTCTTGAATGGCTTTCTTAACCGTGTATCAAAGTTTGATGCCACTGTCAATTCAACTGTATATAAAGTCAGACTGGAGGAAATGCACACAGTTGGATATTAGAGAAAAAAACAGAAGAAAGAAAGAAAATGAAAGAAAGAAGAAGAAGAAAAAATGGTGGGGAAAGTGAGTATAGTGCTTTGTAGTAAAGTGCAGGAGATGATGGTACACTTGTGGTGACGGGTGCTATGTGTCGGTTGTGAAGCCGGAGGTGCAGGCTATAAAACATATATGAGGATCCCCAGCAGTAGTAAGGCTGCTGTATTACAAACACACAGGAATCCCCAGCAGCCCGCAACACTATGGAGATATCACTGGTCACGCTGCAGTAAAACAGACTATCATTGTTGCAAGTGTTCTTACTGTTACCAGGACTGAAACTTAACTCAGTTGACATTCAGTATCAGGTAAAAATGTGCATGAGATTTTCAAGAAAGGCCAAATCCTGTGGCCAATAGAAACTGGCAACAAATTGGAACAAGCAACGAATCATCCATATTTTCCTGAGCAAAGCGATGACTCGAGTTTGCATCTAATTATAACAGCTGACGAGCGTTTGTGGCTTCATGAACAACATTAAGATCCACACCTGGATCTCTTTCACCAATATCAGACGATATCTTGCCACTAGCTGGAAACAATACTTTGCTTGTGTAATAAACAGAGGAAATGGACTACATCTCTCTCATTCCTCTGATCTGCAAGATATCCAAAATTCTCAACAGCAGATGATACATTTGATGACTCTGAGTGTTATGGAGTCAATCCTTCAAACTCAGACCATGGCGAACCGTATGGATGCATAACTAAGACTGAGGGTGATCTTGTACCAGACTTGCTACAATGAAAAAAATATATACAAGGTATAATGCACACGGTGGGATGGTGAAAACATGTACCAGAATTTTGCTAGAATGAAGACATAAGGTAGTCCAATGCCATAAAATGAAATATGGGGTAAGCACAGATTGTGGGGAGTCAAAATCTGCTCAAGGGGTCGGCACCTACTGTAAGATGTAAACTTAAAAGGTGATGGAGATAACACAAAAAACAGGTGATGAAGTCAAAACGACCGATAAGATGGTGAATGATCAAGACAAAACATTGTGAAATGGATGCCTACAACTACAATGCGTAAGTGCGACAGATATGCAATTTGGATGATGCTAATCAATAACAAGATATATCATGAACTTGTTAGATAATCAAAGGGGAACTAATTAAGACCATACAATACACACCTGAGACCAAACCCCAACAATAACAAACCAACTGTAACAACAAAATGATATTATAACCACAAACGAGAATGCTGAAAACATAATAAAATTACTCCTATCTGATTGATGATGTCGAACCATATGTTTTCCTTACGTTGCAGCAGATGAAAAATCGATGGGGACATTGATGGGATGCAAATGTTGTAACTGCTGTTTAACGAAATGAAGATCAACAGAGTTAAAACCAAATGCACATTGAATCCGAAATGGAGACCATCCACATCACCCGTTTCAATCATTAAACCATCGAAATAAAACAATCAGGGCTAGAGACATGCTGTATAGCAAATATAAATGCAGAAACAAATCACAACTCAGACAAAAATATGCAAAAAAAGAAAAGCAGTCAAACGATGTTCAACAGGAATTGGAAGGAATGTAAACAGAAGAAAGCAATGTATGACCGAACACTACAAAACAAATTAAAGGCATATAATCAGGATAAGATGGAGAAAGAAGGAAAGGAAAAAGAAAAAAAAAGGAATAAAAGGAAAAATCATTGAATCTAATATCATGAACAGAGCAAAAGTAAATCGCAGGACTAAACGATGAAAATGGAGATAACAATTCAAAAGAAATGTTAGGATTAAGAAATCTTGTTTACTATTGCACAAGAGAGGGGTCGATGTTGCTAAAAGCAACCCAACTCCCTCAAGGTTGCGTTAATGGAGATCCAAACGAAAAGGGAGAGAAGCTAACCAGGAGGCTAAAAAAAAATGAAAGAGGAAAGAAGAAGCACTCACTGAAGTGCTGCAGAAATCCAGATGAAGGAATCAAGCTCCTCTCTTCTACTGTGAGGACCTTCTAGCTTTTGCAGGGATTTTGATAGCGAGAAGAGGGACTTCTTCGTTCGAGAATGGAAACCTTCTACTACTGGAAAAAGGAGAATAATGGGAATAGAGGAAGAAAAACAGGATGCTTACGGAGGAAACTGATCGATTGGATGTTGCTCGATGTCTCTCTTCATCCTTATGCGTGTCCTCTTTATGGAGGGAGAGGGGCTTTTGGAATGTGCAATGCGGTTGGAGATCGGTGGCTGGAGGATCTGAAACCTTTGATTGGAGGGTGGAGGAAGGTCTGCGAGGCCGTTGGCGATGGAGGGTTTGGAGGAGAGCCATGGGGAGGGATCGGGCGGCTGATGGAGGGTGGAGGCCGTTGGCCATGGAAGCTTCCCGAGATCGTTGGGGATCAAGGGTTGAGGATGGGGAGAAAATGGAGGTTGTGCGATGGGCGGTAGAGGAGCCCGATGGGGAAGAGGGTTCTGCAAGGAAAGGGGGCGATAGAGCGAGAATGGAGAGAGAGAGTCTGAAAGAGCCCCTAAAAATATTTGTCAAAAACCCTTTTCAAAAGAGTGGCCCTTTTCAAAAGTATTTTCAAAAAAATGGTTTTAGTTAAAAAGATGTTTTTTCAAAAGGATGTCTTCAAAAACTATTTTTTTCCTTTCTATTTTTTTATTTTTTTGTTCTTTTCTTCATTTTTTATATTTTTTTGGTACTTTTGAAATAAAGTTCTGAAACTAAGGAATTTTTTAAACTAAATATTTACAAAAGGAAGGTTTTCTGAGAGTTTGAGGTTTATTTTTGGAAAATTTCATCAGAAAATGGGTTTGGATCCAGATTTTGAGAAAATATTCGAGTTTTAAACCTCGAATCGCGAAATATAACACGATGAATCCAAACGGATACCGAACGAACTATCTGAGCCTTTCAAAAAGTTATTTGGGCAATTTTGAGAATTTGCTTTAAAAATTGGATAATGAGGTTCAAATTTGGATTTTGGTAATGGATCCTGATCCGAAATTGAGTTAGATGTATAAAAATGAATTTAATTTCAATAAAATCTGAGAAATAACTGGAATTTAGATTTAAAACTGACTTGATTGCTCAGAAAATGGGGTCAGAGAAAAAAAAAGGGAATATTTACAACATTTTGAAAATTTTGGGGTGTTCATATGGATTCAAGATTGCATTGATAAGAATATCCTCATAGAAGATGAAGAGGAAGGAAAAATGGAAATCCTGTCAGCTCTTTTCCCAAACCATTCCACAACAACCATCTCAGAATGCTCATTTCTTCCACAAAACCATATATGCCCATGCTCCAATGAGGACATAAGTCTCCAACATCAGGTAATGGTTCTGCGTCGGGACCAGCCTACACCCAAGAAAATGAACATCATCTCAATCCTGAGTCAGATGAACTCATCAGCTGAAAACAAAAGGGGCCCAGGTTTCCCCAAGAAATTTATTAAAAAGCAAGTCCCTGTAGAAGAAGCAGAAATCTCTAAGGCAGCTGAAGAACGAGCCGATTTGTTCCAGAAGTCAGTCACGACACTCTTTAATGTGTCAATCCTGGAACTAACTCATGATTCCCCAAAACATCAAGAAATGCTAAATGATCTGCTGAGAAAGATCAAGGTGAATCCAGGCACTACTCCAGAAGATATGGCGCAAATTGTAAATCAGGCAATGACCAATGTGCCTATCACCTTTTCAGATGAGGATTTGCCAAGACCTCATTCTTTTCATAATAATGCGTTATACATCGTGGTAAGGACCAGGGGCATGACTGTCCCACATGTGCTCATTGATGGAGGCATCAACCTCAATATTTGCCCAGAGATGACAGCAAAAGCCTTGGGATTGAAAGAAGAAGAGTACGTGCCTGATCTGATCACAATCTACGGCTTCGACAACCATGGACAGACTGCAAAGGAAAAAATCTTTTTAGAAATTTTCATCAACTACTCGGTCCATACCGTTCTGTTCCATGTCGTCAACGTACTGCCCACCTACAATCTTTTGTTGGGACGAACATGGATCCATAATGCCAATGTTGTTCCATCAACCCTCCACCAATGCATAAAATGGTCCAAGGGAGGGATGATCACCACCATTATGGGAGAAGATCCCGAAGAGAGGCTGCCACGGCCTATGATACCCAGTCCGACGTTTACAGCTGACATCCCCAGCATCCGAGAAAGTGATGAAATCAACCTCAGCGAGAGTTTAGAGATATTGAAGCTGAAGGATGTTCAGGAAGAAGAAAATGTTGCAGCCATAGTCCAATGGCAAGGACCTCATTTCTACAAGCTGGGAGGACGTATCAACTACACTTCCTTCAAAGATCATCCCTTATTCCCTCAGTTTTCCAAGGCCAAAAGGGGATTTGATCTGCTGATAAAGCACGGGTACCAGCCATTCCGAGGCATGGGAAAGAATGAAGATGATATAGTGGAGCCGATAATTCCCACTCGACATTCAGACAATTCAGGGTTGGGGTTCGTCGGCCAAGCCTCCAGCGGAAGAACCATATTTGTTAAAGGAACCAAATGAGGAGGATAATGCCTTAGTTTTCCTGCTTTTTGTTCTTTATTCAATCTTGTAGGGACAACACAGTCCCAGTCTCTTGTATCCCTTGTCAGTCTTGTAAATATTTAGTCATTGTTCTCAACTTTATCAAAATCAATAAAAACTTGATCTTCTCTTCATATTTGGGTGTTTATCATTCTAGCTTATATTTTGTCTATGTCATCATTCCTTACTTTTATACAAAAGTTCATTTTAGGCTTGCACTTTCTCTTAAAAACCTTCTTGGCATTTTCAGGATCGTCAAAAACATGGCTCCTGAATCAATAAAAAGGTTCATTATCAACCCCAAATTCTCCCAAAATAATTCAAAGCTGGCAAGAACTCATAAGATAAAGGCAAGAGCAGAGATCAGCAAGGCAACAGAGCAGATCAAAGAGCTAGCAAAATTTGATTCAACTATTCAAGAATTGCCAGAATTTGCTCATATCCAAAAGCAGGATGAACCATCGTCTTTGGTTCAAGATCCAACTGAAGATATCAACATTGGTTCGGAAGATGAGCCGAAAATCCTCAAAATAGGTTCGAGCCTAAAAGCAAATAAGAAAGCAAGACTCATCCAGTTTCTTAAGCAGCATCAAGAAGTATTTGTCTGGACTTATGAGGATATGCCAGGATTGAATCCCAAGCTGGTTGAGCATCGACTCAAGTTGAAACCAGATTCCAGACCAATCAAGCAGAAACTAAGGAAGTTAGACCCTCGAGTTGAGCAACAAGTTAAGGAAGGACTTGAAGATTTGTTAAAAGCAGGCTTCATCCGAGCCATTGATTACCCAGATTGGTTGGCAAATATCATGGTAGTTCCTAAAAAGAAAGGTAAAGTTCGAATTTGCATAAATTTCAGATATCTCAATAAAGCTACTCCGAAGGATGATTATCCACTCCCCAATATTGATCTTTTGATTGATAGCATGGCAGGCCACGTCATGTTTTCTTTTATGGACGGATATTCAAGATACAATCAGATCAAGCTGGTTGTTCGTGATCAATCAAAAACTTCCTTTACTACACCATGGGGAACCTTCTGCTATATAGTTATGCCATTTGGGCTCAAAAATGTCGGGGCAACCTATCAGAGGGCAATGGCCATTATTTTCCATGATCAGATGCATAAGAATATGGATGCTTATGTAGATGACATCCTAGTTAAATCTAAAAGAATATGGATGCTTATGTAGATGACATCCTAGTTAAATCTAAAGAAGAGGAAGATCACCTCGATGCTCTTGGTTAAGTCTTTGAAAGACTCATTCTTTATAAGTTGAGACTTAACCCTCAAAAATGTGTTTTTGGAGTTGAGTCCGGTAAATTGCTCGACTTCATAATCAGAAAAAGAGGAATAGAGGTGGATCCGGCAAAAGCAAAAGCAATTATTAATATGCCACTCTCAACCAATCTCAAGGAACTGCGAAGCCTTCAAGGGCGTATTCATTCTATTCGCAGGTTCATCTCCAATTTGGCTATGAGATGTGAACCTTTCAATCATTTGCTAAGAAAAGGAGTAAAATTTGAATGGGATCGGAATGCCAACTCTCATTTGAGCGCATCAAGCAGTATCTCTTTAACCCACCGGTTCTGAAACCACCAAAATCGGGAAAGTCTCTCTTATTGTATATCTCCATCAATCAAAATGCCTGCGGTGGATTCCTTGCACAGTATGAAGAAGGCAGTTTGTTAGAGCACGTCATCTACTATGTGAGCAAAACTTTCATTAATTATGAAAAGAAGTATTCTCAAATGGAAAAGACTTGTCTAGCTCTGGTTTGGATGTGCCAGAAATTAAGACATTACTTGTTGGCATCTGAGGTCAAATTTTTGTCAAAGCTTAATCCTCTCAAATACATTCTGGAACAACCATTTCTCACTGGGCGGATCGCGAAATGGCAGGTCCTCCTAATGCAATATGACTTAGAGTATGTTTCCCAAAAGTCAATTAAAGGCCAAGTTATCGCGGATTAGTTGGCAGAGTTCCCCCTGACAGAAGAAATAAAAGCAGAGGATGATTTTTCTGATGAGCACATCTACAATGTCCAACAACCTCCAGTTTGGAACATATTCTTCGATGGCTCTAAAAATATGTCTGGAATAGGAATTGGAGTCTTGTTAATCACTCCAGAAAAAGAAATGATCCCTTATTCTCTCAAGCTTGATTTCCAATATACTCATAACATGGCCAAGTATGAAGCTCTAATACAAGGCCTCAAAGTTTTGCAAAGTTTCAATGTCAAGAGAGTGCATGCCTTTGGCGATTCGTTAATTGTCGTCAGTCAAGTTAACACTGAGTGGCAGGTAAAAGATCCAAAATTGATCTCCTATCAGAAGATCGTCCTAGCTCTGGTGGACAACTTCGAAGAATTTCAGCTCAATCATATCAGGAGGGAGTACAATCAGATAGCCGATGGCTTAGTCAGCCTGGGCTCCATTTTATCCTTTAAAGGCAGTGAATCATGTTGTTTTTTTGAAGTTGGTAGGCTTGAGCAACCTGTCTTCATTTCAACCATGCAAGTAAACCAGGTCAATCAGAAGGAGAAGCCTTGGTACCAATATATCAAAAATTTCATTAAGACTGGTGAATTCCCACCAGAAATGCCAAAAAGAGAGCAGCGTGAAGTTCAGCACATGTTCGCCCGTTATTTCATCCTTGTCAATATTCTCTATCGCCGTGGGTTCAGTTTTGAGTATGTCAGATGCTTAGACAAGGACGAAGCCATGAAAATTATCCAAGAGGCACACGAAGGGATTTGTGGTGGCCATGTTGGCTATCAAACTCTCGTCAAACAGATCATCCGAGCAGGGTATTATTGGAAAACCATGCAACAAGACTGCCATCGATTTATGAAGAAGTGCGTTAAGTGCCAAATGCATGCACCTTTCATTCATGCACCGACCACATATCTACAATCAGTTGTTTCTCCTTGGCCATTTTCTATGTGGGCTTTCGACGTCGCAGGCCCAATTACTCTTTCCGCTTCCAATGGCCACAAGTATTTCCTAGCCGCTATAGAGTATTTCACCAAATGGGTTGAAGTTGTCACTCTACGCACAATAGAAGGCTGCCATGTGTTTTTTTTCATTCATAAGAACATTCTTTGCCGCTTCAGCATATCACATGACATTGTTTCAGACAATGGAAGCCATTTCAAAAATGAGAGGATAAAAACCTTCAGTTAAAAATTCAGAATTTACCATCATTTCTCAGCTCTCTACTACCCTCAAGGGAATGGTCAGGCAGAGGCTACCAATAAGATTTTGATTCGCATTTTGGAAAGGACTATGAAAACAGGTCGTGATTGGCATGAGAAGATCCATGATGCACTTTGGGCATACTGAACCACCATTCGGACTTCAACCAATTCCACTCCTTCAGAACTTGTTTATGGGACTGAGGTAGTGTTACCTCTTCATGTCCAGAAGTCTGCTCTCAAATTTGCCTCACTTATAGAATTATCGCTTGATCAATATCAGCAGCAAAGATTGGTGTAGCTTGATCTGCTAGATGAAAGGAGGCTCAAGGCAGCCGAGCATGCCCAATCCTATCGGCAGAGAATCGCCCAGCAGTATGCTAAGTCAGTCATTGAAAGAAGAATCCGAATTAATGACTTGGTACTCAGATCAACAACTCACATCAAGCATCGCCCACAGGGCAAGTGGATACTTAATTGGGAAGGTCCCTATGTGGTCAAGGAAGTGCTTCCTCGCAATGCATATCGTTTGATCAATGTAGATGGGGTGGAATTGTCAGATCCTATCAATGCTCTACATTTGAAGAAGTTTTACACCTAAAGAGTGTCCATGTTACCATTTGTATTTTTCCAAGAGCTCTTTCAATAAAAATGATCCTCTATTTTTCTGACATTCTTTGCCATCATACTGGGGCATTTTATTTTTTTATAATCTCATCATACTCCAAAGTTTCTATATACAGGCAAAACCAAATCATTTCTATAATCAATTCTCTTTAAATTTCTTCTTTACCCATTCAGGATAAGGGGATAAATCTTGAAAGTGACCCACATACAAGGTCTAATGAATCCAGAAGTTTTCACCAAAATCTCTATTTTTTAAATCCAGTTTAAAAATCGAGCTCATTTGCAAAACCTAGTCTTCGCACTGGGGATTCCTCAGAATTTTCAATCATATATCGAGCTCATTTGTAAAACCCAGTCCTCACACTGGGAACTTTCAAAATTCAGTCTTCTGATTAATGTTTGTTTCTTCTAAAATTCTAGTTCTGACTTGAACTCCCAAAATTGACTTATTTCAAAAGATCCAACTTCCACTGATCATGTATCTCAAAAGATCCAACACTCATTGGTCATGTATTCCAAAAGATCCAGCTTTTGCTGGTCATGTATTCCAAAAGATCCAGCTCCCACTGGTCATGTATTCCAAAAGATCCAGCTCTTACTGGCCATGTATTTCAAAAGATTCCAGCTTACACTGGTCGAACTCTCAAATCAATTGTTTACTTCACAATCGAACCTTCGGGTTTCAAATTTCTCAAATTCTATCATTTCCAAACCTTCGAGTTTCAAATTTCTCAAATTCTATCATTTTCAAACCTCCGGGTTTCAATTTCCCAAACTCTATCATTTCCAAACCTTCAAAGTTCAATCTCTCAACTCTATCAATTCCCAACCTTTGGGTTGTAACATTCTCAAAAGTTTTATCATTTTCTCAACCCTCGGGTTATAATCTCCCAAATTCAATCATTTTCAAACCGTCAGATTAAACCTTTCATTCAAAATCCAGTTTCTCATAACTAGTCGGGATTTCAAATCCATTCTTTTTCACTGGTCGGGAATATCAAAATCCAGTTTCTCATAACTGGTCGGGATTATCAAAATCCAGTTTTTCATAACTGGTCGGGATTTCAAATCCAGTTTCCTATAACTGGTTGGGATTATCAAAATCCAGTTTCTCATAACTGGTCCGGATTTCAAATCCAGTCTTTTTCACTGGTCGGGATTATAAAAAATCCAGTCTTTTTCACTGGTCGGGATTATCAAAAATCCAATCTTTTTCACTATTCAGGATTATAAAAAATCCAGTCTTTTCCACTGGTCGGGATTATCAAAATCCAGTTTCTCATAACTGGTCGGGATTTCAAATCCAGTTTCCTATAACTGGTCGGGATTATCAAAATTTAGTTTCTCATAACTGGTCATGATTTCAAATCCAGTCTTTTTCACTGGTCGAGATTATAAAAAATCCAGTCTTTTTCACTGGTCGAGATTATAAAAAATCCAGTCTTTTCCACTGATCGGGATTATCAAAATCCAGTTTCTCATAACTAGTCAAGATTTCAAATCCAGTTTCCTATAACTGGTCCGGATTATCAAAATCCAGTTTCTCATAACTGGTCGGGATTTCAAATCCAGTCTTTTTCACTGGTCGGGATTATAAAAAATCCAGTCTTTTTCACTAGTCGGGATTATAAAAAATCCAGCCTTTTTCACTGGTCGGGATTATCAAAATCCAGTTTCTCATAACTGGTCGAGATTTCAAATTCAGTCTTTTTCACTGGTCGGGATTATAAAAAATCCAGTCTTTTTCACTGGTCGGGATTATAAAAAATCCAATCTTTTACACTGGTCGGGATTATCAAAATCCAGTTTCTCATAACTGGTTAGGATTTCAAATCTAGTTTCCTATAACTGGTTGGGATTATCAAAATCCAGTTTCTCATAACTGGTCAAGATTTCAAATCCAGTCTTTTTCACTGGTCGGGATTATAAAAAATCCAATTTTTTTCACTGGTCGGAATTATAAAAAATCTAGCCTTTTCCATTGGTCGGGATTATCAAAATCCAGTTTCTCATAACTTGTCGGGATTTCAAATCCAATCTTTTTCACTGGTCGGGATTTCAAATCCAATCTTTTTCACTGGTCGGGACTATCAAAATCCAGTTTCTCATAACTGGTTTGGATTTTAAATCCAGTCTTTTTCACTGGTCAGGATTATCAAAAATCCAGTCTTTTTCACTGGTCGGGATTATAAAAAATCTAGCCTTTTTCACTGGTTGGGATTATCAAAATCCAGTTTCTCATAACTGGTTGGGATTTCAAGTCTAGTTTCCTATAACTGGTCGAAATTATCAAAATCCAGTTTCTCATAACTGGTCGGGATTTCAAACCCAGTTTCTCATAACTTGTCGGGATTTCAAATTCAGTTTCTTATAACTGGTCGGGATGTCAAAAATTCAGTTTCTTATGACTGGTCGGGATTTCCAAACCTAGTGTCTTTCACCAGTCAAGATTTTCAAAGTCTGTTTTTTACACCATTCCTCTAAATTTTGGCTAAAGGTCTCATCAAAATCTATATTGAGTAGTTGTTTCACAAAAGATTCTCGAACATTTTGCCAATTTGCTGAAACAGCCATTGATTCCAATATTTTACATCATAAAGAAATCACCTCAGATTGCCTCTAGTATTCCTTCCAAAGGTTGAAACTCTTTATGAAAAAGGATAAAATTCAAATCTTTTTCATGTTGATCAACCAAAAGGATGTAAGAAATATCCTTGGTATGATTAGCGAAAGAAATATTCAATGATAGTGAAAAGCCAAAAGCGAATCGATATTGATCATAGCTATGGCGCAGGTTTAAAGACGATTTTCTGGCAATCAGGCAGTGGAAATATCCTTAGCGATAAAAAGAATTCACTCAGTCCATATCTCCTCATTCATTTAAGTTGTAGTTAAATATCCGCAAAAGGAATCTCTCAATTGTCAAGTTGAAGACGAATATGCGAGTTAGACTTTCGGGGCCAAAGAAGATTCAGATCATCTTTGAGATGAAGGAGTTTGTGACGGATCCTTTCAAGGAACGCTCAGATCACCGCCAAGATGAAGGCGACTGCGTTGAACCTCCCGACAAACCCTAAAAGATATTTGATTGCTGCTATCATCAAGAGATTTTTTGATCAATGAGCCAATATCACCAGTATAATTCCTATGAAAATGAAGGATCGGAACATCTCCAAGATGAAGGAGTTTGTGACATACCCTTCCCCGAACAAAAAAAGAGAAAAGTCAGGACATCTCCAAAATGAAGGATGATGTAATAAACTCCTCGCCAAAAACCCAAGAGAGCTCAATGACTAAAAAGAGTGCAAAAAAGATCATCGTGAGTAAAACTCAGATATCAAATTGCCAAAATTGTCAGAAGTCATCTTTTCTTATGCGAATTTTTTTTATCAATATCTTTTCACTACTTGCTTTTACGAAATTAAGAATATCTCTTCTCTTCTCAGATTAGGGAAATGAATAGCTTCCTTAAAGAAAATCATGAGCGCTAAAAATTTGAATTTGACTCTTAAGACCGAGGAGTTAACGTCGTTGGAGGAATACTCTAGGTGAAAAGAGGGAATATCTTTTGCACACATGTGCACATTCTCAAGCATTTGAATCAACTACGATTTTATCTTATTGGCAAAATTTTCTAGTTATTCAAAAATAAAATAAATATTCTATATCTATTTTGATGTAACCTGGCATTGTTTTAAAAAAAGAGTTGCCTCATTCAGGAGAGGTATCTCTTCTTGTCCCATCACGGTTTCTTTATTCGAGGATTCTGTATGGTTGCACCCGCTCAGGTTAAGGGTCAAACCTGAATTTTCTGCGAGAGGTCATCGATTTTCAAAAGCTATTTCAGTCTCAGCAATGAGATGCCCAAGATCATCCCTTTTCCAAGCTTTAGGGAACCCCATTTTCCTCCTTTCACAAACCCCCTCTCGGATTTGTTCATCCAAATTCTGAAGGTCCCATCATGGTTTCTTCGTTTGAGGATTTTGTATGGTCCTTTCCCTTTCAGGTTAAGGGTTAAGCTTGAACCTTGCTCCACGAGGTATCTTCCATTCAGGTTTTGGTTAAACCTAAGCCTCGTTCTGACGAGGTCCTGTAAACACCCCAAAAATTTCAAAATCTTGTAAATATTCTTTTTTTGCCCCTGGACCCCATTTTCTGAGTATAATTGAGTCATTTTCACTCAAAATTCCAGTTTATTGCTCGAATTTACTAGAATCAAATCAATTTTCTATATCTGACTCAATTTTGGATCTGAATTCAATTCAAAATCCAAATATGAGCCTTGTTGTCCAATTCTCAAATTAAAATTACAAAAACACCAAAAATAGTTTTGAATGGCTCAGACAGTCCATCCGGCATCCGTTTGGATTCACTGCTCTATATTTCTCGATTCGAGGTTCAAAACTCAAAAATTTTCACAAATTCTGGATCCAAAACCTGTTTTTCTGAGGAATTTTTCAGAGAATAGCCTTGAATTCTCGAAAAACCCTTCTTTTGTAAATATTTTCAAAAATTTACAAAAATATGTCAAAAATCCTTTGTTTTCTCATAAGTTTTAGAGTTTTATTTCAAAAATACAAAAAAATACAGAAAATACCAAAAAAACGAACATTTTTTTTTTTAAAATACAAAGGAAATTACAAAAACCTCTTTTAGAGAAAGTTTTGGAACCTTGTTTTGAAAAATCGGAGAACCCTCTTCTTGAAAAATCATAAAAAAAAATTACAAAAGTTCTCGCTCTCTCTCTCTCTCTGTCTGGCTCTCTCTATCTTGCTCTCTATCTCGGTTCTCTCTATCCCTCTCGCAGGCCCGCACTACCCTCTGGAAACCCTCCATCACCAACAACCTCGCCCTTTCCTCCTCCTCCGTCGATCTCCATCTGCCTCCCCATCTTCCCTCTCTCACCAGCTCCCATGTGCGTTTTCCTTCATCTCTCTTCTGTTGATCTCCAACGACCTCCCCCATCTGTCATCTTCCATTCCTCTCTCGCTCGATCCACCTTGCGATCAATGATTGCCTCATCTCGGCCATCAACGCTCAACCGTCCTCCCTGCCTTCCAGAACACTCCTCTTCCTCGTTAAAAGGGGAGCACGCAGGGGACTCAGGGGATCCAGTTTTCACCATCGCATCTCTTCTCCTTCACGATCTGTCTTCTGCCTCACCATTTGACGTTTTTTCCTCTTTCCCTCCTCGATCTTTATTTTCTCTGATTGATAAAGGAGTTCGATCAAACCAGCAGTAGCCTGCAAAGCCAAGCTTCCCTTCCTTCAAAATCCCTACAAGCAAGCATCCATCAGCCATCCACGATCATCCACAACCATCGAAGACCATTCATTTGTCAATCCATCGCCATCGTCTTCAACCCCTTTTCCTCATTCCTCTACTGGTTACCCTCCTGCTCCTGCAACAAAAAACCCTCTGGTAAGGCCAATACCCTTCTTCCTCCCGCTTTCTACTTAGTTAACTCCCTGTGAAACTTTCTTGTTTTCCTTTTTATTCTGACCTATGAGACACGAACGAGTGGTGTTGGGTTGCTTATGGCAACATCGACCCCTCCCGGTGCTACAACAAAGGAATTGTGTATTCCGACATTCCCTTCCTCTTTTTTTGTTTTGCTTTTTTTGTTTTGCTGATTATTTCTGAATCTTTGTAATTTTCGCATATTTTGAGTATCTGCTTATATTTGGCTTCCTTTTTGTCAATTATCTACCATGTATAACTTCTTATTTGTATTTATGATCTCTTATACTTTTTCGCATTTTATTCCCTGTTTTGTTTCATATGCTGCATCGTATGTAACCCATCGGTATTAGCTTCCCTGCATCCTTCAGCCTCACATTCTCTTTTCTTCTGTCATCTTTACTTTTCTTTTGTTTTGAATTCCTCTTGTTTTATCCCATGGTAGCATCTCTGGTAGCCGTGCATTGCTCACAACAATGTCGCTCTACCTGTATGCAACAACAAAGGAATCTCAATGTCTATTTCTCTTTCAGTAATTTACTTCTGATTTCTTCTTGATTTTCGTATTTTCGTATAGTTCGCTATAGCTCACCTTTTGTCATTTTCGCTAATCATTAGCACTGCTCTCATCCTGTCTTAATTGTCATTTCTCTTCACTTTTGTTTATCAGAGTATTCCAAGATGAGTTCATTGCCTATGCAGCGACCGGGTGTCCTGCAAAAGGGGATGAACCTGATTCAAACAAAGAATCTATTACGCATTGGCATCTTAGGCCTACCCTTCCTTGCAATTCAAGTTCTTGATTCCTATGTGGGATTTGATTCACAGTTGATTTTCTATGAATACTTGATTTCCTTTTTTTTATTATTCTTTTCTTTTTGCATTTGATTTCTTGTTCCAAGTAACTTCGGATTACATTTTATTTACCCTGGTTTTACTGCGTTTCGTTCATTGGTTGTCTTGAAATGAATTATGATTGATCGTCTATTGTATTCCCTTTCTGTTCATATTTACTTTGAGGATTACCTTTTTGCTTCAGCATGCGATTGTGGTTTATCTAAGCTCACGTTCTTTTTTTTTTGTTTATCCATTGTATCCTTTATCATTTTGGCGTTAGTTTTTCTGTTGTTGTCTTGTTTTGTCATGATTTCAATTCTTGCCCCCGATCCATTCTGAAGTTCGATTCTGGCTCCTTGTTTCGAGTAATACTAGCATTGATTCCTGTTTTAGTACCTTCAAAATATGTTGATTCCCGTTCTACGATCAAATGATCAGTGGATGGCTGATTAATTGAATTCTAGGAGTCAAGGGTGTCATTATTTAATCAGCCTTTAAACTGATATCTTACGAGGAGTTTTAAATACTTGATCCCCGGCAAATAGTTATGTGATTGTCAGTCGCCAAAATTTCGGTGATGGACCATCTGAATTCCAGCTTAATGCTCGAAGTCGGATCTATGTGAATACTAATTAATCATCTGGATTCCATATGCATTTGTTTGAAATCTAGAATGATCATATGATTGTGAGCAATTGAAGTGAGATCTGGACATTGCTTGAATGACCTCGGGTATTGATTGTTTGGTTTCAATCAAGTGGTTACATGAGTATCTGGATCGGCTACTCAATTTCCGGTGAGTAATTTCCTTTGCAGGTAAGTGTTTATTTTGTCCTATCCTGTTTCTTTATCAGAATGATTTGAATTCTCTTGTTTTTATTACCTGTAAAGAGCAATTGCATTTCAATGTGTCCTGCTTCTTTATCAGAACTTATTCCCTAATGACTCTTAATAATCAGATCCTCACAATCTGAGAATCTGATTACCGATAATTGGTGGTTTAAGGATCATTCCTGAAAAATTAATGACAAGTTGAATATTGATCAACTGTCCACCGATCCCTGGCCTGAATAATCACTAATTTACTGAGTTTCTCCACTAAATGATAATTTCTATTGTTTGTTTTACCAAAGTTTCATTAGGACTTTAACTAGAATTTATTGAATCTCACTGGATTTTAACTAAGTTTTGATGAGTTTGGCTGAGTTTCGTTGATTGAGTTAACTAAGTTTATTAAATTCGATGGTAATTTCTATTGTTTGTTTTGCCAAAGTTTCATTAGGAATTTAATTGGAATTTATTGAATCTCACTGGATTTTAACTAAGTTCTGATGAGTTTGGCTGAGTTTCATTGACTGAGTTAACTAAGTTTATTAAATTCGACGTGTATAGTCAACTGAGTTTTTCCTAGTTTGATTTCCAACCAGGGGAAGTTGTTGATCTTCAGACATGGTGGAAATTGAGCTGCTAAGATCGCACACCGGTGGGTGATTTTGTTTTGTTTGGAGAGATCGATTTGCAACAATATTTAACAGGTATTCCTACCAACCATCATAAACTTTTTTTTTTTTTGGGGGGGGGGATGAATGGTCTCAAATTACTCAAGGATAGTTGGATGCCTAAAGAACGAATTGGACCCTATTTGCTGAATATTATTTCTTTAAGTTACAACAAGTCTGCGTTCTTATATCAAGTGTTAGTAGATTTGATATTGTAAATACAACATCTACAGCATTGTTTTCTGTGGGCATTGTGACCATTCACGACTACCTTTATTCATAAGTCCTCTAAATCTGGAAGAGGAGGGCAAAATCAGAGTGCTTTGGTTTTGAATTTCCACACTCTAGAAATAAATAAAAATATCATTTCCTGCACACATGTTGATACACTGCGTATGTTCATTGTATAATATCCCTGGGTTTTCCTCATTATTATTACACTCATAGGCATTTCTACAGTAACCTTTACTGTCATTTAGCGGTTTCATCGTAGCATTTCATAAAACCGTCATAATTTGTTGTAAATTTCTGTATATGTATCATACATCGCCCCTTTTGCCTTATGTTATGAATCAGAAACGTTACTCGACACCCATATTAGGTATACAGGGAACTTAGCATTCTCTGTACACCTGTGTGTTCATTAAAACCCCACATCACATATTGTATTTCCCACTGGGTCTGCACATTCACTTTCACTGTCTTCACCTGTGTACCAACATGTTCTAATATTCACTTTAGCATTCTGAATTGACGTTGCATTATTGCATCTCATATGCCACAGTGATTCTGCAACTACATCAGTTGTTCATTTGCAGTAGCATCGGCCTTTTCAAAGTTCATAAACCTAAAATACTATGATTTTCCATCAGACTCCACCTTAGCATAGGTGGTTTTTCCCCTTTAGCGGTATAGTCTCTTGTTAAAGCATATGTTTGACTTTCCCCATGACTGTCATGGCTTCATCTTACAAATAATAGCAGTCCCTGAGCTGCTATGCTTTCACACACAAAAATCCTTGATAGCTAAAGCCTCATGTCTGTATACACAGTAGTCCAGGGACTGCTACAGTCCCCCATATACATCTCTTCATAGACATCTTTCCTTTGCCTAAGGCATAACACCTTAGGCAAAAACGGGTAGGGTTGCATTTAGTCCAAGGCATTGGCATATGCCTCTCTCATATAGATTTTCATTATACATATGCGTACGTTTTCTCATTAACATAAGGCCTACCATATGCATTTTCATTTTAGGTAGAACATTTTGTACATATCTTCTTCATCAAAATAGGTATAACTACCTGACTTTATGTTTCTAGTACAGTGTTTCTCATATTTTGCATTTTTGCCTTATGCTAACCCTGTTTTGCAGGGAATGTATGAAAAATGTCAACTCCTTTCTTGGCTTAGGATTTGTAATTTCGATTCCAATTCCAATGTTGTAATAGTTAGATATAATGAGAATTATTTGCATTTCCAGCTTTTTAGCTTAGAATGAATGAGCATGTAAATATCATGAATTGCTTATTTCATATCATTTTCTCTTTATTTTTCAAAAATCCACAAATGGTGAAACACGAATGGCACATGCACCATTCTAATAAGAGGTGATTAAAATCCTAAGTTGATGATTTGCATCAATGGCCGTAGTCAAGATGTGAACAAAACTTAGGATTTTCATCTTTTATGGAATAACACTGGATCCGTACTGGATCACTCCTCCAAAATCATCATATTTTCAAATATTTTCCTCCTTTATTGAAGTTTAACTTAAAATTAACTCAAAATTTATATCAATGGCCATAGTCAGGATATAAATTGAGAGTTAATTTCATTTTAAACTCTATAAAGGCACTAAAATGTATTTTATTCTTCACTTGAATTTAAATATGATTACTATATATTACATTCAATGACCATAGTCAAGGATGTATTACATCTTCAATCTTATTTCAATTCATTTAAAGAATGAAATATGTTTTTCAAATTCAATTTTAAATTCTTCAATTCATTTCATCGTTTAGGATAGAATTACATCATATTTTCAAAATTCTTTTCATATTATTTCAAAATCCAAGTGATTTTTGAAATAATTATTTAAATACCTTCTTCATTTCTCAAAATCAATTCTTATTTATAAATTCAAATTCAATTCTATCTCATTTCAAGATTCAAAATTCAATTTCAAAGTTCAATTTGACTTTGAAGTTTCAAATTCATTTTTATATTCAAAAATCCATTTCCAATTCAAATCAAATTTCAAAGTTCAACTCAACTTTGGAATTCCAAATTCATTTTTCAGGATTCAATTTCAAATGAAAATTAACATCTCAGATCGAATTTCAAAGTTCAATTTTAACTTTGAAATTCCTTATTCATCTTGTGATTTTGAATTCAAACTTTAAAATCAAGTTTATTCTTTATCTTCAAAGTTCTATCCAAAGATTGAGCCTTGATTCTCAAAATTCAAAAATCAAAGTTTTGAGACTGATTCTGAATCTCAAAATTCTATTTTTCCTAAGTGGTAAATTCAAATCTAGATTTTCAAAATTCAGATCCATCTTCAAAGTCCTATTTGGATTTTCAAAATCCAATTCCATCTCGGATTCTAGATTTAGAATCCAGTTCTACCTTGGTGTGATCATGCAAATTTTTCCCTCTTGTTCCTCTTTTCCTTCTCTTTGCCTTTCTAGCCTCTATTTCCCTTTTTAAAGGGGGAAATAAAAGACAGAGAAGAAGAGAAAAAAAGAAAAAGGAAGAAGGGAGAGGAACTCTTTTGCAAGGTCTCATTTGACCAAAGAAATATTTTGAAAAATCACTCGCCTCCGTTTTGAAAATTTTGCGGGAAAGTGGAGAGACGGGATTCGCTCGTCGGTACGAGGTTCAACCGTTCCTGGCGCCTTTACCAGAGGTAATCGAACCAAGGATCGAATTTATGCCTTTTTGCTTTGCTAAAACATTATCTAAGTATTTATTTTAAGTCCTAAATGCATATTGAATCATGCTTGTGCAATGATTTTGAACTTGAGAAGAATGCATATTTTAGAAGTACTTCAGAAAATTTGAGAATTTCCAAGTGATTTTGGGAATAAATTTTGAAAATATCCTTTAAGAAACGGTCCAAAAATTCAGAAATTGACTTAAAATTTATTGAAGAATATTATAAATCGCAACAACAATTTTCTAAAAGAAGCGATAAATCGCAATATCGTAAATCGCAGAATGGTTTACTAAAAGTCATTGTAAATCGCACAATGATTTATAGAAAGACATGGTAAATCGCAATAGCGATTTACTGAAGGATGTCACCAATCAGATGACGATTTTTGAAATTCAAGAATTTGAAATGAATTTGAAAGCATTGAAATTGAAGATCTGAAAATTGAACTCAAAGTCAAGTTTTTTAGAATTTGTGGTTAGAATTGATTTAAGAATCAAGATTGGGGTTTTGAGAGAAATAAGAAATAAATTTCAAAGTTGGAATGTAAAATTCAAAGATAGAAAAATAAAATTGAAAATTGGGAATCAAAAATGGGTATTTGGAATGGGATTTAAAGTTAGAGGGAATCAAAAATGAAATTTAGGAAATAAGATTGAATTTATGAAGTAGAATGAAATAATGACTTGAAATTTAGGAATGGAAAACATCTTTTGAAAACTATTCCAAAATTCACTTGGAAATTTGAAAATGGCTTCAAAGTGGTGGAAAATGCTGATACAATTCTATCTTAAATGATGAATGCATTAGGTTACGAAAAGCATATTTCATTCTTTAAGTGAATTGAAATAAGATTGAAGATATAATACATTTCTGACTATGGCCATAAAATGTATTATATAATAATCGTATTTAAATTCATTTGAAGAATAAAATACATTTTGGTGCCTTTATAGGGTTTAAAATAAAATTAACTCTCAATGTATCCTGACTATGGCCATTGATATATGTTTTGAGTTGATTTTAAATTAAACACTGATAAAGGAGGAAAATATTTAGAAAGACATGATGATTTTTTGAAAGAGATCCAGTGTGGACCCAATGTTATTCCATAAAAGATGAAAACCCTAAGTTTTGTTCACATTTTGACTATGGCCATAAATGCAAATCATCAACTTAGGATTTAATCACCTTTTATTAGAATGGTGCTCGTGCCATTCGTGTTTCACCATAGTGTTATTGAAAATGAAGATAAAAATGCAACACATTGATCATGAGAAATGAAAAGTTAAACTATATGCTCATTCATTCTAAACTAAGCATAAAGTAAACTTCTCATTAATTGATTTATTACAATCTTTGAACTGATACAACAATTTGAAAAGGAAATAACAAAACAGAAAATCCTGCAAAATGAGCAAACTTGTTAGGAATAAGTGTAGGCTTTTATAGATTGTCCCTCAATTATTGAAAAATTGAAGGATATATCCAAAATTAGCCTTTTATGCCTCAGAGATAAAGAAAAATAAACAAAATAAACACATATGATGCATGATTTTGTGAAGACATTTGAAAGGCATTTTTGGATAGATGGGAATCTTAAACAACTGAAGTTTAGCTTAAAATAAATTCATGGACTTACAGCTTAGTAAGAAAGCACTCTCTTTTTACGGAATATCAAAATCATTTCTGAAACTAGAGTTATGATCAAAACATCAGAGCATTAATTTCAAAAACAAGAAATTGGATTTTAACAGACAGGTTTCAGTAAACAGGATGTTACACAGATTAAACAGATTTGATTTCTCCCAAGTTTGATGAAAAAGTTGCTCAATTCAATCAAGAAACCAACCCAATTTACAGAATTGAAAAATCAATTTTGGTTTGAAAATGGCGACTTCGAGAAGTCACTGTTTTTAAACAGGAAATGAGCCTGTTACAGAATTTGAAATTATGTAACCAGTCTCGGTTTTTAGCAGACTTGAGATATCAAACGATCGTAGAAAGTTATAAAACTTTCCAGATATAAACTAGACACCTAGAGGAAAAGAACCCTTTTTATGGATTTGGAAAATGATCTCCCGTTGGGGAGATATGACTCTTACAAAATGAACTAAAAACTGTGTCACTTCAATAAGGCCGACTGATAGGGGTCTGGTTTTAGATCCAAATGGGGTATCAAATGATTATATAAATCGCTGAAAATTTACAGGATAAAACTAGACTCCATAACGAAAACACCACTTTTTACGGATTTGGAATCCGATCTCTGGTTAGGGAGATATAGCCCTGACAAGTTGGTCCTGATTCGGATAGCGATTTACAGCGATTTGTATCACAAATCGCTGTAGTGTTTAGCGATAAACACTACAAATCGCTATAGCGATGTCTGGCAACACTACAAATCGCTGTGGATCTCGTTAGAGACCCAAAAACACTATAAATCATAGTTAAAAGACCGGACAACACTATAAATCATTGTAGGGGTCGTTGGAGACCCGAAAACACTACAAATCATAGTTTAAAAGACCAGACAACACTATAAATCGTTGTGGGGCTTGTTGGAGACCCAAAAACACTATAAATCGTAGTAGGGACTCATTGAAGACCCTAAAAATTGTAACCACGATTTACTGGAAAATGTTGTCAACCAAATGGCGATTTGTTGAAGGGGTGCTACAGCAGTCATGATATGGGGGTCAAAATCAGGACATATGCAAAATCTGGATACAGGGTGCTGGTATTTAATCAAAATAAAATAGCAAACAACCATAAAAAATTCTGAAAATTTACAAGGATGAACTACACATGTAAACAAAGATAACCCATTTTACAGAATTGAAAAATGATCTCCCGTTAGGGAAATAAAAGTATGACAAAATGGATCAAAATCTGGGCCGTTAAAACGACACAGGGTGACAGGGTTGTGGTTTTTGATCCGAAACAGGTATGAAAACACCATAGAAATCACTGAAATTTGGTATGGACAAACTAGATTGAATTTAAAAAAACAAACCTTTTTACAGATTGAAAATATCATCTCTGGTTAGGGAGAAATCACTTCCGTAAGTTGATCCTGCTTCTGCTAAAATTGTGATGGTGCAAAATAACAGGTTCTGAATCTCGATTTTTAAAGTGAGTTAAACAAACTCAGAATGATCTGATTTTTGGTGGAGAGCATGAAGACATATGCATGAAGTTTCAGTAAAAAATTCAAGTTAAAATGAGCTCTGGTTATATACAAATTGATAGATATAAAATGCACCAGAATTCAAAGTATAATCTAGAGAAAAAAAAAAAACTGAACATGATGAAAGCAAACTGCACATCCGTAGATGTTCAAAGATGAGATCTAATGCCTTAAAACATGAATGCATGCATGGATGATGAAAAATTAAGACAAAGAATGCATTAAAAGAAAACAAAAATGGCTGAGACACAAATCTAACTCATTGTAGCCCATTTGAAAGAAGGATTTGATCTAAAAAGATCAAATCACTTTAATTCTTTTGGCTCAATCAAAATATATGAAACAAAGATTAAAAATGCAGCAAATAGGAAGATGAAAACTCAGATTCTAATCTATTAATCATGCTATGACAAGAAATTTTAAGGGAATACAGGAGGAATACTCACCTTGGCTGAAGGGGTCTGAAAGAAAGGGTTGGGAGCTTCTCCAAACTTACGTAAACTCAAAGTGAAGAGGAGAGATGAGAGAGAGAGAGAGATGATCCCCCAATCGCTGAATGCCTTTTTTTTTATCATTTTTTTCCTCCTCCTTTTCCTGCATATTTTCTGCTCTTTTTCTTCCTTCTTTTATGCTTCTTTTCCTCCTTCTTTCCTCCCGTTTTTCTTCCTTTGTTTCCTCCTCCTTTTCTTCCCATTTTTCTGGAGGGTCTTACGGCTGAGGCAGTATCGGGCGACCTTTCTTAGAAAAAATATTTTTATAATTTTAAAGGGTTTAAAATCTAAGTTAAATAGAATATAAAGGAAAATTTTAAAAATAACGAATTAAAAAGGAGGTTTTTGCAAAATGATGGTTGTTTTCAAAAGATTTTTCTGAAAATGGGCTCTTTGAGCTAAAAGAGGCTTTTAAAAAGGAGGTTTCTAAAATCGATTTGTATTACTTTTTTTTTTTT
Source organism: Nuphar pumila (assembly GCF_984573655.1). Lineage (NCBI taxonomy): Eukaryota > Viridiplantae > Streptophyta > Magnoliopsida > Nymphaeales > Nymphaeaceae > Nuphar > Nuphar pumila. The sequence continues at coordinate 64,691,394 of NC_143256.1, read as the reverse complement.
GTGTTTTTGAAATAAAACTTTAAAAACTAAAGGGAAATAAAGGGGTTTACAACTATTTTTTTTTTTTGTATTTTTGAGAAATATTTACAACATTTTGAAAAATTTGGGGTGTTCACAGATGCCCCTCTTTGCTACTAAGCCGGTTGAAAGCCGAGCTTAGTGGCAAAGAAACACTCCAAATTTTGAAAAATGCCCAGTCAACCGATCTGAGCTGGGTGTGGAGGAATGATTTCAGAAACATGGCTTTTCAGGCTTAAAAACCTTATCCTGAACGGTCCTAGGGGGACGAAATCCTCGACAATGATACGACTGAATGATAAAAATGAGGAAATCGTGATGGGACTTTGGGCGAAGATCCCAAAATGGTGAAAGGTAAGAATTTTGATCAAGTCTCATGGGTGAGATGAGATCCACCTTTTGGAATGACTCAGGTTTAGCCCTTAACCTGGACGGGATGAAGATAGATCAAGATAATTTGGATGGGGGAAGGAAACATAAACGGACCTCGATGGGACATTTTGAGAGAAATGCCTTATGAGATGAAACTCAAGGACGATCCTTTTCCCGGATGGATATACAAAGAGCATGGATTCCTTTGTGAGGAAAACTATGATGGGATGGGAAGGATTACCTCGTCTAAGCGAGGCTCAGGTTTAACCCAAACCTGAAAGGAAAGTAACTTGCGGAGCAAGGCTCAGGCTTCACCCTTATCCTGAGAGGGACGACCATACGGGATCCTCAAACGAGGAAGCCGTGATGGGACAACAAGTGCATCGCTGAAGCGAGATTCAGGTTTAACCCTTGACCTGAGTGGGAGATGATGCGGAATCTTTGAATGAAGAAACCGTGATGGGACTAGAAAGGATATCTAGTCGGAAATGAGACTCAGGTTTAACCATAACCTGAATGGAAAGGACACCTCGTGAAGCGAGGTTCAGGCTTAACCCTTAACCTGAAAGGGATGACCATACGGAATCCTCAGATAAAGAGACCATGATGGGACCTTCAGAGTTTGGACGAACAAATCTGAAAGGGATTTTGCGAGAAGAGAAAGACAAGGGATTCCCTAAAGCTTGGAAAGGGGATGATCTTGGGTGCCTCATTACTGAGACTAAAATCAGCTTTCTAAAAACAGACGACCTCTCACAGAAAGTTTTTGGGTTGCACCTCGAGGAGCGAGGTGACAGGTTTAATCCTTAGCCTGAATGGATACAGAATCCTTGAGGAGCGAGGAAAACTGTGATGGGCCTCTAGACTTTGCACAACAAGTCCAAGAGGGGTTTTGCAAAAGGATGAAAATGGGGGTGCCTAAAGCTTAAAAAGGGGTTGTTCTTGGGCGCCTCATTGCTGAGACTGAAAATAGCTTTTGACAATAACAGACCTTTTGCAAAAAGTTCAGGTTTAACCCTTATCCTGAGCGGCAACTGTCTATGGCGGGACAGTGGGGAGCACAGGGAAGTGTGCGAATCTGAGAGCGCTCAGATCAGCCGGAAGGAAAGGACTTTTCAGTCCTAAGGAGGGATGACGTCAGGATACGTCAAAACGATCTCAAGTTCACACTTCATGTTGGGATAATTAGAAAATATTGCCAATAAAATGCCAAAAATTGTAGTTGATTCAGAATGATTGAATTGTGCTCATGTGTGAAGATATCACCTCTTTCTACCTAGAGTATTAGCTTCAATTGGGCTAACTCTGTAGAATCAAGAATCAAATTCAAATTTGTCGCTGTTGAGTTTCTTCAAGGAAGATATCAATTTCCCTGATATAAAAAGAAGAGGAAAATCCTTAGCTTCATAAAAGCAATTAAGTGAAAAGGTATTGATAAAAGAATGTTACATAGATAAAGATGATTCCTGACAGTTTTGGGCAGTTTGATATCCTGGGCATTTCCCATGATGATCTGTTTGCACTCTTTTTGAACCATGGATCTTTTCTGGGCCCTTTTACATCCTCCTTTATTTTGGAGATGTCCTGACTTTTTCTCTTTTTCGAGGAAGGGTACGTCACAAACTCCTTCATCTTGGAGATGCTCCGATCCTTCTTTCCTTTCTCAGGGATTGGTTCTTGGGTTGAAATCTCTAAATGATAGCAGAAATCAAATATCTTTTAGGGTTTGTCGGTAGGTTCATCGCATCCGCCTTCATCTCGACGGTGATCCGAACTTTCCCTGGAAGGATCCGTCACAAACTCCATCATCTTGGAGATGTTTCAAATCTTCTTTGGCCCCGGAGATCCACTCGCTTAATTCGCCTTCATCTTGACGACAATTGAGAGATCCATTTTGCGGATATTTGATTGCAGCTTAGCTTGGATGACTGAGGATATATGGATTGGGTAGGTTCTTTTTACTGCCCAGGATATTTCCACTGTCTTACCGCCAAAAGAATACTCTTTAAGCATGCGCCATAGCTATGATCAATATCAGCTCACTCATGGCTTTTCAACATCATTGAATTTTCCTCTGCCGATCATATCGAAGATTTTTCTTCATCCTCTAGGTTGAACAACAGAATAAGCTTGAATTTAGCTCTTATTTCGCAAGAGTCTTGCTCTTTTGAAAATGATACTGAAGGTAGTTTGAGATAATCCTTTGTGCGATGAAAATTTTGAAATCAACAATGACTTTTGATAGCAAATTGGCAACGTATTCTAGAAAAAGCCTTGACGAAGGTCGCTTGACATCGAGCCGACACACCCATGACAAAATTCTCCTCTCTTTTTCCCCAAAAAGAGAGACTCAGGCTTAAGCCCTTACCTGAATGGGAAGTTGGAAATACTCCTCTCTTCCCTGAAAGAGGAGGTGTTTGCAAAACGGAACTTTCGAAGAGAAATTAAGTTTTCGTCAAAACTCCCTATCTCTAGGCTTCTCTTATGGAAAGGTGGCCGAAAAACAAAGTTGAAAGTATCACAGAGGAACGAGTCTATCACACTCTCCCTAGAAGAGGGTCCTCTGTGAAGGAGTTGGCCAAAGATGATAAAACAGGGGCCACAAAAGAAACGAGCTTCCGTCGAAGCTCTCCCCGGAAAAAGGGTTCTCTCGTGTAAAGTTGGTTGTTGTTTTGCAAACTGTTCGCGAAGAAAACGAGTCCCTTCAAACTCTCCCTGGAAGAGGGTCCTTGCGAACGAAAGATGGTTGCATGCGAAAAGAACGAGCTCCCTCGAACTCTCCCTGAAGAGGGTCCTTCGCAAGAAAAGATTGATTTTTGATGAAATGATAACCCCAAGGTTGAAATTGAGAATTTATAGTTTGAAATGATGATGTTTGGTTAGCACAAAGGCTGAACCTGGATGGCTGACTGATTAGTCAGCCCAACACTAGCACGAGCGCTAGATGTACCAGCACTGGATTTAAAAAAGAAAGCCCCAGTACGAGCGCTGGGTTTTGAAAAACGCACACCAGTATGAGCACTGGATGGTTTAATAGGAGAATTTGAAAATGAGACCGACATTCAAAGATACTTGAGAATTAAGCGAGAATGATTGCTGGTATTTCAGGATTATCCCTTATCCTGAAGGGGAAGTTCAAGGAGGAACTTTTGAGAAAATAAGGATATACAAAAGCGAAAATCCAAGTCGGAACTCGGTTTTTCAAATATAAGAAATGAGTGAAAACCGAGTTTGAAAACTCGGATTCTCAATCCAACAATTTTGTCCAACACGAGCATTGGATTCAAAAGAAAATTCAAGTAGGAACTTGAGACTTCAAATGATATATAAAAGGAAAAACCCGACTCGGAACCCGGATCTTTAAAAATAATGATAAAAAATGGAAGAACCCGAGTTTTGGAAAACTCGAATCTTCAAGGGTACGATCGGTTCCAACACGAGCGTTGAATCCGATAGGAAGTTCTTGTCAGAACTCGAAACTTCGGACTATATATAAAAGGAAAAACCCGAGTCGGAACCCGAATCTTTAAAATAATAATAAAAACGGAAGAACCCGAGTTTTGGAAAACTCGAATCTTCAAGGGTACGATCGGTTCCAACATGAGCGTTGAATCCGATAGGAAGTCCGAGTCGGAACTCGAGACTTCAAGCGATATATAAAAAAGGAAAACCCGAGTCGGAACCCGGATCTTTAAAATAATGATAAAAACATAAGAACCCGAGTTTTGGAAAACTCGAATCTTCAAGGGTACGATTGGTTCCAACACGGGCGTTGAATCCGATAGGAAGTCCGAGTCGGAACTCGAAACTTCGGACGATATATAAAAAGGAAAAACCCGAGTCGGAACCCGGATCTTTAAAATAATGATAAAAATGGAAGAACCTTGGAAAACTCGAATCTTCAAGGGTACGATTGGTTCCAACATGAGCGTTGAATCCGATAGGAAGTCCGAGTCGGAACTCGAAACTTCAAATGATATATAAATATAAAAAGGGAAAACCCGAGTCGGAACCCGGATTTTTTTTAAAAATAATGATAAAAAATGGAAGAACCCAAGTTTTGGAAAACTTGAATCTTCAAGGGTACGATCGGTTCCCACACAAGCGTTGAATCCGATAGGAAGTTCGAGTCTGAACTCGAAACTTCAAATGATATATAAAAAAGGAAAACCCGAGTCGGAACCTGGATCTTTAAAATAGTGATAAAAACATAAGAATCCGAGTTTTGGAAAACTCGAATCTTCAAGGGTACGATTGGTTCGAACACGGGCGTTGAATCCGATAGGAAGTCCGAGTCGGAACTCGAAACTTCGGACGATATATAAAAAGGAAAAACCCGAGTCGGAACCCGGATCTTTAAAATAATGATAAAAACGGAAGAACCCGAGTTTTGGAAAACTCGAATCTTCAAGGGTACGATCGGTTCCAACATGTGCGTTGAATCCGATAGGAAGTCCGAGTCGGAACTCGAAACTTCAAATGATATATAAATATAAAAAGGGAAAACCCGAGTCGGAACCCGGATTTTTTTTAAAAATAATGATAAAAAATGGAAGAACCCAAGTTTTGGAAAACTTGAATCTTCAAGGGTACGATCGGTTCCCACACGAGCGTTGAATCCGATAGGAAGTTCGAGTCTGAACTCGAAACTTCAAATGATATATAAATATAAAAAGGGAAAACCCGAGTCGGAACCCGGATTTTTTTAAAAATAAAAATGAAAACAAAAAACAAAAACAAAAACCTGAGTCAGAACTCAGACGGGAAGGAAATAATTTCTACCCAAGAGTCGGAACTTGAAGGATTGACAGAAGCATGAGTAGATTTTGATGATGAAGATGAGGGATTTATTCGAGATCCTAGGCCTAAGGTTCGAACGGCTTCAGGATCTCTTCCTATCCTAAAGGAGTATGGAATAAAATTTGATGAGAATTGAAGAATTTTTTTTTGGGGGATAATCCAGATTTATCCCTTAATTTGAAGAAGAATAAAATTTATGAACATGGGGAGGAATTTAAATAGATTTATTTGGAAATTTGTTTTTGGAAAAGAATTCTCATGGGTAGCAACAATGCTCCTATGAGGGGTATCAGGATTATCCCTTATCCTGAATGGGAAAAGAATAGAATTTAAGAAAAATTTAAATGAAGAGAAATTGATATAAATTTAGAAAATCAAATGAAGGTTGATAAAACTTGTTATTTACAAAAGAATCCTCATAGGTAGCACTATCGCTCCTGCGAGGGGTTTCAGGATCATCCCTTATCCTGAATGGAAAGAAGAATAGAATTTAAAGAGTTTTAATGAAAAGAAACTGATATAAATCTAGAAAATCAACAAAGATTAATAAAACTTGTATTTACAAAAGAATCCTCATAGGTAGCGTCGTGGCTCCTACGAGGGGTTTGAGGATTATCCCTTATCCTGAATGGGAGCACCTCGGACAACGAGGGTCAGGTTTTTTCCTTAACCTGAAAGGGCTAAAAAAGGAAGATTTAGAAAATACCTCATGGGAAAGAGGCATCAGGTTTATCCCTTAACCTGAAAGGGCTAAAAAAGGAAGATTTAGAAAATACCTCATGGGAAAGAGGCATCAGGTTTATCCCTTAACCTGAAAGGGTTAAAAAAGGAAGATTTAGAAAATACCTCATGGGAAAGAGGCATCAGGTTTATCCCTTAACCTGAAAGGGTTGAAGAATAAAAATTGATAGATTTTAATGACATTGATGAAAACTTGACAAAATTGATAAAGATAATGAACTGACGAAAATTTGATTAAACTGAAGATGAAATGAATGCAACTAATAAAGATAACAAGATTAACTGAAAAATTGAGAAGATTTTTTTTTGAAAAAGAGTTTGTCTGATCCTGCCTGCACGTGGGATCTTTAAAGGAAAATGTTTATTTAAGTGAAAAATCATTTTTGGGAAGAAAATCCACTGCAAGAAGAATGATCAGTGCGAGGACTGATCCTTCGAATCAACATGAGAGATCATCATGAGGGTCAATTTTTGAAGGCAATGATTTTGAAATCTAATTTTTGAAAAAGAAGATCAACAACAGATCCGATTTCTAAAAATGACAGTTCAAAATTGATAATAAGATCAACACAAGGGTTGATCGTTGAAGGTAAAGCTTAAAAACCAATGTTGGAAGATAAGGCCAACACAGGGTCGATATTTGAATATAATGATTTAAAACCCATTTTTGGAAGATAAGACCAATGCAATGATTGATCTTTGAATATGATGATTTATAACCTATTTTAAAAGATAAGAACGACGCCAGGGTTGATCTTTGAAAAGTTTTGAGATCAATTTTGGAGGATAAGACCAACGCAAGGGTTGATCTTTTGAATAAAAAGATTTGAAATCCATTTTGGAAGATAAGGGTTGATCTATAAAGATTTGAAATCCATTTTGAAAGATAAGACCAACACAAAGGTTGATCTTTGAATTAAAGATTTAAAATCCATTTTGAAAGATAAGATCAACACAAGGATTGATCTTTGAAAAGTTTAAAATTCATTTTGGAAGATAAGACCAACACAAGGGTTGATCTTTCAATATAATGGTTTGAAAAACTTATTTTTGAAGACATGATCAATACGAGGGTTGATTTTTTGTCAAAGGTTAGACCGAGGAATATTTGAACTCCTTGGTCATAACGAAGATTTTTTTTTTTTTTTTTAAATTTCATGATTTTTGAAAAAGCCCTCATAGGCAATATCATTTCTCTCATGAATGATGTCAGGATTGTCTCGCATTCCGAAAAGAACAAGAATTTAAATGCCCCAGTATGGCAAAAGAAGAAAGTATTTGAATACCAAAGATATAAAGAAAACTTGACATTTCATTGATAAGTAAAGGTTTGATGACAAAAACTAAATATTTACAAGAACTTTTTTTTTTTTAAAAGGAAAAGATCTATAGAAGGCTGAACCGACTTGCCCCTACAAGACAACTAACAAAAAGAGACGAAAGCAGGAAACTTTGGCTTTATCAATTCTTCGGGTGATCCGGAAGAGTCTAGGTTGGAACTGCAGGTTGCTCCCCTCCTTCATCTGGTACCAAAATTTCTTTGTCGATGAAATCCTGTATGATGTTTTTGAGGACGAAGCAATGCTCTGTATCGTGCCCCCTTACTTGATGAAATTCGCAAAAACACTCTTTCCATTTTCCCATGGTGACTGAAGGATCAACTCCCCTGGGAAGCTTGATCATATCTTCTGTGAGCAGGTATTCGAGAACCTCCTCGACTGGCTGACCTAAAGGGGAAAACTGGCGATCATAACTCCAGCAAACATGGTTTATCTCCTTTGGCTTGCCTGATTTTTGTCGAGAGCCGTCCCTTTCCTGAGAGCTGAACTGAGCATGCTTGGTTAGGGGAATCGGGCACTTTTCTTCTTCGTCTTCAACAAAAAGATTCCTATCAATGCAGTCTTGAATAACATTTTTGAAAACAAAGCAATGATCAGTGTCATGTCCTGTTGTCCGATGGAATTTGCAGAATTGGTTCTTGTATTTTCCCAAGATAGTGGAAGGACTTGTGGCTTTTGGGAGCCTGACTAGTCTCTTGGTCAACATGTATTCAAGAACTTTATCCAGCGGCTCATCCAAGGGAGTGAAATCTCGGTTACTACTCCAATCTTTACGCTTTAGCTTTTCCTGATTCTTCTCCTTCTGCGGAGGATTGGATTGAAGTGGTTCATCTTGGTTTCTGCTGAACTTTCCCTTCTGGTTCCTAGATGACTCCAAATTGCTGTTTTGATTGCCTGGATTGCCTTTGTTGCCACTCCTGCTGATTTTAGAACTTCCTGCACTGCCATCGTTGTGCTTGCTTGTTCGGAAAGTGACAGGTGTCTCTTCCTTGGTGGGAGCTTTTCCAAAACTGGCTTCAGCCTGCTCGGATAATATCTCAACCATCATCTTTTTGAACAACCGATATATGACAGGATCAATCTCATTCTGGCTGTCCTGACCTCCTTCTCTGGCAAACCTCTGAGAGTCCATTTCTCAATTCTTGCTTCTAACTGGTGCGGTCTTTGATCTCAGTCTGGACCACCCGTTAATACAAAAATGCTTTTTCTGTAGGACAAAATGGGACCCTTTTAGAAAGATTTTGGAGGAAACTTTGATAAAGAAATCAAGTTGATAAAGAGACATCCCACTACTAGGGATTGAGCCCGTACGAGAGGTATGACAATTGAATTATTTTCCCATGAGAAGAAATAAATAATTTAGAAAAGGACATCTCTTGATGAAAGAGATTTTTGTTACAAAATAGATTTAGAAGATATGTAGAAGAAAATTTTAGAATAGATGGTAAATTTTGAAAAAATTGGAAAAATTGCAGGCAGGATCAGAAAGAATTTAAAGAAATCAAGAAAGGAAAAGAAAAATACACCTGGGGTTTCTGAAGAGAAGGAAAATTTTGGATAATATGCCCAGGGTTTTGGAAAGGTTTGATATATATATATAAGAAAATATGAGAGACATTGCATAACTAAAATCATATCAACAAAGATGTGCACACAACATTCCCTAAAGCTGACTCTATATGCAATATTTGAAATGGTTGATAGGACCTTAATCCTAACTCTAAGATTTATATCATCTGATTCCAATCAAGGTACGCCGATATACTCAAGCCGAAGCTCGAAGTACGTGGCATATAAGATATCTCTTCGGTTCTAAGGTAAGGGCTTCCAAACATCCTTGAGCACCTACCGATATACCTCGGACTATGGCCCTTAGGTACGTGGTAGGGGGGCGCAAACCCAAATAAGTGGTCCAGTTGTGAGGCTCTCTCCCAAACTATGGTTCAGTGAGACAGCCCAGCAACGTGAAGACCGGGACAATATAGGTAGGGATGTTTTCAAAATATGATCAACATGCAATAAAATCAGAAGGCTCTAATGCAAGTCCTAAAGAGATAGATTTAAATAAGAAGAAGCATACACTTGCATACATTGTTTTGCATTCAATCCCTAGAATTGAGGAGAGTTGTATTTAAGACCTAAGTCGAATGTGAGCATAGAATAATCTCCTCAATATAGTCCTACCAAACCATACTTAGATCCTATATGCAATGATGTCAGCTTAGGACAAAATCTAGGTTTCCTAAGGTTTGCATGAAAATGTAGTTGACATATGTTAGAATAAAGACTTAGATTATATAAAGGTAAAGCAAAGGCACAAATTCGACCGGACGAAGACGAGTCCCATCACGGTCGCCAACTTCTGTGATCATGCAAAATTTTTCCTCTTGTTCCTCTTTTCCTTCTCTTTTCCTTTCTAGCCTCTATTTCCCTTTTTAAAGGGGAAAATAAAAGACAGAGAAGAAGAGAAAAAAAGAAAAAGGAAGAAGGGAGAGGAACTCTTTTGCAAGGTCTCATTTGACCAAAGAAATATTTTGAAAAATCACTCGCCTCCGTTTTGAAAATTTTGCGGGAAAATGGAGAGACGGGATTCGCTCATCGGTACGAGGTTCAACCGTTCCTGGCGCCTTTACCAGGGGTAATCGAACCAAGGATCGAATTTATGCCTTTTTGCTTTGCTAAAACATTATCTAAGTATTTATTTTAAGTCCTAAATGCATATTGAATCATGCTTGTGCAATGATTTTGAACTTGAGAAGAATGCATATTTTAGAAGTACTTCAGAAAATTTGAGAATTTCCAAGTGATTTTGGGAATAAATTTTGAAAATATCCTTTAAGAAACGGCCCGAAAATTCAGAAATTGACTTAAAATTTATTGAAGAATATTATAAATCGCAACAACGATTTTCTAAAAGAAGCGATAAATCGCAATATCGTAAATCGCAGAATGATTTACTAAAAGTCATTGTAAATCGCACAATGATTTATGAAAAGACATGGTAAATCGCAATAGCGATTTACTGAAGGATGTCACCAATCAGATGACGATTTTTGAAATTCAAGAATTTGAAATGAATTTGAAAGCATTGAAATTGAAGATCTGAAAATTGAACTCAAAGTCAAGTTTTTTAGAATTTGTGGTTAGAATTGATTTAAGAATCAAGATTGGGGTTTTGAGAGAAATAAGAAATAAATTTCAAAGTTGGAATGTAAAATTCAAAGATAGAAAAATAAAATTGAAAATTGGGAATCAAAAATGGGTATTTGGAATGGGATTTAAAGTTAGAGGGAATCAAAAATGAAATTTAGGAAATAAGATTGAATTTATGAAGTAGAATGAAATAATGACTTGAAATTTAGGAATGGAAAACATCTTTTGAAAACTATTCCAAAATTCACTTGGAAATTTGAAAATGGCTTCAAAGAGGTGGAAAATGCTGATACAATTCTATCTTAAATGATGAATGCATTAGGTTACGAAAAGCATATTTCATTCTTTAAGTGAATTGAAATAAGATTGAAGATATAATACATTTCTGACTATGGCCATAAAATGTATTATATAATAATCGTATTTAAATTCATTTAAAGAATAAAATACATTTTGGTGCCTTTATAGGGTTTAAAATAAAATTAACTCTCAATGTATCCTGACTATGGCCATTGATATATGTTTTGAGTTGATTTTAAATTAAACACTGATAAAGGAGGAAAATATTTAGAAAGACATGATGATTTTTTGAAAGAGATCCAGTGTGGACCCAATGTTATTCCATAAAAGATGAAAACCCTAAGTTTTGTTCACATTTTGACTATGGCCATAAATGCAAATCATCAACTTAGGATTTAATCACCTTTTATTAGAATGGTGCTCGTGCCATTCGTGTTTCACCATAGTGTTATTGAAAATGAAGATAAAAATGCAACACATTGATCATGAGAAATGAAAAGTTAAACTATATGCTCATTCATTCTAAACTAAGCATAAAGTAAACTTCTCATTAATTGATTTATTACAATCTTTGAACTGATACAACAATTTGAAAAGGAAATAACAAAACAGAAAATCCTGCAAAATGAGCAAACTTGTTAGGAATAAGTGTAGGCTTTTATGGATTGTCCCTCAATTATTGAAAAATTGAAGGATACATCCAAAATTAGCCTTTTATGCCTCAGAGATAAAGAAAAATAAACAAAATAAACACATATGATGCATGATTTTGTGAAGACATTTGAAAGGCATTTTTGGATAGATGGGAATCTTAAACAACTGAAGTTTAGCTTAAAATAAATTCATGGACTTACAGCTTAGTAAGAAAGCACTCTCTTTTTATGGAATATCAAAATCATTTCTGAAACTAGAGTTATGATCAAAACATCAGAGAATTAATTTCAAAAACAAGAAATTGGATTTTAACAGACAGGTTTCAGTAAACAGGATGTTACACAGATTAAACAGATTTGATTTCTCCCAAGTTTGATGAAAAAGTTGCTCAATTCAATCAAAAAACCAACCCAATTTACAGAATTGAAAAATCAATTTTGGTTTGAAAATGGCGACTTCGAGAAGTCATTGTTTTTAAACAGGAAATGAGCCTGTTACAGAATTTGAAATTATGTAACCAGTCTCGGTTTTTATCAGACTTGAGATATCAAACGATCGTAGAAAGTTATAAAACTTTCCAGATATAAACTAGACACCTAGAGGAAGAGAACCCTTTTTACGGATTTGGAAAATGATCTTCCGTTGGGGAGATATGACTCTTACAAAATGAACTAAAAACTGTGTCACTTCAATAAGGCCGACTGATAGGGGTCTGGTTTTAGATCCAAATGGGGTATCAAATGATTATATAAATTGCTGAACATTTACAGGATAAAACTAGACTTCATAACAAAAACACCACTTTTTACTGATTTGGAATCCGATCTCTGGTTAGGGAGATTTAGCCCTGACAAGTTGGTCCTGATTCGGATAGCGATTTACAGCGATTTGTATCACAAATCGCTGTAGTGTTTAGCGATAAACACTACAAATCGCTATAGCGATGTCTGTCAACACTAAAAATCGCTGTGGATCTCGTTAGAGACCCAAAAATACTATAAATCGTAGTTAAAAGACCGGACAACACTATAAATCGTTGTAGGGGTCGTTGGAGACCCGAAAACACTACAAATCATAGTTTAAAAGACCAGACAACACTATAAATCGTTGTGGGGCTTGTTGGAGACCCAAAAATACTATAAATCGTAGTAGGGACTCATTGAAGACCCTAAAAATTGTAACCATGATTTACTGGAATATGTTGTCAACCAAATGGCGATTTGTTGAAGGGGTGCTACAGCAGTCATGATATGGGGGTCAAAATCAGGACATATGCAAAATCTGGATACAGCGTGCTGGTATATAATCAAAATAAAATAGCAAACGACCATGAAAAATTCTGAAAATTTACAAGGACGAACTAGACATGTAAACAAAGATAACCCATTTACAGAATTGAAAAATGATCTCCCGTTAGGGAAATAAAATTATGACAAAATGGATCAAAATCTGGGTCGTTAAAATGACACAGGGTGACAGGGTTGTGGTTTTTGATCCGAAACAGGTATGAAAACACCATAGAAATCACTGAAATTTGGTATGGACAAACTAGATTGAATTTAAAAAAACAAATCTTTTTACAGATTTAAAATATCTTCTCTGGTTAGGGAGAAATCACTTTCGTAAGTTGATCCTGCTTCTGCTAAAATTGTGATGGTGCAAAATAACAGGTTCTGAATCTCAATTTTTAAAGTGGGTTAAACAAACTCAGAATGATCTGATTTTTGGTGGAGAGCATGAAGACATATGCATGAAGTTTCAGTAAAAAATTCAAGTTAAAATGAGCTCTGGTTATATACAAATTGATAGATATAAAATGCACCAGAATTCAAAGTATAATCTAGAGAAAAAAAAAAAAACTGAACATGATGAAAGCAAACTGCACATCCGTAGATGTTCAAAGATGAGATCTAATGCCTTAAAACATGAATGCATGCATGGATGATGAAAAATTAAGACAAAGAATGCATTAAAAGAAAACAAAAATGGCTGAGACACAAATCTAACTCATTGTAGCCCATTTGAAAGAAGGATTTGATCTAAAAAGATCAAATCACTTTAATTCTTTTGGCTCAATCAAAATATATGAAACAAAGATTAAAAATGCAGCAAATAGGAAGATGAAAACTCAGATTCTAATCTATTAATCATGATATGACAAGAAATTTTAAGGGAATACAGGAGGAATACTCACCTTGGCTGAAGGGGTCTGAAAGAAAGGGTTGGGAGCTTCTCCAAACTTACGTAAACTCAAAGTGAAGAGGAAAGATGAGAGAGAGAGAGAGATGATCCCCCAATCGCTGAATGCCTTTTTTTTTATCATTTTTTTCCTCCTCCTTTTCCTGCATATTTTCTGCTCTTTTTCTTCCTTCTTTTATGCTTCTTTTCCTCCTTCTTTCCTCCCGTTTTTCTTCCTTTGTTTCCTCCTCCTTTTCTTCCCATTTTTCTGGAGGGTCTTACGGCTGAGGCAGTATCAGGCGACCTTTCTTAGAAAAAATATTTTTATAATTTTAAAGGGTTTAAAATCTAAGTTAAATAGAATATAAAGGAGAATTTTAAAAATAACGAATTAAAAAGGAGGTTTTTGCAAAATGATGGTTGTTTTCAAAAGATTTTTCTGAAAATGGGCTCTTTGAGCTAAAAGAGGCTTTTAAAAAGGAGGTTTCTAAAATCGATTTGTATTACTTTTTTTTTTTCTCTTTTTTGTATATTTTTTTTTGTGTTTTTGAAATAAAACTTTAAAAACTAAAGGGAAATAAAGGGGTTTACAACTATTTTTTTTTGTATTTTTGAGAAATATTTACAACATTTTGAAAAATTTGGGGTGTTCACACTTGGATTCCAGACTTCGAATCCAATTCCATTTAGGATTCCAGATTTTAGATCCAACTCCATTTTTTATTCAGACTTCGGATCCAATTCCATTTAGGATTCCAGATTTCGGATCCAACTCCATTTTGGATTCCAGACTTTAGATCCAATTCCATTTAGGATTCCAGATTTTGGATCCAACTCCATTTTGGATTCCAGACTTCGAATCCAATTTCATTTAGGATTCAGACTTCGGATTCAAATTCCATCTTGGATTCCAGATTTTAAATCCAATTCTATTCCCAACTTCAGATTTCAAAACCAAATTCCATTTTCAGATCACATATGGACTTCTTAAATCCAATTTTATTTTCAAATTCCGTTTGGATTTCTTAAATCTAAAACTCTATTTTGACTTCAAACTTTAAATCTGGAATTCAATTTCATTTGAAGTTTCATCTCTACTTCGAAATCCAGATTCAAAATTCAAATTCAAAGTCCATTTTTGACTTTGGAACTTCATTTTTTTCTATCTCAGCTTCAAATCCCCCTTTCTCTTCATTCTTTTCAAAATTCTAGACTTATTTTCCCAAACTCTGATTATTTCAAAACTTAGAACTTTAAATATCTTTTCTGATCTATCTCCAGTTCTAAGTTAGATTCAACTTTCAAAAATCATTTCTTCACTCTATTATCACATTTATTTCAGAATCACTTGGAAAATCCCAAATTTCCAAATCATTTTTCTCAAAAGAGCATACATCCTTGCATTTGCACAAGCATGATTCTCTGTGCATCCTTAGACTTAGAATAAATTCTTAGATAATATTTAGGCAAAGCAAAAAGGCATAAATTTGATCCTTGGTTCGATTACCCATGGTAAATGCGCCAGGAACGGTCGAACCTCGTACCGACCAGCGAATCCCGTCTCTCCATTTTTCCCGTAAATTTTCAAAACGGAGGCGAGTAATTTTAAAACATTTTCAAAATTTTGGTCAGATGAGACCTTGCAAAAAAAGTTCCTCTCTTCTTCTTTTTCTCATTCTCTCTTCTTTTCTATCTTTTTATTTCCCTTCAAAAAGAGAATAGAGGCTAGAAAGGAAAAGAGAAAGGAAAAGAGGAACGAGAGGAAAATTTTTGCATGATCACAGGATTTGGCGACCGTGATGGGACTCGTCTTCGTCTGGTTGAATTTGTGCCTTTGGCTTTGCTTTGATATTATCTAAGTCATTATTCTTCAAATGTCAGCTTCATTTCCATGCAAACCTTAGGAGCCTAGACTATGTCCTAAGCTGACATAAAGCATATAGGATTTAAGTATGGTTTGGTAGGACTATATTGAGGAGATCTATTCATGCTCACCTAGACTTAGGTCTAAAATACAACTCTCCTCAATTCTAGGGATTGAATGCAAACAATGTATGCAAGTGTATGCTTCTATTCATTTAAATTCTATTTCTTTTAGGACTTGCATTAGAGCTTTTCTGGTTTTATTGCATGTTGAGCATGTTTTGAAAATATCCCTACCTATATTGTCTCGGTCTTCACGTTGCTTGGCTGTCTCACTGAACCATAGTTTGGGAGAGAGCCTCACAACTGGACCACTTATTTGGGTTAGTGCCCTCTACCACGTACCTAAGGGCCATAGTCTGAGGTATATCAGTAGGTGCTCAAGGATGTTGGGATGCCATTACCTTAGAACCAGAGAAAT
The DNA here is from genome assembly GCF_984573655.1 of Nuphar pumila. Taxonomy (NCBI): domain Eukaryota; kingdom Viridiplantae; phylum Streptophyta; class Magnoliopsida; order Nymphaeales; family Nymphaeaceae; genus Nuphar; species Nuphar pumila. The sequence goes on along the minus strand of NC_143256.1, from coordinate 64,675,494 downwards.
AATTTTATGCCACGTACTTCGAGCTTTGGCTTGGGTATATCAACGTACCTTGATTGGAATCAGATGAACTGAACCATAGAGTTAGGATTAAGGTCCTATAAACCATTTCAAATATTGCATTTAGAGTCAGCCTTTAGGGAGTGCTGTGAGCGCATCCTTGTTTGTGCAGCTTTGGTTATGCGATGTTTCTCGTATTTTCTTATATATATATATCAAACCTTTTCAAAAACCCTCGGTATATTATTCAAAATTTCCTCTTATTTTCAGAAACCCAGGTGTATATTTTTCCTCTACCTACATTCTTTTCTCTTTTGTGTCAAATTTTCTTTATAAACCCTAAAAATCCATTTTCTAAATTCCCTTGATTTTTCAAAAATTTTCAGGATTTTTGTCTATTCTCTTTTTCTTCAAAAGTCTATCTGTAAGTCCTACATTCTATCTAATTCTCCTCATTATTCTTTGCCCCAGTATTATTCCGATGGTGTCCAATTCCCTCAATGATGTCTTTCCTAGAGATTATGTCTTCTATCAGATAAGGGATGGATCCCCAGATCATCGGGTTATCCAGACTCATTCCTTCTTCCCCCGGTGGTATTGTTCTTGGTTCGCCACCTTCTCGCGTATGTTCCCAGACCACTTGGATGACTGTGGATTGGAGATGGCGTCAGCAGTGGGCAAGCAAACCATCAACGAAAGTTTGATTCAGGCTATGGCAGAATGGTGGAATCCGCATACCTGCACATTTTGGTTTCCATGGGGAGAAATGACTCTACTAATGGACGAATTCAGTGACATCATGAGATTGCCAGAGCTAGCTGGTCAGCCAGATAATCCGGTCAAGCAGCAGTTCCTGATCAACATCAAGGGGGTAGATGTTTGAGAAGCATTAGCCAGAGCAACAGGGAGCAAATCTTGGCCTCTCACTAAGATCAATGGAAGTCAGTTCATCGACCTGTTTGGGCTTTATCGCAAATACAGAGCTTACGAAGAAGTTGACACCTTGTCCCGAGCAGCGAAAGACAGAGTTCAGAATGCCATGGTCCTATGTACAGTGAGATTAGCGTTCTTTCAAGATGGTCACAATTACATTGATGTAAGAGTTGCCCAACTCTTTCAAAGATGGGGAAGCAAGCAGATTCGTCGACTTTCAGTTTCCATGGCAACCCTAACAATTCTCTATAGAGGCTTAGCTCGTTTTGCCCTTAGAGAGACCATTCTGGTAGAAGGATGCACTTATGCCCTGCAGTCATGGTTCCTGCGACATGTGACATCAAAGGCCAGTTCTTTCAGGTTCAACAGCAAGATGCTGAAGACACAATCCAGTGTCAAGTTTTGATCGAGAGTCTGCATCCAAAGGAGACTGTTTGGGATTATTTCAACCGGCAGGAGTCAGTTCCTCGCTACACTTACGCCTGATGCGGTATAGATTGATGGGACCCTTATTCTGTGTCGATTATCAGCCCGAGAGGTGTCTTAGACAATTTTCGCAGTGGCAAGTTCGAGCCAGCACTCATTTCCCGACAGGTCACATGCCAGAATTCGATCTACAGTCAGATCAGTGGTCTGGTGCATACCACGCGGCCAAATACACTTAGAACTCCTTTATTTTTCTGTCTATATTTCCAGGACCCAATGTATCTTCTGAATATCGAGAGTGGTAGCAAACTGTTTGCCCACCTTATCTTTGTCTTTGAATTTATCATCAATAAAGTTCAACTTTTGTTCTATTAAAAAGCTTTTTGGGCCAAATTTTATTCTTTTATTTGTTTTATAGCATAAATGGTCACGATTCTCATGACAACCTCATCCCTAGTGATGGGACATTCTTTCTATTCTTCTTCAAATATCTTTTATCATGGTTGACGACCTCGCCTAGGTAACAAGGCACATTTTTTCAGTTGTCATGAGTGATGCAATTGTCACAAATCTTTTGACGACCTAATCTCTGGTGATGGGATACTCCTTTTTATTTTCTACCATATCCTGTATTCTCTTCTCAAAATGTTGTTTTGAAAAAGTTTATTCCTCGCTCTAACCATTCCCTTATTAACAAACATGAAAGCATTGGCATTGTCAGAATGGTTCAAACAAGGACTGGGAAAGAAACAACTCCTCAGCATAGTGACAACGAGATCAAAGCAATGGACTCTCCCAAGTCAGCCAGAGGACAGAGTCAGTACAAGGGAGATGATATCGATCCCACCATATATGGTTTGTTTCAGAAAATGATGGCAAGAATGATGTCAGAACAAGTTGAGGCCAGTCTGAAAAAGGTTGTTCCAAAAAGCAAACTGAAGAAGAAGGTTGTGAAAAAGCAAGTCAAGATTATCAGGAAAAAGGTCCAGCCTGACACCACTTCTGAGGATTCAAAATCAGCAGAGGAAAAGTCAGAGGAGGAAGAACAGTTTGTCTATAGTCAGAATCCTCCACGGCAGTTTGAAAAGAACATTGCAGAACCTGAATTTGTGAACAAGCCCACTCCAGTTGAGGATCCGGTGCACGCACAGTTAAAGAAAATGACTCGAGCAATCAAAGATATCTAGGCCAAGAGAAAAGGAAAGCAAACCTATTATGGCAAAGATTTCTATAATGACCTAGACGGGGATGACAATCTTGAAAATCTCCCTCGAAAATTCCTCAAGTTTGATGAAACGGGCAATCCAAAAGCCCATTTGGCCACGTTCTATGCAGAGTTTGGCCGTTTCAGGAAAGATAACAGGGCATTATTCATTTGCTTCCCCCGCAGTCTAGAAGGAGTGGTGGCCAGGTGGTATACAGATCATATCAACCCTATCGAACTACGAGAGTTCGATAAAGTCGTGAACTTGTTCATCGAGCGCTTCATGTTCAATGTTGAGGCCTCACCAACTCTCAACCATTTATACAATCTGAAGCAGAATGAGAATGAAAGAGTTGGAGAATTCATCCACAGGTGGAGAAGCACCTGTAACAAAATGAAGGTTCCCATTCCAGAGAAGCATGCCTTGCAGATCATCCTAAATAACTTTGCTCAGCCTCTAAGGAATCTCATCTCTACATCTCCTGCGAAATCATTCATTAAGTTGATTGAGAGAGACGAATGGCTCAAAACAGGATTGGACAACGACCTTTATGAAGGTACCCGTTTGTCTAAGGTAACCCTGAGCAAAAAAAGAAGGCACATGTTGCTTACTCCACAAAATTTTCAGGCAGTAGCAGCAACGCTAGCAGCAAGAAAAATAAGAAGAACTGCCACAAAGACTCAGGAAGCTCCAGGGCTGTGTTATCGTCGAGAAATTTGCGTCTTCCCTTCCTTGCGGGAGAGAGAGGAAAATGTTTCCACGAGTCAAACTTGACCAGAGTGTTTGGAAATTGTTTTGAAATACTCGCCTCCGTTTTTAAAAATAGCGGGAAAATCCATGGGATGGGGCTCGACTTGTCGGTACGAGGTTCGACCGTTCCTGCCGCCTTTAACAGGGGTAATCGAACCAAGGACAAAAAATGTGCTTGACTTAGGTAAATCATCGAAATTGTGTTATATCCTAAATGCACAGAGAATTCAGGCATGTGCTATGAAATTTTGTAAAATGTAGGTTAGAAAACATGATGTATGCTCAGAAAATGCTTTGGAGTTGGAAAAGTCTTTCTCAATCAAAAGATGGAAATCAATTTTTCAGAAAATTCTGATAAAAGGATTTGAAATCTCAAGAAAATTTATGAAGCTTTGGAAAAATCATGAATGGATGAAAATCTTGGGAAAGTAGAGAGAATTCTTGAGAAAACCTTTGAAGATGAACTATTTGTCAAGGAAAACTCCAATTTTGAAAACTTTCTTTAGAAAATGATTGGAAAATCATAGGAAAACTCTTTGGAGAAGGAAAATCAAAACTCAGGAAATTGAAATCCTGCGAATATTGACCTTGAAATATTTGAAAATCGATTTTGATTCTTGAGAAAGATGAGAAATTCCTTCGGAAAATGAATCTTAAGAAAAGAATATTTTTCAAGGAAAATCATGGGAAACTTGATTTTGGAAATCCAACTTTGAAGATTTTCTGAATTTCTTGAGGAATCGATTTCCATAGAATGAAAATTTCTTAAGAAAAGCTTGAGAAATGCAGGCGATTTCATGATGCAAATGGCTTGAATGGGTGAATGCCCTTTTGAGAAAACATCTTTTCAGGAAAATATGCAATTTTAGAATTAAACTAAAGTAATATTACCACATATTCTGACTATGGCCGTAAATATGTTTATAATTTACTTAGTCAATTCTAAAATATTTTGTAAAACCTTGAAGATATGCAGTGAAATTTTGGAAGATAGCCTAAGAGTGTAGGCTCGATGTGACTAGTAGAAAGATGCTGAATCTAGGTTTCGTCCATATTTCGACTAGGGCCGTAAATATGGACTCCATCGAGTTCATCAACTCCCTAAGAGTTGGTGCACGTGCCATTCATGTGCATTCATAGTGATTTTCCAAATAAGATGTATGAATCAAAGAATCAGGATATTGCAGGAACTCAAACTATATGATATGCATCCTAATCTAAGCGAAAAAATAAATATTATTCCAAATTTACATTTGATTGTTACATTTCTGACATAAAGCAAAATAAAATAAATAAGAAAAAAGAAAAAAAAATAAAGCTAATAGAAGCCACATCTTCCGATCCTTCCTGCAAATGAGAGTTGGCACAGAAAATATGCCATACAACCGAGAGATTGAAAATCTCATGTTGATGACAATATAAAAGGGATTACATATGAACTATAACGGAAATACACTATTTGATGAAGATGTAATGAACAGGATATATGTGAAAGTACCTAAAGGCCATACTTGGGATAAATAAAGAACATATGCATATAAGAGTCTAAATACTCATGATATGAGATGAAGATAGATGCCATAATATAACATGTTTGAATCGATGAAATGGATACACATGTGAAAGATGACAATATCTACAAATAATGGGTGTAACATACAAGAAGATGGTCACTTTACAGTGATTGAATATAAGGTGACAACATGATTTTCAGAAATATATATATTGCTAATATTATGTATATAGAATATGTGCATGGACAATAATGTCATTAAGCTGAGGTTGAATGACACTATGGCGATGGCTATAGGGTGGTCAAGGGGTGTTGGGGCATGGTAACATGCTGGCAGGTATCCAGCAAATAATTGAAACGTGTTACATAATATACTGTTGGAGTGTCCAGCAGTGTATTCATAATAGGCCAATGAAAGTCAGACATCATGCTGGGGAATGAGAAGATTCGTAGCAGATATACAAAGAAATGTATTTTGTGAAAGGGTTTTAACAAAGATTTAACAAAATACGTTTGTAAGGCATTTTCAGCAACTATTAATGAAACTCTCGCAAAGAGACCTACAACAGAAAAAGCACATCAGACATAGCAACAAAAGAGCATTTATGTAAATCAGAAATTTTGCAATAAATTGATGCAGAACGTATGCAGAACAATGTAGGAAAAATTTGCAGATCTTGGATATTACCAGCTAGTATGTTCTGTAAAATTTCAACTTCTGGGTGAAATGAAGAAGGAAGACCATCTTATAAAGGGATGACATGTTGTATTTATGCCTAAATCACGAATTTCAGCCCTCCAGCAACTGGAGATATCAGCTCCAATAAACAGCATATGGATTATGTTACAAGTGATAGGGCCAATACAGAAAATGAAGCCATAACCGGCTTATGCTAAAACACAACATTGTTGTATATAGCATGGTCTACTGATATCTGTAATTAGTGGTAAAACTTTGATGAGATGAGCTCCTGGAAACTGAGAAATATGAGGTATCGCAATATACAGACACCATTACTGATTAATGCAATGTACAATAAGACTTCATAAAGAATAAAGATTTAGATTCATGTCGGATTTAGATGTTGAGCCCAGGTTACTGGCGCTATTTCTGTACGATGGATCCATAAGGATATCGTTTATGCAGTTTTGCTACAGATTGATCAAACTACTACATTTGAGAATTCAGTAAATGCAAAAAAGTTAGAAAATATCCTTGTTAATGGTAAAACCCAAAGAATAAAACGAAGAAAATGTTGGAAGATGTCAAGACCAGAGGACAACGTCACTTAAAATCTTATTCCCTGCACATACAGGGACTGACTAAAACGACATTTCTAAGAAAGAAAAAAAAGATTTTGTAACCTTCCTGAAATGCAGCATGAGATGACCCATAGGGGAGCAGGAAAAACCTTGAATAATAAAAAAATGACATCCGAAAGAGGGTCTGTGACACTGAAATAGTTCATAAAAAAAATGATATGAAAAAAATCTATTCTTCAGAGAGATCGGTGATGCTATGGTGGGAGCATCATCGATCTTTAACGTATGCAGCAACCCAAAAAGTAAATATCATCCTCTAACACGATGGATTTACTGTATGCATAAAACGAATAGAATGACTAAGTAACAGAAACGCAAATATGGTAGAGGTTTCTCACCTATTCACCCAGACTGAATGCTCTCCGACTGCGGGTCCCTGACGATGTCTTGCTTGAGGATGAGTAGACTCGATGGATTTCAAGAAAGGTAGTAAATCTCCAGCAAGTGCTTCTAGTTCGATAGACCCTCCTGGGTCATTAGGTTAAAGGGGTGACAGCCGTGAGGGGGGAAAGAGAGTCGTGGGTATTCCCCTGCTGGAAGGAGGGAAGAAGGGTAATCAAAACGGGTTCCAGCGATAAGAGGGGGGAAGAGGCAATCGGGGTCGGCCTCCTGCTAGCCGAGATGCAGAGAGGCGATTAAGGGGCAATGGCTGATGGAGTTGCCGATCCTGCTAGGAGAGGAAAAAAAAACGATAAAGGGGATTGAGAGCTAGTTTCCAGAGAAGTCGCAGACTGGCCTCCTCCTTTTCCCTTTTTTTTAAAAAAAAAGCGCAAATTGGGGCCTTTTAATGAACGACCTCCCTTTTCTCCACAAAATCCGATCTTTTTCCCCCTTTTCAACCGGTTTTGATAATCTTTATAAACAAAATTTTGAAATATTTTGAAATGTTCGCCGTTTTGAGAGGGGGACAACTCCTTTTCTCAAGAGGAATTTTGAAAACTTAGGTAAAAATGGAACTTTGGTTAGGGTTTCACGGTGGCTCCTTTTTGGGGGCTGAAAAGTAATAATAATAAAAAAAAAGTAAGAGAAAATGAGTAAAAAAACATATTTTGTTTCATTTTTTTAAGGTGGTGCCACCTCAACCGGATTTGAAAACCTTTTGAAAGTAAAAAAAAAATGTTTTTCTTGGCAAGGAGCTTTAGTGAGGCGCCACCTATGTGTGGGCCCACTAATTATTTTATTAAAATAGCTAAAATTGAAAATTAAATTAGAGAAAGAGTTTTATAAATTGGTGCCACATCAGGGTGGGCATTGTTTTGAAAATAAGAGGAATATTTGAGAATTTGAGTGTGACACCGCTTCAAGGCGGGTCCCACGTCATTTATTTGAAATAAAAACAAAAATAAATCCTTTTTGGTATTTTTTTATAACAGTAGGCTAATTTAGAAAACATGAAGTAAAATTTGGCTTGATTTCAAAACTTAGAAGAAAATGGTTCTTCAGGGCAAAATAACAAGATACAAAAAAATTCAAAGCCCTTTTGCAAAAGTTTGAAATAAAGCCTTCTAAATTTAAAATTGTGTCCCCTTCATTCCAACCGATGAAATTTTAAAATCAATATCAAAATGTCCAGATTGTTTTCTTGAGAAAGCTTTTGTAATTCAGAGTCCCAGGGGTAAAATGGTAAGAATTGGCAATTTTGAAAACCCAGGGTTTGGAAATCAATTTTGAAAAGAGTTAAAACTCGAATCTGGATTGAGGATTTTGAAATCGAGAGTTCTGGACCTCGAAGTGACATGTTGTGCCATGAAATGATATGAAATGCTCATGCGATGATATGCAAAAGCCATGTCTCATGAAGTGCCATTCTGACTCAGAAATTGGAAATTCTAGCTTTTTGTCGAGAATAGGATTTTGAAAATTTGCAGTTGAAGATATTTCTGAGCCTAAATATAGAAATTTCAAGACTTAGGAATGAAATTTTGAACTTTCTACAAGGTCTAAACTTAGAAATTGACTATTTTGCCCTTCAGTGATCTCGGAGAACCAAGAGATGATGATTGATGGAGATGTCAGGGAGGTGAGTGAAAATTTGGAGTGTTTACAGATGCCCCTCTTTGTTACTAAGCCGACTTGTGGCCGAGCTTAGTGGCAAAGAAAAACACACCAAATTTGGGCTATATAAATTGCCCCAATTAGAAGGATCTGACTGGGTATAGAGGTATTAGCTTGGTGAAGATGGTAGATATGAAATGGAAAATTAAGAGAGATTGATTCGCTCTGTGGCGGTGGATTTCAGGTTTTTGCCCTTAACCTGGATGAGACAGAAAATACCTCGTATGGAACGAAGCTTAGGTTTGACCCTTAACCTGATTAGGGAACAAAATATCTCATCAAAATGAGGCCCAGGTTTGTACCCTTATCCTGATTGGGCGGAAAATGAAATATCTCATCAAAGGAGGCTCAGGTTTGTACCCTTATTCTGATTGGGCGAAAAATGGAATACCTCATCAAAGGAGGCTCAGGTTTGTACCCTTATCCTGATTGGGCGGAAAATAGAATACCTCAGCAAAGGAGGCTCAGGTTTATACCCTTATCCTAATCAGGCGGAAAATGAAATACCTCATCAAAGGAGGCTCAGGTTTGTACCCTTATCCTGATCGGGCAGAAAATGAAATACCTCATCAAAGGAGGCTCAAGTTTGTACCCTTATCCTGATTGGGCAGAAAATGGATGGAGTCCTCGAAAGAAGAGACCACGATGGAACCTTCGGATTTTGCACAATAAATCCGACAAGGGTTTTGCAAAAGGAGGGAAAATGGGGTCCCTAAAGCTTGAAAAGGGATTGATATTGGGTGCCTCATTTCTGAGACTAAATTAGCTTTTGAATTGACCTTTTGCGAGAAAATGATTGGTGGTTTGACCTCGAACCGAAATGGGACTGTCTATGGTTGGACAGTGGGGACACAGAGAAGTGTGCGAATCTGAGAGCTCACACTCTCAAATTATAAAAAGAAGGAAAGGAATCAAGTCCTTAAGAGGGATTGGTGTCAGGATGTATCGAAAATGAACATCAAGCTCTCACTTCATGTCAGGATATCTAGAAGATATTGTCAAAATGTTGAGAATTTTGTTGTTGATTCAAACTATTTGAAAATGATGCATATTGTTGCAAAGATATTCATTCTACCTGAAGTATTACCTCCAAACGAGATTGACTTCATAGAATCAAGATTTGGAATCCAAATTGCTTGCAATTGACCTTCTTCAAAGAAGCTATCAATTTCCTTGATATGAACAGGTGTGAACACCCCAAAAATTTCAAAATATTATAAATATTCCTTTTTTGCCCCTAACCCCATTTTCTAGGTAATTGAGTCACTTTTAAATCTAAATTCTATTTTATTTCTCAATTTTTTCTGAAATTAAATTCATTTTATATATCTGACTCAATTTTGGATCCGGATCCAGATAAAAGATCCAAATCTGAGCTTCGTTGTCCAATTTTTAAATCAAATTCTCAAAAATTACCAAAATAACCTTTTAAAAGGCTCAGACAGTTCATCTGGTAACCGTTTGGATCCATCGCGTTATATTCCTCGATTTGAGGTTTAAAACTCGAATATTTTCTCAAAACTTGGGTCCAAACCCATTTTCTGAAGAAATTTCTCCAAAATAGCCTTAAAAACCCTCTTTTGTAAATATTTCTCAAAAATACAAAAAAAATAGTTTTAAATCTTTGTTTTCTCGTAAATTTTAGGATTTTATTTCAAAAATATAAAAAAATTATAGAAAATGAAGAAAAGAACAATATATATATATATATATATATATATATAGAAAAGAAAAAATAGTTTTTTGAAAGCCTCTTTCTGAAGAACCACTTTTTAGAAAATCGGGTAAGGACGCCCCCCCCCCCCCCCCCCGCTTTGTTAAAATCTTGAAATTAAGGGCCCCTTTTGCGAAAATGTCCTTTTAGGGTTTCTTTGAATATCCTTCGCAGAGAAGGAGTCGGAGACCGCCTCTCTCTCCCTCTCTCTCTCTCCCCTCCATGGCCATGCCCTCTCTTTCTCCGCCCTCCATCACTAACGGCCTTCACTTTCCATCCACCCTTGATCCCCCGGCAAACCCCCCAGAAGCTTCTTCTCCCCCTCTCGCCCGAACCCTCCATGGCAAACCCCATGTGCAACCTCTCCATCGCCCTCCGGAAGCACCCATGTGCCTCCAACCCCCCGCTTCCTCCTTCCTCAACCCTCCATCATCCGATCCTCCACGCTCTCTCCTCTATCTATCGCTAACAAACTCCTTTTCGATTCTCCCTTCTTTTCCTATTTAACAAACCTTTTCTTCCTCCTTCATTTCCACCGTTTTTCACCCCACCATTATCCCTTCTTCCTTCTTTTCGATCCACTCTTCCTCTGATTTCTTCCCCTCCTTCTTCCCGATTTCCTTTTTGTGTATCATCCCTTCTTCGTTGATCATCCCTGTCTCCCATCAGCACCAGTTTTCTTTTTCTTCAGTTTTTGCAAAGTCACGCTGAAGAAGGATCTCTTGCTGCAAAAAGTGCCTCCTCTGCAGTTACTTGAAAGAAACTATATCCCCTGCAAAAGCAGGTAAGAACCCCTCTTCCGGTTTTGATTTACTATAGATACCTTCTTCCTTTCATTTTCTTATTTTACATTGTTTCAATATAAGCCACATAGATAGTGTTGATCTGTATATAACAGTGTCAGCCTATACATGGCGATATCAATGGGATTTTATATCCCAACACGCTTTCGTTTCCCCTTTTTTTTACATATTTATCTCGCATATCGTATGTAATTGTCATTATAGATTTCCTTTTAATTTTTCTTTTCCCTGTTATTTCGATTTCCCTTTTGGCTTTTGATTCTTTGTTTATATCCTAATCTTCTTCTTTAAATTTCATTTTTCTATTTACATCGTGATATCCCCTTTTGATATTAGACTTACACTTTTCATATTATATATATATCTGCTTAATCCTCTTTTGAATATTTGTTCATAATCGATCTCTCATCTCGGTAGTAGCTGATGGTCATTTCGACTGTATCTCGATTATTTTGTTCATTATACTGGGTTTGCTTTGATTATATTTCCTTTTTTTTATTTACTTCATTAAATTGCAGATACCTATTGTTATCGTCGCAAAATTTTTCCCCGTCTTCCCTTCCTTGTAGAAGAGAGAGGGAAATGCTTTCGCGATTCAAAATTGATCGGATTTTGGAAATTGTTTTTGAAATACTCGCCTCCGTTTTAAAAATTTGCGGGAAAATCCATGGGATGGGGCTCGACCTGTCGGTACGAGGTTCGACCGTTCCTGCCGCCTTTAACAGGGGTAATCGAACCAATGACCAAAATTGTGCTTGACTTAGTGAAATTACCGAAATCGTGTTCTATCCTAAATGCACAGAGAATTCATGCATGTGCTATGAGAATTTTGGAAAATGTAAATTGGAAAATATGATGTATGCTTAGAAAACATTTAGAGTTGAAAAGCATTTCTCAGGAAAAAGATGGAAATCAATCTCTCAGGAAAACTCAGACGAAGAAGGTTTGAAATCTCGAGAAAGTTTATAAAGAGTTGGAAAATATTGAAGAGATGAGAATCTCGAGAAAATCTTGAGAAAGTTTATAAAGACTTAGAAAAATGAGAATCTCAGGACAATTTTGAGAAAACTTAGAAAGACTTGGAAAACCATGAGGAAATGAGAATCTTGAGAAAGTTTATAAAGACTTAGAAAAATGAGAATCTCAGGACAATTTTGAGAAAATTTAGAAAGACTTGGAAAACTATGAGGAAATAAGAATCTCAGGAAAACTATAGGAATTCTTGAGAAACTATGAACATTTGAAAAAAGGAAAGCACTTGTTGGGAAAACTCAGACTTTGAGAATTTTCTTAAGAAAAGGATAGAAAATTTATAGGAAAGATTCATTGGAGAAGGAAATTTAGAACTTAGGAAATTGAAATCATGAGGATCTTGTCTTTGAAATGTCTGAAAATCAACTTTGATTCTTGAGAAAGATGAGAAATTCCTTTTGAAAAGAATCTTAAGAAAATAACATTTCCATGGAAAATCATAGGAAAACTTTGATTTGGAAAATCCAACTCTGAATATCATCATAGTTTCTTGAGAAAATCGATTCCATGAAGTGAAAATCTTTTGAGAAAATCATGAGAAAAACGAATGATGCAGAGGATTTGAATGAATGAATGCACTTTGACAAACTTTCTGAAAAATTTGTTGAAAAAAATATGGATTAAGCCAAAGTAAATCCTTCATATATTCTGACTGTGGCCATGAATATGTTCAGAATTTATTTGAGTTAATTCACAATATTTTGAAAACATTGGAAATATGAGGTGCATTTTCAAGATAGCCTAAGAGTGTAGGCTCAATGTGACTGGTAGAGAGAAGATGGATCTGGGTCTCGTCCATATTCCGACTAGGGCCGTGAATATGGATTCCACCGAGTTCATCAACTCTCTAAGAGTTGGTGCACGTGTCATTCGTGTTCATCCACGGTGAATTTTGAAAATTTGAGATATATGCATCATAGAATCAGGATATTACTGAAATCAAACTATATGAGATGCGACCTAATCTAAGCAGTAAAAGTAAATCTTATTCCAAGGTTTACATTGGATTGTTACATTGCATAACATAAAGTAAAAGAAAATTGAAATGGAGCCAAGGAATCAACCTCTTCTAGATTTTCCTGCAAAATGAGAGTTAGTACAAAATAACCAAGAAAAATGGATATATATACTATATACAACGAAAATATTTGAATTTATGATAAGTGATATATGGTAATGAAGATATATTTACAAAAGTAAGAGAAAAGAAAAATATATGCAATAACAAGTACACATGAAGGGATATATATATAGATAAGTATATATACATGTATAATATATATATATATAAGTATATGTATATATATATATATATATATATATACATATATACGCATATATATAGGTAGATATACAATAGATATACATATACATAGATATATATATACATATAATGAGAAAATATATATGTTTAATGGAAATTCCATATAATGGGTAAAACCAGAAATTACAGGTATATACAGTTTCTGTAGGCAATTTCACACAGCCGTATTTTCTAAATTATAATGTTTTTTTCAATAAAAATGGGTATGGAGCTTCTCTATATATCAATAATGAAGTATGCAAAAGATGGCATAGAGATCATGAACGGATATGGATATATTCGTTCATGAACATAGCCGATTATCAAGAATGGGTACTCCTGCAGAAAGGGGAATGAACACACATGGATGACACACCCATGAATATGAATGATGGTGGATATCTACATAGAAAATATCTACATGAATAAGCTATACATGATGTAGATGACTATGCAAAAGCTAATATATGATAATCTACAGAAATTTTAGGCTGAAAGTATGTGGCTGAAAGTCATGAATAAAGACTTTATTCATTTTCCTGTAACCAGCCGAATTACAGTCATTGATGACTTAGGATAACTAAATACAAAATCTGAGATAATAAGATGGGCATCATTCAAATAATGTATACAAGATGTTAGGTAGGCAATGGAATCAACACAAGTGCTTGTAATGAAGGCATGAAGTTACTGTATAAGAAAAATGAATGTAAAACAGGGAGAATAAAACCTTATTTGATATACTGGAGATCAAGATACAACATCCACTGAAATGGCATGAAATTTTATTGAATGACAAACCATCAAAGACAAGAAATGGGCTAAAAGGACTGAAAAATGAAGTAACTAAGAACTTTACTTGAAGACAGCAGGAAGTTTTGTATTTGCAAAAACAGAAAATGACTTGAAAAAGAAAACAAACAGGAAAATGACATGTAAAACAGGAAATTTATTGAATGAAGAAAACAGGAAAGAAAGCAAAATAGGAAAATTGAATGAAGAAACAGGAATTTAATGAACGAATGAAAGAAAAAATTTGTAAATGGAATGACTTGAAACGAAAGCACAACTGGAAATAAAAACAAAACTAGAAATGCAGGAAACAAAACAAATATGAAATTCAAGTAATAAAAGACAGGAAAAATATAACATTGAAACAATCATGGAATTCAGGAGATTATGATGAAATGAAAATTTTTCAAAATAACAAAACAGGAAAACATAAAGAATGAAATGAAAATACATACAGCCATACGTTACCTTGTAAGTCCTCTGTTCCAAACGATCTGTAGAGGGCAAATAAATGTCAGTTTTTTGCTGATGGGCTAAAAAAAAAAAAGGAAAACTGCTGGATGGAGATTCTCTGCAATTGGAGAATTTGAAGGAGATGCAGATGGTGACTGGGCTGAAGTGGAGATGAAAATGGTGTTTCACGCTGGACCTCCTGCTGGCTGGACTGAAGGAAGATGGAGCCTGCTGGATCCTTTACGGCTGGACTGAGAGAAAGGGGGCAGCTGGTTCTCCTGCGGCTGAAGGATGTGCGGCTGGGCTGTGGGCACGCTGAGATGGCTGGGCGGTGGGCAGCAGAGATGGCTGGAAGCTGAAGAAGTTGAAGACCACGTTGGCTGTTGGAGGTGGACAATGATGGGCTCCTGCTGTGTAGCTGCAAGAAATGATGGGCAGCTTGCTGTGATGGACCTCCCTGCGCCTGTGGATGATAGCCTCCCTGTGGTTGGGTTGAAGGAAGATGGAGCCTGCTGGATCCTTTACGGCTGGACTGAGAGAAAGGGGGTAGCTGGTTCTCCTGCGGGTGAAGGATGTGCGGCTGGGCTGTGGGCACGCTGAGATGGCTGGGCGGTGGGCAGCAGAGATGGCTGGAAGCTGAAGAAGTTGAAGACCACGTTGGCTGTTGGAGGTGGACAATGATGGGCTCCTGCTGTGTAGCTGCAAGAAATGATGGGCAGCTTGCTGTGATGGACCTCCCTGCGCCTGTGGATGATAGCCTCCCTGTGGTTGAGTTGAAGGCTAGCTCTAGCAGCTGGGCAGCCTCTCCCTTGAGAAGAAGACCCCTGCACCACCGAAAAAAAAAGAAAATTCAATTGCTCTCCTCCTTCATCGATCCATGGCTGGGTCCTTTAAAGACCTTCAGCCCCTTTCTATAAAAACGTATCTTCTTTTAAGAGCACCGTTATGGTTTTTGAAATTCTTTTAAAACCAATATTTTGAAAATCAAAAGGGGCGCATCTTTTTTTCCAAAATTTTGTTTCATTTACCTAAGTTTTAGGTAAAAATGAATTTTTTTACTTTAGGGAAATTCGGCTGTGCCATTAAGGCTGCCTCTTTCTAAAAAAAAAAAATTTTTATTAAAACAAATAAAATAAAAAGGAAATAAATGAGAGGCTTTTATGGAAAGGCCACCTCAATCCACTTTTAAAATCCTTTTGAAAATAAAGCTTTATTTTGTTTTTGCAAATCTTTTATTTTCAAGTGGGGTGCCACATGTGTGTGGGCCCACTAACTAAAAAAACTAAATAAATACATTAAGAAATTAAAAAGAAGAATTTGCAAATTGGTATGGACTTCGAGTGGGTCCCGCTTGAGAATAAACAACTTACCTGGGAGTCTGAGTATGATGCTAGTTCAAAGGCGGGTCCCGCTCCATTTTTTTTTTGAAGATACGAGATAAAATATTATTTGTTTTTCAAGAATTTGGAAAAATTGGGTTTTTAGGGAAAAAATATGGATAAATGTAAAAACAAAATTTGTAAAGAGATTTAAAATCTTTTGCAAAAAGTTTTGAGATAAAATCTTTAAAATCAATATCCAAATATCCAGATTGTTTTTCTTGAGAAAATTTTTGTAATTCAAAGTCCTGGGGGTAAAATGGGAAAATTTGGTAATTTTGAATACCCAGGGTTTTTAAAAATCAATTTGAAAAAGTTTAAAAATCAAATCTGGATAAACAATTTTGAAAATCAGGAGTTCTGGATCTCAAACTGACATGCTATGCAGTGAAATGATACAATGCTATGCAAAGACATGTTCTATGAAATGCCACTATGAGCTTGGACTTGGAAATTCTAGCTTTTTGTCCAGAAAAAGGATTTTGAAATTTTGCAATTTGAAGATGTCTCTGAACCTAAATATAGAAATTTTGAGGCTCAAGAATGAAATTTAGGACCTTCTGCAAGGTTCAATCTTAGAAAATGACCATTTTGCCCTTTATTGCTTCTAAAGAGATGAAATATGATGATTGAGGGCGATGTCAGGGAAGTGAGTGAAAATTTGGGGTGTTTACACCTACAACATCCATTTATTTTGGTTTGTTTCATAGCATAAAATTCCTAATCAGCATCATATAACTCACATCTCATGTTTAGTGTAGCATCAAGGGTTATACCGATCTGGAATAAGATCTCACTTGGCGGTGGTTTTCGGCATCTCCTCCTCCTAATCGATCAGTGGTTTTCAATGTCTCCACTTCCTGGGCATCGTTTCCTAACATTATCGTTATTCAGATGTACATTGCAGATTTCCTGCTTTTGATCTGTTGATTTTTTCTTTTCTCAATCTGTCGTATGGCTACCTTGACTACTTTGTTTTGCCTTCATTGGCAGTATGCCTTCTGAGCTTGGAAATGTAATCAACATAAAAATATCAAATGTTTATCTTTACAAATTGGTAACCTGCGTTATAAGTTAAATGTATTGAAGCTTTCCCACTTGATTCCAGACAGCATTTCCCTTCAACTGCAGAGGGGAATGTCTGAATAGGGGCATGCTTTCAATCTGAGAGGATTGCTTAATACTGAGAAATTGATTTTCAAAGCTGAAGATTGCATTCTGAGGAACTTTGGGGGACACTGGTAATAGTGTTGTAGTGTATGTTCACCTTGGAGGTACTGCGACAAAGCCACATCCAAAGGAAAGAAAATTTATCATGTTTTATATGTGATCCACTTTTATTTGGGATTCCACACAGGGCTTGGTGGGTGGGCATGCTAGCACTACTTTGTTTTAGATTTGCACTTATTATTTTGTCTTTCCTTCCGTTATATTTGCTCTTGGAGGATCAAAAGCCACCATAGTGCAACCAAATGCTATTATAAAAAGGCTTCATGATATTTTAAATGCCACTTCAATGTTATTCATCAAAGTTTTCTTCTCTATACAACTGATATTTCCATTTGCAGATTAATTCAATACAGTCTTCATCAGATACTCTGGACTTTCCGCAAAAGGTAAGGAAGTGATCTGCAATTAGGCACTTAATTGCTGATTTTGTTCTAAATAATCATTTTACATTCTGAATCTTCTTTGATTTCTGGTTTGCACCTTCGTCAGGTTTCTAATTTCTTTCAGTGATTATCTGTTACCTGTTGAATGTTAATCTCCTATAGGTCAGACCCTACAGCCAAAACCATGCTGGTCATTCCACAATTTGTTGGATCTAATCGCGGGTTTGGTTCGCATGCATCAGTTTCATAGGCTCTGTGGTGGCGTTGCCTACTAAAACTAGCATGTAAAATTTGTTTCAAAAGGACCCCCCCACTAAGACCCCAACCACCTACGTGATTGTATTATTGCTGCCTTAAAGATTTGGAGACTTTGTTGTTGCGGTTTCACCGAGTTGGACTGCTTCCAACAGTGCCATTTTGGTCTTCATTAGTTATATGAAGCCTTACCTGCAATAATTTTGACATTTTTAGTTCAAAATCCCTTGCATCTAAACAATAATGCTATTTTGAGAACACACTTTACTTGAAATCTGAAGGACAGGTGAGCTTCGTGTTGAACTTTATTTCTGATATCCGGGATAATTTCTAGTCCAGGTTGAAGATGAATGATAGTTTCGGAGATATGGTGATTCATTGGTATATGACGCAAAATGTGCTAAGGGGTAGAAGCATCAGAGACGAGTAAAAGAGTTAAATCCATAACTCTATGATAGATCATTTGACAAGCAGAAAATAACAAAACGGCTGGACTTTGAGAAATTCTCAAATGTCTGTATGTTCTACAGACATGTAGACGTCAGGCATAACTGATGGTGAGGCAACCTGCGTAGATCCAACCCGGTCTCATTTTTTCCTTTTTCTTCTTTTTGCAGGTTCAACTAAACTGATGGCTTAGAGGTTCTAGTATTATCCAAATATACATTGGAACCACATTAGGCTGGCGTTTGCAGAACCCATTCTCTCATTCTTGTATTCGTATAGTTTGTTACCTTGTTCTTTCTGGTTGGCTCATGTGATCTACGTAATGATTGAACTGTCCGAGAACTTGCAGAAAAGGAAGGTTTCGTTCAATAATTTTAACTGGTTCAAAGTTATGTTGGTAAAGATCAAGGTTTGTTGATCCACGCTTTTTTTTATTAGGTGACTCATTTTAAATGTCTGATTTTGGTGTGACTTTAGAGCTATTGCTGCCATGCATGCTGCAACTGCTATATCCTTCTTCATAGGACTGGACCGACATAAAGGCACACCCATATAATTATTACCATTACTTCATAGCAGAAATCTGTTGTGTAGCACCTCGCACTGGGTTCGTTAGACTTGCTACTGAAATTTAGGCCCCAACTCTAAGACTGAATATGTCAGTCCTTTTGATTTAATGTTCATATGTTCTGCATTCACAGTATCGTGTACCCAAAGACGGATTGCAATATAAGTTAAATCACTCACGGATTGCAATATAAGTTAAATCACTCTTCGACAGAGTTCTTGTGATAGATTAGTTTTTGTTTTTGTTACTTTAAGTTGAACATAGGTACTGTGGTAAGTAAAAGTTAAATACTTACTGATTTTTGCCACTCACAATCCGAAGTAATTGGTGCTCAACATTTTGTATAAAGTTGATTGTGTATGAATTGATATTTGAGGGGCTCTAAACAAAAAAAAGAAAAAGAAAAGTACAACAATTCCATGTTATTCCTGCCTTTCTCAAGTTTAAAGGTTGGTTGATCGAAATGGCTCACAGGTGAGGCAAGCTCTTCTCAAAATTTTGATTTCAACTATAGCTATTGGGATGTGTTGTTATCTAGAGTTACAGGGTCATGTTAAGTGAAGCTGCTGTCCAAACTATTTACACAAATAGTTGATGATCGTCTTGCATAAACCCATAATCTTATTATTTCCTGATATTGCAGGTTTTCGGATGGTCATATCCCGCTGCAGAGGCTGAGTTGCCGTGGGAAAGCCGGATTAATACTATCGAAGGTGTTTTCTATAATAAAGTAAACACCAGGATCGGTTTCTGGAGGCTGTGCATCATGCATAACAGTTACAGGTCAAAAGGCCTCACACATGGGGCAGTCAAATGCATAACCATGATAAATAGCCTTGCTTTTATGCCTCAAAGTCATGATGAAGTTGATTGTCCTCAGCATCTCACTCCTTGCGATAAGGAGTCAAAGGAACTGTCATATTTTTATAAGTGATGAAGCCTAGGAGCCCTAGATCAGAGGGCTCGTGACTGATAGTCTTCACCAGGTTCTCATCTTGATCACACAGGCGTAAATTTATGCTGGTATGGAATGTTTAAAGAAGTTGAAATTTTACATAATTTTGATAAAGTTTCATGTTACAATGTTCAAATCGTACAGTTGTTTACATTCTTTCATTAAAAATGGTTATCAATGGTGTGCACCTTTATTCATATCATGCTATTATGCAATTTCTCTTTTGCTTTGACATGATACTTACTTGTAAGCCTTTGTGTTATGTGTCTATCAAGTTTTGTGTCTATTAGAATTCTTGCAATTTTGTTCGCCTGAGATATATTCTCTCTGCAATGCAAATTGATGTTGTCAAACTGGATCGAGCACCCCACTGGAACCGCAGCCTGGCATTATTCACGACATGAGGGTTTCTTTTTCATCTATAACATAGCAATCCTTGTTCTCCAAGGCTAAATGTTGAAGGGAAAATTATTTCTTGTTTCTATGCCTAAACAGACTCTCATTGCGCATTAATAGTGCTACCGAACCACAAGGCTAGAGGGGGTCCACAAATCTCCTCTTTTTTGGTAAACTAAGCCAGGTGGTTGGAGTTGATCACCTGGTAGTCCATCACAGCCCCCACTTAGTCATCACATATTCACTCTACATCCATGTTACATATATATATATATATATATATATATAGATATAGATATAGATATTTATACACATACATATATATACATACATATATGAATACATTAATGGTTACCCTTCTTTGGATCATTAATACAGTTTCATTGGGTATTAAGCTCAAGGTAGGTATATGAATGTCTCATCATTTGCATCTTTGAAATCAATATGATATGTGCAATTTTCCTCCATTTTCATACTAATCAGGTGTTTTGCAGGGAATATATGGAAAATATCATTACTTGGAGTTGTAAATTCAATTTTATATATTGTAATAAGTTAGGTCTTAATGAGAATTTACATTTCCAGCTTTTAGATAGAATGAATAAGCATATAAATATCATTTGTTGCATCATTTTCCTTCATTTCAAAATTTCACAATGGTGAAACACGGATGACACGTGCACCATTTCGTAAGAGGTAATTAATCCTAAGTTGATGATTTACATCAATGGCCATAGTCAGGATGTAAACAAAACTTAGGATTTTTATCTTTTATAAAATAACACTGAATCCACACTGGGTCCTTTTCAAAATTCAACGTATTTTCCTTAAATATTTTCCTCTTTTATCAGAGTTTAGTCTAAAATTGATTCAATACATATATCAATGGCCATAGTCAAGATATATTGAGAATTAATTTTATTTCAAACTCTATAAAAGCACTGAAATGTATTTTATTCTTCATTTGAGTTTAGATATGATTATTATATAATACATTCAATGACCATAGTCAGGAGTGTATTATATCATTAATCTTATTTACATTCATTTAAAGAATGAAATATGATTTTCAAATCCAATTTCAAAATTATTTAAATTCATTCATCATTTAGGATAGAATTGCATCATATTTTCAAAATTCCTTTCAAAAATCCAAGTGATCTCAAATATCTTTCTTCAAATCTCTATTTTACATTCATTCTTCTATCTTATTTCAAAGATTTAAATTTCGATTTCAAAGTCCAATTTGACTTTGAGATTTCAAAACTCAAATTTATATTCAAAATTCCATTTCCAAATTCAAGTCCAAATTCAAAGTTCAATTTAACTTTGAGATCTCTGATTCATCTTCTGGTTCTAAATTCAAACTTCAAATTCAAAGTCCAAATTGACTTTGAAATTCATTTGTATATTCAAAATTCAATTTATAAATTTCAAATCAAATTTCAAAGTTCCATTCAATTTTGGAATTCTAAATTCATTTTCAAGATTCAAATTCAAAATTCAAAAATTCAACTCAATATCTCAAATTCAATTTCAAAGTTCAAATTAAACTTTGAAATCTTTGATTCATCTTCTAAATCTAAAAACTTCAGAAATCCAATTCTAAAATTAGAATTCATTTAGGATTCAGAGTTCAATTTCACTTTGGATCTCAGACTTCAGATCCATTTCCATTTTAGGATCTAAAATCCAACTTCACCTTGGATCTCAGACTTCAGATCCAAAATCCCTTTTAAGATCCAGAATCCAATCTCATCTTGGATCTCAGACCTTAGATCCAATTCCATTTTAGGATCCAGAATCCAATTTCACTTTGGATCTCCGACTTCAGATCCAATTCTATTTTAGGATCCAGAATCCAATTTCACTTTGGATCTCAGACTTCAGATCCAATTCCATTTTAGGATCGAGAATCCAATTCCACTTTGGATCTTAGACTTCAGATCCAAATTCTATTTCGAATCAAATTCTATCTTGGATCTCAGATTTCATATTCGAACTCCATTTTAGGATTCAGACTTTGGATTCAAATTCCATCTTTATATCCAGATTTTAAATCCAATTCCACTTTCAAATCCCATCTGGACTTCTTAAATCTATTTCTATTTTTAAAAAAAAATCATTTGGATTGCTCAAGTCCAAATTCCATCATGATTTCCAACCTTAAAATCTAGAATTCAATTTCACTTTAAATATTCATTTCTTCTCTTAAATCCAAGTCTAAAATTCAATTTCAAAGTCCATTTCTGACTTTGAAATCTCCTATTCTTTTCCTTTTATCTCAGCTTCAAATCATTCTCTCTCAAAATCAAGATTTATTCTTTCAACTCTGATTACTTCAAAGACTTAGAACTTCTCTGATCTATCTCAAGTTCTAAGTTAGATTTAATCATTCAGAAATCTTTTCTCAAGTTCATCTCAGAAAACTTGGAAATTTTCAAAACATTTTCTCAAAAGAGCATACATCCTTGCATTGCACAAGCATGATTCTTTGTGCATTTAGACTTTAGGATAAATCCTTAGATAATCTTTTAGCAAAGCAAAAAGGCATAAATTCGATCCTTGGTTCGATTACCCCTGGTAAAGGCGCCAGGAACGGTTGAACCTCGTACCGACAAGCGAATCCCGTCTCTCCATTTTCCCGCAATATTTCAAAATGAAGCCGAGTAATTTTTTAAATATTTTCAAATCAAGGTCAAGTGAGACCCCGCAAAAGAGTTCCTCTCTCTTTTCTTTTCTTTTCTCTTCTCTCTTTTTTTCTGTCTTTTCATTTTCTCCCTTCAAAAAGGAGGAAATAGAGTTTGAAAAAGGAAAAAGAGATGGAAGAGAGAGAAACCACAAGAGAGGAAAAATTTTGCGATGATCACAAATTTGGCGACCGTGATGGGACAAGCGTCTCCGTCCGATCGAATTTGTGCTTTTTTTGCTTTGCCTCTATATTATCTAAGTCTTTATTCTTCAAATGTCAGCTTCATTTTTATGCAAACCTTAGGAGCCTAGATTTTGTCCTAAAGCTGACATAATTGCATATAGGATCTAAGTATGGTTTGGTAGGACCATATTGAGGAGATTATTCCATGTTCACATTAGACTTAGGTCTTAAATACAACTTTCCTCAATTCTAGGGATTGAATGCAAACAATATATGCAAGTGTATGCTTCTTTTCATTTAAATCTATCTCTTTAGGACTTGCATTAAAGCTTTCTGGTTTTATTGTATGTTGAACATGTTTTTGAAAACCTCCCTACCTATATTGTCCTGGTCTTCACATTGTTGGGTTGTCTCACTGAACCATAGTTCGGGAGAGAGCCTCACAACTGGACCACCTATTTGGGTTCACGCCCCCCTACCACGTACCTAAGGGCCATAGTCCGAGGTATATCGGTAGGTGCTCAAGGATGTTGGGAAGTCATTACCTTAGAACCAAGGAAATATTTTATGCCACATACTTCGAGCTTCAGCTTGAGTATATCAGCATACCTTGATTGGAATCAGATGATCTAAATCTTAGAATTAGGATTAAGGTCCTATCAGCCATTTCAAATATTGCATTTAGAGTCGGCTTTAGGGAGTGTTGTTTGTGCATCCTTGTGTGTATATCTGTGATTGTATGATATTTTATATCTTATATTTTCCAAAACCCTAGGCATGTATTATTCAAAATTTCCTCTTTTTAAAACCCAAGTGTATTTTCTTTTTCTTCTGATTTCTTCAAATTCTTTTTTATCCTGCCTGCTATTTTTCAAAATTTTAAATCCTTGTCATCTATTTTCAAAATTCGTTTTCTACCATCATGAGAGAAATGATATTACCTATGAGGATTTTCAAAATCATAAAATCTCGAAAATTTCTGCAAAAGTCTTCATGATCACCAAAAGTTCAATATTTTGATCTAATCTTTTTTGAAATGAACTATCACGTTGATTTTCCTTTTTTCAAATTGGGTTTTAAAACCATTATCTTCAAAATCATCCCTCGTGTTGGTTTTCTTTTTCAAAATTGGTTTCGAACCACTATCTTCAAAATCAAACCTCATGATGATCTCTCATGATGATTCCCCTTTTTAAGGGTCAGCTCTCATGCTAATCATCGTTCTCATGAATGATTTCTCACTAATCTTTTAAAATAAATATTTTTTCTTTCAAGATCACATATGCAGGCAGGATCAAAAAAACTCCTTTTTCTCAAATCTTATAAATTTTCAGTTAATTTTGATATCCTTATCAGTTTCATTCATTTTATTCATATTTTTATCAAGTTTACATCAATTTTATCAAGTTTTATCAATTTCTCCTCAATTCTATTAAATTTTATCAAATCTTTACCCTTTCAGGTTAAGGGATAAACCTGATGCCTCCTTCCCATGAGGTATTCTTTATTCTTCCCCCTCAGGTTAAGGGATAAACCTGACCCTCGTTGTCCAAGGTTTTCCCATTCAGGATAAGGGATAATCCTGAGACCCCTCGTAGGAGCAATGACGCTACTTATGAGGATTCATTTGTAAATACAAGTTTCTCTTCATTTATTTTCCTATGAGCAATGACACTACCTATGATTTTCTAAATTTATATAAATTTTTCTTCATTTATTTTCCTTAAATTCTATTCTTTTCCCCATTCAGGATAAGGGAAAATCCTGAGACCCCTCACAGAAGCAACAAGGCTATTTGTGAGAATTCTTTTTCAAAAAAAAATTATAAATTTTTTTCCCACTTTTTATAAATTTTATTCTTTTCCCCTTTCAGATTAAGGGATAAACCTGAACCTCGACATTCGAGGTATTCTTTTCCCACTTAGGATAAGGGATAATCCTGAGATCACTCATAGGAGCAACAATGCTACTTGTGAGAATTCTTTTACAAAATAAATCAATTTTCTTAAAATTTTCTCCATTTTTTCTTCCATCAAATTCTATATCCTTCTATCTTCTCAAGTTTTATTTTTTCTTTTCCCCGTTCAGGATAAGGGGTTAATCCTGAAAATTGGATCGCATACAGCTAACTGTGCTGGTCCATCTAAATCATAGATCATAAATCTTAAATCTTGTCATATCCCTTCTAAATTCAAGTCTCAAGTTAACCTCTTCACAAAATTTTCTTTCCCTTTTAGGTTAAGGGATAAACCTGAATCATTTTTCCTAAATTCTCATCAAATGTATATTTCTTTCCCTTTCAGGTTAAGGGATAAACCTGAATCATTTTTTTTCTAAAATCCCATCAAAATGTCTATTCTATTTCCCCTTCAGGATAAGGGATAATCCTGAAACCCCGACAATCATTCCTGCTTTGATCTCTAAATATCTAAAGAATGTCGGTTTCCTTTCCGACTCTCAGTTGGAAAACCCGGTGCTCGCACTGGTTATTTTGCTAAATTTTCAAATCTAAAGATCAAGTTCATTCATAAAAATCAGTCCTCGTGCTGTTTGTCTTTCAGAAAGTCTCAATCTTAAATCAAAGGTCGTTAAATGAAATGTCTCAGCTACTTCACTGGTCGTTAAATGAAAGGTCCCAGCTACTTCACTGGTCGTTAAATGAAATGTCCCAGCTACTTCGCTGGCCGTTAAATGAAATGTCCCAGCTACTTCGCTAGTCGTTAAATGAAATGTCCCAGCTACTTCGTTGGTCATTAAATGAAATGTCCCAGCTACTTCGCTGGTCGTTAAATGAAATGTCCCAACTACTTCATTGGTCATTAAATGAAATGTCCCAGCTACTTCGCTGGTCGTTAAATGAAATGTCCCAGCTACTTCGTTGGTCGTTAAATGAAATGTCCCAGCTACTTCGCTGGTCTTTAAATGAAAGGTCCCAGCTACTTCGCTGGTCGTTAAATGAAATGTCTCAGCTACTTCGTTGGTCGTTAAATGAAATGTCCAAGCTACTTCGTTGGTCGTTAAATGAAAGGTCCCAGCTACTTCACTGGTTGTTAAATGAAATGTCCCAGCTACTTCGCTGGCCGTTAAATGAAATGTCCCAGCTACTTCGCTGGTCGTTAAATGAAATGTCCCAGCTACTTCGCTGGTCATTAAATGAAATGTCTCATCTACTTCGCTGGTCGTTAAATGAAATGTCCCAGTTCTCACTAGTCGTTAAATGAAAGGTTCCAGCTCTTTCGCTGGTCGTTAAATGAAAGGTCCCAGTTTACTGGTCAGAATGTCCAAAATCATAGATTCAGCTCAATGTCACATCAAAATCTATATTGAGTGATTATTTCATAAAGGATCCTCGAAAACTTTGCCAATACGCTAAAAATATTTGTTGATTCTAATATCCTTACTGCACAAAAAAAAAGAAAAAAAGAACTACCTCAGATTACCTCTAGTATTCTTTCCAAAAAGGTGAAACTTTTTGCGAAAAAGAGGTAAAATTCAAATCTTTTCCTGTTGATCAACCAAAAGGATGTAAGAAATGCCCTTGATATGATCAGTGAAAGAAATATTCAATGACGTTGAAAAGCTAGAAGCGAATTGATATTGATCATGGCTATGACACATGTTTAAAGATGATTTTCTGGCAATCAGACAGTGGAAATATCCTGAGCTATAAAAGAATCCACTCAATCCGTATCTCCTTATCCATTCAAGCTGCAATCAAATATCTGCAAAAAGAATCTCTCAACTGTCGTCAAGATGAAGACAAATATGTGAGCAAGACCCTCGGGTCCAAAGAAGATTTGGATCATCTCCGAGATGAAGGAGTTAGTGAAGGATCCTTCCAGGGAAAGTTCAGATCACCGTCAAGATGAAGGCGAGTGTGATGAACCTACCGACAAACCCTAAATGATATTTGATTTCTGCTATCATCTAAAGACCCTTTGAGCCTATATCATCAATACCTGAGATAAATGAAGGATCGAAACATCTCCAAGGTGAAGGAGTTTGTGACATACCCTTCTTCCGAAAAAGAGAGAAAAGTCAGGACATCTCCAAAATGAAGGATGATGTAAAAAGCCCGAAAAAGTTCAATGACTCAAAAAAAGTGCAAAAAGATTATCATGAGAAAACACTCAGATATCAAACTGCCTAAATTGCCAGAAGTCATCTTTTCTTATGAAAAATATCTTTTATCAATCTCTCTTCACTACTTGCTTTTATGAAATCAAGCATATATCTTCTCTTCTCATATCAGGAAAATAGATAACTTCCTTGAAGAAAATCATCAACGCTAAAATTTTGAATTTGACTCTTAAGACCGAGAAGTTAATATCATTGGAGGAAATACTCTAGGTAGAAGAGAGAACATCTTTTTAAAAGTGCTTGCTTTTAAATTACTTTGAATCAACTACAATTTTTATCACTTTGGCAATATTTTCTAGCTTTCCTGATAAAAAAATAATGACTTGATATCTGTTTTGATACATCTTGGTGTTGTCTTTTCCTTCTTTCGCATAGTCGAAAGAGTTGCCTTCCCTCTTTTCATAAGAGTTGCCTTCTCCGTCTTTTGCTTTGATCGAAAGATTTGCCTTCTCCTTGATAAAAGGATTGCCTTCTCCGTCTTTCGCTTTGATCGAAAGATTCACCTTCTCCTTGATAAAAGGATTGCCTTCTCCGTCTTTTGCTTTGATCGAAAGATTCGCCTTCTCCTTGATAAAAAGATTGCCTTCTCTGTCTTTCGCTTTGATCGAAAGATTCGCCTTCTCCTTGATAAAAAGATTGCTTTCTCCGTCTTTTGCTTTGATTGAATGATTTGCCTTCTCCATGATAAAAGGATCGCCTTCCTCATCTTTCGCTTTGTTGAGAGACTCGCCTTCTCCTTGATAAAAGGATCGCCTTATTCGTCTTTCGCTTTGTCGAGAGACTCGCCTTCTCTTTTCTGAAAGGATTGCCTTATTCATCTTTTGCTTTGATCGAAAGATTTGCCTTCTCCTTGCTAAAAGGATTGCCATCTTCATATTTCGCTTTCACCTTCTCCTATCCAAAGGATTGCCTTCTTCATTTTTCGCCTTATCGAGAGATTCGTCTCCTTGATAAAAGGATCACCTTATTATCTTTCACACCATCGAAAGATTCGCCTCCTGTTACCTTATTCATCGTTCATTTTGTCGAAAGAATTGTCTCACATCTCCTTATTTTCCATCTCTCACATTCCCAGAGGCGTTTCCTCATTCAGTTGAAGTATCTCTTTCTGTCCCATCACGATTTCTTCATTCAAAAATTCCGTATGGTTGTACCCACTCAGGTTAAGGGTCAAACCTGTACTTTTTGCAAGAAGTCATCGATTTCAAAAGCTGATTTAGTCTCAGCAATGAGACACCCATGTTCATCCCTTTTTCAAGCTTTAGGAAACTTTATTTTCTCCTTTCGCAAAACCCCTTTCGAATTTGTTCGTCCAAACTCCGAAGGTCCCATCATGGTTTCTTCGTTCGAGGATTCCATTTGGTCGTCCCCTTCAGGTTAAGGGTTAAGCCTGAACCTCGACCCTCGAGGTATCATCCTTTTTCAGGTTTTGGTTAAACCTGAATCTCGTTCCAACGAGTTTCTCTCCTTTCAACGAGGTGTTTTCTTCCAGTCCCACCATGGTTCTTCCCATCGAGGAATCCATGCTTTGTATATCCCTCCAGGACAGGATCCTACACGAGCTTCATCTCATGAGGCATTCCCTAAAAATGTCCCATCGAGGTCCACTCATATTCCTTTCCCCATCCAGGTTATTTTGATATATCTTCGTCCCATCTAGGTTAAGGGCTAAACCTGACTCGTTCCAAAAGTTGATCTTGTCTCACCCATGAGACTTGATCAAAATTCTTACCTTTCATCATTTCAGGATCTTTGCCCAAAGTCCCATCACAATTTTCTCACTTCTGTTATCTAGTCATATCTTTTTCGAGGATTTTGTCTCTTCAAGGCCATTCAGGATAAGGTATTAAGCCTGAAATCATATCTTCCCAAATAAATTCTTCCACACCCAGTTCAGATCTGCTTACTGGGGCATTTTTTTCAAAATTTGGAGTGTTTTCTTTGCCACTAAGCTCGGCTTTCAACCGGCTAAGTAGCAAAGAGGGGCATCTGTGAACACCCCAAAAATTTCAAAATATTGTAAATATTCCCTTTTTGCCCCTAACCCCATTTTCTAGGTAATTGAGTCGCTTTTAAATCTAAATTCCATTTTATTTCTCAATTTTTTTTGAAATTAAATTCATTTTATATATATGACTCAATTTTGGATCTGGATCCAGATAAAAGATCCAAATCTGAGCTTCGTTGTCCAATTTTTAAATCAAATTCTCAAAAATTACCAAAATAACCTTTTAAAAGGCTCAGACAGTTCATCCGATATCCGTTTGGATTCATCGCATTATATTCCTCGATTTGAGGTTTAAAACTCGAATATTTTCTCAAAACTTGGGTCCAAACCCATTTTCTGAAGAAATTTCTCCAAAATAGCCTTAAAAACCCTCTTTTGTAAATATTTCTCAAAAATACAAAAAAATAGTTTTAAATCTTTGTTTTCTCGTAAATTTTAGGATTTTATTCCAAAAATATCAAAAAAATATAGAAAATGAAGAAAAGAACAATATATATATATATATATAGAAAAGAAAAAATAGTTTTTTGAAAGCCTCTTTCTGAAGAACCACTTTTTAGAAAATCAGGTAAGGACGCCCCCCCCCCCCTGCCGCTTTGTTAAAATCTTGAAATTAAGGGCCCGTTTTGCGAAAATGTCCTTTTAGGGTTTCTTTGAATATCCTTCGCAGAGAAGGAGTCGGAGACCGCCTCTCTCTCTCTCTCCCCTTCATGGCCACGCCCTCTCTTTCTCCGCCCTCCATCACTAACGGCCTTCACTTTCCATCCACCTTTGATCCCCCGGCAAACCTCCCAAAAGCTTCTTCTCCCCCTCTCGCCCGAACCCTCCATGGCAAACCCCATGTGCGACGTCTCCATTGCCCTCCGAAAGCACCCACGTGCCTCCAACCGCCCGCTTCCTCCTTCCTCAACCCTCCATCATCCGATCCTCCACACTCTCTCCTCCATCTATCGCTAACAAACCCCTTTTCGATTCTCCCTTCTTTTCCTATTTAACAAACCTTTTCTTTCTCCTTCATTTCCACCGTTTTTCATCCCACTATTATCCCTTCTTCCTTCTTTTCGATCCACTCTTCCCCTGATTTCTTCCCCTCCTTCTTCCTGATTTCCTTTTTGTGTATCATCCCTTCTTCGTTGATCATCCTTGTCTCCCATCGGCACCAGTTTTCTTTTTCTTCAGTTTTTGCAAAGTCACGCTGAAGAAGGATCTCTTGCTGCAAAAAGTGCCTCCTCTGCAGTTACTTGAAAGAAACTATATCCCCTGCAAAAGCAGGTAAGAACCCCTCTTCCGGTTTCGATTTACTATAGATACCTTCTTCCTTTCGTTTTCTTATTTTACATTGTTTCAATATAAGCCACATAGATAATGCTGATCTGTATATAACAATGTCAGCCTATACATGGCGATATCAATGGGATTTTATATCCCAACACGCTTTCGTTTCCCCTTTTTTTTTTACATATTTATCTCGCATATCGTATGTAATTGTCATTATAGATTTCCTTTTAATTTTTTTTCCCTGTTATTTCGATTTCCCTTTTGGCTTTTGATTCTTTGTTTATATCCTAATCTTCTTCTTTAAATTTCATTTTTCTGTTTACATCGTGATATCCACTTTTGATATTAGACTTACACATTTCATATTATATATATATATATCTGCTTAATCCTCTTTTGAATATCTGTTCATAATCGATCTCTCATCTCGGTAGTAGCTGATGGTCATTTCGACTGTATCTCGATTATTTTGTTCATTATACTGGGTTTGCTTTGATTATATTTCCTTTTTTTTTATTTACTTCATTGAATTGCAGATACCTACAACATCCATTTATTTTGGTTTGTTTTATAGCATAAAATTCCTAATCAGCATCATATAACTCACATCTCATGTTTAGTGTAGCATCAAGGGTTATACCGATCTGGAATAAGATCTCACTTGGCGGTGGTTTTCGGCATCTCCTCCTCCTAATCGATCGGTGGTTTCCGATGTCTCCACTTCCTGGGCATCGTTTCCTAACATTATCGTTATTCAGATGTACATTGCAGATTTCCTGCTTTTGATCTGTTGATTTTTTCTTTTCTCAATCTGTCGTATGGCTACCTTGACTACTTTGTTTTGCCTTCATTGGCAGTATGCCTTCTGAGCTTGGAAATGTAATCGACATAAAAACATCAAATGTTTATCTTTACAAATGGGTAACCTGCGTTATAAGTTAAATGTATTGAAGCTTTCCCACTTGATTCCAGTCAGCATTTCCCTTCAGCTGCAGAGGGGAATGTCTGAACAGGGGCATGCTTTCAATCTGAGAGGATTGCTCAATACTGAGAAATTGATTTTCAAAGCTGAAGATTGCATTTTGAGGAACTTTGGGGGACACTGGTAATAGTGTTATAGTGTATGTTCACCTTGGAGGTACTGCGACAAAGCCACATCCAAAGGAGAGAAAATTTATCATGTTTTATATGTGATCCACTTTTATTTGGGATTCCACACAGGGCTTGGTGGGTGGGCATGTTAGCACTACTTTGTATTAAATTTGCACTTATTATTTTGTCTTTCCTTCCGTTATATTTGCTCTTGGAGGAACAAAAGCCACCATAGTGCAACCAAATGCTATTATAAAAAGGCTTCATGATATTTTAAATGCCACTTCAATGTTATTCATCAAAATTTTCTTCTCTATACAACTGATATTTCCATTTGCAGATTAGTTCAATACATTCTTCATCAGATACTCTGGACTTTCCGCAAAAGGTAAGGAAGTGATATGCAGTTAGGCACTTAATTGCTGATTTTGTTCTGAATAATCATTTTACATTCTGAATCCTCTTTGATTTCTGGTTTGCACCTTCGTCAGTTTTCTAATTTCTTGCAGTGATTATCTGTTACCTGTTGAATGTTAATCTCCTATAGGTCAGACCCTACAGCCAAAACCATGCTAGTCATTCCACAATTTGTTGGATCTAATCGCAGGTTTGGTTCTCATGCATCAGTTTCATAGGCTTTGTGGTGGCGTTGCCTGCTAAAACTAGCATGTAAAATTTGTTTCAACAGGACCCCCCCACTAAGACCCCAGCCACCTACGTGACTGTATTATTGCTGCCTTAAAGGTATAAAGACTTTGTTGCTGCGGTTTCACCCAGATGGACTGCTTCCAACAGTGCCATTTTGGTCTTCAATAGTTATATAAAGCCTTACCGGCTATAATTTTGACATTTTTAGTTCAAAATCCCTTGCATCTAAACAATAATGCTATTTTGAGAACACATTTTACTTGAAATCTGAAGGACAAGTGAGCTTCGTGCTGAATTTTATTTCTGATATCCGGGATAATTTCTAGTCCAGGTTGAAGATGAATGATAGTTTCAGAGATATGGTGATTCATTGGTATATGACGCAAAATGTGTTAAGGGGCAGAAGCATCAGAGACCAGTAAAAGAGTTAAATCCATAACTCTATGATAGATCATTTGACAAGCAGGAAATAACAAAACAACTGGACTTTGAGAAATTCTCAAATGTCTGTATGTTCTACAAACATGTAGATGTCAGGCATAACTGATGGTGAGGCAATCTGCGTAGATCCAACCCTGTCTCATTTTTTCCTTTTTCTTCTTTTTGCAGGTTCAACTAAACTGATGGCTTAGAGGTTCTAGTATTATCCAAATATACATTTGAACCACATTAGGTTGGCGTCTGCAGAACCCATTCTCTCATTCTTGTATTCGTATAGTTTGTTACCTTGTTCTTTCTGGTTGGCTCATGTGATCTACGTAATGATTGAACTGTCCGAGAGCTTGCAGAAAAGGAAGGTTTCATTCAATGATTTTAACTGGTTCAAAGTTATGTTGGTAAAGATCAAGGTTTGTTGATCCACGCTTTTTTTTATTAGGTGACTCATTTTAAATGTCTGATTTTGGTGTGACTTCAAAGCCATTGCTGCCATGCATGCTGCAACTGCTATATCCTTCTTCATAGGACTGGACCGACATAAAGGCATACCCATATATTTATTACCATTACTTCACAGCAGAAATCTGTTGTGTAGCACCTCGCATCGGGTTTGTTAGACTTGCTGTTGAAATTTAGGCCCCAACTCTAAGACTGAATATGTCAGTCCTTTTGATTTAATGTTCATATGTTCTACATTCACAGTATCCTGTACCCAGAGACGGATTGCAATACAAGTTAAATCACTCTTTGACAAAGTTCTTGTGATAGATCAGTTTTTGTTTTTGCTACTTTGAGTTGAACATAGGTACCGTGGTAAGTAAAAGTTAAATACTTACTGATTTTTGCCACTCACAATCTGAAGTAATTGGTGCAGAACATTTTGTATAAAGTTGATTGTGTATGAATTGATATTTGAGGGGCTCTGGAAAAAAAAAGAAAAAGAAAAGTACAACAATTCCATGTTATTTTTGCCTTTCTCAAGTTTAAAGGTTGGTTGATCAAAATGGCTGACAGATGAGGCAAGCTCTTCTCAAAATTTTGATTTCAACTATAGCTATTGG
This sequence comes from Nuphar pumila, assembly GCF_984573655.1. Taxonomy (NCBI): domain Eukaryota; kingdom Viridiplantae; phylum Streptophyta; class Magnoliopsida; order Nymphaeales; family Nymphaeaceae; genus Nuphar; species Nuphar pumila. The sequence goes on along the minus strand of NC_143256.1, from coordinate 64,642,042 downwards.
GATGTGTTGATATCTAGAGTTACAGGGTCATGTTAAGTGAAGCTGTTGTCCAAACTATTTACACAAATAGTTGATGATCGTCTTGAATAAACCAAGAATCTTATTATTTCCTGATATTGCAGGTTTTCGGATGGTCAGATCCCGCAGCAGAGGCTGAGTTGCCGTGGGAAAGCCGGATTGATACTACCGAAGGTGTTTTCTATAATAAAGTAAACACCAGGATCGGTTTCTGGAGGTTGTGCATCATGCATAACAGTTACAGGTCAAAAGGCCTCACACATGGGGCAGTCAAATGCATCACCATGATAAATAGCCTTGCTTTTATGCCTTAAAGTCATGATGAAGTTGATTGTCCTCAGCATCTCACTCCTTGCGATAAGGAGTCAAAGGAACTGTCATATTTTTATAAGTGATAAAGCCTAGGAGCCCTATATCAGAGGGCTCGTGACTGATAGTCTTCACCAGGTTCTCATCTTGATCACACAGGCGTAAATTTATGTTGGTATGGAATGTTTAAATAAGTTGAAATTTTACATAATTTTGATAAGGTTTCATGTTACAATGTTCAAATCATACTGTTGTTTATATTCTTTCATTAAAAATGGTTATCAATGGTGTGCACCTTTATTCATATCATGCTATTATGCAATTTCTCTTTTGCTTTGACATGATACTTACTTGTAAGCCTTTGTGTTATGTGTCTATCAAGTTTTGTGTCTATTAGAATTCTTGCAATTTTGTTCGCCTGAGATATATTCTCTCTGCAATGCAAATTGATGTTGTCAAACTGGATCGAGCACCCCACTGGAACCGCAGCCTGGCATTATTCACGGCATGAGGGTTTCTTTTTCATCTATAACATAGCAATCCTTGTTCTCCAAGGCTAAATGTTGAAGGGAAAATTATTTCTTGTTTCTATGCCTAAACAGACTCTCATTGCGCATTAATAGTCCTACTGAACCACAAGGCTAGAGGGGGTCCACAAATCTCCTCTTTCCTGGTAAACTGAGCCAGGTGGTTGGAGTTGATCACCTCGTAGTCCATCACAGCCCCCACTTAGTCATCACATATTCACTCTACATCCATGTTATATATATATATATACACATACATATATATACATACATATATGAATACATTAATGGTTACCCTTCTTTGGATCATTAATACAGTTTCATTGGGTATTAAGCTCAAGGTAGGTATATGAATGTCTCATCATTTACATCTTTGAAATCAATATGATATGTGCAATTTTCCTCCATTTTCATACTAATCAGGTGTTTTGTAGGGAATATATGAAAAATATCATTACTTGGAGTTGTAAATTCAATTTTATATGTTGTAATAAGTTAGGTCTTAATGAGAATTTACATTTCCAGCTTTTAAATAGAATGAATGAGCATATAAATATCATTTGTTGCATCATTTTCCTTCATTTCAAAATTTCACAATGGTGAAACACGGATGACACGTGCACCATTTCGTAAGACGTAATTAATCCTAAGTTGATGATTTACATCAATGGCCATAGTCAGGATGTAAACAAAACTTAGAATTTTTATCTTTTATAAAATAACACTGAATCCACACTGAGTCCTTTTCAAAATTCATCATATTTTCCTTAAATATTTTCCTCTTTTATCAGAGTTTAGTCTAAAATTGATTCAATACATATATCAATGGCCATAGTCAAGATATATTGAGAATTAATTTTATTTCAAACTCTATAAAAGCACTGAAATGTATTTTATTCTTCATTTGAGTTTAGATATGATTATTATATAATGCATTCAATGACCATAGTCAGGAGTGTATTATATCATTAATCTTATTTACATTCATTTAAAGAATGAAATATGATTTTCAAATCCAATTTTAAAATTATTTAAATTCATTCATCATTTAGGATAGAATTGCATCATATTTTCAAAATTCCTTTCAAAAATCCAAGTGATCTCAAATATCTTTCTTCAAATCTCTATTTTAAATTCATTCTTCTATCTTATTTCAAAGATTTAAATTTCGATTTCAAAGTCCAATTTGACTTTGAGATTTCAAAACTCAAATTTATATTCAAAATTCCATTTCCAAATTCAAGTCCAAATTCAAAGTTCAATTTAACTTTGAGATCTCTGATTCATCTTCTGGTTCTAAATTCAAACTTCAAATTCAAAGTCCAAATTGACTTTGAAATTCATTTGTATATTCAAAATTCAATTTATAAATTTCAAATCAAATTTCAAAGTTCCATTCAATTTTGGAATTCTGAATTCATTTTCAAGATTCAAATTCAAAAATTCAACTCAATATCTCAAATTCAATTTCAAAGTTCAAATTAAACTTTGAAATCTTTGATTCATCTTCTAAATCTAAAAACTTCAGAAATCCAATTCTAAAATTAGAATCCATTTAGGATCCAGAATCCAATTCCACTTTGGATCTCAGACTTCAGATCCACTTCCATTTTAGGATCCAAAATCCAACTTCACCTTGGATCTCAGACTTCAGATCCAAAATCCCTTTTAAGATCCAGAATCCAATCTCATCTTGGATCTCAGACCTCAGATCCAATTCCATTTTAGGATCCAGAATCCAATTTTACTTTGGATCTCCAAAATTCAGATCCAATTCCATTTTAGGATCCAGAATTCAATTTCACTTTGGATCTCAGACTTTAGATCCAATTCCATTTTAGGATCCAGAATCCAATTCCACTTTGAATCTTAGACTTCAGATCCAAATTCCATTTCGAATCAAATTCTATCTTGGATCTCAGATTTCAGATTCGAACTCCATTTTAGGATTCAGACTTTGGATTCGAATTCCATCTTTAAATCCAGATTTTAAATCCAATTCCACTTTCAAATCCCATCTGGACTTCTTAAATCTATTTCTATTTTTAAAAAAAATCCATTTGGATTGCTCAAGTCCAAATTCCATCCTGATTTCCAACCTTAAAATCTAGAATTCAATTCCACTTTAAATATTCATTCCTTCTCTTAAATCAAAGTCTAAAATTCAAATTCAAAGTCCATTTCTGACTTTGAAATCTCCTATTCTTTTCCTTTTATCTTAGCTTCAAATCATTCTCTCTCAGAATCAAGATTTATTCTTCCAACTCTGATTACTTCAAAGACTTAGAACTTCTCTGATCTATCTCAAGTTCTAAGTTAGATTTTATCATTCAGAAATCTTTTCTCAAGTTCATCTCAGAAAACTTGGAAATTTTCAAAACATTTTCTCAAAAGAGCATACATCCTTGCATTGCACAAGCATGATTCTTTGTGCATTTAGACTTTAGGATAAATTCTTAGATAATCTTTCAGCAAAGCAAAAAGGCATAAATTCGATCCTTGGTTTGATTACCTCTGGTAAAGGTGCCAGAAACGGTTGAACCTCGTACCGACGAGCGAATCCCGACTCTCGATTTTTTCGCAATATTTCAAAACGGAGGCGAGTAATTTTTTAAATATTTTCAAATCAAGGTCAAGTGAGACCCCGCAAAAGAGTTCATATCTCTCTTCTTTTCTTTTCTCTTCTCTCTTCTTTTCTGTCTTTTTATTTTCTCCCTTCAAAAAGGAGGAAATAGAGGTTGAAAAAGGAAAAAGAGAAGGAAGAGAGAGAAACCACAAGAGAGGAAAAATTTTGCGATGATCACAACAGGAAAGCGAGAATTTCATATTACGAAAGCAATTAAGGAAAGAATATTGATAATAGAATTCCACAAATTTAAAGAAGATTCTTGCTAGATTTGGCAGTTTGATATCCTGGGAGCTTCTCTCATGATATTCTTTCTGCAATCTTTTGAGGTCTTTTGGGCTTCGGGAAATTTTATTACATCATCCTTTATTTTTGAGATGTCCTGACTTTTCTCTCTTTCTTTTTCCTCTCTTGCTCTCTTTTGGAAGGGTATGTCACAAACTCCTTCAACTTGGAGATGTTCCGATCCTTCTTTGCTCCAAAGTTATCTTGATGAGATTGGCTTATTGGTTGGAGACCTTTGGATGATAGCTGGAATTAAATATCTTTTAGGGATTGTTGGGAGGTTCATCGCATCTGCCTTCATCTCGACAGTGCTTTGGACTTTCCCTTGAAGGATCCGTCACAAACTCCATCTTAGAGATGTTTCAAATCTTCTTTGGCCCCGAGGGTCTACTCGCTTAATTCATCTTCATCTTGACGACAATTGAGAGATCCCTTTTGCGGATATTTAATTGCAGCTTTGGTGATTTTGATGAGACAGGGTTTTGGATAAATGCTCTCTTTTTCTAGTGCTCAGGATATTTCCACTGCCTCATTTTTACAAGAATAATCTTTAGAGATGTGTCATAACTGTGATCAATATCAATCATCTACGACTTTGCAATAACATTGAATTTTCTTTGCTGGCCATATCAAGGACTTATCCTTCATCCTTTTGGTTGGCCAATAGAAAGAATTTGAATTTCAAATTTCTTTTCGCAAAAGCTTCACTCTTTTGGAAGTAATGTTGAAGGTAAACTGAGGTAAAAATTTATGAAATAAAGATTCTGAAATCAACAAATAATTTGATTGACAATTTGACAAAATGTTCTTGAAGTCCTTGGAGAAAGAGAGCTTTTGAGGTCCAGCTCAACACATCCGTGACAAAAATTCTCCTCTCTTTTTCCCCAAAAAGAGAGACTCAGGCTTAGCCCTTACCTGAATGGGAAATGAAAAATACTCCCCTCTTTCCTGAAGAGGAGGTGTTTGCAAAATGAACTTTCGAAGAGAAATTAAGCTTTCGTCAAAGCTCCCTAATATTAGGCTTCTCTTATGGAAAGGGGGTCGATAGTAGTGAGGTCGGAAAATTGGCTCATGAAAGGAACGAGTCCATCACACTCTCCCTAAAAGAGGTTCCTTCATGACAAAAATGGCCTAGTAGGAAAATTGGGGGGCCACAAGAAAAGTGAGTCTCCGTCAAGCCTCTCCCTATAAAAGGGTTCCTTGTGTGAAATTGAAAATTGTTTTACAAACGGTTCACAAAGACACGAGTCCCTTCAAACTCTCCCTGAAAAGAGGCTAAGTGAACAAATTGGATAGCATGTGAAAAGAACGAGGTCCCTCGAACTCTCCCTAAAAAGGGTCTCTCGCAAGAGAAAATTATTGAAATTTGGATATTGGGCCAATAGGCAGAATGAATACGACCTAGATTAGCAGATGTGACCCGTGGGTCAAAAATGATTGAAATAGGCTTGGTAACCCGAAGGTTTAAAATTGGATGACCTAACGGTCGAAATTGTGTGACCCGGAGGTCAAAATTGAGAATTGAGTGACCCGAAGGTCGAAATCGGAAATTGGTTGACCCAAAGGTCGAAATTGGGTGACCCAGAGGTCAAAATTGGAGATTGGATGACCTGACGGTCGAAATTAAGAATTTGGTAATTGGAATTTAGAATTGGAAATTGGGTGACCAGGAGGTCAAAATTGAGAATTGAATGATCCAAAGATTTAAATTGGAAATTGGTGGGCAAAAGGTCAAATTTGAGAAATTGACTGACCCTGAAGATCAAAATGACTTGGATCAACATAGGAGAATAAATGGCTCGGGTTAGAGCTTGAATAAGGTAAAGAGATCACGAGTCAGAACCCGAATCAACAAAGAAAATGGAGAGCTCGAGTCAGAGCTCGAATAAGGTAAAGAGATCACGAGTCGAAACTCGAATCAACAAAAGAAAATGAAGAGCTTGAATCAGATAAAGAGATCACGAGTCAAAACTCGGATCAACAAAGGAAAATGAAGAGCTCGATTAAGGTAAAGAGATCACGAGTCGGAACTCGGATCAACAAAGGAAAATGAAGAGCTCGAATCAAAGCTCAAATAAGGTAAAGAGATCACGAGTCGGAACTCGGATCAACAAAGGAAATAGAAGAGCTCGAATCAGAGCTCGAATAAGGTAAAGAGATCACGAGTCGGAACTTGGATCAACAAAGGAAAATGATTTGAAGGAAAACCCGAGTCGGAACTCGGATCTTCAAAGGAAAAATAATTTTAACGGAAAACGTGAGTCGAAACTCGGATCTTCAAAAGAAAATAATTTATAGGAAAACCTGAGTCGAAACTCAGATCCTTAAAGGAAAAATGATTCAAAGGAAAACCTGAGTCAAAACTCAGATCTTCAAAGATTTTTTTTTTTTAAGGAAAACCCGAGTCGGAACTCGGTTTTTCAAAGGAAAAATAATTTGAGGGAAAACCTGAGTCCGAACTCGGTGTAAACACCCCAAATTTTTCAAAAGTTTGTAAATATCCCCCTTTTGCCCTTTATCTTCATTTTCTGGGTAATTGAGTCAGTTTTTAAATCTAAATTCCATTTTATTTCTCAAGATTTATTGAAATTAAATTCATTTCATAGATCTGACTCAATTTCGGATCCGGATCCAGATAAAAGATCCAAATCTGAGCTTCGTTGTCCAATGCTTAAAATCAAGTTTTCCAAAATAACTTTTTAAAAAGCTCAGACACTTCGTCCGGTGTCTGTTTGGATCCATCATATTGTATTTCTCGATTCGAGTGTCAAAACTCGAACATTTTCTCAAAAACTTGGGTCCAAATCCATTCTTCTGAAGAAATTTTCTCAAAATAGCTTATTTCCTTAGAAAAATTCCCTTCTGTAAATATTTTTACAAAAACACAAAAAAAAATTAGTTTTAATCTTTGTTTTCTCACAAACTTTAGGATTTTATTCTAAAAATACAAAAAAATTGAAAAAATAACACAAAAATAACCTTTTGAAAACATTTTTGAAAATCAAGTTTGTGAAAACACCTTTTTAGCAAAAATGTATTAAAAATCCCCTCTTTGTAAAATTATGAAATAAACGGGCTCCCTTTTCAAAAAAATGTTTCTAGTGTTTCTTTTGAAGACCCTTTTCGTAAAGAACTCCAGGAGAAGAGCGCCTTCTCCCTCTCTAACACCAACCATCACACGCCCTCTCTCTGTTCTTAGCCTCCATTAACCACCCGATCGCCCTCCATCGCGCACCCTACATCCACCGTTGATGCCTAACAGCCTCCCCTTCTGGAGACTTCTCATTTTCTCTTTAAAAAGAGCACGCAGGGCTCCCAATCTTCATCCGTTTTCACCCTACCACTGCATCCTCCTTCCTCTTTCACAAGACCGCGTTTCACCCCCGCACCCCTCATCTCCCTCTGATGTTTCCCCTGGAAGCTATTGAAGATCGATCTCCTCCTTCTAGATTCCTGCAGCTCTTCGGTAAGTACCCCTTTCCTTCCTCATTTTCCTTTAAGTCTCCTGTCAATGTCTCTTTCCTTCTTCTGTTTTAATTCCTATTTACGCACCATGGATGAGGCTTGAAGCGCTCGTAGCTACCTCAACCCATCCCTGTGCAAGAGCAATCAGAATGTTTCATTCCAACATATTTTCTTCATCTTCCCCATATTTTATCTTTCTTCGTTTTATTTTTATTCCTTATTTTTATTTTTTGCTGTTGTTGTTTTAATTTTTCCTGATTTGCAGGTCGATTTGTTCCTAATTTTTTTTTCGTCTATTGCTTCTTTACATCAAGATCTTCTCAATTAGCTATGCACATTTGGATTCTTATGCTGATAATATTGAATCTATTACCCTAACTTCTGCTGCATTGTGGCTCAAAGTGCCATTGCTGCTGCAACTCTCGCATCCTGTTGATGCTTTCAGTTTTTTCTTTTCTTTTTGTTTTCTTCTTTTCTTCTTCTCTCTTTAGCATGTTTAAATTCTAGTTGCTACCTCATTTTTTTTTTCGTTTTTGCTCATCACTTAATATGTCACTGGCGTTTGAGTCAAAACCCAAACATCGACACTTCACAGACCTCAGCGTCTGCTGGGAAGTGCCCTGATCGGCTGAGCAAGATTTGGGTTCGTAGCTGTTTTATCGTGAAGATGGGTTTTCATGTTGGCTTAATTTTCTTTCCGAATCATGATCAACATCATTTTTTTTTCTGTCTCATTTCACCTGTGAATTCCCTATTTTATATCTTTACATTCCCTGCGTTTGATTAAATGCCCCTTTATCATTTATAACTGCAAACAAGGCCACATTTGTTATCAATCTATGTAATAATACTTGTAAAAGTTAGATTACCCAAGCAATGATCTTCTGCGAGATTGATGGAATCTACCGAGGAGTTTGGACTTCAATTTCATTGAGAAGTAGTATATGAATTGCTAGTTTGGTTATGAAGTAATGCTGAAGTGGTGAAGATGGGCTCAGGTTTGAAGGCATCTATTGATAATCCTCTGTTAAAGACCAATATGCCGAGTGATGATGTTCTCACATGTTAATTCTATTTGCCGATTCATTATTCTGAATGTTGATATCCGGTCCATGCTTATTACAAGATATACATTCTCTATGTCCCTTTCATCACATTAGTCGGTAGGTTTCCTATTTATCATAGAAGATCCACATCCAAGTGCATTTCTGTATAACATTTCACTCGGCTATTGTGAGAATAGGAGAAGTCTCCAAGTGAAGAAAGTGGTCCATCAAGTGCCCATTGATCTGAAGGTCATTGCGATCGATTCTCCAGCAAATCATTCTAAGAGGGACCAAGTGATATTAAAGATCTCTGGGTCAGGTTTTTATCTATGCACTAACACCACCAAGATATGTTCCTATTGCTACCATTGTTCTCAGAAGCTGTCGCTTTGTATATCAATGCTCTGCCTATAGCGAAGGGCGGATTCACTTTTCTGGCAATGATGTCTTCAAGCATATACTTCAGTCTAAACCGGCCTCAATCAGTTCATGGTTAAGGATATTCCAGAATGCTCGTGATTGGTGTTCCTGAAGAGGTAATGTATATGATAAAATTTTGCAGAACAGAGTAGTGTTGCTGAGTATTTCCATAAATTTAGAGGTTTTAGAGCTTTCTGGACAAAAGAAAGGTATTTTTTTTTGTTACAAGCGGGTAAGTCTGATGTTAGCTACTGCAGATATTTGTTCTCACTTTTGGATTATGATTTTTTTTTTTTTTTAGATATTTATGCTCATTGTTTTATGATTGATTGGTGTTTTTCGTATAGTGTTCTATGATGAGTTTGCCTTGATATGCACAATTGTTGTGTTGACGGAGTTTTGGCATTCTTTTCTGTATATCTCAGCGTCACACACGATCTTTTTGTCCTTAATCCACCTTTAATACACCACAACACCACCCTATTTTCCCAGCCTACGCTACAGTCATCATGTCCAACATTTGTTATACGTGGCCATGTTACAAATATTATGCTACAATCCATCACACTGCCACTTCACAGTATTTTGTTATATCTGTCATTTACAGGTTTTGGTAAATTGGATACGTAAGCACTAATTCAAATGACCGAATCACCAAATGCTTACCATTCTGTACCAAACAAGTGGAGTATGGCCATGACATCACATACTGACCGTGTTGAATTGTTTTAGACTTGGAATAGCACGGTGATTTGGTGTTCACAGGGCAAAAGCAACATTGACAGATTATAATGAAAACAGACATGTATGCTGCTGATCAAGAGCAAGACATTGATGATGGTGCGGTCGATGTTGATTATGGTGGTTTTGAAGATTGATTCCTTGATCTTTGCAAATACACTGTGAGATCATCCGAAGGACCCAAAGGTTGGTGAGAAAGGGTGTACATTTTTCCTGTAACAAAGTTAACATCCGTATGCTTCTTCACAGTTTTCATTATAGATGAGTGTAATAAGATGCTTGTATTGTAGTACTTTACTGTCTATAGTTGTGCGGATAATCAAAGTAATCTACTGATGTGGCTTTCAAACCCCAGCTAGGAGTTGCAAACTTGCAAAAGGAAATGAAGAGCTGTTGTTCCCGGGGTTCCTGTCAACGGGCTCAAATCCAATATATTTTTTTCAGGAGTACTCCCCAAAGCCGATCCAGACCAGTGTGCCATGAAACTTGTGAAAGTCATTGCTGTCAGGACTCAAGACCAACGATGACAATAAGCACATGGTGCATGAAACAGAGCTATCCCTTGCATGAAATAAAACTAAACTAGCTTTTTCCATGTATGGCAAACTTGTTTGGGTTGCTTTCCATGAATTATACTTTCAAGTCATTCTCAGAATGTAAGATCTGTCTAACTCTTCTGGTCTTACTGATTTGCACTAAGCACTCATAGGAATAGGACTTGTCAGAGAGCTGCTGCACAGTAAATGCAGCAGTTTGATACACCCACTTCGTCCATTAAACCCACCTTCATGTGTCAATCATCATGCTGCTACAACACTGCTTGCAGCAACATTGACATCCACCATCAATGCCCAGGCCTCTTCTCTAATATTAGCATATCTGTCATTCTTGTACATTTGCCGGATTACCATACCATTTATTACACAGTAAACAAACTGTGTAAAATGCACATTTTATCATTCATTAAAAAGGCAAAATTCTGAATATCCTTTTCATATATAGTTTCTCATTTGATTTTAGATGTTCTGATATATGTACATATATATGTCCATACACACTTATGTATACATCTATATATATATATATATATATATATATATATATGTCCATATGTTTTCCCAAGTTATTGTATCTATCTATCTATATATATATATATATATATACCCATATACATATATATATGCAGGTATATAGATATATATATATATCATTTCCCATCTTTCCATCATTCATATCTTGGTATATGAACATTTTTTTAGATATCCACATGATATATGCCATTTTCTTCCATTTTCATGTTAATCCAGTTGCTTTTTGCAGGAAATACATAGAAAATGCAATTCTCTTCTTAGCTTAGAAATTCTTTATTTAATTCAATATTGTGATAGTTAGACCATAATGAGAATTCTATATTTCAAGTACTAGAATAGAATGAATGAGCATTGTAGATATCATAAATTGCTTACTTTCATGCATTTTTGCTTTTATTTCTCAAACTCTCACAATGGTGAAACACGAATGGCACATGCACCATTTCGTAAGAGGTAAATTAATCCTAAGTTGATGATTTACATCAATGGCCATAGTCAGGATGTAAACAAAACTTAGGATTTTTATCTTTTATAAAATAATATTGGATCCACACTGGATCCTCTTCAAAAATCATCATATTTTCAAATATTTCCTTCTTTTATTAGAATTTAACTTAAAATTAACTCAAAATATATACCAATGGCCATAGTCAGGGTATATTGAGAGTTAATTTCATTTTAAATTCTATAGAAGCACAAAAAAATGTGTTTTATTCTTCACCTGAATTTAAATATAGATTATTATATAATACATTCAATGACCATAGTCAGGGATGTATTATATCTTTAATCTTGTTTTAAATCATTTAAAGAATGGAATTGCTTTTCAAAATCCAATTTCAAGGTTCTTTAAATTCATTCATCATTTAGGATAAAACAACATCATATTTTCAAAATTCTTTTTTTATAAATCCAAGTGATTTCCTTTAGATATATTCTTCATTTCTCAAATCAATTTTCAACTCTTGTAAATTCAAATTCAGATTCTAACTTTAAATTCGAAGTCAAATTTGACTTTGAAATTCATTTGTAATATCCGAAATTCAAATTCTAATTCAAATCAAATTTCAAAGTTCAATTTAACTTTGAAATTTCTGATTCATTCTCAGATTCCCAATTCAAAACTTTAAATTCAAAGTCCAATTTGACTTTGAAATTCATTTGTATATCCAAAATTCAATTTTTAAAACAAATTCCAAATTCATTGTCAAGATTCAAATTCAAAATTCAAAATTCAAATTCAATTCAATGTCTTAAAATCCCATTTTTAAAGTTCAATGTAACTTTAAAACCTCTGATTCATCTTCTGATTCAAAGTTTCATCTTCAAATTTGAAATCAAAGTTTGAGATTGATTCTGAATCTCAAAAACTTTAAATTCAAATCTGGGTTTCTAAAACTCAGGTCCATAGTCAAAAGTCCCGTTTGGACTTTCAAAACCCAAATCCAAAATTAGATCACCTTGGATCCAGTTTTCTAAATACAATTCTACCTTTGGATCTTAGACTTCAGATCCAAATCTGTTTTAGGATCCATAATCCAATTCCATCATTGGATCTCAGGCTTCAGATCTACAATCCATCTTAGGATCCAAGAATTCAACTTTTACTTTGGATCTCAGACTTCAGATCCAAAAATCCATCTTAGGGTCCAGAGTCCAACTCGCTTTTGGGTCTTAGATTTCAGATCCTAAACCCATTTTAAAGATCCAAAATCCATCTTAGGGTCCAGAGTCCAACTCTATCTTAGATTCCAGATCTTGGATCCAGTTCTATTCAGGATCTAGAATCTAATTCCATTCCCAATTTCAACCTTTAAATCCAATTCCATTTCATTTACATATCACCTCTGGATTTCTTAAATTCATTTCTATTTTTAAATATCATTTGGATTTCTCATATCCACCCTAATTTCAAAAACTTCAAAATGTGAAATTCAATTCCATTTCAAGTATTCATTTCCTTTCCTAAATCCAAGTATAAAATTCAAATTCAACTTCAAAGTCCATTTCTGACTTTGAAGCCTCATTTCCCCTTCACTCATCCTACAAATCATTCTTTTCAAATTCAAAACTTTATTTTCCCAACTCTAAATTACTTCAAAGACTTAGAATTTCTCTGATCTATCTCAAGTTCTAAGTTAAGTTCAACCATTTCTTCACTCCATTATCAAGTTCATCTCAAGAACACTTGAGAATTTTTCAAAACATTTTTCAAAAAGAGCATACATCCTTGCATTGCACAAGCATGATTCTTTGTGCATTTTAGACTTAGAATAAATTCTTAGATAATATTTAGAAAAAGCAAAAGGCATAAATTCGATCCTTGGTTCGATTACCTCTGGTAAAGGCTCCAGGAACGGTCGAACCTCGTACCGACGAGCGAATCCCGTCTCTCCATTTTCCCGCAAATATTTTCAAAACAGAGGTGAGTTAAATTACTAAATATTTTCAAATCAAGGTAAAGTGAAATCCCGCAAAAAGGTTTCTCTTCCTTCTTTTCTTTTCTTTTCTTTTCTTTTCTCTTCTCTTCTCTTTTTCTTTCTGTCTTTTATCTTCTCCCTTCAAAAAGGAGGAAATAAAGGATGGAAGGAAAAAGAGAAGGAAAAGAGAGAAACCACAAAAGAGAGGAAAATTTTTGCGATGATCACAGTTTTGGCAACCGTGATGGGACCCGTCTTCGTCCGGTCGGATCTATGCATTTGCTTTTGCTTTAATATTTTCTAAGTCTTTATTCTCCTATGTCAGCTACTTTTCCCTGCAAACCTTAGGAGCCTATACTTTGTCCTAAGCTGACATCATTGCATATAGGATCTAAGTATGGTTTGGTAGGACCATATTGAGGAGATTATTCCATGTTCACATTAGACTTAGGTCTAAAACACAACTCTCCTCAATTATAGGGATTGAATACAATTAATGTATGCAAGTGTATGCTTCTTTTTCATTTAAATCTATCTCTTTAGGACTTGCATTAGAGCTTTCTGGTTTTAGCTGCATGTTGATCATGTTTTGAAAATCTCCCTACCTATATTGTCCCGGTCTTCATGTTGCTGGGTTGTCTCACTGAACCATAGTTCGGGAGAGAGCCTCACAACTGGACCACCTATTTGGGTTCGCGCCCCCCTACCACGTACCTAAGGGCCATAGTCCGAGGTATATCGGTAGGTGCTCAAGGATGTTGGGAAGCCCTTACCCTAGAACCGAAGAATTATTTCTATGCCACGTACTTCGAGCTTCAGCTTGAGTATATCGGCGTACCTTGATCGGAATCAGATGATCTGAACCATAGAGTTAGGATTAAGGTCCTACAAGCTATCTCAAATATTGCATTTAGAGTCAGCCTTTAGGGAGTGTTGTGTGTGCATCCTTGTTTGTGTAGCTATGATTGTGTAATATTTCCTTGTATTCTCCTGTATATATCAAACCTTCTTCAAAACTCTAGGTGTACTATTCAAAATTTCCCTCTATTTTCAAAAACCCTAGGTATATTTTCTTCTTTTTTTCTGATTTCTTTAAATCTTTTCTGATTCTGCCTGCAATTTTTCCAAATTTTTCCAAATTTTTCAAAATTTGCCATTTATTATTCCAAAATTTTCCTCTACAAATCTTCCAAATATATTTCTCTTCTTTTTAACAAAAATCTCTTTCACCAAGAGATGTCATTTTAATCATATTCTAAATTATTTATTTCTTCTCACAGGGAAATAATACGATTGTCGTACCTCTCATACGGACTCGATCCCTAGTAGTGGGATATCTCTTTGTCAAATTTGATTTCTTCATTTATCAAAGTTTCCTCCAAAATCTTTCTAAAAGGGTCCCATTTTGCACTACAGAGAGAACATTTGGTATTAACGGGTTGTGAACACCCCAAATTTTTCAAAGATTTTCAAAATGACCCTTTTTGCCCTTGGCTCTCATTCTCTGAGAAGATAAAAGCAATTTCAAAGCCAAAATTCGGTTATTCTTTAGATTTTCTGAAATAAATTCCATATTAATGTATCCAACTTGAATCCGGATCTCAATCCAGTGTTTTAAATCCATATTTCCTCAAAATCCGGATGCAAACCCATTTCTGAAGAAATTTTCTCAAAATAGCTTTTAAATTCTCAGGAAAACTCTCTTTTTGTAAATATTTTACAAAAACACAAAAAATTAGTTTTGACCTTTGGTTTCTCGTAAAACTCTAGGATTTTTATTCTAAAAATACAAAAAAATGGAAAAATAACATTAAAAAATAAACAAAAAAAAAATGGGGAAAAACTACAAGAAAAATGAAGGATTTTTAAGCTTTTTGAAGCCATTTTGCCAAAAACCTCATTTTAAACCATTTTTTTTCAAAAATTTCCTAAAAAGGGGACCTCCTTTATGAAAAAATGAAAAATTCCAACGACCCCTTCCCGCGCATTCTCTCTTCTCCTCTCTCCATCGTCCGATCTGCAACGGCATACCTCTTCTCTCCTCCACCACCCATCCGCAACAAAACCTGCTCTCGAACCCTCTACATCCCCTTTAAGAAGAGGTCTCCGGTTTTCTAAAGAGGATCGACGTTCACGCACCCATCGCTTCAGATCGATCATCGTTAAGCACCCGACCTCTTCTACCCAATTCCTTCTTCCCTGGTTTTTCATCAATTTGCTGAAAGGGATCGATCAACACCATCGCCATTAGCATCTGTGGCATTTGTAATCATCCTCTGTGATTCATCTCTTACAATCGAGCTCTCTTTGTGTCCAGAATCCTTTCAAAACAAAGGAAATCAGACACCCTGAAGCTGCGGCTACAGGTAAACAATCGTCCCTTCCTCTCTACTTCTCTGATTTACCTTTCCTTTTGGGTTTTCGGTTCTGGGCTTCCATTAGAGCACTTCGGGTGGTGTTGAGTTGCCTTTGCAACATCAACCCACCCATGTGTAACAGCAACAGAGCAATCACGCTCCAACATTTTTTTTTTATTGTTGTTTCTGTTCCACTCATGCGCCGATTTTTGGACTCAGGCTGTTAGATTTAATAATCTGACAGGATTCATCCGAATCCCAGTCCAAATTTCTTGCTGAATTTTGCCTTTGTTTTGATCTTCTTTCGAATTTCTAATTTCCAGTATGATCCCCCGTTTTAGTGTATTGATTCCATTTCCTTTTAGCATCATTGATTAAATTTTTTGTTATATGGCGTGAATACCTTTTGGTCATTATGCTTCCCTGCATCTCCTGTTAATGCCATTCGATTTAGCTCTATGTCATTCGTTTTCTACTATGGTATCTTTCATCCCCTTCTTTCACTCCAGTTGTCTGGAGGGATGACGATCCACATCTTCTTTGATCCATTGTGAATAAAGCGATATTCATCTTTTCTTGGATATTTGCTAATTTTCCTTTTAACTTATGCTTCAATGTGTTAATTCCTATGCTTTAAATCTGGATAAGTAACTCGGTTGGTTGGCAAAATTTTTGTCTCAACAAAACTGCCTATGGGACTATGTTGGAATTACTGATTTTTCTGTTGCCAAGATCAATCGACCCTTGTTGATAGAACCTGAAAGAATATGGTGGCAATATCAGGGCAGACATGACATCAGCTCAAAATTTCAGATGACCATGGCCATTCAAACATTGTTTGCCATCCAAAGCATAAATCTGTGGCCTATTTCATGGTTCTAATCTCGTTTCTGATAATTACTATGTGAACTCCAATTTAATGGCATTTACTTGAATTGTTTGTTGTTGCTTTTGGGAAATACCGTTAGTCGGTTCACAACATTATGATGTTAATGGAGTCGGCTATCTGTTCCAGAATTACCCTTTGTTAGTGCTTGGGTAGCCCATCCATGACGTTATTGTTTAGTTGCTCTAATTGTTGGGAGGTGTTTCTTTGTGGAATGTCTGGGCATTACAAATGATCATCATATAACGGCAGTTCTTCAACTACCCTATATGTTACGAATAGGACATGCAACATCATGTCTGTGGTCCGGAAGGTGTTATTTGTAGGTTGGAAGGATCGACATATCAAGTATTTTATGTTTTCTGGATATAGCCTCTCCTGCGTTTTCATATCACACACCTTGCAGTATTTCCCTGATCCTGTTTATCTATGTCATAATAACCAATTGGCTGATCCTCCGGTGACAGAGCTCAGCTTTTGTTTATGATCTGTGATTATCCAGGGATTTTAAAGTTCCAGAAAAGGGAATGAGATGGACTTTTTTTTTTTTGTGATTATGGAGTGTAATGATTTATTCTCCCATAGTGCAGGACAAATCTTAGACATTTTTGGATCATGAACCAGTTTGAGTTTAGTATATTCTGGGTGAGATTAAGTGTGACTCGCTAAGAGTATTTGGATCTATGTGTGCATACTTTTTCACATGTGTGTGTGTGTTGAAGACAGGAAAGACTTGGAATTGTCTTTGTTTGAACTAATCAAGATTCTGACAAGTTTGGTCAAGGTGTGGGCTCCGTGATTTCTTGGTGTTTTGCAAGTTGATTCCTGGGTTGCACACAAGGGCTATGCACACCTGACATGGTGGGTTAACTTAAGGCATTCAAGTTGAAAAACCTCAAGAGTTTGATATGTGAAATGTGTTCCCTGGCTTAAGGCTGAAGCAGAAAGATCGCGGTTAAGCAAGTTGAACGCTATCAGACCATGGGCATCCCATCAACCCTCCACTAGCAAGTATAGGTCCAGACAGATCCCTGTTCAGTACAGATTCAAATGGTTCTGGTTTTGGCTCGGGATGTGGGTATTGCAGAGTGCTATGTAATTGGATATTGGGATACAGACTGACCATCTTGGAAGGGCCCCTCTGAACTTACGATCTGGTGAGTATTTAGCTTATCCTGTTCTGATTTTGCACAACCAGAATTAGATCTTATCAGAATTGCCCCTTTTTTTTAGTTTTCCCCAGATTGATTTAAGAAAACCCATACAAGATCCAATATTCTATTAATGAAACGTGTAATGTAGTCCCTTGGTGGATCTATGATCCTAATCTCGTACATCTGCATTGGCAGTGATCGGGTCTGAGTCCATGTCATAAACACCTTAGCCTCTGTGAACACCCCAAATTTTTCAAAATGTTGTAAATATCCCCTTTTGCCCTTTTCCCCCATTTTCTGGGTAATTGACTCAGTTTTAAATTTAAATTCCATTTTATTTCTCAAATCCTTCTGAAATTAAATTCATTTTATACATCTGACTCGATTTCGGATCCAAACCCATTGTCAAAATCAAACCTAAGCTTCGTTATCCCATCTTTAAATCAAATTCTCAAAATTTCCCAAAATAATTTTTTGAAAAGCTCAAACAGTTCGTCCGGTATCCGTTTGGATCTATCGAGTTGTATTTCTCAATTCGGGGTTTAAAACTCAAATATTTTCTCAAAACTTGGGTCCAAACCCATTTTTTTTGAAGAAATTTCCCCAAAATAGCCTTGAAAACCTTCTTTTGTAAATATTTCTAAAAAATACAAAAAAATTAGTTTTAAATCTTTAATTTTAGGGTTTTATTCTAAAAATGTCAAAAAAATCCGAAAATGCTGAGAAAAAGAACAAAAAATCAAAATAATAAAGGAAAATTACAAAAAAATGGTTTTAAAAAGAAACCCATTTTGGAAAAAACTTCTTTAGGAAACCTCTTTTTGGAAAATTTAGGGAAAGCCCCCTTTTTGCAAAAACTTAAAAGTCGAGTTAGGGTTTTGGGGGGAGGGGCTCTCTCGATTTTTTCTCTCTCTGGTCGACTCCCTCAGCCACACTCCTCCATGGCCCTCTTTCAATCCTTCCATCCCCCGCCCCCATGTGCAATCTCTCTCTGTCACCGCCCATCTTCAACAAACCCACCAAACTCCCCCATGTTTTCGCTCCCTCCATTCTCTACCCTCTGATCCTTTTCTGCTTCCATCGACGAGCGACCATCGCCAACAGCTTTTCCCCTTTTAATCTCTACCTTCCGATTGATGGCTCTAGACAATCCGCCCTCCATCTGCAACGAAAAAACCCTCTCTCGAAGTTTCTTCCGCACCTACAAAAGGAGGCACAGCCGGACACTGCTTCTGAGGAATCAAAGTCAGTCGAGGAAGAGCAGTTTGTTTACCAACATAATCCTCCGAGACAGACCATAAAGATAGCTGCAGAAGAGCCTGAATCCGTCAATAAGCCCAAGTCTGGGACTCCAGCAGAGGACCTGATGAGCAAGCAGATGAAGGAGATGAATCGAGAAATTAAAGACATTCAAGCCAAGGGTAAGGGCAAGCAGACCTATACCGGCGAAGATTTTTATGATGGTCTAGATGGGGACGATAACCTAGAGAACCTTCCTCGTAAATTTCTCAAGTTTGATGGAACTGGCAACCCTAAAGCCCACTTAGCCACATTTTATGCAGAGTGCAGCCGTTTCAGGAAAGACAACAGGGCTCTGTTCATCTATTTTCCCCGCAGTCTAGAAGGTGTAGCAGCCAGATGGTATGCTGACCACGTAAATCCTATCGAACTACGAGAGTTCGATAAAGTGGTAAATTTGTTCATTGAGCGTTTCCTATTCAACACTGAGGTTTCACATACGCTCAATCACCTTTACAACCTAAAGCAGAATGAGACTGAAAGAGCAGGAGAATTCATCCACCGGTGGAGAAATACCTGCAACAAGATGAAAGTTCCCATTCCAGAGGAGCATGCATTGCAAATAATCCTCAGCAATTTCTCTCAGCCCCTGAGAAGCCTCATTGCCACTTCTTCGGCAAAATCCTTTATCAAGTTGATTAAACGAGCCGAATGACTCGAGGCAGGAATAGAAAGTGGGCTTTACGAGGGTATGCCCCTGGCCAAAAATATCCAAGACCAGAAGAAGAAAGCACAGTTCACTCATGCAGCTGATACCTCTAGCAATAATCTTGATAACAGCAGAAGAAACAGAAATGACAGCAAGAATGACCAGAACCACGATGCAGCTCAAAGGGAGAAGTCTTCCAAACAGAATAACAAGCCGTCTAAGTCTAACTTTCCGCAGAAAGAAAAGATAAAGCGCGAAGGTTGGAGTAATGATCGTGAGTTCACTCCTTTGAAGCAAACGCTTGAAGAAGCCCTTGAATTCATGTTGGCCAAAGGATTGGTTAAACTCCCAAAAGTCGCGGATCCTCCCACGGTCATGGGAAGGTTCACAAATCAGTTCTGCAAGTTCCATCGAGCACTGGGGCATGACACCGATCACTGGTTCGTCTTCAAAAACATTGTTCAGGATTGCATCGACAAGAGTCTCTTTGTTGAAGACGAAGAGGAAGATGACCTAGCCGTCATGACCAAGTCTCTCCCCGGCTACTCAGAAGACTGAAGATGTCAGAATTCTCTCACTTTTCTCCCCTTTTGCCAGTCGCCTAGTAGAGGCTATTCAGCCCAGTCCTTTTGTGACCTTTTGGTCAAAATACTTGTAAATATTTCAGTTCTTTGTTACCAGTTTTGCTCATCAATGAAATGTCAATTTTTCTTTATATCTTTGATATCACAATACTTCCTTCCTCTGCCACATAGGGGCATTTGCTTTTGAAAATCTATATTTCAAAAATCTCTTCATCAACTTCTATTAAAAACCACATTTTTCCTATTCTTTTCAGAATGCGAGACCGATCTTAACATGCTTCACAAGAGAAATGATATTACCTATGAGGGCCTTTTCAAAAATCATGAAATTTCAAAAAGTCTTCGTAATGACCGAAGAGTTCAAATATTCTTCGGTCCAACCTTTGTCAAAAATCAACCCTCGTGTTGATCATGTTCAAAAATAGGTTTTTCAAACCATTGCATTGAAAATTCAACCTTCGTGTTGATCATGCTTTCCAAAATAGGTTTTTGAACCATTGCATTGAAGGATCAACCCTTGTGTTGGTCTTATCTTCCAAAATAGGTCTCAAATCTTGTATTGATCATATTTTTTAAAAGTGGTTTTTCAAAACGTTATATTCAAAGATCAATCCTGGCATTGGTCTCATCTTCCAAAAATTGATTCTAAATCATTTTAGTCAAAGATCAACCCCTATGTTGATCTTGTCTTCCAAGTTTGGTTTTTCAAACCGTCATATTCAAAGATCAATCCTTGCATTGATCTTATCTTCCAAAAATGGGTTTTAAATCATTATATTCGAAGATCAACCCCTGTGTTGGTCTTATCTTCCAAGATTGATTTTTAAACATTATCTTCAAAGATCAACCCCTGTATTGATCTTATTATCAGTCTCGAACTGTTGTTTTTAGAAATCAGATCTATTGTTGATCTTCTTCTTCAAAAATATATTTTCAAACCATTGCCTTCAAAATTTGACCCTCATGATGATCTCTCATGTTTGATCTGAAGGATCAGTTCTCGCACTGATCATTCTTCTTACGATAGATTTTCTTCCCAAAAATGATTTTTCACTTATCTTTAAGTGAACATTTTTCTTCCAAGATCCCATATGCAGGCAGGATCAGAAAAACTCCTTTTTCTCTTAAATCTTATAAATTTTCAGTTAAGTTTGATATTTTTATCAATTGCATTCATTTTATCAAGTTTATATCAATTTTATCAAAGTTTTTTATCAAGTTTTATCAATTTCTCCTCAATCCTATTAAATTTTATCAAAATTGTACCCTTTCAGGTTAAGGGATAAACCTGATGCCTCTTTCCCATGAGGTATTTCCTTTATTCTTATTTTCCCGCTCAGGTTAAGGGATAAACCTGACCCTCGTCGTCCGAGGTGTTCCCATTCAGGATAAGGGATAATCCTGAAACCCCTCGTAGGAGCCACAATGCTACCTATGAGGATTCTTTTGTAAATACAAGTTTTGCCAGTCTTTATTGATTTTCTAGATTTATATCAATTTCCCTTCATTAAATTTTCTTAAATTCTATCCCTTTTTTTCCATTCAGGATAAGGGACAATCCTGAAACCCCTCATAGGAGCAACAATGCTACTTGTGAAAATTCTTTTCCAAAATAAATTTTAAAAATTTCTTTCCTTTCTTCTTCTCCATTTTTTATAAATTTTATTCTTCTCCCCTTTTAAGGGGTAAACGTGAATCATTCCTTTCTAAATTCTCATCAAATGTCTATTTCATTTCCCCTTCAGGATAAGGGAAAATCCTGAAAACACCGACAATCATTCTCGCTCAATTCTCAAGCATCTTAGAATGTCGATGCCCCTTTTTTCTTCAAATCTTCATCAGAAAACCCAGTACTCATACTGGGGCATTTTTGAAAAATCCAGTACTCATACAGGTAAGCCTAGCGCTCGTGCTAGTGTCTGGCTGACCGATCAGTTAGCCTCTCAAGATCAGTCTTTGCACTGACCCTTCATCAAAAATCAAAGCTCTAAATCCAATGTTGACCTTCGGGTCATTCAAATCTCAAATTCAAGCCTTCATGTTACAATCTTTCCTCAATTCTCCTTAAAATTCTGCAAGTCTTCTTCTATCCCTTCTCATCAATTCTCCTTTGAGATTCAAGTTTTTCGACTCAAACTTCCAAGTCTTTCCTTTGAGATTCAAGCCTTGACTCGAACTCTCCAACTCTCCTTCAAAGATTTGTGTTTTAACTCGAGTCTTCCTTTCCTTCAAAAATCTGAACTTCCAAGTTTTTCTTCAAGATTCGAGCCCTGACTCGAACTTTCCAGCTTTCCTATAAAAAAATTGAATTTTATCTTGAGTTTTCTTTCCTTCAATAAATAAAACTTTCAAGTTTTCCTTTCAAGATTTGAGCCCTGACTCGAACCTTCCTACTTTCCTTCGAAAATTTGGGTTTTATCTCGAGTTTTCTTGCCTTCAATAAATAAACCTTCAAAATTTTGATTCAAGCCCTGACTCAAACTTTCCTGCTTTTCTTCGAAAATTTGGGTTTTATCTCAAGTTTTCTTGCCTTCAGTAAATGAACCTTCAAAGTTTTGATTTGAGCCTTGACTCGAACTTTCCTGCTTGCCCTCGAAGATTTGAGTTTTATCTCGAGTTTTCTTGCCTTCAATAAATGAATTTTCAAGATTTCCTTTGAGATTCGAGCCCTGACTCGAACCTTTCAGTTTCCCTTTAAAGACTCGAGTTTTGACTCGAATTTTCCTATTTTTCTTGTAAAGACCTGAGTCCTAATTCGTTTGGTTTTTCAAAACCAACTTCTGAGTTAGGCTTACCATCAAAACCCAGTTTTATGTCAAGCTTACCTTCAGAACTTTGAATTTACATTTACCTTCAGAATTCAGCCTCATGTTGGATTCTTCCACAGAATCCCACTGATATGTCAAAATTTGATGATTAAGCAAAGGTTTCGTCATCAAGGATTTCAGGAATATATTGCCAACTTGCCATAAAATAATTGTTGATCTCAAACTTTTATTACATAAAGAATTTCCTCAAATCTCCTTAAGTATTCCTTCCAAAAGGGTGAAGCTTCTGTGAAAAAAGGCTCAAATTCCAAATCTTCTGTTGGTCAACCAAGAGGATAAAGAAAAATCTCCGACATGACCGGTAAAGGAAATATTCAATGATGCTGAAGAGCCATAAATGAGCTGATATTGATCATAACTATGGCACATTCTTAAAGATTATTCTTTGGCATTAAGACACTGGAAATATCCTGGGCAGACTGAAAAGAACCTACCCAATTCACGTCTCCTCAAGACAGCTAAGCTGCAAATCAAATATCCGCAAAAGGGATCTCTCAATTGTCGTCAAGATGAAGGCGAATTAAGCGAGTAGACCCCGGAGCCAAAGAAGATTTGAAACATCTCCAAGATGACTGAGTTTGTGACGGATCCTTCCAGGGAAAGTTCGGATCACCGTCGAGATGAAGGCGAATGTGATGGACCTACCGACAAACCCTAAAAGATATTTGATTCCAGTTATCATCTAAAAGACCTTTGAGCTAATACCATCATATATAATCCCTGAGATAAATGAAGGATCGGAACATCTCCAAGATGAAGGAGTTTGTGACGTACCCTTCCCTGAAAAAGAGAGAAAAGTCAGGACATCTCCAAAAGTGAAGGATGATGTAAAAGCCCAAGAAATCTCCATGACTCAAAAAAGTGCAAAAAGATCATCATGGGAAAATACCCAGGATATCAAACTGCCCAAATTGCAAAAAATCTTCTTTATCTATGTGAAATTCTTCTATCAATATCTTTTCATCCAATTACTTTTATGAAGCTAAGAATATTTTCTCTCCTTTCATATCAAGGAAATTGATAGCATCCTTGAAGAAAAACCAACAACAAAATTTGACTTTGATTCTGGATTCTATAGAGTTAACCTAGTTGGAGGTAATACCCTAGGTAGAAGAGGGAACATCTTCTGAAAGTGCTTACCTTAAAATTACCTTGAAACAACTATAAATTTTATCATTTTGGCAAAATCTTCCTGCTTTCCTGATAAGAAATAATAACTTAACATCTGTTTTGATACATCTTGGTGTTGCCTTTTCCTTCTTTCTCATAGTCGAAAGAGTTGCCTTTCTCTCTTTCATAAGAGTTGCCTTCCTCGTCTTTCGCTTTGTCGAGAGACTCGCCTTCTCCTTGATAAAATGATTGCCTTCTTCGTCTTTTGCTTTGATCGAGAGACTCGCCTTCTCCTTGATAAAAGGATTGCCTTCCTCGTCTTTCTCTTTGTCGAGAGACTCACCTTCTCCTTGATAAAAGGATTGCCTTCTTCGTCTTTCGCTTTGATCGAGAGACTCGCCTTCTCCTTGATAAAAGGATTGCCTTCCCCATCTTTCGCTTTGTCGAGAGACTCGCCTTCTCCTTGATTAAAGAATTGCCTTCTCCGTCTTCCGCTTTGCCGAGAGACTCACCTTCTCCTTGATAAAAGGATTGCCTTCTTCGTCTTTCGCTTTAATCGAAAGACTCGCCTTCTCCTTGATAAAAGGATTGCCTTCCTCGTCTTTCGCTTTGTCGACAGACGTGCCTTCTTCTTGATAAAAGGATCGCCTTCTCAGTCTTTTACGTCGTCAAAAGATTTGCCTTCTCCTTGTTAAAAGGATTGCCTTCTTCATATTTCACATTTTGCCTTCTCCTTGCTAAAAGGATTGCCATCTTCATATCTTCATATTTTACCTTCTCCTTGCTAAAAAGATTGCCATCTTCATATTTCGCTTTCACCTTCTCCTGTCCAAAGGATTTGCCCTCTTCCATCTTTCGCCTTGTCAAGAGATTCGCCCCCTTGATAAAAGGTTCGCCTTATTCATCTGTTACCCCATCGAAAGATTTGCCTCCTGTTACCTTATTCATCGTTCATTTTGTCTCACATCCCCTCATTTTTCATTCCCAGAAGAGTTGCCTCATTCAGTTGAAGTATCTCTCCTGTCCCATCACGGTTTTCGAGAAATCCGTATGGTTGTTCCCGCTCAAGATAAGGGTTAAACCTGAACTTTTTTGCAAAAGGTCTGTTATCGTCAAAAAGCTATTTTCAGTCTCAGCAATGAAGACGCCCAAGAACAAACCCCTTTTCAAGCTTTAGGGATCCCCATTTTCATCATTTTGCAAAACCCCTCTCAGACTTGTTGTGCAAAGTCTAGAGGTCCCATCACAGTTTCCTCGCTCCTCGAGGATTTTGTATCCATTCAGGCTAAGGATTAAACCTGTTACCTCGCTCCTCGAGGTATAACCCAAAACCTTCTGCGAGAGGTCGTCTGTTTTTAGAAAGCTGATTTAGTCTCAGCAATGACACGCCCCAGATCATCCCCTTTTCAAGCTTTAGGGAATCTCTTATTTTTCTCTTCTCGCAAACCCCTTTCTGGATTTGTTCGTCCAAATTCCGAAGGTCCCATTATGGTTTCTTCATCCGAGGATTTCGTATGGTTGTCCCTTTCAGGATAAGGGTGAAGCCTGAGCCTCGTTCTACGAGGTACCTTCCGTTCAGGTTTAGATTAAACCTGAACCTCGTTCCGACGAAGTAATCCTCAGGTCCCATCATGGTTTTCCCCACAAAGAAGTCCATGCTCTATATACATCCATCCAGGAAAGGATCATGCTTAAAGTTTCATCTCGCAAGGCATTTCTCTCAAAAATGTCTCATCGAGGTCCGCTCATATTCCTTTCCCCATCCAATTATCTTGATCTATCTTCATCCCATCCAGGTCAAGGGCTAAACCTGAGTCATTCCAAAGGTAGATCTCGTCTCACCCATGAGACTTGATCAAAATTCTTATCTCCCACCATTCCAGAATTTCCATTCAAAGTCCCATCATGATTTCTTCATCTTCTACTCAAACATATCATCTTCGAGGATTTCATTCCCCCCCAAAACCATTCAGGATAAGGTTTTGACGCCTGAGAAGCCATATTTTCAAAAATAATTCTTCCGCACCCAGCTCAGATCGGCTAACTGGGGCATTTTGCAAAATTTGGAGTGTTTCTTTGCCACTAATCTCGGCTTTCAACCGACTTAGTAGCAAAGAGGGGCATCTGTGAACACCCCAAAATTTTCAAAATGTTGTAAATATCCCCTTTTGCCCTTTTCCCCCATTTTCTGGGTAATTGAGTCAGTTTTAAATCTAAATTCCATTTTATTTCTCAAATCCTTCTGAAATTAAATTCATTTTATACATCTGACTCGATTTCGAATCCGAACCCATTGTCAAAATCAAACCTGAGCTTCGTTATCCCATCTATAAATCAAATTCTCAAAATTTCCCAAAATAATTTTTTGAAAAGCTCAAACAGTTCATCTGGTATCTGTTTGGATCTATCGAGTTGTATTTCTTAATTCGGGGTTTAAAACTTGAATATTTTCTCAAAACTTGGGTCCAAACCCATTTTTTTGAAGAAATTTTCCCAAAATAGCCTTGAAAACCTTCTTTTGTAAATATTTCTCAAAAATACAAAAAAATTAGTTTTAAATCTTTAATTCTAGGGTTTTATTCTAAAAATGTCAAAAAAATCCGAAAATGCCCAGAAAAAGAACAAAAAATCAAAATAATAAAGGAAAATTACAAAAAAATGGTTTTAAAAAGAAACCCGTTTTGGAAAAAACTTATTTAAGAAACCTCTTTTTGGAAAATTTAGGGAAAGCCCCCTTTTTGCAAAAACTCAAAAGTCGAGTTAGGGTTTTGGGGGGAGGGGCTCTCTCGATTTTTTCTCTCTCTGGTCGACTCCCTCAGCCGCACTCCTCCATGGCCCTCTTTCGATCCTTCCATCCCCCGCCCCCATGTGCAATCTCTCTCTGTCACCGCCCATCTTCAACAAACCCACCGAACTCCCCCATGTTTTCGCTCCCTCCATTCTCTACCCTCCGATCCTTTTCTGCTTCCATCGACGAGCGACCATCGCCAACAACTTTTCCCCTTTTGATCTCTACCTTCCGATTGATGGCTCCAGACCATCCGCCCTCCATCTGCAACGAAAAAACCCTCTCTCAAAGTTTCTTCCGCGCCTACAAAAGGAGGCACTAGAAAAGGGAGGAGGGAGGAGGAAAAAAGGGAGGATCGATCGGCACCCAGCGTTATCCATCTCCATCCGAAAGAGCGATTTCTTTTCTCCTTTCTCTATCTTCCCACCAGGGCTCCTTTAGTTTTCCTTCTGATCAGCTGAAGGAAGTCTGCTCCAAGACCACGGTAAGACTCCATTACCTCTTTCGTTTTTCTCTCGATTCCTTTTTTTTTGTTTGTTTGTTATTGTTTCTTTTTTTCTTTTTTTCTTTTTTCTTTTTCTTTCGTTTTTCGTCTGGCGCCACCTTGAAGCACCACCTGTGGCGTCGAGTTGCTTGTGCAACGTCAACCCATCTCTGTGCTACAGCAAACGGGATCCCCCATCCCAACACCCTTTATTTTTTTTTGTAATTATCTTTGGTTTTCTTTATTTCTTATTTTCACTGTGATTGGCTCTTCGGGTTTTTGATCGTCTGTTCATGCCTTCAATTATCCCAAGTGTCATTACGATTCGTAAGCAATGCATTGTGCTCACTGAGTTTTATTAGCATTACCGATATTACATGCCGATTCTGTAGACCTTTGTTCATATTTCTGCATTTGTCATATAGATTTTCCGTTTTTTGTTTTGTTATCTTTCTTTTATTTTTATCTTGATCTTCATGTTGTTGCCTTGATTCCCTGTTACCATTAGTTTTCACCTGTGTGTTGTCACTTATATGTCCATCGTGAACACTACCAATTGAGGCAGCAAGTTGTTGCATCAAAGATGAATTATAATGCTCCATCGTTTACCATTTTGCTCAACTCACAGTGGATGATTCATCACGAATCAATTTGCTGCTAAAAGTATCTTGTCAAGCAGTTACGTTGTGGCAGGGTATTAGAAAGGATTGATCTACTGATAAGAACCAGTCGATGCCACAATCTCACCGAAATTTCTCTCCAGATGTCTCTTAAACAAAAAAAAAAGGGGAAATAATGCTGATTAAAAACGTTGGAAAAGGGCTCTTTGCTTCTTGTCAAAAGACATCCGACTCTGTCTGGAAAACACGGGTTGGGTGAGAATACTAATACAACCAATAAAAAAAAAAAGAGAAAGAAAGCCAGATTACCTTCAAGCTGGAGTGTACAAGGAGTCGGGATGGGTATTTATGTTTTATCAAAAGGAGAATCGAACTTTTCTCTCTCCTTGGTATTGGCAGTACAGGACGGAGATTGACAACACTTGCGATATGGGGTCTGTATAGCGTACAATGATTTTCCTGAATGGGAGTTGGATCTCTAGCCCAGTCTATTACATCATCATAAATTTTAAGTCTGGTATATTTTACTGCATTTGATTCATGCTTGTATTTTTTCTTTTATCCTGATTATCCTCTCTGCATTACCTAGTATCCATCTGTAAACACCCCAAATTTTCCTCCTCATTCAGTATTCATCGATTTCATGTGTCATTGCTTATCATTGCATGAATTCAGCATATCATTGCATGTCATTGCATAGCATTGCATGACATTGCATCTCATTTTCGAGATCCAGCACTCCTATTTCAAAACATTCAATCCAGATTTGAATTTTAAAGATTTTATTCCAAAATCAATTTCAAAACCTGGGTTTTTATTCAATACTCTGTCATTTTCCAACCCCAGGACTTTATATTTCGAAATATTTTCTCAAGGAAACAATCTGGATTCATTTCAAATTCAAATTTTAATCGATTTCAATTCACAGATGAGACCCATTGAGGTGGTGTCGCTTTTGAATTCCTCTATTCATCAAATTTCTCAAAATTTTGAAAGTTTCAGTCCGATCAGGACTCTGTCTCAGAGACCTGATCCGGTCAGGAGTCTGTTTTGAAGTCTGTTTTACTTCCATTTTTAATCTTTTTCGTTTGTTTTCGAAATTTAGGTCATTTTACAGAGTCCAGTTAGTTCAGGACTCTATTTTAGAGTTCGGTTGAGTTAGGAGTCTAACCCTGACTGTGTTTTCTGACTTATTTCATCATTTCTTGATAAAATCTTTTGAAAATTCTTTCATTTGGCTTTTAAAATCTAAAATCTCAGAGTCCTAAGGGTTCAAGACTCTAACCCGGAGTTCCAGTTCGCTTGAGACCCAATTTTCAAAGATCTTGAATTTCAAATGTCAATTTTAACCCCTTTTCAAAGCCATTTTCAGTGTTTATTTCAAAAATGTTCAAAATTCGATGTGGGCCCACTCAGTTGGCACCATATCCAGAGGAATTCTAACTCAGTTAGGACCTTATGCCATTTCAAAAATCCTAATTTTAAGTTTACTTTTGAAAATCTTTTGAAAACTCCTTCAATTTCAAGTTTTAAAATCTCTTTTTGAAAAACTCAAGTAGGGCCCACTCGGGGTGGCGCCATATTCGAGTAAGTCAGGGCTAGACTAGGGTTAGTTGATGTCTTGGTTAGTGTTAGAGGTTTAGAAGAGTCAAAACCATTTTGAAAACTCATTTTGAAAATTAGTTTTTAAAACTAGTGTTTTTAAATGTTTTTAAAGGTGTTTTAAAAACCCAAATGTGAAAGATGCCAAGTGGCATCACATTTGGGGGTTTTCTAGGTTTAGTTAGGGGCTAATTAGGGATTAATTAGAGTCCCACCTAGGTTAGAAAACTACAAAAAATCGTTGCCTTTAGTGGATTTATTAGAAAGAGTCCTAAAAAAATGAAAAAACCTCTTAATTAACCCTAATTAAGTGACTTTTTGAAAAACTATAAAAAGGGACCTAAGGGGGGCCAAAAGGAGGGCTCTTTTCTCTCAAATTTTCATGGCCTCTCTCTCCTCTCCAGCACCTCCACCTTCCTCCATTGCAGCTGCAAGCACCAAGGTAATATTTTTAATATTTTTAAGTTTTATTTAATACTTTTTCATGTTTTAAATCAATTTTAGCCATTGGTGTCATCCCCTTCATGGATTAACCATGGATTCAACCTCAAGAACCATCAAGAATCAGCAAGAACACTCCAAGAAGGTGATCTAACCCTGTTTTGGATGATTTACAGAGATTTTAATTCATTAGAATTGATTTTAACATGATTCTTTGCATTATTAACCAATAAAATATATGATTTACCCTTTTTAATGGGTTAAATCTATGTTTTAAAGGTGATATCAAATTCCAGCCATTGATTCCCTGTTTTTAATTTATTTTCATGGTTTATTCATGTTTGTTTTACGTTCTATAGCATAGAAATAAGTTTTATTTACTGTTTTATGGTTTATTTTATTTATTTACATTAGTTAATGCATGGTTTTTCAAGTTTCTTAAATTTCTGTGTGTTCTAGGTTTAGAACAGTAAAGATGATGTTATTTCAGATTGAAGCACTCGTTGTTTATTTCTGATTTTTTTATATGTGATGCATGCATGAGTTATTGAGTTACTGTAGAAAAATCAGAGGTTTTGGATCTCGGGAACCCTGTCAAAAAAACCAGACATCAAATCGGGTTTTTAAAGCTTTAAAATCGTGGTTAAAATCAAGAAGGTAACTTGCTGTTATGATATTTCTCTCATCTTATATTCGATTTTAGATCTGTAAAGTGCTATGGATTCACATTGAGTAGATCTGTTATATGTGAAATTTTAGGATTTTTTGATCATTGTTTAGTATTTTTTCCCTTTTAGAGAATCTGTTCTTAAATTTAAAGCTCGTTAGGGTTTACCAAAACCCTAATCAGACTTGTGTTAGTCATAAATCCCAAACCACAGATCCGATTTTAGATCTGTAAAAAGTGAGTATTATTATTTTTATGTATACTGTTCACCACTAAAATTTCAGAAATTTTTGTTTAGTATTGCTATTTATTCCTGTATTTTCAATCTGTAATAGCTGTTTTAATCCCTGTTAAAAGTGATATATTTTAGCTCAGATTGCCGGAAGGGTTTCTCCCTAACCGGAGATGATTTTTCTGATCTGTAAATTGGGAAATCTCTGTTTTTCTTCCTAGTTAGTCTCTGTAAAATTTCATAAATTTACATGGAGATTTGACCCCTGATTTAGGTCTTGGATTGAAACTGGTTGGTGAATTAGGTCAAAAATAGCATATTTTTAGGGTTTAATGTAATTTTCGGATTAATTTAATGTCAAAAAATTATTTTTATAATTCCAATTAGACATTAGGGTTATAACAAGTGCAGGTACCAATTTTTATGGATTTTGGAATCCATTTGATGGCTGAATCAAGCAAATTGCAAAACCGGGTTCCTGAAAGATCCAAAAACACTGCTAAAATCACAGTTTTTGTAATATTATTGGATTTTCGTGCATAAGCATATATTTTTAGGGTTTTATTATGTTCATAAGCATCTTAGGATACTTTAGGTTTAATTTTGTGCTCATTTGATTTCATTTAGTGCATAAAACCTAAGTTTTTACCAAAATCTCTTTTTAAAAACCCTGATTTCAAGGCCATAGTCTTGCTATCGGGGGAAATTTGGTCATTTGACCTAAATTTCGAAATCCCTAACCCTAATTTCATATTTTTAATCATGTCATAGCATATTTGGTTTGGGTTTATTCCATTCAAATTTCAAAATTTGCATTTTATCAAAATATCTTTCTAAAAACCCTAATTTTAAGGTCATAGTCTTGTTATTAGGGGTATTTTGGTCATTTTGACCCCAATTTCGAAATTCCATATCTTCTCTTTCATATTTATTCAATTTTATTTCATACTTTATCATTTTTATTTAAGGGAATCAAGGAAGAGGCTTATATCTAGCAAAATCCAACAATTTCCTGATATTGTTGGATAAATCTAGAAAAGCCAACATATATTCATTAACCAAGTTTTCTAGTTTTGCAGGTACATTGAAGACTTTATTTTTCATGTATTTAAATTTCAATAGTGATGTAATTTGTAATTAAACTTTGGAATAAGAATTTACATTTCCTGTTTAGCTTAGGTTGCATTGCATATAGTTTATTTTCTTTTGTAATGTTAATGTGTGCTGGATGATGATTCATGCATATTCAAACTCACTATGGTCTACACGAATGGCACATGCACTAGCTTCTATGAAGTTTATAAACTTGGTGGAATTCGTATTTATGGCCATAGTCAGAATATGAATGATACTCAGATTTATGATCTTCACATTAGCCACATTCAGCCTACACTCTTAGGCTAACTTCAAAAATGCACTGCATTTCTCAAAAATACAAAAAGTATTTCTCAATTCCTCAAAATCATATTCATTCATTTCATGCATTTGCCAATTCCAATTCCAATCTTAATTCAAAGAAGTTCATTTTCTCAAAATCTCCTAAGTCTTATAGCAAAATCGATTTTCCCAAAGACATTGAATTTCAAAGGATATTTCAAGTATTTCCCAAGTTCCAAATTCAAATTTTCTAAGTTAGAATTTCAATTTCCAAGTTTGAATTAAGAGAAACCAAGTCTCTCAGAATCGATTTTCACCAAATGTCAAGGATTCCTCAAAATCGATTTTTATTTCTCTCAGAAGTATATTTCAAATCCCAATTCACGATTTTCCAAGATTTACATTTTCTAAATATTTCAATCATTCAAAGCAAACATCATGTTTTCAAAATGTGCATTTTCTGAAAATTCATAGCACATGCCTGATTCTTTGTGCATTTAGAAATTAGAATATGATTTAGACAAGTTGAATAGAGTAGAGCATAAGATTAATCCTTGGTTCAATTACCCCTGTTAAAGGTGGCAGGAACGGTTGAACCTCGTACCGACAGGCGAGTCCCATTCTACGGAATTTTCCCGCATTTTAAAACGGAGGCGAGTTATTTTCAAAAACTTTTTCAAAGGTCAGTTTGATTTGCAAAAGTTAAAATTTTGCGATGATAACAGGTTTGGCGACCGTGATGGGACCTGTCTTTGCCTGATCAATCTAATGCTCTACTTAGTTCAAATTGTCAAAATCGATTTCCATGGAATGTCAGCTTTGCTTTATGATATCATGTGAACCTAGGAGCCTAGACTTGAACCCAACTGACATGGAATGCATATAGACTAGGTATGGTTTGGTAGGACCATATTGAGGAGAATTATTCATGCTCACATAGACTTAGGTTTAATACAACACTCCTCAATTTAGGAATTGTATGAAAACAATGTTTGCTTCTTCAAATATTTCAAAATTCTATCTCTTTAGGACTTAGAGCCTTCTGTTTTCTTG
Organism: Nuphar pumila; assembly: GCF_984573655.1. Classification (NCBI taxonomy): domain Eukaryota; kingdom Viridiplantae; phylum Streptophyta; class Magnoliopsida; order Nymphaeales; family Nymphaeaceae; genus Nuphar; species Nuphar pumila. The sequence goes on along the minus strand of NC_143256.1, from coordinate 64,608,963 downwards.
CATGTGCTCATGTTTTCAAAAACCACCCCCACCTATATTGTCCCGGTCTTCACGTTGCTGGGCTCTCTTCCAGAACCATAGTTCGGGACAGAGCCTCACAACTGGGCCACTTATTTGGGTGAAAACCCCCTGCCACGTACCAAGGGCCATAGTCCAACGTATATCGGCAGGTGCTCAAGGATGTTGGAAAACTTGAACCTAGAACCGGAGAATTTGATTTTATGCCACGTACATCGAGCCTTGGCTTGAGTATATAGGCATAACTGGATTGAATACAGTTGATCTGAACCTTAGAGTTAGGATTAAGGTCCTACAGCCATTTCAAAATTTGTGCATCTAGAGTCAGCTTTTAGGGAATGCTGTATGTGCATACTTGTTTATGCAGAATTTGATTGAATATGTTATTTCCTTTTTATTTTTCATATTTTCTAAAAATACTGGACGATTTTTCAAAATTCCCCAGTCCATGTCCATGTACTGTCCATGTTTTAAATCCTGGACGATTTTCAAAATACTTCATTTTATAAAGTACTTCCTTATATTTCATTAAACCCTAGACGATTTTCATAAAGTTCCTCCATTTCCTTCAAAACTCCAGGTGATTTCCCATCTTTCCTGTCTTCTGGATCTCGAATTTCCTGCTTTATCCTGCCTGCATTTTCCTCAAAATTCCTGTATTTTCCAAGTCTTATTCCAATTTCCATGTCTTCCAGTCCGATGGCATCCAGTCAGCTTGATTCAGTCTTCCCTGAGGGTCACATCTCCTACGAGGTGCGACAAAGTCTTCCCGAACATCGAGTCCTCAGCACCAGATCTTTCTTTCCCCGGTGGTATTATTCATGGTTTAAGAACTTCTCTCGTATGTTTCCGGACCATCTGGACGAGTGTGGATTGGAACTGGCATCCACAGTGGGAAAGCAGACAGTCAACGACAACTTGATCCATGCACTAGCAGAGCGGTGGAATCCGAGCACTTCTACCTTCTGGTTCCCGTGGGGCGAGATGACAGTACTGATGGATGAATTTTCAGAGATTATGGGATTGCCCGAGCCAGCCGGTCAGCCTGGAGATCCATTGGAGAAACAGTTTCTGATTAATGTTAAGGGTCTAGACCCTAAGGATGCATTAGCTCGCATGACAGGACGCAAGTCTTGGCCATTGATTGAAGAAGATGGAAATGAATATGTGGATCTTCTCGAAATCTACAGACAGCATGGGGCATTTGTGGAAGTCAGTTCGTTGTCTAGGACAGCTCAAGAGAGAATTCAGCACGCGATGGTTCTGTGCACGGTGGGATTAGCTTTCTTTCCCGACGGACGGAATTACATGGATATCAAAATAGTTCAGCTTATGAGGAGATGGGGAAGTCGACAGACCAGCCGCCTCTCGATAGCCATGGCCGCACTCGCTTTTCTATACCGAGGGTTGACTCGTTTCGCACTCGGAGAATTGATTCTAGTCGAAGGGTGCACCTATGCCTTGCAATCTTGGTTCCTCCGGCATGTGCCAGTCTGAGCCAGTTCATTCAGATACAATGGAGAGAAGCTTCTTCCAGTTGCACGATACCGGTTCTTGATCGACAACCTTCAGGAGGAAGAGGTCGTATGGGACTACTTTGATCGTCAGGAATCACCTCCCAGATACACTTATACTTATGGCAAGCGATTCAGACTACTTGGCCCGTTCTTCTGCGCATACTATCATCCAGAGCGGTGTGTCAGGCAGTTCTCTCAGAGGCAGAAACGCGTAGAGATTCGTCCACTAGCCGGGGTTCTGCCAGAATTCGATCTCGCATCAGATCAGTGGTCCGAAGCATACCATTCTGCCAGACATGGCTGGGATTCCTTTGTCAGTCTTATTATTTTTCCTGGTCCTCGTGTATCTTCTGATTATCTGGAGTGGTGGAAAATTGTCTGTCCCCCTCCCCTCTGTCAAGTGTATTATTGATAAAATCATGTTTTTTCCTCTCTATAAAAATTCCTTTATTTTACATTGGTTTGACGACCTCGCCTAGGTAACAAGGCATATTTTCAGTTGTTTATCTTGCAAAGAATAGCAACGCAATTGTCGTAATCCCAGCGACGACTCAATCCCTAGTAATGGGATATTATTTCAATTGTCTACCAAAATTCTCAACAAATATTTTCCTCCAAACCAAATTTCCTTCAGAAGCCTAACCATCAGTTCTGCCCTGCAGAGAGCATCAACAACACCCAAGAGAACATTTGCGATACCTGATGGTTGATACAAGATCCAGAAAAAAAGCCGCATCAGTTGAAGGCGTCGCGTACTCAGTCGCTTCAGAAGAGGAAATGGACTCACCCCGTAGTCAGGGTCAGCAAGCAGAGGATGATGTGGATCCCCAGATGTACGTCATGTTTAAGCAAATGATGACCAAGATGCTGGCAGAGCAAGCTGAAGCCAGTGCTGAACAGACTCAGATCAAACAGAAAGATAAGGGTCATGCCGTCAAGAATGTGAAGATCAGTAAAAAGCAGAATCGTCATGAGGAAATGTTTGATGAGTCAGAATCAGCAGATGATACTGACAAAGAGTATGAAAACAAGCAAGAATTCAAAAGGTCGACTCAGGGGCAGGGGTCGGCCTACAAATCCAAGAATCAGTCTGTTGACGACCCTACGCAGTCACAACTCAAAGATGTGATGAAAATAGTTAAGGATCTTCAAACTCGTGACAAGGGCAAAAGAGTCTTTACAAGTGAAGACTTCTATGATGGACTGGATGGGGATGATGATCTTGATAATCTTCCCAAGAAATTTATCAAGTTTGATGGTTCGGGTGACCCAAAAGCACATCTTGCCCTATTCTTCGCAGAATGTTCCAGGTTCAAGAGGAACAATCGTGCCTTATTTCTCTGCTTCCCTCGCAGCTTGGAGGGTATTGCGGCAAAGTGGTATTCAGAGCATATCAACCCGATAGAGCTGAAAGAGTTCGATAAAGTGGTCAATTTATTTATTGAGCGCTTTCTATTCAATGCTGAAGCACTCCCGACTCTCAGTCATCTTTGCGGCCTCAAGCAGAAAGAAAGCGAGAAGGCCCGAGATTTTATCCACCGATGGAGGTCAGCTTGCAATAAGATGAGAGACCCGATATCAGAAGAGCATGCATTGTCACTAATCTTGAATAATTTTTCACAACCCTTGAAAGGTCTCATTTCCACGGCACCGTCAAAACCTTTCATCGAACTGACAGAACTAGCCGAGTGGCTCGAGCTAAGCATGGAAAATGGAGTTTATGAAGGCTTCATCTTTATACAAGGTAACAATCAGAGTGAGCAGAAGAAGAAGGCTCACTTCACTCTTTCTGCCAATGATAGCAAAAGCAACAAGAAAAATCATGATCACTATTCAGAGGGATCCAAGGGCCAAAAAGGAAAGTTCTCCAACAATGATAGGCCTCTTCAATCTAGTCCTCAGCATAAAGAGAAAGATCAAGAAAAGCCAAAGCGCAAGGATTGGAGTACGGATCGAAAGTTCACCCCTCTGGACCAAACACTAGAGAGTGTTCTGGAATACATGCTTGCAAAAGATATGATCCGTTTACCTAAAGCAGCTGATCCCGCAACAATTATGGGTAGATTCAAAGAAAGATTTTGCAAATTTCATCGGGCAGTAGGGCATGACACTGAGAATTGTTTCGTCCTGAAAAATATCATTCAAGATTGCATCGACAAGAATATCCTTATTGAAGATGAGGAAAATACCAGTCGACCATCCTGAGCAAGTTTTCTAAAAATTGATAATGTCGAGACTATGTCACTTTCATCATTTTGTCATTTTGAAGCAACAATGTAGTCTCAGTTCTTCTATCAATTTGTTATTTCCTTCTTCAATGCATTAATAAATTTGTCAATCTTCCTTATGGCCTGGCGTCATCTTTTATATTCTTCATTTGCAAATGTTTAAATGTCTTCTTATAAGGGGTAACCTTTTTCAAAGTGCCTCTCTGATCAACCAAGAAGCTCATTGTCAGTTTTACCTCGTTATCCTCAGAGAATTCTCATCAAATATCAATTACTTATCCTTTCTTATTCCCCCATTACACTGAGGCATTACTTTGGAAATTGTCTTCAAAACATTCTGTATGCAGGCAGGATCAAACAAATCTCTCATTTTGCACGCATGTGCACCCATTTATATCATTTTACATACATTTGCATTCATTTGCATTTGCAGGCATTCATTCGCATTCATCTGCATTTGCATCAAGCTTCCTCGCTCAGGAGAAGGGGTTAATCCTGAAAACAGGCTTTGAAAAGCTAACTATGATGGTCCATTCAAATCATGAACCAAGAATTTTTATTTTCCAAATTCAAAACCCATAAGTTGAACACTTCCTTCTTAAATTGTGATCCTTAGGTTAAATCCCTATGGAATTGATAGTTCGTAGGTCGAACCCCTGCAGAGTCAATGTGATTTGTAGGTTGAACGCCTGTCAAACCAATACGGCTCATAGGTTGAACCCCTTTCGAACCAATCTCGTTCTCAAAAATTTTGATCTGTAGGTTGAAGTCCTCCTGATCCAATATTCTTTACAGTCCTTAGGTCGAACTCCTTTTGGATTGGTATTTTTTAGATATATGATTTGTAGGTTGAAGTCCTCCTGATCCACGTTCTTAGGCTGAATCCCTATTGAACCCATGTCGTTCCCAGTGAACCAATGCCGTTCTCAATTGAACCAATGTCGTTTTTAGGCTGAATCCCTATTGAACCCATGTCGTTCCCAGTGAACCAATGCCGTTCTCAATTGAACCAATGTCGTTCTTAGGCTGAATCCCTATTGAACCCATGTTGTTCCCAGTGAACCAATGCCGTTCTTAATTGAACCAATGTCGTTCTTAGGCTGAATTCCTACAGAACCCATGTCGTTCCCAGTGAACCAATGCCGTTCTAAATTGAACCAATGTCGTTCGTAGGCTGAATACCTACAGAACCCATGTCGTTCCCAGTGAACCAATGTCGTTCCCAGTGAACCAATGTCGTTCTTAGGCTGAATTCCTACAGAACCCATGTCGTTCCCAGTGAACCAATGTCGTTCTCAATTGAACCAATGTCGTTCGTAGGCTGAATACCTATCGAACCCATGTCGTTCCTAGTGAACCAATGTCGTTCTCAATTGAACCAATGTCATTCTTAGGCTGAATCCCTATAGAACCCATGTCGTTCCCAGTGAACCAATGTCGTTCTCAATTGAACCAATGTCATTCTTAGGCTGAATCCCTATAGAACCCATGTCGTTCCCAGTGAACCAATGTCGTTCTCAATTGAACCAATGTCGTTCTTAGGCTGAATCCCTATTGAACCCATGTCGTTCCCAGTGAACCAATGCCATTCTCAATTGAACCAATGTCATTCTTAGGCTGAATCCCTATAGAACCCATGTCGTTCCCAGTGAACCAATGTCGTTCTCAATTGAACCAATGTCGTTCTTAGGCTGAATTCCTACAGAACCCATGTCGTTCCCAGTGAACCAATGTCGTTCTCAATTGAACCAATGTCGTTCTTAGGCTGAATTCCTACAGAACCTATGTCGTTCCCAGTGAACCAATGTCGTTCTCAATTGAACCAATGTCGTTCTTAGGCTGAATTCCTACAGAACCCATGTCGTTCCCAGTGAACCAATGTCGTTCTCAATTGAACCAATGTCGTTCTTAGGCTGAATTCCTACAGAACCCATGTCGTTCCCAGTGAACCAATGTCGTTCTCAATTGAACCAATGTCGTTCTTAGGCTGAATACCTATCGAACTCATGTTGTTCCCAGTGAACCAATGTCATTCTCAATTGAACCAATGTCATTCTTAGGATGAATCCCTACAGAACCCATGTCGCTTCCAGTAGACCAAATCACAATTTTGATCTCCAGGTCATCCAATATCCTATTTCCAATTTCTGAGTCTCTCCTTTGGGGAAAGGAGAGGAGAATCTAGCCACGGATGTGTCATTTAGATCTCAAGTGATTTCTTTCACCAAGGATTTCAGGAATATTTTGCCAATTTGTCATGAAAAATAGTTGTCGATCTCAAAATCTTTACTGCATAAAATTGTACCTCAGAATACCTTTAGTATTACTTCCGAAAGGACAAAGCTTTTGTGAAAAAAAATTCAAAATTCAAAATCTTTCTATTGGCCAACCAAAAGGATGAAGAATAAATCCGCGATATGGCCAGCAAAGAAAATTCAATGTTGTTGCAAAGCCATGAGTGATTGATATTGATCGCAGTCAATGGCACACTTTTTAAGATCATTCTTGGAAAATAAAAGCAGTCGAAATATCCTGAGTGATACAGAAAAATCCACTCAATCTCCATGTCTCCTCAATCACCTAAGCTGCAATTAAATATCTGCAAAAGGGATCTCTCAACTGTCGTCAAGATGAAGGCGAATTAGACGAGTAGACCCCCGGGGCTAAAGAAGATTTGGATCATCTCCAAGATGACGGAGTTTGTGACGGATCCTTCCAGGGAAAGTTCAGATCACCGTCGAGATGAAGGCGAGTGTGATGAGCCTACCGACAAACCCTAAAAGATATTTAATTTCTGCTGTCATCAAGAGATTCCCAACCAATGAGCTAATAACCGTCAATATAATCCCTGAGAGAAAAGAAGGACCAGAACATCTCTGAGATGAAGGAGTTTGTGACGTACCCTTCCAAAAAAATAAAGAGAGAAAAAGCTAGGACATCTCCAAAATGAAGGATGATGTAATTCCTGAAAAATCCAAGAGAGCTCCAATTCTGTCAAAAAAGAGTGCAGAAAGATCATCATGAGAAAAGAATCCCAGGATATCAGACTGCCGAATCTATCAAGAATCTTCTTTAATTTTGTGAAATTCTTTTATCAATATCCTTTCGCTAATAGCTCTCGCAATATCAAGAATACATTCTTTTCCGTCCATATCAATGAAATTGATAGCCTCCTTGAGGGAAAGTCAATTGCAAGTAATTTGAATTCGAATCTTGATTCTACGGAGTTAAGCCCAGTCGGAGGTAATACTTCAGGTAGAAAAGAGGGAATATTTTTCATATATATATGTGCTTATCATTCTTGAATTAACTACAATTTTTATCTTATTGGCAATCTTTTCAAGTTATCCTGACATGAAGTAAGAACTTGATGTTTATTTTGATGTATCCAGGCGTTGTTGTTATCCCTTTTAGGATCGGATGATGGGAGTTGTCCAAGATCCTTCCCTTCTTGTTTTGATCTGAGTGCCTGGGCTCTTAGATTCGCACACTTCCCTGTGCTCCCCACTGTCCCACCATAGACAGTTCCCGTTCAGGTTAAGGGTTAAACCTGAATTTTCCGCAAAAGGTCATCTGTCTTAAAAGTCATTCAGTCTTAGCAATGAGACGTCCAAGATCAATCCCTTTTCAAGCTTTAGGGAACCCAATTTCCTTCCTTTTGCAAAACCCCTATCGGATTCATTGTGAGGAAATCCGAAGGTTCCATCACGGTATCTTCTTTCGAGGATTCCGTCCATTTTCTGCCCAATCAGGTTAAGGGTACAAACCTGAGCCTCCTTTGATGAGGTATTCCATTTTCTGCCCAATCAGGATAAGGGTACAAACCTGAGCCTCCTTTGATGAGGTATTCCATTTTCTGCCCAATCAGGATAAGGGTACAAACTTGAGCCTCCTTTGATGAGGTATTCCATTTTTTAACCCGATCAGGTTAAGGGTACAAACCTGAGCCTCCATTGAAGAGGTATTTCATTTTCAACCTAATCAGGATAAGGGTACTGTAAACACCCCAAATTTTCCACATCCATTCTCAAACAATCCTCCTCAGGCAGTGCCAACCCTGTTAGGTCAATGTTGGAGTCAAACTCCGAGTCAGCTTCAGAAAATCACCATTTTACCCATTTTTATTAGGAAAATTACCATTTTACCCCTAGGTCATCCCAGACCCCAGTCAGTCGGAGTCAACTAAGCTCATTGGTCAGTTCAGAACAGTTAGAATATCAGTCATCTCAAGCTCATCTGAGCTCACAATGAACAAACCATTTTCATTTCTGACCATTCTTGCCAAAATGGGATCATTTCTTCATAAATGAGCTCTTTTCTCACTTAAATCCAAGCCAATTGTCTCCGAGTCAGTCATTCATAGTCAGTCATATTCCCAAGAGCCTAACTTGAGCTCACCAGGAGTTCAAGTGCTCCAGTTTCAGTTCAAAACCATTTCCAAGTGTCAAGGAGCCCATTTTAGTCCATTTCAGCTCTTTCAGCTGAAATTGAGCTGAGTTCAGTCAGTTGAGCTAGTGTTTGAGCCTTGATTTTAGTTCATCTCAGTATTACTGACCTTTGTTTTAGCTCAAAGTCAGTTCAGGTTCGCAATTCACTTTGATCCAATGACCATTCCGTATCATTTCTTAAAAAATAGCAGCTTTTCTTGAAAATTCAGTCGGAAAGGTCAGTTGAGTCAATATCATTGTCAGTTCATTTGAGTTCTAAAACTCTAAAACCTAGCTCAATCCAGTTCATCCAGCTCAAACCCTAATTTTCAGTGTTACTCTAGCTTGGCAGAGCTCGAAAATCATTTCTTCAACCATTTTTGCAAATTTTGTCAATTTTAACACTTTTTGAACTGGTACAAGTGTCAATCGGGGTCTAACATCCAAAATTCTTCATTCAGGGTTAGCATTTCGCATAGCATTTCATGTCATTTCTCATCATTTTATATCATTTCTCAGCATTTCATAACATTTCATCACATTTCATTCCATTTTCGAAGTCCAGAACTCCAGTTTTATAAATTTCAATCCAGATTGAGTTTTAAAAGTTTTTAGAAATCAATTTCAAACCCTGGGTTTTCAAAATTAACATTTTTACCCCCAAGATTCTAAATTTGGAAATATTTTCTCGAGAAAAACAATATGGATTTCTTTCAAAGTTAAATTTTCAAATTCTATACTGGATTTGCTTCGCAACGAGCTATTAAACTTCAAAATCTGAGCTCGTTTAAAAAACTGCCAAAAATAGCTCGTTTCATTTGGAAATATTTTCTCAATAAAAACAATCTGGATTTCTTTTAAAATCAAATTTTCAAATTCTACATTGGATTTGCTTCGCAACGAGGTATTGAACTTCAAAATCCGAGCTCGTTTCAAAAACTGCCAAAAATAGCTCGTTTCGTTTGGAAACTTTCTGAAAAGACTATTTTACCCCTTTGATCGTCAAAATGAATTTCAAAATCAAAATTTGGACCCGCTCTGAGATGGCCCATCCATTTGCATTCTCTTGTTTTAATTTATATAAAAAAAATTATCTTTTTCTTTATTTTTTTGGTTTGTTTTATTTTATTTATTTTTTTTTTTTTTTAAATTATTTTATTCTTCCTAAGGTGGGACCCGCAAGGGGGTCACCCAAACCTCCAGCCCATTTCCTTTCTTTCTTCCTCTATTTTCTTTTTTTATATTTTTTTTTATTTTCTTTTCTTCTTTATTTCTTTTCTTTTTTTTTTTTTTCCTTTTTCTTTCTTTCTTTCTTTCCTCCTTTCTTTCCTCTCCAGCCATTCACGTAAGCCTCTCTTCCTTTCCCTCTTATTTCTTCCCTCCTTTCCCTCCTTTCCTTTCTTTTTCCTTCTTCCCCTCTTCTTTCCTTTTCCTTTTCCTTCCCTTCCTTCTTTCCCCTTTCTTTCTTATTCCCTCCCCATTTTCCTCCAAAGAAAATGGCTACAGCCATTCACGTACATGGGATTCATAGAATATCTTTAGGAACTTAGGTTTTGATTTTCATCAAAACCTAAGTTAGCATAAAAAGCTAAAAGAAAAAAAGATACGGGAGCCTATTCCTCTCATCTCACGCATCTCTCTCTCTCTCTCTCTCTCTCTCTCTCTCTCTCTCTCTCTCCCTTGGTTTTCCATTACGCAGTTCTCCCTCACCTACTTGCATCAGCTGGGCCTCCATTACAACTACCTTCCACAGCAGCAGTTGGGCCTCCATCACAGCCACCTTCCACAACAGCAGTTTGGCCACCTTCCACAGCAGCAGCTGGGCCTCCAACAGCAGCCCTTCATTGCAGCCATCTTCAACCTTCTCAAAGGCAGCAACCACCAAAGGGGAGCTCTTTGCAGCCACAGCCACACCTTCATCATTGGCAGCACCACAAGGACACCTCCACAGCAGCATAGCCATCTCCAGCAAGCCTCCTTCACACCCTTGCTACCAGCCACAACCAACTTCAAGTGCAGCCACTACCTTCATCACACGTTCCAGCCGGCACCTCCTTCTTGACTTCCAGCCATCCTCACCTTGGTGCCTTTGACGCCCCAACTTCCTCAACCTTGGATCATCTCCACCACATCCGCTTTCCTTCAGCCAATCCCAGCAAACCCAAGTTTTGCAGGAACATTCAAGAAGAAGACTTAGCTTTTATTTTTTATTTCAATTCAATGTAACCTCAAATGTAATAATTTGGAATAAGAGTTACTTTTCTGCTTAGAATAGGGTTGCATTGCATATAGTTTAATTTATGCAAATTTCAATATGTGATGTATGATTCATGCACATTATTTCAAATTCACTATGGTTTACACGAATGGCACGTGCACAAGCTCTTATGGAGTTTATAAACTCGGTGGGATTCGTATTTATGGCCATAGTCAGAATACGAAGAAAACCAAGATTTATGATCTTTATATCAGCCACATTCAGCCTACACTCTTAGGCTAACTTCAAAAATGCACTGCATTTCTCAAAGTTTCAAAAGGATTTCCCAATTCCTCAATGAAATTCCCTTTTCAAATTCATATTCATTCATTCATATCATTCAAATTGCATTATTTTCAAACTCATTTTCCAATTTCAATTTCAGAAAATTCAATTTTCTCAAGAATTTCCAAGTCTTTCTCAGGATCTGATTTTCTCAAAAATCCTAAGTTTTCAAATGACATTTCAAAGCATTTCCCAAGTTCAAATCAAGATTTTCCTATGTTTTCAAATTCTTAAATTTCAAAATCCCAAGTTTTCAGAAATCGATTTTCTCATATTTTCCAGTTTTCCTGAGAATTCATTTTCCATTTCAAAAGTCATTTTCCAATAAATTACTTTAGATTTTCTCAAGATTCTCAAATCCATTTTCTTATAAAAGCAATTCCAAGTTTCCAATCTCAAAACCAATTTTCTCAGATTTTCAAGTTTTCCTGAGAAATCACTTTTCAATGCAAATTTCTGATTTCCAATGAAATTCAATGATTTTCCCAAAAACTCCAATTTCAAGCACTTTTCCAAATGCATTTCAATTTTCCAAAGCAAACATCATAGTTTCTCAAACTTGCATTTTTTAAAAAATTTCATAGCACAAGCCTGATTCTTTGTGCATTCTAGTAAAAATAGAGCATAATTTAGCTATTTGAGTCAAATTAAAGCACGTAATTGATCCTTGGTTCAATTACCCCTGGTAAAGGCGCCAGGAACGGTTGAACCTCGTACCGACAGGCGGATCCCATTCCACGGAATTTTCCCGCAAATTTTAAAAACGGAGGCGAGTAAATTTTCAAAATCATTTTCAAAACTTTTGTCGAGTTTGACTCGCGAAATTCGTTTCTTTCTCGCAAGGGAGGGGAAAAATTTTGCGATGATAACAGGTTTGGCGACCGTGATGGGACCTGTCTTCGCCTGATCAATTATGTGCATTGACTTAGCTCAATTATCAAAATTATGCTCTATGGAATGACAGCTTTAATTCCTGATATCATGTGAACCTAGGAGCCTAGGCTTGAACCCAGCTGACATGGATTGCATGTAGACTAGGCATGGTTTGGTAGGACCATATTGAGGAAAATTATGCATGCTCACTTAGACTTAGGTCTGAAATACAACACTCCTCAATCTAGGACTTGTATGAAAACAATGTTTGCTTCTTCAAAAGTTTTCAAAATTCTATCTCTTTAGGACTTAGAGCCCTCTGTTTGCCTGCATGTGATCATATTTCAAAAACCACCCCACCTATGTCTACCCGGTCTTCACGTTGCTGGGCTCTCTTCCAGAACCATAGTTCGGGACAGAGCCTCACAACTGGGCCACTTATTTGGGCTAACGCCCCCCTGCCACGTACCAAGGGCCATAGTCCAACGTATATCGGCAGGCGCTCAAGGATGTTGGGAAAACACAAGCCTAGACCCGGAGATGAGTTTTATGCCACGTACATCGAGCCTCGGCTCGAGTATATCGGCATAGCATGATTAGACACAGTTGATCTGAGCCTAGAGTCAGGATTAGGGTCCTAAAGCTCTTTCAAAATCAATGCATTTAGAGTTGGCTTCTTAGGGATTGCTATATGTGCATAATTGTTTGTAATTGAATGTATGATATTCATTTTCGTCTTATTTTCTCATATTTTTCCCAATTTTTCCAAAATACCGAACAATTTTCCAAAATACCTCATTTTCCATCTTTTGTGAAATATCTTTTTTTTCTCAAAAACCCTGGACGATTTTTCTAAATTATCCACCTTTTCTTCAAAACTCCAGGAGATTTTTCATTCTTTCGTTCCTCTGGACTTCGAATTTCCAGCTTTCATTTTATCCTGCCTGCAATTTTCAAAATTCTTGTATTTTTCCAAAGTCTAATTCCAGTCTTCTTGCCCCTAAGTCCAATGGCATCTAGTCAGCTCGATTCTATTTTTCCCGAGGGTCACATCTCCTACGAGGTGCGACAAAGTCTTTCTGAGCATCGATCTCTTAGCACCGGACCCTTCTTCCTCCGGTGGTACTATGTCTGGTTCAAAAACTTCTCTCGTATGTTTCTGGACCACTTGAGCGATTGCAGGTTGGAATTGGCATCTGCAGTGGAAAAGTTGACAGTCAACGACAATCTGATTCATGCACTGGCAGAGCGGTGGAATCCGCGCACTTGCACGTTCTGGTTCCCGTGGGGCGAGATAACACTATTGATGGATGATTTTTCAGAGATTATGGGACTGCCCGAGCCAGTCGGTCAGCCTGGAGATCCATTAGAGCAGCAATTTCTGATCAATGTCAAGGGTCTGGACCCCAAAGATGTCGTAGCTCGCATGACAGGGGGCAAGTCTTTGCCACTGATTGAAGAAAATGAGAATGAGTACGTGAGCCTGATCGAGATCTATCGACAACATGGAAAATTTGCAGAAGTCAACTCGCTGTCCAGAACAGCTCAAGAGAGAATTCAACATGCGATGGTTCTATGTATTGTGGGACTTGCTTTCTTTCCAGATGGACAAAATCAAGTGGATGTCAGAATAGTTCAGCTTTTGAGAAGATGAGGAAGTTGACGGACGAGCCGTCTCTCGATAGCCATGGCCGCGCTTGCTTTTCTATACAGAGGATTGACCCACTTCACACTTGGAGAGTCCATCCTAGTCGAGGGATGTACCTATGCTCTTCAGTCTTGGTTCCTTCAGCATGTGCCGACTAGAGCTAGTTCGTTCAGATACAATGGCAAGGAACTTCTTCCAGTTGCGCGGTACCGATTCATGATCGATTATCTGTAGGAAGAAGAAGTGGTGTGGGACTACTTTGATCGAGAATTATCACCTCCCAGATACACCTATGCATATGGCAAGAGATTCAAGCTACTTGGCCCATTTTCCTGTACCTACTACTATCCAGAGTGATGCATCAGACAATTCTCTCAGAGACAAAAGCGCGTAGAAGCTCGGCTACTATCAGGGGTTATGTCAAAGTTTGACCTTACATCAGCACAATGGTCTGAAACATACCATTCTGCCATATATGGCTGGGATTCTTTCATCATTCTCACTCTTTTCCTTGGTCCTCGTGTCTCTGTTGATCGTTAAGAGTGGTGACAGACTGTCTATATACTCCCTCTTTCTCAAGTCCACTATTGATGCAATCATATTTTTCCTTCAATAAAGAAAAAAAAAATCCTTCAATTTTCATTCTATCATGGTTTAATAACCTCGCCTAGGTGACAAGGCATATTTGCAGTTGTTCGTTCTCCTTGCAAAGAATGACAACATAATTGTCGTGACTCCAGCGGCGACCCAATCCCTAGTAATGGGATGTTCTTTCAATTATCTATCAAATTCTCATCAAATATTTTTACTATATTCATTTCTATCCTGAATCTTCATCATCGAAATTTAATCATCCATTCTACAAAGAGCATCAGTATTCCCAAGTGGTTCAGATCAGATCAAGCAAGAAGACACCACTGTATCAGGGCATCAGTGACTTTAGAAGCAGGCAAGAAGAAATGGATTCTCCAAGATCTGCCAGAAGACAGAGTTTGAATGATAGGGATGGCATTGATCCTACTACATATCAGATGTTCAAGAAAATGATGATTAGGATGATGTCTGAGCAAGCTAAGGACTGTTTCAGAAAGGCTCCCATCAAAAAGAAGACATCTGTCTCCTTCTCTTAGAATATCACTGGTAAGAGTAACGAGCGATTTGGCATGTGTCTGCCCGATATTTTATTATTGCCGATGTCCTCTATCATCGTGGATTCAGTTCTAAATATTTCAGATGCCTAGACGAAGATGAAGCCAAAGAAGTTGTCCAGGAGGTACACGAAGGCATTTGCAGTAGACTCATCGGCTACCAAACTCTTATCAAGCAAATCATCCGGGCATGATCTTATTGGAAGACTATGCAGCAAGATTGCTACCATTTTGTGAAGAAGTGTGCTCTATGCCAGATACATGCACCTTCTATTCATGCGCCAGCAACATATTTGCGAATCGCCATCTCTCCATGGCTATTTTCTATGTGGGCCTTTGATGTTGTGGGCCCCATCACTCTTGCTTCAAACAGCTACAAATATTTTCTTGCTGCAACAGAATATTTCACTAAATGGGTCGAAGCTATCACTTTGCGTATAATAGAAGGTCGACACATGGTCTTATTCATCCACAAGAATATTGTTGTTTCAGCATACCGCACGATATCATGTCAGACAATGAGAGTCATTTCAAGAATAAGAGAATGAGGACATTTGACTTAAAGTTCAGAATTCAGCATCGTTTCTCCGCTCCTTATTATCCTCAAAGGAATGGTCAGGCAGAGGCCACCAATAAGATTCTGATTCGAATCCTGGAGCGAACCTTGGAAACAGGCCATAATTGGCATGAGAAGATCCATGATGCATTATGGGCATACAAAACCACCATTTGTACTCCAACTAATGCTACTCCGTCAGAACTTGTCTACGGAACTGAAGTAGTACTGCCTCTACATGTTCAGAAACCTGCCTTGAAGTTTGCATCACTGCCGGAGTTATCGCTTGATCAGTATTAGCAGCAGCGACTGGTACAACTTGATTTGCTCAATGAAAGAAGACTCAGAGCAACAGAGCACGCTCAATCATATCGTCAGAGGATAGCCAAATAATATGCAAAATTTGTCATTCAAAGAAAATCTTGAGTCAATGATCTAGTGCTCAGATCAACGGCCTATCTCAAGCACCGTCTGGGTGGCAAATGGTCGCCGAATTGGGAAGGTCCCTATGTTGTTGAGGAAGCATTACTCTCCAATTCATATCTGCTCATCAATGCCGATGGTGTGGAATTATTAGACCCAATCAATGATTAACATTTGAAAATTTTCTATACTTAAATCCTCTATTCCATCCTTTGTAATTCCTCAATATATTTTCCTCAATAATGGTCAAATCCTTCTTTCCCAGTTACACTGGGGCATTATTTTAAACTTTGTCTTCAAAACATTATGTATGCAGGCAGGATCAAACAAATCTCTCATTTTGCATACATGTGCATTCATTTACATCATTTTGCATACATTTGCATTCATTTACATTTACATGCATTCATTTGCATCCATTTACATTCATTTCCCCTTCAGGTTAAGGGATAAACCTGAACTTCCCCTTCAGGTTAAGGGATAAACCTGAACTTCCCCTTCAGGTTAAGGGATAAACCTGAACTTCCCCTTCAGGTTAAGGGATAAATCCTGAGACCCCGATAGTTGTCCAAGTCGTCGTGAGGGTGAAGACTGAAAATCTTCTATCAAAATCAATTAGTAAATTCTCAAAAATCCAGTGTTCATGCTGGAAAGATTTTCAAAATCCAGGGTTCGTGCTGGTAAAAATTTTCTAAATCCAGTGTTTGTGCTGGTAAATTTTCAAAAATCCAGTGTTCATGCTAGTAAGATTTTCAAAATCCAAGGTTCGTGCTGGTAAAATTTTTTTAAATCCAGTGTTCGTGCTGGTAAATTTTCAAAAATCCAGTGTTCGTGCTGGTAAGATTTTCAAAATCCAAGGTTCGTGCTGGTAAATTCTTCTAAATCCAGTGCTCGTATTGGTAATCTCTCAAAATCCAGTGCTCGTATTGGTAATCTCCCAAAATCCAGCGCTCGTACTGGTAATCTTTCAAAACATAATGCTTGTACTGGTACGTTTTCAAAATCCAGTGCTCGTACTGGTACCCTTTAAAAATCTAACACTCGTGTTGGTGTCTTGCCCATTGGTCGCGTTATTCAATCTCTTAGGTGCAGTCTTCACGATGACCTTTCATCAGAATTCAAGTTCAATATTAATTATGTCAATTTCGACCTTCGGGTCATCCAATTTCTATCCCCGTTCAGGATAAGGGGATAATCCTGAAACCGTTCATAGAAGCAATCAAATTCTATATAATAGTCCTCGTTCTTCATTGAACTGATAGTGTTCCATGTGAACTGATAGTCGTTTTTCATTGAACTGATAGTGTTCCATGTGAACTGATAGTCGTTCTTCATCGAACTGATAGTGTTCCCAAGTGAACTGATATTCGTTCTTTATCGAACTGATAGTGTTCTAAGTGAATCGATGGTCATTCTTCATTGAACTGATATTATTCCCACTGAGAATCATTCTTCATTGAACTGATAGTGTTCCAAGCGAACTGATAGTCATTCTTCATTGAACTGATAGTGTTCCAAGCGAACTGATAGTCGTTCTTCATTGAACTGATAGTGTTCCAAGTGAACTGAGAATCGTTCTTCATTGAACTGATAGTGTTCCAAGCGAACTGATAGTCGTTCTTCATTGAACTGATAGTGTTCCAAGCGAACTGATAGTCGTTCTTCATTGAACTGATAGTGTTCCAAGTGAACTGATAGTCGTTCTTCATCGAACTGATAGTGTTCCAAGTGAACTGATAGTTGTTCTTCATTGAACTGATAGTGTTCCAAGCGAACTGATAGTCGTTCTTCATTGAACTGATAGTGTTCCAAGCGAACTGATAGTCGTTCTTCATTGAACTGATAGTGTTCCAAGCGAACTGATAGTCGTTCTTCATTGAACTGATAGTGTTCCAAGCGAACTGATAGTCGTTCTTCATTGAACTGATAGTGTTTCAAGCGAACTGATAGTCGTTCTTCATTGAACGGATAGTGTTCCAAGTAAACTGATAGTCGTTCTTCATTGAACTGATAGTGTTCCAAATGAACCGATGATCGTTCTTCATTAAACTGATATTATTCCCAGCGATGGTCGTTCTTAATTGAACCGATATTGTTCTCAATGAACAGATGGTCGTTCTCAATTGAACTGATATTTTTTCCAGTGAACTGTTAGTCACCTCATTTGGGGAAAGGAGAGGATAATTTTTGTCACGGGTGCATTAAACCGGACTTCAAATGCTCTTTTTCACCTAGGATTTCAAGAAAACTTTGTCAATTTGTCAATCAAATTATTTGTTGATTTCAGAACTTTATTGCACAAATTTTTACCTCAGTTTACCTTCAGTATTACTTCCAAAAAGGCAAAGCTTTTAAGAAGAAGGATTCAAAAATCCAAATTCTTTCTATTGGCCAACCAAAAGGATGAAGGATAAATCCTCGATATGGTCAGAAAAGAAGATTCAATGTTTTTGCAAAGCCATAGATGATTGATATTGATCACAGTCAATGGCACATTTTAAAGACCATTCTTGTGAAAATGAGGCAGTGGAAATATCTTGAGTGCTAGAAAAAGAGAGAATTCATCCCAACCCTGTCTCCTTAAAATCACCTAAGCTGCAATTAAATATCCGCAAAAGAGATCTCTCACTTGTCGTCAAGATGAAGGCGAATTAAGCGAGTAGACCTCCGAGGCCAAAAAAGATTCGAAACATCTCCAAGATGACGGAGTTTGTGACGGATTCTTCCAGGGAAAGTCCAAAGCACTGTCGAGATGAAGGCAGATGCGATGAACCTACCGACAATCCCTAAAAGATATTTAATTTCAGCTATCCTTCAAAAAAAAAAAAAAAATCTCCAACCAAGAAGCCAATATCGTCAAAGAAGGATCGAAACATCTCCAAGTTGAAGGAGTTTGTGACGTACCCTTCCCAAAAGAGAGCAAGAGAGGAAAAAGAAAGAGAGAAAAAGTCAGAACATCTCCAAAATGAAGGAGAATGTAGCAAAAACCCAAGAGAGCCAAAAGAGTGCAGAAAGATTATCATGAGAGAACCTCCCAGGATATCAAACTGCCAAAATTTGCCAAGAATTTCTTTAAATTTGTGCAATTCTATTATCAATATTCTTTCATCAATTGCTTTCATAATATCAAATTCTCTTTCTTGGTCATATCAAGGAAATTGATAACCTCCTTGAAGAAAGTCAATCGCAAGAAATTTGGATGCTAAATCTTGATTCTACGAAGTGAATCTCGTTTGGAGGTAATGCTTTAGGTAGAAAAGAAGGAATATCTTTGCAACAATGTGCATCATTTTCAAAAATTTGAATCAACAACAAAATTTCCAACATTTTGACAATATTTTCTAGCTATCCTGACGTGAAGTGAGAGCTTGATGTCCGTTTTTGATACGTCCTGACACCAATTTTAAATCCTTCTTAAGGACTTGATTTCGTCACCCAATCAGGATAAGGGTACAAACCTGAGCCTCCTTTGATGAGGTATTTCATTTCCCGCCCAATCAGGATAAGGGTACAAATCTGAGCCTCATTCTTATGAGGTATTTCATTTCCCGGTCAGGTTAACGGTACAAACCTGAGCCTCATTCTGATGAGGTATTTCATTCCCCGGTCAGGTTAAGGGTCAAACCTGAGCTTCGTTTCTACACGAGGAATTTTCCGTCCCATCCAGGTTAAGGGCAAAACCTGAATCTCACTTCTTTTGAGGTAAAATTTTTCTTCTTTATTCTCCATTTCATTCCTACCATTTTTATCAGGGCTAATATTTTCATATCCAGTCAGATTCTTCTAACTGGGGCATTTTTATAGCCAAAATTTGGTGTGTTTTTCTTTGCCACTAAGCTCGTCTTCAAGCCGGCTTAGTAGCAAAGAGGGGCATCTGTAAACACCCCAAATTTTCCACATCCATTCTCAAACAATCCTCCTCAGGCAGTGCCAACCCTGTTAGGTCAATGTTGGAGTCAAACCCCGAGTCAGCTTCAGAAAATCACCATTTTACCCATTTTTATTAGAAAAATTACCATTTTACCCCTAGGTCATCCCAGACCCCAGTCAGTCGGAGTCAACTAAGCTCATTGGTCAGTTCAGAACAGTTAGAATATCAGTCATCTCAAGCTCATCTGAGCTCACAATGAACAAACCATTTTCATTTCTGACCATTCTTGCCAAAATGGGATCATTTCTTCATAAATGAGCTCTTTTCTCACTTAAATCCAAGCCAATTGTCTCCGAGTCAGTCATTCATAGTCAGTCATATTCCCAAGAGCCTAACTTGAGCTCACCAGGAGTTCAAGCGCTCCAGTTTCAGTTCAAAACCATTTCCAAGTGTCAAGGAGCCCATTTTAGTCCATTTCAGCTCTTTCAGCTGAAATTGAGCTGAGTTCAGTCAGTTGAGCTAGTGTTTGAGCCTTGATTTTAGTTCATCTCAGTATTACTGACCTTTGTTTTAGCTCAAAGTCAGTTCAGGTTCGCAATTCACTTTGATCCAATGACCATTCCGTATCATTTCTTAAAAAATAGCAGCTTTTCTTGAAAATTCAGTCGGAAAGGTCAGTTGAGTCAATATCATTGTCAGTTCATTTGAGTTCTAAAACTCTAAAACCTAGCTCAATCCAGTTCATCCAGCTCAAACCCTAATTTTCAGTGTTACTCTAGCTTGGCAGAGCTCGAAAATCATTTCTTCAACCATTTTTGCAAATTTTGTCAATTTTAACACTTTTTGAACTGGTACAAGTGTCAATCGGGGTCTAACATCCAAAATTCTTCATTCAGGGTTAGCATTTCGCATAGCATTTCATGTCATTTCTCACATTTTATATCATTTCTCAGCATTTCATAACATTTCATCACATTTCATTCCATTTTCGAAGTCCAGAACTCCAGTTTTATAAATTTCAATCCAGATTGAGTTTTAAAAGTTTTTAGAAATCAATTTCAAACCCTGGGTTTTCAAAATTAACATTTTTACCCCCAAGATTCTAAATTTGGAAATATTTTCTCGAGAAAAACAATATGGATTTCTTTCAAAGTTAAATTTTCAAATTCTATACTGGATTTGCTTCGCAACGAGCTATTAAACTTCAAAATCTGAGCTCGTTTAAAAAACTGCCAAAAATAGCTCGTTTCATTTGGAAATATTTTCTCAATAAAAACAATCTGGATTTCTTTTAAAATCAAATTTTCAAATTCTACATTGGATTTGCTTCGCAACGAGGTATTGAACTTCAAAATCCGAGCTTGTTTCAAAAACTGCCAAAAATAGCTCGTTTCGTTTGGAATCTTTCTGAAAAGACTATTTTACCCCTCTGATCGTCAAAATGAATTTCAAAATCAAAATTTGGACCCGCTCTGAGATGGCCCATCCATTTGCATTCTCTTGTTTTAATTTATATAAAAAAAAATTATCTTTTTCTTTATTTTTTTGGTTTGTTTTATTTTATTTATTTTATTTTTTTTTTAAATTATTTTATTCTTCCTAAGGTGGGACCCGCAAGGGGGTCACCCAAACCTCCAGCCCATTTCCTTTGTTTCTTCCTCTATTTTCTTTTTTTATATTTTTTTTTATTTTCTTTTCTTCTTTATTTCTTTTCTTTCTTTTTTTTTTCCTTTTTCTTTCTTTCTTTCTTTCCTCCTTTCTTTCCTCTCCAGCCATTCACGTAAGCCTCTCTTCCTTTCCCTCTTATTTCTTCCCTCCTTTCCCTCCTTTCCTTTCTTTTTCCTTCTTCCCCTCTTCTTTCCTTTTCCTTTTCCTTCCCTTCCTTCTTTCCCCTTTCTTTCTTATTCCCTCCCTATTTTCCTCCAAAGAAAATGGCTACAGCCATTCACGTACATGGGATTCATAGAATATCTTTAGGAACTTAGGTTTTGATTTTCATCAAAACCTAAGTTAGCATAAAAAGCTAAAAGAAAAAAAGATACGGGAGCCTATTCCTCTCATCTCACGCATCTCTCTCTCTCTCTCTCTCTCTCTCTCTCTCTCTCTCTCCCTTGGTTTTCCATTACGCAGTTCTCCCTCACCTACTTGCATCAGCTGGGCCTCCATTACAACCACCTTCCACAGCAGCAGTTGGGCCTCCATCACAGCCACCTTCCACAACAGCAGTTTGGCCACCTTCCACAGCAGCAGCTGGGCCTCCAACAGCAGCCCTTCATTGCAGCCATCTTCAACCTTCTCAAAGGCAGCAGCCACCAAAGGGGAGCTCTTTGCAGCCACAACCACACCTTCATCATTGGCAGCACCACAAGGACACCTCCACAGCAGCATAGCCATCTCCAGCAAGCCTCCTTCACACCCTTGCTACCAGCCACAACCAACTTCAAGTGCAGCCACTACCTTCATCACACGTTCCAGCCGGCACCTCCTTCTTGACTTCCAGCCATCCTCACCTTGGTGCCTTTGACGCCCCAACTTCCTCAACCTTGGATCATCTCCACCACATTCGCTTTCCTTCAGCCAATCCCAGCAAACCCAAGTTTTGCAGGAACATTCAAGAAGAAGACTTAGCTTTTATTTTTTATTTCAATTCAATGTAACCTCAAATGTAATAATTTGGAATAAGAGTTACTTTTCTGCTTAGAATAGGGTTGCATTGCATATAGTTTAATTTATGCAAATTTCAATATGTGATGTATAATTCATGCACATTATTTCAAATTCACTATGGTTTACACGAATGGCACGTGCACAAGCTCTTATGGAGTTCATAAACTCGGTGGGATTCGTATTTATGGCCATAGTTAGAATACGAAGAAAACCAAGATTTATGATCTTTATATCAGCCACATTCAGCCTACACTCTTAGGCTAACTTCAAAAATGCACTGCATTTCTCAAAGTTTCAAAAGGATTTCCCAATTCCTCAATGAAATTCCCTTTTCAAATTCATATTCATTCATTCATATCATTCAAATTGCATTATTTTCAAACTCATTTTCCAATTTCAATTTCAGAAAATTCAATTTTCTCAAGAATTTCCAAGTCTTTCTCAGGATCTGATTTTCTCAAAATCCTAAGTTTTCAAATTACATTTCAAAGCATTTCCCAAGTTCAAATCAAGATTTTCCTATGTTTTCAAATTCTTAAATTTCAAAATCCCAAGTTTTCAGAAATCGATTTTCTCATATTTTCCAGTTTTCCTGAGTATTCATTTTCCATTTCAAAAGTCATTTTCCAATAAATTTCTTAGATTTTCTCAAGATTCTCAAATCCATTTTCTTATAAAAGCAATTCCAAGTTTCCAATCTCAAAACCAATTTTCTCAGATTTTCAAGTTTTCCTGAGAAATCACTTTTCAATGCAAATTTCTGATTTCCAATGAAATTCAATGATTTTCCCAAAAACTCCAATTTCAAGCACTTTTCCAATCATTTTCCAAATGCATTTCAATTTTCCAAAGCAAACATCATAGTTTCTCAAACTTGCATTTTTTAAAAAATTTCATAGCACAAGCCTGATTCTTTGTGCATTCTAGTAAAAATAGAGCATAATTTAGCTATTTGAGTCAAATTAAAGCACGTAATTGATCCTTGGTTCAATTACCCCTAATAAAGGCGCCAGGAACGGTTGAACCTCGTACCGACAGGCGGATCCCATTCCACGGAATTTTCCCGCAAATTTTAAAAACGGAGGCGAGTAAATTTTCAAAATCATTTTCAAAACTTTTGTCGAGTTTGACTCGCGAAATTCGTTTCTTTCTCGCAAGGGAGGGGAAAAATTTTGCGATGATAACAGGTACAAACCTGAGCCTCCTTTGATGAGGTATTCCATTTTCATTTCCCGGTCAGGTTAAGGGTCAAACCTGAGCTTCGTTTCTACACGAGGTATTTTCTGTCCCATACAGGTTAAGGGCAAAATCTGAATCTCACTTCTTTTCGAAGCAAAATTTTCTCCTTATTCTTCATTTCATATCTATCATCATCACTTGAATTAATTCTTTCATACCCAGTCAGATTCATCTAACTGGGGCATTTTTATGATCCAAATTTGGTGTGTTTTCTTTGCCACTAAGCTCGGCTTTCAACCGGCTTAGCAGCAAAGAGGGGCATCTGTAAACACCCCAAATTTTCCTCCTCATTCAGTATTCATCGATTTCATGTGTCATTGCTTATCATTGCATGAATTCAGCATATCATTGCATGTCATTGCATAGCATTGCATGACATTGCATCTCATTTTCGAGATCCAGCACTCCTATTTCAAAACATTCAATCCAGATTTGAATTTTAAAGATTTTATTCCAAAATCAATTTCAAAACCTGGGTTTTTATTCAATACTCTGTCATTTTCCAACCCCAGGACTTTATATTTCGAAATATTTTCTCAAGGAAACAATCTGGATTCATTTCAAATTCAAATTTTAATTGATTTCAATTCACAGATGAGACCCATTAAGGTGGTGTCGCTTTTGAATTCCTCTATTCATCAAATTTCTCAAAATTTTGAAAGTTTCAGTCCGATCAGGACTCTGTCTCAGAGACCTGATCCGGTCAGGAGTCTGTTTTGAAGTCTGTTTTACTTCCATTTTTAATCTTTTTCGTTTGTTTTCGAAATTTAGGTCATTTTACAGAGTCCAGTTAGTTCAGGACTCTATTTTAGAGTTCGGTTGAGTTAGGAGTCTAACCCTGACTGTGTTTTCTGACTTATTTCATCATTTCTTGATAAAATCTTTTGAAAATTCTTTCATTTGGCTTTTAAAATCTAAAATCTCAGAGTCCTAAGGGTTCAAGACTCTAACCCGGAGTTCCAGTTCACTTGAGACCCTATTTTCAAAGATCTTGAATTTCAAATGTCAATTTTAACCCCTTTTCAAAGCCATTTTCAGTGTTTATTTAAAAAATGTTCAAAATTCGATGTGGGCCCACTCAGTTGGCACCATATCCAGAAGAATTCTAACTCAGTTAGGACCTTATGCCATTTCAAAAATCCTAATTTTAAGTTTACTTTTGAAAATCTTTTGAAAACTCCTTCAATTTCAAGTTTTAAAATCTCTTTTTGAAAAACTCAAGTAGGGCCCACTCGGGGTGGCGCCATATTCGAGTAAGTCAGGGCTAGACTAGGGTTAGTTGATGTCTTGGTTAGTGTTAGAGGTTTAGAAGAGTCAAAACCATTTTGAAAACTCATTTTGAAAATTAGTTTTTAAAACTAGTGTTTTTAAATGTTTTTAAATGTTTTTAAAGGTGTTTTAAAAACCCAAATGTGAAAGATGCCAAGTGGCATCACATTTGGGGGTTTTCTTGGTTTAGTTAGGGGCTAATTAGGGATTAATTAGAGTCCCACCTAGGTTAGAAAACCACAAAAAATCATTGCCTTTAGTGGATTTATTAGAAAGAGTCCTAAAAAAATGAAAAAACCTCTTAATTAACCCTAATTAAGTGACTTTTTGAAAAACTATAAAAAGGGACCTAAGGGGGGCCAAAAGGAGGGCTCTTTTCTCTCAAATTTTCGTGGCCTCTCTCTCCTCTCCAGCACCTCCACCTTCCTCCATTGCAGCTGCAAGCACCAAGGTAATATTTTTAATATTTTTTAGTTTTATTTAATACTTTTTCATGTTTTAAATCAATTTTAGCCATTGGTGTCATCCCCTTCATGGATTAACCATGGATTCAACCTCAAGAACCATCAAGAATCAGCAAGAACACTCCAAGAAGGTGATCTAACCCTGTTTTGGATGATTTACAGAGATTTTAATCCATTAGAATTGATTTTAACATGATTCTTTGCATTATTAACCAATAAAATATATGATTTACCCTTTTTAATGGGTTAAATCTATGTTTTAAAGGTGATATCAAATTCCAGCCATTGATTCCCTATTTTTAATTTATTTTCATGGTTTATTCATGTTTGTTTTACGTTCTATAGCATAGAAATAAGTTTTATTTACTGTTTTATGGTTTATTTTATTTATTTACATTAGTTAATGCATGGTTTTTCAAGTTTCTTAAATTTCTGTGTGTTCTAGGTTTAGAACAGTAAAGATGATGTTATTTCGGATTGAAGCACTCATTGTGTATTTCTGATTTTTTTATATGTGATGCATGCATGAGTTATTGAGTTACTGTAGAAAAATCAGAGGTTTTGGATCTCGGGAACCCTGTCAAAAAAATCAGACATCAAATCGGGGTTTTAAAGCTTTAAAATCATGGTTAAAATCAAGAAGGTAACTTGCTGTTATGATATTTCTCTCATCTTATATCCGATTTTAGATCTGTAAAGTGATATGGATTCACATTGAGTAGATCTGTCTTCTGTGAAATTTTCGGATTTTTTGATCATTGTTTAGTATTTTTCCTCTTTTAGAGAATCTGTTTTTAAATTTAAAGCTCGTTAGGGTTTACCAAAACCCTAATCAGACTTGTATTAGTCATAAATCCCAAACCACAGATCCGATTTTAGATCTGTAAAACGTGAGTATTGTTATTTTTCTGTATACTGTTCATCACAAAAATTTCAAAGATTTTTGTTTAGGTTTTTTATTTATTCCTGTATTTTCAATCTGAAGTAGCCGTTTTAATCCCTGTTAAGAGTGATATATTTTAGCCCAGGTTGCAGGAAGGGTTTCTCCCTAACCAAATATGATGATTTTTCCGATCTGTAAATTGGGAAATCTCTATTTTCCTTTCTAGTTAGTCTCTGTAAAAGTTCATAAATTTCCATGGAGATTTGACCCCTGATTCAGGTCTTGGATTGAAACTAGTTGGTGAATTAGGTCAAAAATAGCATATTTTTAAGGTTTAATGCAATTTTCGGATTAATTTAATGTCAAAAAATTATTTTTATAATTCTAATTCGACATTAGGGTTATAACAAGTGCAAGTACCAATTTTTATGGATTTTGGAATCCATTTGATGGCTGAATCAAGCAAATTGCAAAACCGGGTTCCTGAAAGATCCAAAAACACTGCTAAAATCACAGTTTTTGTGATATTATTGGATTTTCGTGCATAAGCATATATTTTTAGGGTTTTATTATGTTCATAAGCATCTTAGGATACTTTAGGTTTAATTTTGTGCTCATTTGATTTCATTTAGTGCATAAAACCTAAGTTTTTACCAAAATCTCTTTTTAAAAACCCTGATTTCAAGGCCATAGTCTTGCTATCGGGGGAAATTTGGTCATTTGACCTAAATTTCAAAATCCCTAACCCTAATTTCATATTTTTAATCATGTCATAGCATATTTGGTTTGGGTTTATTCCATTCAAATTTCAAAATTTGCATTTTATCAAAATATCTTTCTAAAAACCCTAATTTCAAGGCCATAGTCTTGTTATTAGGGGTATTTTGGTCATTTTGACCCCAATTTCGAAATTCCATATCTTCTCTTTCATATTTATTCAATTTTATTTCATACTTTATCATTTTTATTTAAGGGAATCAAGGAAGAGGCTTATATCTAGCAAAATCTAATAATTTCCTGATATTGTTGGATAAATCTAGAAAAGCCAACATATATTCATTAACCAAGTTTTCTAGTTTTGCAGGTACATTGAAGACTTTATTTTTCATGTATTTAAATTTCAATAGTGATGTAATTTGTAATTAAACTTTGGAATAAGAATTTACATTTCCTGTTTAGCTTAGGTTGCATTGCATATAGTTTATTTTCTTTTGTAATGTTAATGTGTGCTGGATGATGATTCATGCATATTCAAACTCACTATGGTCTACACGAATGGCACATGCACTAGCTTCTATGAAGTTTATAAACTTGGTGGAATTCGTATTTATGGACATAGTCAGAATATGAATGATACTCAGATTTATGATCTTCACATTAGCCACATTCAGCCTACACTCTTAGGCTAACTTCAAAAATGCACTGCATTTCTCAAAAATACAAAAAGTATTTCTCAATTCCTCAAAATCATATTCATTCATTTCATGCATTTGCCAATTCCAATTCCAATCTTAATTCAAAGAAGTTCATTTTCTCAAAATCTCCTAAGTCTTATAGCAAAATTGATTTTCCCAAAGACATTGAATTTCAAAGGATATTTCAAGTATTTCCCAAGTTCCAAATTCAAATTTTCTAAGTTAGAATTTCAATTTCCAAGTTTGAATTAAGAGAAACCAAGTCTCTCAGAATCGATTTTCACCAAATGTCAAGGATTCCTCAAAATCGATTTTTATTTCTCTCAGAAGTATATTTCAAATCCCAATTCACGATTTTCCAAGATTTACATTTTCTAAATATTTCAATCATTCAAAGCAAAAATCATGTTTTCAAAATGTGCATTTTCTGAAAATTCATAGCACATGCCTGATTCTTTATGCATTTAGAAATTAGAATATGATTTAGACAAGTTGAATAGAGTAGAGCATAAGATTGATCCTTGGTTCAATTACCCCTGTTAAAGGTGGCAGGAACGGTTGAACCTCGTACCGACAGGCGAGTCCCATTCTACGGAATTTTCCCGCATTTTAAAACGGAGGCGAGTTATTTTCAAAAACTTTTTCAAAGGTCAGTTTGATTTGCAAAAGTTAAAATTTTGCGATGATAACACCATCTCCGTCTTTGTGTCGGTTTTATCTGTGGGCGCAGGCATGTGTAACAAAATATATGCACATACTTCAATCATTGCAGGAAAAGCATGCCAGAAAATCTTTTGCACCTGTTGCTGCGGGTGGTCCTCTGCTTATTGTTTTTGTCACATGATGCATGTACAGATATGTTTGTTTTACATGGTTTTTTTTTTTAAGCTTTGTTTTGTGATGATAGGGGGCTGTGATGCAATATATATCCATAATCATCTGTTTCAAAATATATTTGCATGGCATCTCGATAATTCTTTACAGACATATGAGTTTTAGAACCATGTAATACCTGCAGTATTGTGTTATATAATAGCAGGTGTGCCAGGGTCGATTTATCTCTTACACTCGGTCGTTAGTTATAGTCATGAGTTGCAGTGGGTGGTGATACTAGTTTAGAAGTCCTACTGTAGACGCTGGTTGTCATCGCTACATCGTTTAACAAGGTAGGTGTTACCGCCAGTAGGGGCTTGATCGGGGAATGATCAACATTTAAGGGCTATCTCTGATTCTATAGAATCTTGATCTTCAGAATCCGAGCTCAGCAACGTGAGCTTGTAACCCAAGTGGGGGCACATAAGATGACAGGACCACCTGTTGGTCATGTTTGGTAAAACTCTCTTCATTATTTTATTTGAGAACCATGATAGTCCTCAGGCCCCTTTTGCGGTTTCCATTCTTTATGGGATAATGACTGGATGTTTAACAACAGAACCTGAAGTGACATCACCTATGTATTACCAATAAATTGTATAGTAAGTTGATTTAGATCTTTGTTACTGACTGATTGTCACATCGCTTTGCAGGAATCAGTTTGCAGAAAAATGAATTATTGAGTGTTTAAGTTCCATAAATCAATTTGCATCGGCTGACTTACATTTTTTCAGTCGCTGTATGATATTTGCCTTCAGCAGATAACATTTATATCTGGTAACCTTATATTTGAGCACATAACCCCCTCTGTGATGACTCCACTACCTATCTGTAGCATCAGAATTCCATATTGAACGCAGCTGGAGGGTTTAATTGGTCTGAAATTAAGATGCATCAGCTGAAATCATTTTGAAAACTTGGTTGAGATATAGATTTTCTCTTCTTATTTATTGGACAACAGAGTTTGATCGGCTACACCGAGCTTTGGTAATAAGCATATTATGCATCCCATTGTTTGCATTATTTGAGCATTGCCTATGTAAAACCCGCAAAATTTCGATAATTATCAAACTAAGTAAAGGATAAAATCCTTTGAAATAAATACGATAAAATGATATAGAGTCGATCCAAATGGATCTTGAAATCCAAACTGGGTCAAATGGACCCAGTATTTGGATTTGGATATGACGTATGGATTCGGGTACGATGAACGAATTTGGATCCTGGATGGATTCGAAACCCAATTAGAATCCAATTGGATCTTAATGGATCCAAGTAAGGTTGAATTGAGAAAAGATCTAAAAATCTAGTTAGAATGTTCAAAAGATCTAAAATATAGTTTTTATCCAATTCGTATATAAAAGAATTAAACATGGCCAATAGTGCAATAAGATGGGAAACAATGTTGTGGTGGGGTGTATTGCCTAGTGATGAGGCAACCTGAGTTCAAATCCCATGAACTACACTCACACATATTTTAGAAAAAAAAAAGACATCTCTTTGTCAAAAATGTTATTTTTGGAATTTCCGCCAAAACCTTACTAAAGGTTCAATAAATTAACGTTGCAAGAATTTGCAACGAAATGAGACATAGCGCACCGGCGGGGCTCGTTACCCCTTCGGGAGGAGAACCTCGGTTCAAATCCTCCGGTGTGTCAAGAAGATCTTTTTAGCCAAAACAACAAAAAGAAGGGAGGAATGAGATTTAAAAAAATTTGAAGTACGCTAGAAAAAAAAATGTGGACTTAAAGGGAGCATTAAAACAAGAAATTCCGTTTTTTTCTTTTTTTTAAAGAGGGCTGAGTGGATGACCACGGTTGGAAACCCAACCGTTTGGAATTGGAAGGCCCATCCCACGATTTTTTTAAAAAGGTGCAGTTATATCCCATAATGGGCTGGGAGTTACAAAACATTAATAAGGAAACTGTGGGAATTCAATGAGGAAAGGGTTTAAAGAAAAAAAAAATTGTTCTCTCACGCCTCCTCTTTCAGCCCAGCCTTGTGAACTCCCCTTCTCTCTCTCAAGTGTTGCCTTGTCCTTCTCAAGCCTCCAACCAGTTGGACGACTCCCCCACCTTCATTGTCTTCCACCATTGAACCCGGCGAGGAGTTGGTGCAAGGCTACCGGACGTCCGCGAGAAAGGCGAACATTTTTCCGGTGGATTTGCAGCTTCACGAGGTAGGGGATGCACAACTCAATACATATGGGTAGTATAGTGTGTACCTAAATTATAAAATTATGTTTGTTGGTTCTGTATAAAAAATATATATATATATATATATATACGACATTGACATTGAGTAATATTTACATCTAAGTTGTGAGAGGGAAATAAAGATATATCCTGTGTAAAGTTTGTTTAAATATGTTATAAACAGGACCTGAGCATAAAATTTAGACGTTAGGGAACAAAACACACCCTGCGTGGTTTGTTCAACTTGTTGGACTGCGTGTGATGAAATGAAGAAAAAAAAAATCTGGGTAGACTTATTAGCCCCAACCTGTTTGTTTTTTTTTCCTTCTTGTTGTTGTTCCATATGCCTCTCACGTTTCATTGAGGGCTGCCAGCAAACAAATGACGTAATGGGCCTAGACAATCAACTAACAAAAAAATAAATAAATCTATGCATGTAGTTGGGATTGGAATTGGGTTTCGGACTATTACCATAGAATGAATAACATTAAATAAAGCAGATTTCCAATGTAACTATATGTATAATAAAGGTTTGAAATAGTTCAATTTCAGATCACCTGCTTGTTAGTTTTAGTTGTATGCCTAGTGTGAACATAAAGTATTGAAATAAATATTTTTTTTATTACTCAGACATATTGAGATTATACAATTATATTGAGAGGAAAATTTCTGTTATCATATGTCCAGACCAAGGTATCTCAACATGAACTTGTTCAAATGGTAGTATTTAACTTATCATATTAATAGTTCTAACTCATATAAGGATCAGGCTGTCTAAAGGTTTACCTATATGAATGTCTACACACGTTCTGTTTCTTGGTTGAACTTAAGAGGTGGCTTGCCTAATGACATAACATAGTGGGAGTTTTATTTGAAATCAATCGCTGTTGCAGCTAGTAATAGGGCAACTAGATGGCACGTTGTATGGCCTCTTGTGACTTGCTGGGCCATGATGGTTGGGGTCCAGTTCGACATGTCTGGACTGATAGTGATGGCAGATGTGGTAGGGTTCAATAGAACCGAGTTCTATTGCGACCAACTACTTGTGTTGCCAAACTCACAGTGGTGAGTCAGCGAACCGCACCCAACAACTAGAGTGTTGTCACAGGGTGGACCAATGGAACTGCATTCATTCACTAGATGATTTACATTTACCACCATGATATTTTTATTTCCAGCACTATGGAAACAAAGGAGAACGTAACTTCACGTTTTGACTACTTAAAGTTAGTCTAATAACATAATACATGGGATTCAACGAAATAATATCATCTAGTATCTAATGGGGTTACTTAATTAGCTTTGTATCAAATTAGATACTTAACACAACCGGTTAAACTACTGTATTAATCCAATGAAAATATATATATATATATATATATATATATATATATATATATATATATATATTTATATATATATACAGTTGGACAGTTTTAAATCTGAGTTTCAGTGCACTCAGACTTCATATTAACGTTAAATTTCAATACAAATGTGATGCAAACCTTCACTAACAATTGAAGCTTGAGTTCTATTAAACTCAGACTTAGCATTAATGTTATCTACCATTCTAAATGAGATGCACCCTTGACTAACAGTTTGCAATTTGAATTTCAGCAACTCAAACTTAGTGTTAAGATTCATTATCATGCAAATGACTGCAAGTTGCATGATAATCTACCATTATGTTTTGCTACTGGATATGAACACCCTGATGTGAAATCGTGATACTCAGACTCTATCATAAACCAATTAGTTTTCCCTGTTGAAGTAGCACATCTCCTTTTTAATGTCAACTTTAGATGATTACATGATCAAGAGTTTGTCTTAGCATCTCTATTGTGATAGGTGAGAAACATGTAAGCATATCCCATGAATTACATGGGTATACAATAATGCTCACCAACGAAAGTAAGCCATGTGTGCTGTGATTTCTTTTACTATACTTAGAATGATAAACACATTGTGGCATCCAAATGCAAACAAATTTTTTTGTAGTCCTGTAACGTATGTCGTAACACAGAGAAGCACAAATGAATGTATCCCTTGAATCTTCTCTCTTTGAGCGACGAAGGTCTTGTGAAATCTTTAGATCATAAATGCTTGAATTTGAAAGACCTCAATTCTTAACATATCCTTATTTATTCGACTACCTGAATTAATATGGGAATTCAAATGGGTGTTGCTATTACCGTGGACACACACACTGGGACATGGTTGTACGTATTGAGAATGTACGTATTGAGGATTGAACGAGATAATAATGATGTAGTCATATTGCCTATGGTTTTGTATGTGGCTTGTTGGTAAACACACATGTTTGTTATAATTGCAAAATTGAGAAATATTACGAAAGCACGATAAAACAAATTGAAACTGCGCAGGACAAATCTTTGTGGTGCCAAACGAGTACATATAATGCTAAGAGAATTGCATATAATTGAGTCACGATCGCTTGTAAATATTATGACATGTTTTGTGCCGATTGATGTATGCTTGTTCTGCACATAATTGCCTAATAAAGGGCACTTGTCATGTCATGATCATGTAAGAGCTCAAAATCGAGCTTGCGGTCTCGTAGTGCCATACGAGCACTTAAGAACTGATAAAGTTGAATAATGTTATGTTGCGGCGTAACCAGTGGGGTACGATATGTATACCCTAGCACCAAAAACAAAGGCTAAATTAATACATGGTGACATAAAGGAAAATTCTAGACTCTGGTATACCTGAAAGACGGTATTTGTTACCAGTTTCTATTTGGGATTCTAGGTATACCTGAAAGAGGGTATATGTTACTAGATTTTCTCCAAAGTTCCAGGTACACCTAACAGACGGTGTATGTTACTGGATCCAAACAAAGAAAAAATGAAAATCAAGCACATATAATATAATATATGGGATTCTGGGTATACCTGAAATGGTATATGTTACTGGTTTCCCGGGATACTGGGTATACCTGACAACGGTATATGTTACTGGTTTCCCAGGGCTCTGGGTACACCTGAAAGACGGTGTATTTTACTGAACCCATGGTCTACCTTGGAGAGGGTAGATGGTACAAACTCCGTGGGACATTATTATTTTGTGAGAGCGAGGCGTCTCACCCGGTCCCCAGTCCTCGGAGTTAGGGGACCAGGACTACCAATTCGTCCTAGGTGGTAGATCCAAGTCTTCTGCAGAAGTAGAGGGTACATCCAAATTCTAGTTCTAGCCTTTGGGGAGTACTCTCTCGGTCATGAACCGTCCCCTTTGGATATCCGTACGGCTAGTCATACGGGTTATCAAAGAATAAACCCCCGTGTGGTCTCGGTCCGCTACGATGTCGAATGCCTGTGCGTACCCACAGGGTGATTAACAAGATGAAACATAAAGTTAGTGCATTGAGAAAAATCTTCAAGTAGTTGTATACTGTTTGCTGTTGAAATTTTTGGAGTAAGCTGTGACTTCTGCAGGGCATGATTCAAATTGGTTTTCCTTTACATGAAAATTGTGATAACTTATGAACAATGTGTTGAACATTGATAATTGTGCTTTATGCACACTTTACATGAAATGCTTTACTTAAGTCAGTTGTACACCCACATAAGTTCCAAAGTTGTTATTACTTATATAAATATGGTTTATGGATCGTGCTTTGATATGGATGAAATATATCATCAAATGTTTGACTTTAGTGACTTTTACATTTATCAATTGTTAAATGGTTATTAGTTCTATCTAAACTTGTCGCACATATACTTGTTCACTTGAAACTGCACATATGTATTTTGGATTGTATCACTTACTCAGACGTGGTAGTCTGACCCTTTCTGAATTAATGTTTTTCAGGAAACTGAATGATGAGCAATTGTGGTCGTCGCTGCGACAGTGCCATGTGACCATATCTTCTTCGGATGTCGTGAGGAATATGACTTGTAATAAATCATTAAGTTGTAAATAAGTAGTATTTCAATGCAAGAATTTATTTTACTTAAATGCCTTGATTCTGTGCTATTACTTGTAACCCGCCCAAATAATTTGACGAAGGATTTAAGAAAGCTTTTCCGTTGTTGTTTAGAAAAAAAAAATTTATTCCAAAATTTTCAAGTTAAATATTTGGGGCGTTACAACTATGGTATCAGAGCAGGACAAGAATATGTGGTTCATGGCATTCCAGCGACCCTACAAAAGCTCTGTAAGTGTTTAATTTTGTTTTCTAGTTTGTAAAAAAATGAATTATTACATAATTTTTTTTTTATACCTAGATATATTGCTAGGAACACCATTCGATATACGTTGCGATTAAGATAGGCGAGAGACTTATGTTATGTTGTTTGTTCAAGTAGATGGCTTGAGAAGTTAGGTGTGATAATCTCCTTGATTCACTAATCAATGTAACTAAGGTTGTGACACAACAAGCAACCACAATGCCAAGTCAGGATGAATAACGAAGAATCTTTAAATAGTAAACTAGAATAAAAATATAACCCGAGAATTTTTGCTACTTAGGTGAAAATGAAGATTTTGCCACTAGGGATTTAGAAGGGATTGTTGATATCCTGAATAAGACTCTGAACATGACGCAAGGTTTAAATTTCAATTGATTTTGAAAATTTTCATTAAGTATAACACACGTAGTAAGATATCCCAATCCAATTGTTTAATCCTTGTAACGAATTTCGCGGACGAAATTCTTTTTAGGGGGAAAGGATGTAAAACCCGCAAAATTTCGATAATTATCAAACTAAGTAAAGGATAAAATCCTTTGAAATAAATACGATAAAATGATATAGAGTCGATCCAAATGGATCTTGAAATCCAAACTGGGTCAAATGGACCCAGTATTTGGATTTGGATATGACGTATGGATTCGGGTACGATGAACGAATTTGGATCCTGGATGGATTCGAAACCCAATTAGAATCCAATTGGATCTTAATGGATCCAAGTAAGGTTGAATTGAGAAAAGATCTAAAAATCTAGTTAGAATGTTCAAAAGATCTAAAATATAGTTTTTATCCAATTCGTATATAAAAGAATTAAACATGGCCAATAGTGCAATAAGATGGGAAACAGTGTTGTGGTGGGGTGTATTGCCTAGTGATGAGGCAACCTGAGTTCAAATCCCATGAACTACACTCACACATATTTTAGAAAAAAAAAAGACGTCTCTTTGTCAAAAATGTTATTTTTGGAATTTCCGCCAAAACCTTACTAAAGGTTCAATAAATTAACGTTGCAAGAATTTGCAACGAAATGAGACATAGCGCACCGGCGGGGCTCGTTACCCCTTCGGGAGGAGAACCTCGGTTCAAATCCTCCGGTGTGTCAAGAAGATCTTTTTAGCCAAAACAACAAAAAGAAGGGAGGAATGAGATTTAAAAAAATTTGAAGTACGCTAGAAAAAAAAATGTGGACTTAAAGGGAGCATTAAAACAAGAAATTCCGTTTTTTTCTTTTTTTTAAAGAGGGCTGAGTGGATGACCACGGTTGGAAACCCAACCGTTTGGAATTGGAAGGCCCATCCCATGATTTTTTTAAAAAGGTGCAGTTATATCCCATAATGGGCTGGGAGTTACAAAACATTAATAAGGAAACTGTGGGAATTCAATGAGGAAAGGGTTTAAAGAAAAAAAAAATTGTTCTCTCACGCCTCCTCTTTCAGCCCAGCCTTGTGAACTCCCCTTCTCTCTCTCAAGTGTTGCCTTGTCCTTCTCAAGCCTCCAACCAGTTGGACGACTCCCCCACCTTCATTGTCTTCCACCATTGAACCCGGCGAGGAGTTGGTGCAAGGCTACCGGACGTCCGCGAGAAAGGCGAACATTTTTCCGGTGGATTTGCAGCTTCACGAGGTAGGGGATGCATAACTCAATACATATGGGTAGTATAGTGTGTACCTAAATTATAAAATTATGTTTGTTGGTTCTGTATAAAAAATATATGTATATATATATATATACTACATTGACATTGAGTAATATTTACATCTAAGTTGTGAGAGGGAAATAAAGATATATCCTGTGTAAAGTTTGTTTAAATATGTTATAAACAGGACCTGAGCATAAAATTTAGACGTTAGGGAACAAAACACACCCTGCGTGGTTTGTTCAACTTGTTGGACTGCGTGTGATGAAATGAAGAAAAAAAAAATCTGGGTAGACTTATTAGCCCCAACCTGTTTGTTTTTTTTTCCTTCTTGTTGTTGTTCCATATGCCTCTCACGTTTCATTGAGGGCTGCCAGCAAACAAATGACGTAATGGGCCTAGACAATCAACTAACAAAAAAATAAATAAATCTATGCATGTAGTTGGGATTGGAATTGGGTTTCGGACTATTACCATAGAATGAATAACATTAAATAAAGCAGATTTCCAATGTAACTATATGTATAATAAAGGTTTGAAATAGTTCAATTTCAGATCACCTGCTTGTTAGTTTTAGTTGTATGCCTAGTGTGAACATAAAGTATTGAAATAAATATTTTTTTTATTACTCAGACATATTGAGATTATACAATTATATTGAGAGGAAAATTTCTGTTATCATATGTCCAGACCAAGGTATCTCAACATGAACTTGTTCAAATGGTAGTATTTAACTTATCATATTAATAGTTCTAACTCATATAAGTATCAGGCTGTCTAAAGGTTTACCTATATGAATGTCTACACACGTTCTGTTTCTTGGTTGAACTTAAGAGGTGGCTTGCCAAATGACATAACATAGTGGGAGTTTTATTTGAAATCAATCGCTGTTGCAGCTAGTAATAGGGCAACTAGATGGCACGTTGTAGGGCCTCTTGTGACTTGCTGGGCCATGATGGTTGGGGTCCAGTTCGACATGTCTGGACTGATAGTGATGGCAGATGTGGTAGGGTTCAATAGAACTGAGTTCTATTGCGACCAACTGCTTGTGTTGCCAAACTCACAGTGGTGAGTCAGCGAACCGCACCCAACAACTAGAGTGTTGTCACAGGGTGGACCAATGGAATTGCATTCATTCACTAGATGATTTACATCTACCACCATGATATTTTTATTTCCAGCACTATGGAAACAAAGGAGAACGTAACTTCACGTTTTGACTACTTAAAGTTAGTCTAATAACATAATACATGGGATTCAACGAAATAATATCATCTAGTATCTAATGGGGTTACTTAATTAGCTTTGTATCAAATTGGATACTTAACACAACCGGTTAAACTACTGTATTAATCCAATGAATATATATATATATATATATAGTTGGACAGTTTTAAATATGAGTTTCAGTGCACTCAGACTTCATATTAACGTTAAATTTCAATACAAATGTGATGCAAACCTTCACTAACAATTGAAGCTTGAGTTCTATTAAACTCAGACTTAGCATTAATGTTATCTACCATTCTAAATGAGATGCACCCTTGACTGACATTTTGCAATTTGAATTTCATGTTTTGCTACTGGATATGAACACCCTGATGTGAAATCGTGATACTCAGACTCTATCATAAACCAATTAGTTTTCCCTGTTGAAGTAGCACATCTCCTTTTTAATGTCAACTTTAGATGATTACATGATCAAGAGTTTGTCTTAGCATCTCTATTGTGATAGGTGAGAAACATGTAAGCATATCCCATGAATTACATGGGTAAACAATAATGCTCACCAACGAAAGTAAGCCATGTGTGTTGTGATTTCTTTTACTATACTTAGAATGATAAACACATTGTGGCATCCAAATGCAAACAAATTTTTTTGTAGTCCTGTAACGTATGTCGTAACACAGAGAAGCACAAATGAATGTATCCCTTGAATCTTCTCTCTTTGAGCGACGAAGGTCTTGTGAAATCTTTAGATCATAAATGCTTGAATTTGAAAGACCTCAATTCTTAACATATCCTTATTTATTCGACTACCTGAATTAATATGGGAATTCAAATGGGTGTTGCTATTACCGTGGACACACACACTGGGACATGGTTGTACGTATTGAGAATGTATGTATTGAGGATTGAACGAGATAATAATGATGTAGTCATATTGCCTATGGTTTTGTATGTGGCTTGTTGGTAAACACACATGTTTGTTATAATTGCAAAATTGAGAAATATTACGAAAGCACGATAAAACAAATTGAAACTGCGCAGGACAAATCTTTGTGGTGCCAAACGGGTACATATAATGCTATAAGAATTGCATATAATTGAGTCACGATCGCTTGTAAATATTATGACATGTTTTGTGCCGATTGATGTATGCTTGTTCTGCACATAATTGCCTAATAAAGGGCACTTGTCATGTCATGATCATGTAAGAGCTCAAAATCGAGCTTGCGGTCTCGTAGTGCCATACGAGCACTTAAGAACTGATAAAGTTGAATAATGTTATGTTGCGGCGTAACCAGTGGGGTACGATATGTATACCCTAGCACCAAAAACAAAGGCTAAATTAATACATGGTGACATAAAGGAAAATTCTAGACTCTGGTATACCTGAAAGACGGTATTTGTTACCAGTTTCTATTTGGGATTCTAGGTATACCTGAAAGAGGGTATATGTTACTAGATTTTCTCCAAAGTTCCAGGTACACCTGACAGACGGTGTATGTTACTGGATCCAAACAAAGAAAGAATGAAAATCATGCACATATAAAATAATATATGGGATTCTGGGTATACCTGAAATGGTATATGTTACTGGTTTCCCGGGATACTGGGTATACCTGACAACAGTATATGTTACTGGTTTCCCAGGGCTCTGGGTACACCTGAAAGACGGTGTATTTTACTGGACCCATGGTCTACCTTGGAGAGGGTAGATGGTACAAACTCCGTGGGACATTCTTATTTTGTGAGAGCAAGGCATCTCACCCGGTCCCCAGTCCTCGGAGTTAGGGGACCAGGACTACCAATTCGTCCTAGGTGGTAGATCCAAGTCTTCTGCAGAAGTATAGGGTACATCCAAATTCTAGTTCTAGCCTTTGGGGAGTACTCTCTCGGTCATGAACCGTCCCCTTTGGATATCCGTACGGCTAGTCATACGGGTTATCAAAGAATAAACCCCCGTGTGGTCTCGGTCCGCTACGATGTCGAATGCCTGTGCGTACCCACAGGGTGATTAACAAGATGAAACATAAAGTTAGTGCATTGAGAAAAATCTTCAAGTAGTTGCATACTGTTTGCTGTTGAAATTTTTGGAGTAAGCTGTGACTCCTGCAGGGCATGATTCAAATTGGTTTTCCTTTACATGAAAATTGTGATAACTTATGAACAATGTGTTGAACATTGATAATTGTGCTTTATGCACACTTTACATGAAATGCTTTACTTAAGTCAGTTGTACACCCACATAAGTTCCAAAGTTGTTATTACTTATATAAATATGGTTTATGGATCGTGCTTTGATATGGATGAAATATATCATCAAATGTTTGACTTTAGTGACTTTTACATTTATCAATTGTTAAATGGTTATTAGTTCTTTCTAAACTTGTCGCACATATACTTGTTCACATGAAACTGCACATATGTATTTTGGACTGTATCACTTACTCAGACGTGGTAGTCTGACCCTTTCTGAATTAATGTTTTTCAGGAAACTGAATGACGAGCAATTGTGGTCGTCGCTGCGACAGTGCCATGTGACCATATCTTCTTCGGATGTCCTGAGGAATATGACTTGTAATAAATCATTAAGTTGTAAATAATAACTTGTAGTATTTCAATGCAAGAATTTATTTTACTTA
Source organism: Nuphar pumila (assembly GCF_984573655.1). NCBI lineage: Eukaryota > Viridiplantae > Streptophyta > Magnoliopsida > Nymphaeales > Nymphaeaceae > Nuphar > Nuphar pumila. The sequence goes on along the minus strand of NC_143256.1, from coordinate 64,568,991 downwards.
AATGCCTTGATTCTGTGCTATTACTTGTAACCCGTCCAAATAATTTGCCGAAGGATTTAAGAAAGCTTTTCCGTTGTTTAGAAAAAAAAAATTTATTCCAAAATTTTCAAGTTAAATATTTGGGGCGTTACAGCCTATGCGTTAATTTGCTTCACCTCACAACTTCTTCATTTTCCTTTTACATCATTACATTCTATCACCTGCCGCCCCTTTATCTGTTGCATCAGTATGTTATCCACCTCCTGCACCCACATACACACTTCCATCGTTATAAATATTCCCTATTGACATTTCACGATTATGTATTTTCATTATATCACCAAAAGAACCACCTGCTAATACCATTGGAGCCCATATTGCTAAAGTTTGATAAAATAACTTCTGATTGAGTGAGTATTGATTCATTGCAGGTTGTCAGCAAACTCCTAACCACATCAGCTTACACAGGTTTGAAATTGTTTTTCTTCCAGTACGCATTCCATCAGTTGCTAGATCTAATTTGGATTCCTGTTGTAGAGATTTGCTTAAATTTTCCCATGAATTGTGTAGAAGAAATTTTTTGTTTTCTTTTTCTCTTTCTGCAAATGTCTGTCATAAGATTTACTTAGGTCCATCACACCACTGCTATATCAAAGGTTGTATAAAGCTCTTCAGCTCTCACCTTAGGATAAAAAAAATATATATATATAGCAAAAACTGATCCTCATCATATGTAATTGCATATTGCTAAAGTCATAATACATCAAGTAGGATCATCTCAACATGGCTGATCGAGTTTGGTCTAATGTGTTAGTTGAAATATTTTGCTGGATCGACTCAGACTGCCTAGATCCACTCATTATCAGGTTACACCCCCCCCTTTTTTTTTACCCCTTGCATACTCACCCACTGCTATAGTGTTGTCACTATACCCACTCACTATCACTTATAATATCACATCCAATGCATTTTTCTGCATATGCCTTGTATATTAGGCCCACTGTCATTGAAAATTTCTATACTTGCTGCTTTCCCATCCATGCTCATCTTATTGTGTTGCCCAGTCCTACTGGTTTATGTGTTAAATCGGTAAATAGATGCTGCTAGGGGTCTGTCTGTTAACACCATCGAGATTCTAGACTAATGTTATTGCAAACTAGTTTATGGCTGCTAAAAGTAGCCCACAGACCTATCAGACTCTTCTGGACTGGCTCCACTGACTGTCAAGCAGTCGTCCAATGGCACATGATGTTTATGCTACAGGGTTATTGGCTTCAGCCAGATCTGTCCCTTGTGTCCATCTATTAGTGTCGGCCTTAAATTCTTTAAATTCATCCCTGTATTATGCTGCATTGTCCATCATCCACCCCCACCATACTCTGTCACAGCACTAAGGCCGACTCCTATCAGTCACCAACCATCGTGTTCATTCTCACTGTCCTAGGCATAGATAGTGTTGTCACTTGGGCGACATTCTGTATATATCATTCGTTGGATTAATGTACCATATACTTAGGCTATCAGCTGTGTATTAAATAATGTGGGATCATATGCTCAACATTATATTAAGAATAGTATGTTAGATAGTGTGTTGTACCATTAGGTTTTGTATTTGAACCTTGTGACCAAGTTTAATTAAGCATTGCTATGCCTTCGCTTGCTGTGGAATAATGGTTTTCAGTCCCGGTTCAATTGCTGATCTTCACCATAAAATATTTTAACTGATCCTTGATATTTTCTTAGTACTGTCTTACCAAGTATACATAGTAGCAACTTCAAGATCTTATAGCACCTACTAATATCAGTCTTAATATATGCTCAGTCTATTGGCATTCACATAGCTTTGCCACAAACGTTACAACATATACTTTCTCACTAGTTCGGTGTATCCCATACTTGTATCCATTCCCTCATAGATACTTAGGTATCATCGTGTATGTTCTAGTCTTAATAGAATTTATGAAATTGCTCTTTATACTTTGTGTGATGCTAATCCTGTTTTGCAAGAGATTCGTAAGAATTGCCATTTCCTTGCTTAGAATTAGTAACTCTTGTAAATTTTGAGTTAAACTCAAACAATGTAATGAATTAGGTGTAAATGAGAAATTTACATTTCCTGCATAGATTAGAATGTATGAGCATGTATATTGCTTGTTTTCATATCATTTTCGTCTTATTCTTCAAAGTTTCACGAATGGGCACACAAATGGCACTTGCACCATTTTCGTAAGAGATAATAAATCCTAAGTTGATGATTTACATCAATGGCCATAGTCAGGATGTAAACAAGACTTAGGATTTTTATCTCTTACGAAATAACATTGGATCCACACTTGATCCGTTTTCAAAATTCATCATATTTTCCTTAAATATTTTCTCCTTTTATCAAGAATTTAACTTAAAATTAACTCAAAATATATACCAATGGCCATAGTCAGGGTATATTGAAAGTTCATTTCATTTTAAATTCTATAAAAGCACCAAATGTATTTCATTTTTCTCTTGAATCTAAATACAGATTATTATATAATACATTCAATGACCATAGTCAAGGATGTATTATATCTTCAATCTTATTTTAATTCATCTAAAGAATGGAATAACTTTTTCAAAATCCAATTTCAACTTCTTTAAATTCATTCATCATTTAGGATAGAACTGCATCATATTTTCGAAATTCCTCTTTCAAAACTCCAAGTGATGTAAATATCTTCCTCAATCGAGCTTCAATCCTTGTAAAGTCCAATTCATCTTTCAATTCTATTTCATTTCCAATCTCAAAGTTCAATTTAACTTTGAGATTTCAAATTCATTTTATATTCAAGAAAAACTCCAATTCCAAACAAATTTCAAAGTCCAATTTGACTTTGAAACTTCAGAATCATCTTGTATTCCAAATTCTATCTCAAAATTCGAAGTCCAATTTGACTATTGAAAATTCATTTTTGTGTATCCAAAATTCAGATTCTAAATCAAATTTCAAAGTTTAATTTAACTTTGAAATTCTTGTTTTGTCTTCTGGTTCCCAAATCAAAACTTTAAATTCAAAGTCCAAATTTGATTTTGAAATTCATTTGTATATCCAAAATTCAAATTCTAAATGAAATTTCAAAGTTCAAATTAACTTTGGAACTTCTGATTCATCTTCAAATTCAAAACCAAGTTCATCTTCAATCAAAGTTTGAGATTGATCTTGAAACACAAAAGTTTGTCCTTTTCTAAGTCTGGGTTTTCAAAACCCAGATCCATACTCAAAAGTCTCATTATGGACTTTCAATCCAGAATTAGATCAACTTGGATCCAGTTTTCTAAATACAATTCTATCTTTGGATCTTAAAGATTTCAGATCCAAAATCAATCTTAGGATCCAGAGTCCAACTCTACATTGGATCTTAGACTTCAGATCTACAATCCATTTTAGGATCCAGAGTCCAATTCTACATTGGATCTCAGACCTCAGATCCCAATTCCATCTTAGGATCCAGAACCCAAGTCTACTTTGGATCTCATATTTCAGATCCAAAATCCATCTTAAGGTCCAAAACCCAATTCCACCTTTTTGGATCTCAGGCTTCAGATCCACAATCCCTTTAGGATCCAAAACTCAATTTCACATTGGATCTCAGGCTTCAGATCCAACTCCATTTTAGGATCCGGAATCCAATTCCAATTCTAGATTCCAATTCCATTTTCAGATCTAATCTGAATTTCTTAAATCCATTTCCATTCTTGAATACCATTTGATTCTCTCAGTCCATTCCAATTTCAAAACTTCAAAAATCTAAATTCAATTCCATCTCAAGTATTCATTTCCTTTCCTAAATTCAGGTTCAAATTCAAAGTTCATTTCTGACTTTGAAACTTCATTTCCTTTCATCTCAAAACTTTAAATCATTCTTTCTCAAAATCAAGATTTATTCTTCCAAATCCTGATTTACTTCAAAGACTTAGAACTTCTCTGATCTATCTCAAGTTCTAAAGTTAGATTCAATTATTTCTTCACTCCCTTATCAAGTTCATCTCAGAACACTTGGGAATTTTCAAAACATCTTTTCAAAAGAAGCATACATCCTTGCATTGCACAAGTATGATTCTTTGTGCATTTAGAGTTAGGATAAATTCTTAGATTATATTTAGGCAAAGCAAAAGGTATAGATTCGATCCTTGGTTCGATTATCCCTGGTAAAGGCGCTAGGAACGGTCGAACCTCGTACCGACGAGCGAATCCCGTCTCTTCATTTTCCCGCAAATTTTCAAAACGGAGGCGAGTTAAATTTCTAAATATTTTTCAAATCAAGGTCAAGTGAGACCGCGCAAAAGAGTTCCTCTTCTCTTCTCTCTCTCTTTTCTTTCTTTTATTCTTCTCCCTTCAAAAAGGAGGAAAATAGAGGTTAGAAAAGGAAAAGAGAAGGAAGAGAGAGAAACCACAAGAGAGGAAAATTTTTGCGATGATCACAGCCTCCCATCTCTGTCATGTGCTTTCATTTAGATACACAGTAGCATATTGGTGTCTTCGCCTCAGACTGTCAAAATTGCTCCAGCTTCACCATATAGGTTTGGTCCATCTCAGAGTGGCATTCCCTCACTGCACATTTTGTCAGATCAAATATTGGTATGTTAGGATAGAGTAAAACTCTGAATATTCTGCAAAAGGCACTATGCAGTTCCAGTCCTGCCACCAGCCATACACTATTCCTCTTCCCACGGTGGCTATGTTCAACTGTCTCACTGGCTGTAATTCATGGCCATCTCCACAAACACCTAAGGCTCCTTTCACTACTATAATAACACATCACGTAGGCACACTCATGTAGTATACAACATGCCTCCATTTTATCATTACTAGATGCTTTGCTGTAGCTTTATCCATTTTATAAACTTAAGCAGTCATCATACTCATTTTTTTATATATCTCCATCTTGTATGTACGTTCTTCTTCCAAAAAGGCATTTCATATATCATCTGGGTATAATCAGATGCCTTCTTTAATACAGAACCTTTAGCATACCTACTGTAGCATCACATATATGCGCTACACCTGTTGTAGTAACCCACAATGCACCATTTGCTGCTTCACTTGTTAAAACCCGGCACTAGCCTCTCACATCCACATGTCCACCTTGTTACACTATTTTATATAACAACTGTGCTGATGAATATCCTGCATACCTTCCATCCACGGCAGCACAAAACCCATTCTCGATATACCCTGTGTTGTCACCTTTGGTCATCCTGTTTCTACACTTTCACCATAACCAATAGGTGATCACAGGCACTCACTCAGCATTCATCTCCAGCTGCCACAGCACTGTGCGTTCCTCATTTCCTCATTGTCATTGTCATTGTCTCTCATCTACCACAATCTGAATTTATCACCTCACAATCTCACCTATGACCATGATAGTTATACAGTAGTTCACAGAAACCGCTGTAAACTTTCTTCTACATATAACTCAACGAGTTGCCCGGATCCCTTCATTTGCATAAAAATCCTTTCATTAGCTTTCATTCTCATCTATCTACACTAAGTGCATGTTATATATGTATACATATATATATACATATATATGTATACATATATACTCATATATATGTACGTACATGTATAAAGCTCCCATGTATATATATACGTATATAAGTATATATGTCATTCTCCATATATATATCTTGGCATATGAGCCTTTTCACTATTGATTTCCATATGATATGTGTGATTTTCCTTCTCTTTTCATACTAACCCGGTTGTTTTGCAGTGAATATGTGGAGAATATCATTACTTAGGGATTGTAAATTCAATTTTTGTAATAAATTAGATCTTAAATGAGAATTTACATTTCCTATTTTAGATAGAATGTATGAGCATTGTAAATGTCATAAATGGTTCATTTTCATGCTTTTTGCCTTTATTTCTCAAATTCTTACAATGGTGAAACACGAATGGCACATGCACCATTTCGTTATAGGTAAATTAATCCTAAGTTGATGATTTACATCAACGGCCATAGTCGGGATGTAAACAAGACTTAGTATTTTTATCTTTTATGAAATAACACTGGATCCTTTTTCAAAATCATCATATTTTCTTTAAATATTTTTCTCTTTTATCAGAATTTAATCTAAAATTAACTCAATATATATACCAATGGCCATAGTCAGGGTATATTGAGAGTTAATTTCATTTTAAATTCTATAAAAGCACAAAAAATGTATTTTATTCTTTACTTGAATTTAAATGTGGTTATTATATAATATATCCAATGACCATAGTCAGGGATATATTATATCTTCAATCTCATTCTTAATTCATTTAAAGAATGAAATAGCTTTTCAAATTCCAAATTCAAATTCTTTAAATTCATTTCATCATTTAGGATAGAATTGCATCATACTTTTCAAAAATTCCTTTTAAAAATCCAAGTGATTGTGAATATCTCTTCTTCAAATTTCTATTTCAATTCTATCTCATTTCCAAACTTTGAAATCAAATTCAAAGTTTAAAATTCAACTTGATTCATTTTATAAAAATTCCAAGTTCAAAGTCTAATGACTTTGAAAATCATTCTCAAAATCAATTTTGAAATTTCCAAAAATCCAAAGTTAGATCCTAATCTCAAATCAGATCCAGATTTCCAAGTATCAATCTTCACTTTTGGATCTCAGATTTCAGATCCAAAATCCATTCTAGGATCCAAAACCCTATTCTACATTGGATCTCAAATTACAGATCCAAAATCCATTCTAGGATCCAGATTCCAATTCGACTTTGGATCTCAGATTTCAGATCCAAATTCCATTTAGGATCCAGATTCTAATTCTACTTTGAATCTCAAAATTTCAAGATCCAAAATCCATTTTAGGATCCAGAACTCAATTCTACTTTGGATCTCAGACTTCAGATCCAATTCCATTCTAGGATCCAGAACCCAATTCCCCTTCGGATCTCAGATCTTAGAACCAATTCCATTTAAAAATCAGAATCCAATTTCATCTTGGATCCCAGAGTTCAGATCCAATTCCCACTTCGGATTCTAATTCGATTTTAAAACTCAACTCTATTTAGAATACAAACTTTGGATTCAAATTCCATCTTGAATTCCAGATTTCAAATCAACTCCTATTCCCAATTCCAATTCTTAAAACCAAATCCATTTCATCCTAAAATTCAAATCCAATTCCCATTTAGGATTCTAAATCCAGAATTCAATCTCTCCTGAATTTCAGCTCTATTTAGAATCCAGACTTTGGATTCAGATTCCATCTTTGAATTCCAAACTTTCAAATCAATTCTATTCTATTTCCCACATTTTATTCTGATTCCAAACTTCAAAAGTTAGAATTCAATTCCATTTTCATCTCTATTCTGATTCAAAGTCCATTTATGACTTTGAAGTTTCCTTTCTCATTCTTATCTCAATTTCAAGATCCTTCCTTTCAAAGTCAAGATTTGTTCTCAAACTGTGATTATTCTAAAAACTTAGAACTTTAAATCTTAAGTTCTAAAGTTAGAAATCATTTTCTTCACTCTATCATCAGATTCATCTCAGAAACACTTAGAATATTTCAAAACATTTCCAAAAAGAGCATACATTCTTGCATTACACAAGCATGATTCTTTGTGCATTTAGACTTAGAATAGATTCTTAGATAATTTCTTTACAAAGTAAAAGGCATAGAATTCGACCCTTGGTTAGATTACCCCTGGTAAAGGCGCTAAGAATGGTCGAACCTCGTACCGACGAGCAGATCCCGTCTCCCAGTTTTCCCGCAAATATTTCAAAAACGAAGGCAAGTTATTTTCTTTTCAAAATTAAGGTCAAGTGAGACCTCGCAAAAGAGTTCATCTCTCTCTTCTTTTCTCTTCTCTCTTTCTTTCTGTCTTTTATTCTTCTCCCTTCAAAAAGGAGGAAATAGAGGTTGGAAAGGAAAATAGAAGGAAGAGAGAGAATATTACGAGAGGAAAAATTTTGCGATGATCACAGTTTTGGCGACCATGATGGGACTCATCTCCGTCCGGTCGAATTTGTGCCTTTTACTTTGCTTTGATATTATCTAAGTCTTTATTCTTCAAATGTCAGCTTCATTTCCATGCAAACCTTAGGAGCCTAGACTATGTCCTAAGCTGACATCATTTCATATAGGATTTAAGTATGGTTTGGTAGGACCATATTGAGGAGATTATTCCATGTTCACATTAGATTTAGGTTGAAATACAACTCTCCTCAATTCTAGGGATTGAATGCAAACAATGTATGCAAGTGTATGCTTCTCTTCATTTTAATCTATCTCTTTAGGACTTGCATTAGAGCCATCTGATTTCTTGCATGTTGAGCATATTTTGAAAACCTCCTTACCTAATATTGTCACGGTCTTCACGTTGCTGGGTTGTCTCACTGAACTATAGTTTGAGAGAAAGCCTCACAACTGGACCACTTATTTGGGTTCATGCCCCCCTACCACGTACCTAAGGGCCATAGTCTGAGGTATATCGGTAGGTGCTCAAGGATGTTGGGAAGCCATTACCTTAGAACCAGAGAAATACTTCTATGCCACGTACTTCGAGCTTCGGCTTGGTTATATCGGCGTATCTTGATTGAAATCAGATGATCTGAACCCTAGAGTTAGGATTAAGGTCCTACAAGCTATTTCAAAATATTGCATTTAGAGTCACCCTCTAGGGAGTGCTATTTGAGCATCTTTGTTTGTACATTTGTGATTATATGATATTTTTATATTTTCTAACAACCCTGGGTATATATTTCAAAATTTTCTCTTTGTTTTAAAACCAAGGTGTATTTTTCCTTTTTCTTCTTCTCTTATTTTCTTCAAATTCTTTTTATCCTGCCTGCAAATTCTTCAAGTTTTAAATATTTGCCATCTATTTTCGAAATTCCTCTTCTCTTCTTTTCTTTTCTCTTTTCTCCTTTTCGTCTTTTATTTTCTCCCTTCAAAAAGGAGGAAATAGAGGTTGGAAAGGAAAAGAGAAGGAAGAGAGAGAAACCACAAGAGAGGAATTTTTTTTGCGATGATCACAGTTTTGGCGACCGTGAGGGGACATTTTTGGAAAATGCCTCGTGAAGTGAGGCTCAAGTAGGATCCTATCCTGAATGGATATACAAAGCATGGAATTCTCGATGGGAAGAACCATGATGGGATTGGAAGGAAACATCTCGTTAGAACGAGGAATCTCGTTGGAACGAGTCTCAAGTTTAACCCAAACCTGAAAGGAAGATACCTCGCGAAGCGAGGTTCCGGGTTAACTCTTAGTCTGAATAGGAAATCTACCATACGGGTTTCTCAAATGGAGAAACCATAATGGGACCTTCGGAATTTGGACGAACAAATCTGAAAGGGGTTTTGCGAAAGGAGAAATATAGGGTTCCCTAAAGCTTTGAAAAGGGGAAGAAATTGGGCGTCTCATTGCTGAGACTGAAATAGCTTTTTGAAATCAAATGACCTCTCACAGAAAATTCAGGTTTTGACCCTTAACCTGAGTGGGAACACCATACGGAATCCTTGACTGAAGAAACCGCGATGGGACAGGAAGAGATACTTCAACTGAATGAGGCAACTTTTCTGGAAGATATAGACAACGCTAGGTTGCATCAAAAATGGATATTGAATGTTTATTTCATTTTTGGAATAGCTAGAAAACTTTGCCAATAAGATAAAATTATAGTTGATTCAAATGCTTGGAAATGTGCACATATGTGCGAAGATATTCCCTCTTTTACCTAGAGTATTTCCTCCAATGAGGTTAACTACTCAGTTCTAAGAGTCAGATTCAAAATTTTAGCGCTGATGATTTTCTTCAAGGAAGCTATCCATTTCCTTGATATGAGAAGAGAAGAAATATTCTTAATTTCATAAAAGCAAGTAATGAAGAGATATTGATAACAGAATTTTGCATGAGAAAAAGATGACTTCTGGCAACTTTGGCAGTTTGATATCTGGGTGTTTTCCCACGATGATCTTTTTGCACTCTTTTTGAGTCACTAAACTTTCTCGGTTTTTCTCATCATCCATTATTTGGATGTCATGCCTTTTCTCTCTTTTTCAGGGAAGGGTACGTCACAAACTCCTTCATCTTGGAGATGTTTCGATCCTTCTTTTTCTCAGGGATTATATATGATATTGGCTCAAAAGGTCTTTACATGTCGCTGGAATCAAATAACTTTTATGGTTTGTCGGTAGGTTCATCACACTCGCCTTCATCTTGACAGTGATCTGAACTTTCCCTCGAAGGATTCTTCACAAACTCCTTCATCTCGGAGATGATCCAAATCTTCTTTGGCCCCAGGGGTCTAGCTCGCATATTCATCTTCATCTTGACGACAGTTGAGAGATCCCTTTTGCAGATATTTGATTACAACTTTAAATGAATGAGAAGATATGGGTTGAGTGGATTTTCTTTTTATAGCTCAAGATATTTCCACTGCCTGATTGCCAGAAAGTCGTCTTAAAAGATGCGTCATAGCCATGATCAATAACAAATCACTTTTGGCTTTTCAATATCATTGAATATTTCTTTCACTGATCATATCGAGGACATTTCTTACATCCTTTAGGTTGATCAACAGAAAACGATTTGAATTTTACCTCTTTTTTTTTGCAAAAAGTTTCACCCTTTTGGAAAGAAACATTAGAGGTAATCTGAGGAAATTCTTTCTGTGTAGTCATACTTTTAGAATCAACTAATGCTTTTAGCAAATTGGCAAAGTTTTCACGAATTTCTTATGAAATAATCACTCAATATAGATTTTGATGAGACATTTTAGCTGTAATTTAAAGAAATGGTGTAAGAATCAGACTTTAGAAAACTAGACTGACGAAATACTTTAGGTTTTGAAAATCCTGACCAGTTATGAGAAACTGGATTTTAAAAATCCCGACCAGTTATAAAAACTAGATTTTGAAAATCCCGACCAGTTATAAAAAAACTGGATTGGAAAATCCCGACCAGTTATAAAAACTGGATTTGAAAATCCCAACCAGTTATAGAAACTGGATTTGAAAATCCCGGCCAGTTATAGAAACTGGATTTGAAAATCCTGAGAAGTTATAGAAACTGGATTTGAAAATCCCGACCAGTTATAGAAACTGGATTTGAAAATCCTGACCAGTTATAAAAACTCGATTTTAAAAATCCTGACCAGTTATAAAAACTCGATTTGAAAATCCTAATCAGTTATAAAAACTGGATTTGAAAATTCCGACCAGTTATAGAAACTGGATTAGAAAATCCTGACCAGTTATAAAAACTGGATTTGAAAATCCCGACCAGTTATAGAAACTAGATTTGAAAATCCCGACCAGTTATAAAAACTGGATTTGAAAATCCCGAACAGTTATAGAAACTGGATTTGAAAATCCCGACCAGTTATAAAAACTGGATTTGAAAATTCTGACCAGTTATAGAAACTGGATTTGAAAATCCCGACCAGTTATAAAAACAAGATTTTGAAAATCCCGACCAGTTATAAAAACTGGATTTGAAAATCCTGACCAGTTATAAAAACTGGATTTGAAAATCCCGACCAGTTATAGAAACTGGATTTGAAAATCTCGACCAGTTATAAAAACTAGATTTGAAAATCCGGACCAGTTATAGAAACTCGATTTGATAATCCCGATCAGTTATAAAAACTAGATTTGAAAATTCCGACCAGTTATAGAAACTGGATTTGAAAATCCCGACCAGTTATAAAAATTGGATTTGAAAATCTCGACCATTTATAAAAACTGGATTTGAAAATCCTGACCAATTATAAAAACTGGATTTGAAAATCCCGAGCAGTTATAGAAACTGGATTTGAAAATCCCGACCAGTTATAAAAACTGGATTTGAAAATCCGGACCAGTTAAAGAAACTGGATTTGAAAATCCCGACGAGTTATAAAAACTGGATTTGAAAATCCCGACCAGTTATAGAAACTGGATTTGAAAATCCTGACCAGTTATAAAAACTGGATTTGAAAATCCCAACCAGTTATAGAAACTGGATTTAAAAATCCCGACCAGTTATAAAAACTAGATTTTGAAAATCCCGACCAGTTATAAAAACTGGATTTGAAAATCCCGACCAGTTATAAAAACTGCATTTGAAAATCCCGACCAGTTATAGAAACTGGATTTGAAAATCTCGACCAGTTATAAAAACTGGATTTGAAAATCCCGACCAGTTATAGAAACTCGATTTGATAATCCCGATAAGTTATAAAAACTGGATTTGAAAATCCCGACCAGTTATAGAAACTGGATTTGAAAATCCCGACCAGTTATAAAAATTGGATTTGAAAATCTCGACCATTTATAAAAACGGAATTTAAAAATTCTGAACAATTATAAAAACTCGATTTAAAAATCCCGAGCAGTTATAGAAACTGGATTTGAAAATCCCGACCAGTTATAAAAATTGGATTTTGAAAATCCCGACCAGTTATAAAAACTGGATTTTAAAATCCCGACCAGTTATAATAACTGGATTTGAAAATCCCGACCAGTTATAGAAACTGGATTTGAAAATCCCGACCAGTTATACAAACAGGATTTGAAAATCCCGACCAGTTATGGAAATTGATGATGCATAAATTATACATTTTATTAACATGTTTTCACTGCATAAATGCATCATCTATAGATTTAAAGCATACACTTAGGTGCATAATGATGTTAGGGAGCTCTGGTTCGAATTTCATCGAATTCGGAGTTAATTTGAAGGAATTATGGCATTTACAGTGTAACGAGTCAAATATCGGATCCGATTTGAGAGATTTGGATCCAGACGCCCATTTGGATCCTGGATTTGGGTCAAAACACATGGAATCAACCCATCTCCAGCCCACTTAAGTTTTGTAAAAACATTTTCTAAAAACCCCCTCCTACATGAGGCGCCCAGTAAATATTTTTATTTTAACACTGTTTTTGTAAAATTGCCAAAACAAGCCAAATCGTCTAAAATGAGTGGGGCACCCATTGATGCTCTGGTCTTTGCTTTGATTTTCGTGCCCTAGGGGCACGATTCTAGCTCAACTCCCCTTCCACCCAGTCGCCCCTCTCATCCACCTTCTTCCTCATCCATGGTTGGCTATGGAAGCCATGCCGAATCAATGGAGATGCCATCTTCTTCTCCCCTTCTTCTCTTTTCAGATCTTGTCTTGCTTATCACCCTGCTGAAACTAACTTTTGTTTTGTTTATTTGCAGTTGCAGCTGGAGTGTATCCATCATGGTGGAGGTCCCTCTCCTCCATGGTCGTCCGGCCCTGAACCCCGGAGCATTACCACTTGTGAATCTCTGCAAAGAAGACAACAAAAGGATTAGACAGCATCACCGAGGTTCCTCGTGGCATGGAGTCAAGCAAAGTCCGCTCTTTTCTTCTTCCCCTCAGTCTTCGGATCACTCGAGAGGTAGGTCTTCGTCTCCCTTCTCTTCTAGCTAAAACCTATCATGTGCGTGTGTAATGTGTTGGGTGTTTTTTTGTATTTTCGTCAGCCCTAGTATAGCTTTTGTTCGTGCAAAGGCCAGCACGTAGGATGTTTAGGTGTTTGAGTCATTTACTTGTATGTTTTTCAATCCAACGTTGGGAGTTTTTAGGCATGTTTTGGGTGTGTGCGTGTGTTTGAAATGAGATTTCTATATGTCTGCGTTTTTTCAGTTGTTCTAAGTCTAATGGATGTTGTTTTAATTGAGTTTAGTACATTAGGAAAAGTGTTTATGAGATTTCATGTTTTAGGCGTTTTTAGATTTTGATAAAAGTTAAGTACCGATTGTTGTTTTTCTGATTTTTAGGTAGAACGTCCAGTAGTCTGTAGCATTTTCTATAGTTCTTTTCTTTGCTATGTTCATGTCAATTTGTTAATTATTGTTTAGTTTTTTTATAGATTTTAAATTGTGTATTGTGTTTAGTATGAATTTCTGTTTTGTGTTTTGGTGCTAGTCGATTTGTAGGGTTGTGTAGAATTCGTTTTTCTGTTTTTATTTCATGTCCATCATAGTAGTTTGTTCATTCCTTCATGTTTTTAGTTTTAATAGTCTAGTTGTATTATGTGTAAGATAGCATAGTTAGGTTTTGCTTAGAATCCTTAGTTTGTAGTTTTTATGTTGCTAACTTAATGTAGATTGCATATTAGGTTTGTTCAATTCGTGTGTTGCTTAAAATTTCTATAGATAGTAGCTTATAGATGATTGTTATTGTGTTTGATAATTAGTTTAGGTATGTGTTCTTTAGAATAATTATAATTTTTAATTTTTGTTTTATCTAAATTAGCATTAATATAGAATTTCGTTTTTCTTGGTATAGTGTTAATTCAATAGAGCTTTCCAATTCGTTAATTCTCATTCATACCCTTAGACTAATTTATATAGATAGTAAGTTAGTTAGATTAATTTTATTCTAGCATAGGTATTTAATTAGGATAGTCTTTAGATGAAGGGGCATTGAGGTCTTTGTAGTGAGAAGACGATTTTGGTATGAATACACCTCCTCCCAATTCGTGAAATGCTTTTAATAAAATCCCTATTTCCCAACTAAGTCATAAATGACTTCTAATTTTCAAAGTTGGAAACCCTTTGGAATTCCAAAGGGCCTTTTAAGGAGGGTTACATGATTTTATGGAAACCCTTTGGAATTCCAAAGGTCCTTCCAAAAGCATTTACACAAGTTTTGAGAAGTTTTGAACTTATAAATGCTCATTTAAAGCCAACACCAAAAATCATGTGGGATGCTTTGGGAAAGATTTTCAAAAAGAGGATTTAATTCTTGGATTTTCAAAAGAGTTCCAAAATGGTTGACTCGATTTTGGCAAGAAGTTAAATGCTAGCTCTTCTTTTAAGACAAGTCAAAATCGTGCAGTGTGCTTTGTGAAAGATTTTCAAAAAAAGGGAAGTTAATGTTTTTAATGCAAAGAAGGAAAAATGGCTGGATGGTTTTAGAAAATAAGAGTTTTTCAAATGAGTAATGAAGGCAAGAATTTAATGTTATAGCCTCTTTTACATCAAGCCAAATTCATGGAATGTGATTTTGGAAAGGTTTCAAAAATAGTTAGTGCTTTTAATGCCTATTTGGAAAAAAAGTGTGGGTCTTAAATGGCTGGACGGTTTTCGAAATCAAAACTTTCCCAATGTGCAATTAAGGCTAGAAGATGAGGAGTTGGATCCTATCAAAATTCGTGTTTCTCCTATTTATTGCTCTCTTGACTACTTGCCTAAGTTGATTTAGTATTAATTAGATATGGGTTAACTTAGTAAGTTTGAAATAAATTAGCTTTTCTAAAATCGTGTAGTCTAGGTTAATTAACTATATTAGATTGTCTTAATTTTAGTCTAGATAGTATTTAGTAGTTTTCATTAACTAGGATAAATTAGAGTAATTAGTATTTATCATTATTAGCTTTAGTTTTAGAGGTCATGTAGGTCTAGTTAGGTAACTAGCTAACTTTAGTTAGAAACTAACCTAGACAACTAACCTAGATAGTCAATTAATTCCTAACCTTAGGTAGTCAATCATAGTTAGTTAATTAACCCAACTGACCTTAGTTAATTTGCATCTAGCCCTAGTTATTCTATTTAACCTTAGTTAATAGTAGTTAATTCTAATTAATTCTACCCATAGTTAATCTAACCCTAGGTAGTTAGTTATTAACTTGCCTTAGTTAACCCCGTATTTAACCCTAGTCGACCCCTACTAACCATAGCTAAACCCTAGTCGACCCTATGTAGTTAATCTATTTAGACAACCTAGGTGGTGTGAACCTAAGTTAATGCCATATCATAAAACCGCTACCTAGTTCCTCCCTCAACTCTAGTTAATTAGCCTAACCCTATGTAGCTAACTATAGTTAGTCACTAACATAGATAGATAGTAAAACTAACCTAGATATTTAATTAGTCCCTAAATCTAGATATTTAGATAACCCTAGTTAGTTTGACTAACCTTAAGTAGCCGACCATAGTTAGTCGACCTTAACCTTAGTTAGGATACTAACCACAACCGACCCTTAGTTAAATCCTACTAACCCTAATCAACCCTTGTAATCCCTAGTCAACCTTAGTTATCCTAGTCGACCCTATCTAACTCTAGTTAGGTTTAACCTTAGTTAGTAGTGCTAGTTAGCCTAACCGTAGGTTAGTAGTTGTTTTAGTAGGTTAGAATTAATATTAGAATAGATAGTTAATCTAGTTAGTGATATTAGACATTATACATTATGTTTAATTAGAGTGTATATTCATTTAGATATCTTATTTAGGGTATTAGTGAGTTTAGGTTAGGTTATCTCTTAGATTTTATAATGTAGTTTAATTGTTATTATTTTCTATAGTTTAGAAGTAGTTTAGGTGTAATTTAGGACTGTTAGTTCATGTGATTTAATGTGTAAATGCATTAGTGGATTCAAAGGGATGAATAGTGCACTGAACCAAAACCCTAATTTTTACCCAATCGTGCACTCATCATCGCATGTAGATTTTTTGTGAGTTTTCTAAAAATTATTGTTCTATTCTACACTTTGGCGTGTTAACTGTCTGAAGACCAATTTTCAGCTCCATCCGAGTTGATTTGGTCTGGTTTTTAAGCGTATTATTAAAACAACTTTTTCGGATTTTGAAATTTCGGGTCCTGCGATTTCCCAAATTATCCTGATTTTGAAACGCTTCGTTCTGGAGATCCAAAACATATTTTTCACTTATGTAAAATGTGTCAGTTTTTTGGATCTGTCTTTTACAAATTAGAAGTTATTTGATGAATTTTGGAATTCGTTTGACCCATCAAACATTTGTTTTGCGAAAAGCTGTCAGAATCCATTTTTGCCTTCTTTAGGGACAAAACAGTCTTTTACTCATTTGTCTGATTTCGTGTAGTTTTACTGTTTTTTAACATTGTAGTTAGTATATTAACAGTATTTAGAGTAATTAGAGTTGCTTAGCTTAGTTAGTTCACTTAGATAGTATAATTTTAGTTTTATATATTTAAATTAACTGTAGTTTAATGTAGAAATAGTTTAGAATTAGTTATAGATGTAATTTAGATGAATTCTTGATTTAGTTACTGACTTTTTGTTTTTATTATGTAGGTTGTTAAGTTAGAACAGGTTAACAGATGCAATTCAATTGTGATGTGCGACCGCACTTGATGTGAAAAGACAGAAATGCCTCTGGAGACCTGCTGAAGACTTAGCCGCCTATTGTAGTTTATTTTCATAGTTAGAATGTTATTTAATGTAACTTGTAAACATTGACATAGATTGTAAACTTTTTATGTTAATAAAGTGTTATTTTAGAATTAATTCAGAAATATCCCGTTCCTTGTAGATTCGACCCGTACTCGCCACTTCGGTGGAAAGTCGGTTTTTATATCTTTGGTTGATGATTTTCCCATGTTTTTATTGAAAAATATTGTTTAAAAATATCACATCCAAAAGTGCAACCAAATTTTGGCGCCATTGCCGGGGAATGACGTATATTCTTATTATTTCTGAGATATCATTTTATTAATATATGTGTTTAGTTTAGTTTAGTTTAGTTGTTTTAATTGTTTTAGTTTGAAGAATTAACATAGTTAGAAAAATATAGGTTCACTTGCTGTTTTTCCTGAGATTCACTTAATTTCATGCTTCAATGATCAATTAGATAGATGATTCTTAGAGAAATAGTTGTGATTTCCTGTGTTTATTGACTTAGTTATTTAATTTAGATTATCTTTCATTTCATAGATTAATTAGATAGCTTTAACATAGTTTAAAACAGTTAGTTGTTTAACTTTCTGATTTAGAGTAGATGTATCTTTTATTTCGTAAAGTAATTAGATTGTTCTGACATAGAGTAAAGTAGAGTAATTACTAATTTTCTGACTTAGATTATATTGATTATCCTAGTATAATTCTAACATAGGTTAGCTGCTATTTTGTTTAGTGTTTTACTGATTTAGACCTAGATTTAGGTTAATATTTGGATTGATAGAATAATTCTAACATAGTTAGTTATTTTAGGTATTAGAGCTTTTATTTTATTAATTATAATTTAGGATGTATCATATGTATATTAGAAATAAAGTAGTTCTTGTTTGTCTATTTTATTTTGAATTTTGTTTTAATTTCATTTCGGATTTCATTGTTTACATGTATGAACAATCGATCATTCAATGTATGAGTTCAAGTAACCGGATATGAAGAAGTCTTCAGAAGTGGAACATTGACAAGATGAGCAGAAAACTATGCATTTGTACATGCATAGTGGTGGTGCAGAATCCAGTCAATCGACAACTTCAGAGGTCGAGCATGCCAGGTTGTATCAATCCTTTCTCCTTATTCATTTTACTGTTCTGTAGTGTGCATATGCATTGCATATTTGCATTATTCTGTATGCCACTAGAGACAGTGTCATTCAAGCATGGGGGGATGATTTAGATGCACAATTTTATAAATTTTTAAAATTTTTCTTTATGTCTGATAGCTTAAAACTCATAAAAAGTAGGTGTTTAAGAATTATTTGTAGCATTTATGATTGTATTTCTCCATGATCTGAAAATTTAGAAATGTATAAGCCCCATGTGAATTTTTTTTTTCTTATCTGATTTAAATAGAGTAGTTGTTTATGAAATAGTTAAAGAAAAGATAGTATTTGCATGTTATAAAGTTTGGAATCACTATAGTATAAGTATGCACAGTGTGTTTTATGAGAGAAGTGAGCAATTGAATTATGTTTTTGAAAAATGAGCTTAATAGAATAGAGCTACGTTTAGTTGTTGATTTCTTCATGAATCCAAGTAGTAGAACTCAGACACGAGTTGAAATGTTTGAGTCTCTTACGAAAAAGATAATGAAGGAGATCATCTTCTTATCTAGTCGATATCTGTGGCCTTTGTGGTTCGAGTAAGTAGAGTCTGAAGGGTGTTTTACACCTGGTGCCCTAAAGCCAATTGGTTAGGGAGTCACCGATTCGAAAACTTGTTACATGGACTGCATAGAAAGCCTAAGAGATAGAGACATTGCACGTGATGAGAGGAAAACTATACGTAACTATTAGAATTGAAGGTTTAGTGACTCGAGCAATTAAGTCCGAGGGATACTTTGTATCTAGTGCCCTAAGGTCGGCCAGTCTGGGAGTCACTGACCTAAAGCTCGCTACATGGGTCACGAAAGCTGGATATTCGAAATAGTGCTCAATTTAGAAGAATGACAAAGAGTAAAAAATAGAATATCAAAAGAAAAAGAATGAGCTGAATGCGTAGAAAGTCATTGCTTATGAATAATTATTGAATTACTGTGCAGAAAATATACATGTGAGGATAAATGAGTAAAGCATGATAGTACTTGACTTTCTGAGAAAATTCATAAATAATTACAAGTTTAGAGAAGTGAAAGAAAAATAATTTTTACTGTGGTGGCATAGAAATTTCTGAATTTGTTTTGAGAATGTAGATTACATGAAATATTTGTTTACAATAAGTTCTTAATTGCCTATTATTTCTAAAAAATTATTCATACATAATTTTGATGTTTGTGGGTAGCATCTCTGCAAACCCTCACGAGACCTTACTCGTCCACTGGGGTAACCCAGGGGTTTAAAGGGCTTGTTGCATAAGCTAAATGCAACTGTGATTCCTACGAAAGTGAGTTAGTTTTTTTTTTTTTATTTAATAAGAGCTTTCATGTTAAATGGGTAGTCCATATTTTCATTGCATGGTAGAGTGTATTGCTAGGGACTAGCAATTATTCAAGCATGGGGGTATTTGATGATGCATAAATTATACGTTTTATTAACATGTTTTCACTGCATAAATGCATCATCTATAGGTTTAAAGCATACACTTAGGTGCATAATGATGTTAGGGATCTCTGGTTCAAATTTCATCGAATTCGGAGTTAATTTGAAGGAATTATGGCATTTACAGTGTAACGGGTCAAATATCGGATCCGATTTGAGAGATTTGGATCCAGACGCCCATTTGGATCCTGGATTTGGGTCAAAACACATGGAATCAACCCAGCTCCAGCCCACTTAAGTTTTGTAAAAACATTTTCCAAAAACCCCCTCCTACATGAGGCGCCTAGTAAATATTTTTATTTTAACATTGTTTTTGTAAAATGGCCAAAACAAGCCAAATCGTCTAAAAGGAGAGGGGCGCCCATTGATGCTCTGGTGTTTGCTTTGATTTTCGTGCCCTAGGGGCACGATTCTAGCTCAACTCCCCTTCCACCCAGCCGCCCCTCTCATCCACCTTCTTCCTCATCCATGGTTGGCTATGGAAGCCATGCCGAATCAATGGAGATGCCATCTTCTTCTCCCCTTCTTCTCTTTTCAGATCTTGTCTTGCTTATCACCCTGCTGAAACTAACTTTTGTTTTGTTTATTTGCAGTTGCAGCTGGAGTGTATCCATCATGGTGGAGGTCCCGCTCCTCCATGGTCGGCCGACCCTGAACCCCGGAGCATTGCCACTTGCGAATCCCTGCAAAGAAGACAACAAAAGGATTAGACAGCATCACCGAGGTTCCTCGTGGCATGGAGTCAAGCAAAGTCCGCTCTTTTCTTCTTCCCCTCAGTCTTCGGATCGCTCGAGAGGTAGGTCTTCGTCTCCCTTCTCTTCTAGCTAAAACCTATCATGTGCGTGTGTAATGTGTTGGGTGTTTTTTTGTATTTTCGTCAGCCCTAGTATAGCTTTTGTTCGTGCAAAGGCCAGCACATAGGATGTTTAGGTGTTTGAGTCATTTACTTGTATGTTTTTCAATCCAACGTTTGGAGTTTTTAGCCATGTTTTGGGTGTGTGCGTGTGTTTGAAATGAGATTTCTATATGTCTGCATTTTTTCAGTTGTTCTAAGTCTAATGGATGTTGTTTTAATTGAGTTTAGTACATTAGGAAAAGTGTCTATGAGATTTCATGTTTTAGGCGTTTTTAGATTTTGATAAAAGTTAAGTACCGATTGTTGTTTTTCTGATTTTTAGGTAGAACGTCCAGCAGTCTGTAGCATTTTCTGTAGTTCTTTTCTTTGCTATGTTCATGTCAATTTGTTAATTATTGTTTAGTTTTTTTATAGATTTTAAATTGTGTATTGTGTTTAGTATGAATTTCTGTTTTGTGTTTTGGTGCTAGTCGATTTGTAGGGTTGTGTAGAATTCATTTTTCTATTTTTATTTCATGTCCATCATAGTAGTTTGTTCATTCCTTCATGTTTTTAGTTTTAATAGTCTAGCTGTATTATGTGTAAGATAGCATAGTTAGGTTTTGCTTAGAATCCTTAGTTTGTAGATTTTATGTTGCTAACTTAATGTAGACTGCATATTAGGTTTGTTCAATTCATGTGTTGCTTAAAATTTCTATAGATAGTAGCTTATAGATGATTGTTATTGTGTTTGATAATTAGTTTAGGTATGTGTTCTTTAGAATAATTATAATTTTTAATTTTCGTTTTAGCTAAATTAGCATTAATATAGAATTTCGTTTTTCTTGGTGTAATGTTAATTCAATAGAGCTTTCCAATTCGTTAATTCTCATTCATACCCTTAGACTAATTTATATAGATAGTAAGTTAATTAGATTAATTTTATTCTAGCATAGGTATTTAATTAGGATAGTCTTTAGATGAAGGGGCATTGAGGTCTTTGTAGTGAGAAGACGATTTTGGTATGAATACACCTCCTCCCAATTCGTGAATTGCTTTTAATAAAATCCCTATTTCCCAACTAAGTCATAAATGACTTCTCATTTTCAAAGTTGGAAACCCTTTGGAATTCCAAAGGGCCTTTTAAAGAGGGTTACACGATTTTATGGAAACCCTTTGGAATTCCAAAGGTCCTTCCAAAAGCATTTACACGAGTTTTGAGAAGTTTTAAACTTATAAATGCTCATTTAAAGCCAACCCCAAAAATCGTGTGGGATGCTTTGGGAAAGATTTTCAAAAATAGGATTTAATGCTTGGATTTTCAAAAGAGTTCCAAAATGGTTGACTCGATTTTGGCAAGAAGTTAAATGCTAGCTCTTCTTTTAAGACAAGTCAAAATCGTGTAGTGTGCTTTGTGAAAGATTTTCAAAAAAAGAGAAGTTAATGTTTTTAATACAAAGAAGGAAAAACGGCTGGATGGTTTTAGAAAATAAGAGTTTTTCAAATGAGTAATGAAGGCAAGAATTTAATGTTATAGCCTCTTTTACATCAAGCCAAATTCGTGGAATGTGATTTTGGAAAGGTTTCAAAAAGAGTTAGTGCTTTTAATGCCTATTTGGAAAAAAAGTGTGGGTCTTAAATGGCTGGACGGTTTTTGAAATCAAAACTTTCCCAATGTGCAATTAAGGCTAGAAGATGAGGAGTTGGATCCTATCAAAATTCGTGTTTCTCCTATTTATTGCTCTCTTGACTACTTGCCTAAGTTGATTTAGTATTAATTAGATATGGGTTAACTTAGTAAGTTTGAAATAAATTAGCTTTTCTAAAATCGTGTAGTCTAGGTTAATTAACTATATTACATTGTCTTAATTTTAGTCTAGATAGTATTTAGTAGTTTTCATTAACAAGGATAAATTAGAGTAATTAGTATTTATCATTATTAGCTTTAGTTTTAGAGGTCATGTAGGTCTAGTTAGGTAACTAGCTAACTTTAGTTAGAAACTAACCTAGTCAACTAACCTAGATAGTCAATTAATTCCTAACCTTAGGTAGTCAATCATAGTTAGTTAATTAACCCAACCGACCTTAGTTAATTAGCATCTAGCCCTAGTTATTCTATTTAACCTTAGTTAATAGTAGTTAATTCTAATGAATTCTACCCGTAGTTAATCTAACCCTAGGTAGTTTATTTATTAACTTGCCTTAGTTAACCCCCTATTTAACCCTAGTCGACCCCTACTAACCATAGCTAAACCCTAGTCAACCCTATGTAGTTAATCTATTTAGATAACCTAGGTGGTGTGAACCTAAGTTAATGCCATATCATGAAACCGCCACCTAGCTCCTCCCTTAACTCTAGTTAATTAGCCTAACCCTATGTAGCTAACTATAGTTAGTCACTAACATAGATAGATAGTAAAACTAACCTAGATATTTAATTAGTTCCTAAATCTAGATATTTAGATAACCCTAGTTAGTTTGACTAACCTTAAGTAGTCGACCTTAACCTTAGTTAGGATATTAACCACAACCGACCCTTAGTTAAATCCTACTAACCCTAATCAACCGTTGTAAACCCTAGTCAACCTTAGTTATCCTAGTCGACCCTATCTAACTCTAGTTAGGTTTAACCTTAGTTAGTAGTGCTAGTTAGCCTAACCGTAGGTTAGTAGTTGTTTTAGTAGGTTAGAATTAATATTAGAATAGATAGTTAATCTAGTTAGTGATATTAGACATTATACATTATGTTTAATTAGAGTGTATATTCATTTAGATATCTTATTTAGGGTATTAGTGAGTTTAGGTTAGGTTATCTCTTAGATTTTATAATATAGTTTAATTGTTATCATTTTCTGTAGTTTAGCAGTAGTTTAGGTGTAATTTAGGACTGTTAGTTCATGTGATTTAATGTGTAAATGCATTAGTGGATTCAAAGGGATGAATAGTGCACTGAACCAAAACCCTAATTTTTACCCGATCGTGCACTCATCATCGCATGTGGATTTTTTGTGATTTTTCTGAAACTTATTGTTCTATTCTCCACTTTGGCATGTTAACTGTCTGCAGACCAAATTTCAGCTCTATCCGAGTTGATTTGGTCTGGTTTTCAAGCATATTATTAAAACAGCTTTTTCGGATTTTGAAATTTCGGGTCCTGCGATTTCCCAAATTATCCTGATTTTGAAACGCTTCGTTCTGGAGATTCATAACGTAATTTTCACTTCTGTAAAATGTGTCAGTTTATTGGATCTGTCTTTTACAGAATAGAAGTTATTTGACGAATTTTGAAATTCGTTTGACCCCTGAAACATTCGTTTTGCAAAAAGCTGTCAGAATCCATTTTTGCCTTCTTTAGGGACAAAACAGTCTTTTACGCATTTGTCTGATTTCGTGTAGTTTTACTGTTTTCTAACATTGTAGTTAGTATATTAACAGTATTTAGAGTAATTAGAGTTGCTTAGCTTAGTTAGTTCACTTAGATAGTATAATTTTAGTTTTATATATTTAAATTATCTATAGTTTAATGTAGAAATAGTTTAGAATTAGTTATAGATGTAATTTAGATGAATTCTTGATTTAGTTACTGACTTTTTGTTTTTATTATGTAGGTTGTTAATTTAGAACAGGTTAACAGATGCAATTCAATTATGATGTGCGACTGCACTTGATGTGAAAAGACAGAAATGCCCCTGGAGACCTGCTGAAGACTTAGCCGCCCATTGTAGTTTATTTTCATAGTTAAAATGTTATTTAATGTAACTTGTAAACATTGACATAGATTGTAAACTTTTTATGTTAAAAAAGTGTTATTTTAGAATTAATTCAGAAATATCCCGTTCCTTGTGGATTCGACCCGTACTCGCCACTTCGGTGGAAAGTCGGTTTTTATATCTTTGGTTGACGATTTTCCCATGTTTTTATTGAAAAATATTGTTTAAAAATATCACATCCAAAAGTGCAACCAGAAACTGGATTTGAAAATCCCAACCTGTTATAAAAACTAGATTTGAAAATCCCGACCAGTTATAGAAACTTGATTTCAAAATCCCGACCAGTTATAAAAAATGGATTTGAAAAACCCGACCAGTTATAGAAACTGGATTTGAAAATCCGAACCAGTTATAAAAACTAGATTTGAAAATCCCAACCAGTTATAGAAACTGAATTTGAAAATCCCGACCAGTTATAAAAACTGGATTTCAAAATCCCGACCAGTTATAGAAACTAGATTTGAAAATCCCGACCAGTTATAAAAACTAGATTTGAAAATCCCGACCAGTTATAGAAACTGGATTTGAAAATCCCGACCATTTATAAAAACTGGATTTTGAAAATCCCTACTAGTTATAAAAACTGGATTTGAAAATCCCGACCAGTTATAGAAACTGGATTTGAAAATCTCGACCAGTTATAAAACTAGATTTGAAAATCCCGACAAGTTATAGAAACTGGATTTGAAAATCCCGACTAGTTATAAAAACTGGATTTGAAAATCCTGACCAGTTATAAAAACTGGATTTGAAAATCCCGACAAGTTATAAAAACTGCATTTGAAAATCCCGACCAGTTATAAAAACTGGATTTGAAAATCCCGACCAGTTATAGAAACTGGATTTGAAAATCTCAACCAGTTATAAAACTGGATTTGAAAATCCCAACCAGTTATACAAACTAGATTTGAAAATCCCAACCAGTTATAAAAACTGGATTTGAAAATCCCGACCAGTTATAAAAACTCGATTTGAAAATTCTGACCAGTTATAAAAACTGGATTTGAAAATCCCGACCTGTTATAAAAACTGGATTTGAAAATCCTGACCAGTTATAGAAACTGGATTTGAAAATCCCGACCAGTTATAAAAACTGGAATTGAAAATCCCGACCAGTTATAAAAACTGGATTTGAAAATCCCGACCAGTTATAAAAACTGGATTTTGAAAATCCCGACAAGTTATAAAAACTAGATTTGAAAATCCCGACCAGTTATAAAAATTGAATTTGAAAATCCCTACCAGTTATAGAAACTTGATTTGAAAATCCCGACCAATTATAAAAACTGGATTTGAAAATCCTGACCACTTATAGAAACTGGATTTGAAAATCCCGACCAGTTATAAAAACTAGATTTGAAAATCTCAACCAGTTATAGAAACTGGATTTAAAAATCCTGACCAGTTATAAAAACTGGATTTGAAAATCCCGACCAGTTATAGAAACTGGATTTAAAAATCCCGACAAGTTATAAAAACTGGATTTTGAAAATCCCGACCAGTTATAAAAACTGGATTTGAAAATCTCGACCAGTTATAAAAACTGGATTTGAAAATCCCGACCAGTTATAAAAACCGGATTTGAAAATCCCGACCAGTTATAGAAACTAGATTTGAAAATCCCGACCAGTTATAAAAACTGGATTTAAAAATCCCGACCAGTTATAGAAACTGGATTTGATAATCCCGACCAGTTATAAAAACTGGATTTGAAAATCTCGACCAGTTATAGAAACTGGATTTGAAAATCCCGACCAGTTATAAAAACTGGATTTTGAAAATCCCGACTAGTTATAAAAACTGTTTTTGAAAATCCAGAACAGTTATAAAAACTGGATTTGAAAATACCGACCAGTTATAGAAACTGGATTTGAAAATCCCGACCAGTTATAAAAACTGGATTTGTAAATCCCGACCAGTTATAGAAACTGGATTTGAAAATCTCGACCAGTTATAAAACTAGATTTGAAAATCCCGACCAGTTATAGAAACTGGATTTGAAAATCCCGACTAGTTATAAAAACTGGATTTGAAAATCTCGACCAGTTATAAAAATTGGATTTGAAAATCCCGACCAGTTATAAAAACTGCATTTGAAAATCCCGACCAGTGATAAAAACTGGATTTGAAAATCCCGACCAGTTATAGAAACTGGATTTGAAAATCTCAACCAGTTATAAAACTGGATTTGAAAATCCCAACCAGTTATACAAACTAGATTTGAAAATCCCAACCAGTTATAAAAACTGGATTTGAAAATCCCGACCAGTTATAAAAACTCGATTTGAATATTCTGACCAGTTATAAAAACTGGATTTGAAAATCCCGACCTGTTATAAAAACTGGATTTGAAAATCCTGACCAGTTATAGAAACTGCATTTGAAAATCCCGACCAGTTATAAAAACTGGAATTGAAAATCCCGACCAGTTATAAAAACTGGATTTGAAAATCCCGACCAGTTATAAAAACTGGATTTTGAAAATCCCGACAAGTTATAAAAACTAGATTTGAAAATCCCGACCAGTTATAAAAATTGGATTTGAAAATCCCTACCAGTTATAGAAACTTGATTTGAAAATCCCGACCAATTATAAAAACTGGATTTGAAAATCCTGACCACTTATAGAAACTGGATTTGAAAATCCCGACCAGTTATAAAAACTAGATTTGAAAATCTCAACCAGTTATAGAAACTGGATTTAAAAATCCTGACCAGTTATAAAAACTGGATTTGAAAATCCCGACCAGTTATAGAAACTGGATTTAAAAATCCCGACAAGTTATAAAAACTGGATTTTGAAAATCCCGACCAGTTATAAAAACTGGATTTGAAAATCTCGACCAGTTATAAAAACTGGATTTGAAAATCCCGACCAGTTATAAAAACCGGATTTGAAAATCCCGACCAGTTATAGAAACTAGATTTGAAAATCCCGACCAGTTATAAAAACTGGATTTAAAAATCCCGACCAGTTATAGAAACTGGATTTGATAATCCCGACCAGTTATAAAAACTGGATTTGAAAATCTCGACCAGTTATAGAAACTGGATTTGAAAATCCCGACCAGTTATAAAAACTGGATTTTGAAAATCCCGACTAGTTATAAAAACTGTTTTTGAAAATCCAGAACAGTTATAAAAACTGGATTTGAAAATACCGACCAGTTATAGAAACTGGATTTGAAAATCCCGACCAGTTATAAAAACTGGATTTGTAAATCCCGACCAGTTATAGAAACTTGATTTGAAAATCTCGACCAGTTATAAAACTAGATTTGAAAATCCCGACCAGTTATAGAAACTGGATTTGAAAATCCCGACTAGTTATAAAAACTGGATTTGAAAATCTCGACCAGTTATAAAAATTGGATTTGAAAATCCCGACCAGTTATAAAAACTGCATTTGAAAATCCCGACCAGTGATAAAAACTGGATTTGAAAATCCCGACCAGTTATAGAAACTGGATTTGAAAATCCCAACCAGTTATAAAAACTGGATTTGAAAATCCCAACCAGTTATACAAACTAGATTTGAAAATCCCAACTAGTTATAAAAACTGGATTTGAAAATCCCGACCAGTTATAAAAACTCGATTTGAAAATTCTGACCAAATATAAAAACTGGATTTGAAAATCCCGACCAGTTATAAAAACTGGATTTGAAAATCCTGACCAGTTATAAAAACTGGATTTGAAAATCCCGACCAGTTATAAAAACTGGATTTGAAAATCCCGACCAGTTATAGAAACTGGATTTGAAAATCCCGACCAGTTATAAAAACTGGATTTTGAAAATCCTGAGCAGTTATAAAAACTAGATTTGAAAATCCCGACCAGTTATAAAAACTGGATTTGAAAATCCCCACCAGTTATAGAAACTTGATTTGAAATCCCGACCAATTATAAAAACTGGATTTGAAAATCCTGACCAGTTATAGAAACTGGATTTGAAAATCCCGACCAGTTATAAAAACTAGATTTGAAAATCTCAACCAGTTATAGAAACTGGATTTAAAAATCCTGACCAGTTATAAAAACTGGATTTGAAAATCACGACCAGTTATAGAAACTGGATTTAAAAATCTCGACCAGTTATAAAAACTTGATTTTGAAAATCCCGACCAGTTATAAAAACTGGATTTGAAAATCTCGACCAGTTATAAAAACTGGATTTGAAAATCCCAACCAGTTATAGAAACTAGATTTGAAAATCCCTACCAGTTATAAAAACTGGATTTGAAAATCCTGACCAGATATAGAAACTGGATTTGATAATCCCGACCAGTTATAAAAACTGGATTTGAAAATCCCGACCAGTTATAGAAACTGGATTTGAAAATCCCGACCAGTTATAAAAATTAGATTTGAAAATCCCGACCAGTTATAAAAACTGGATTTGAAAATCCTGGCCAGTTATAAAAACTGGATTTGAAAATCCCGACCAGTTATAGAAACTGGATTTGAAAATCCCAACCAGTTATAAAAACTGGATTTGAAAATCCCCACCAGTTATAAAAACTGGATTTGAAAATCCCGACCATTTATAAAAAACTGGATTTGAAAATCCCGACCAGTTATAAAAACTGGATTTTGAAAATCTCGACCAGTTATAAAACTGGATTTGAGAATCTCGACCAGTTATAAAACTGGATTTGAAAATCCCGACCAGTTATAGAAACTGGATTTGAAAATGAAGGATTTAATCTGATGTTTTGAAAGTGATTGAATTTGGGAGGTTATAACCCGAGGGTTGAGAAAATTATAAGATTTTGAAGATATTACAACCAGAGGTTGGGAAACTGTTAGAATTTGTGAGATTGAAGAACTTGAAGGTTTGGGGAATGATAGAATTGAGGAGTCGCACCCTAAGGGTTTGATCTTTTGGAATATACGACCAGCGGGAGCTGAATCTTTTGGAAATACATGAGCAACGAGTGTTGGATCTTTTTGGAAATACATGACCAGCGAGATGCTGGATCCTTTGGAGATACATGACCAAGGAGATGTTGGATCCTTTGGAAATACATGACCAACTGGTGTTGGATCTTTTGGAAATACATGACCAGCGAGATGCTGGATCCTTTGGAAATACATGACCAACTGGATGCTGGATCCTTTGCAAATACTTGACCAACTGGTGTTGAATCTTTTGGAAATACATGACCAGCGAGATGCTAGATTCTTTGGAAATACATGACCAACGGGATGCTGGATCCTTTGGAAATACATGACCAACTGGTGTTGGATCTTTTGGAAATACATGACCAGCGAGATGCTGGATCCTTTGGAAATACATGACCAACGGGATGCTGGATCTTTTGGAAATACATGACCAACTGGTGTTGGATCTTTTGGAAATATCAAATCCTGGGAAGTTCAAGTCAGAACTTGAATTTTGCAAAAGGGAGGTCTTTGATCAGAAGACTGATGTTAGAATTTTACCGGTGTGTGAACCGGGTTTTCCAAATGAGCCTGATATATGATTGAAAAAGTTTAAGAAATAAGTAGTGCGAGAACTAGGTTTTGAAGATGAGCTAGATTTTCAAAATGAGTTTTAGGAGATAATTCAGGATTTATCCCCTTATCTGAATGGGGGAAATGGCAAAAAGAATACCTCATTGAAAGGAGGCATCAGGTTTATCCCTTAACCTGAAAGGGTATTTTTAAAGATAAAGGTAGATGGAATTTTAATAAGATTGACGAAAATTTGTTTAAAACTTGACATAAATGAGCAATAGCTTGATAAAAATTTAATCAAAACCAAAAAGTGAATCAAATGAAATGAAAATAAAGATCACAAGATCAATTGAGATAAAATTTGAGGAAAAGAGCTTTTGTCTAATTCTGCTTGCATATGATGAAAGAAGGCGATTATAGATCAAAATAAAATGCCCCAGTATCATGGAGAATAATGTAAGAATTGATAGAAGATCATTGTTTTATTGAAATGACTCTTTGAAGAGTACAAAAGGCTTTATAATGAACATTCTAAGTATAAAATTTCTTCAGATGTAGAGCGTTGATAGGGTCTGGCATTTCCACCCCATCTGCATTGATCAGACGATACAAATTGCGAGGCAATGCTTCCTTAACCACATAAGTGCCTTCCCAATTGGGTGACCACTTGCCGCGTGGTCGATGCTTGAGATGGGCTGTTGATCTGAGCACCAAATCGTTGACCCGAAATTTTCTCTCAATGACGGACTTGGCATAGTGTCGAGCTATCCTCTGTCAATAAGCTTGAGCATGCTCTGCTGCCTTGAGCCTTTTCTCATCCAATAAATCTAGCTGCACTAATCTCTGCTGCTGATACTGATCAAGTGGCAATTCTATAAGGGAAGCAAATTTGAGAGCGGACTTCTGGACATGGAGAGGTAACACTACTTCAGTTCCGTAAACAAGTTCTGAAGGAGTGACATTAGTTGGAGTCCGAATGGTGGTTCGGTACACTCAAAGCGCGTCATGAATCTTCTCATGCCAGTCTCGACCTGTTTTCACAGTCCTTTCCAGAATACGAATCAAAATTTTATTGGTGGCTTCTGCTTGGCCATTCCCTTGAGGATAATAGGGAGCTGAGAAATGATGGGAAATTTTGAATTTAGAACAGAAGGTTTTCATCCTGTCATTTTTAAAATGGGTTCCATTGTCTGAAACAATGTCATGTGGTATGCCAAAGCGGCAAAGAATGTTCTTGTGAATGAAAGAAACCACATGGCGGCCTTCTACTGTGCGTAGAGTAGCAGTTTCAACCCATTTTGTGAAATACTCTGTCGCAGCCAGAAAGTATTTGTGGCCATTGGAAGCAGGAGTAATCGGGCCTACGACATCGAATGCCCACATAGAAAATAACCAAGGAGAAACAACTGATTGTAGATATGTGGCAGGAGCATGAATGTAAGGCGCGTGCATTTGACACTTGACGCACTTCTTCACAAATCTATGATAGTCCTGCTGCATGGTATTTCAATAGTACCCTGCTCGAACGATCTGCTTGACGAGAGTCTGATAGCCAACATGGCCACCACAAATCCCTTCATGTGCCTCTTGGATAACTTTCATAACTTCTTCTTTGTCTAAGCATCTTGAATACTCAGAACTGAACCCACGACGGTAGAGGACATTGGCAAGAATGAAATATCAGGTAGACATACGTTGAATCGCACGTTTGTAAACACCCCAAATTTTCACTCATCCCCCTGATATTTTCACCAAGCATCATCATTCAACCTCTGAGATCGTCAGAGGGCAAAATGGTCATTTTCTGAGCTCAGAACTTGCAAAAGTCCAAATTTCATCTGCAACTCTCAATTTTTCTCTATTTTTATCTCAGATGTTCAAAATTTTACTCCTGACAGGAGACATACATCTCCAAAGTCTTGGTTCAAGATTCTATTACATAAGACATGACATTGCATATCATTGCATGAGCATTTCAAATCATTGCACTGCACAGCATGCCATTTCGAGGTCCAGAACTCCTGATTTCAAAACTTTCAATCCAGATTAGAATTTCAACTCTTTTCAAAATTGATTTCAAAACCCTGGGTCTTCAAAATTATCAATTCTTCCCATTTTACCCCCAAGACTCTGAATTTCAAAACATTTTCTCAGGAAAACGATCTGGATAGTTTTCAATATGAATTTCAACCACTTCACCTCAGATTTTGCCCATTTTGACAACTTCAAATATCTTTCTTTTACAAAATCGCCCTACAAGGGCCAACTCTTTCCAAAATTCCTGTTTTGCCCATTAGTCCAGATTTTATGAATATTCCAAAAAGAAGTTGTGGTTCTGTCCTTATTTCAATAAAGAAGCAATGTGGGACCCACACTGAGGTGGTGTCACACAAGCTTTTCTTTTGAAATTTTGAATTTTGAAAAACCCAAAAATATAGGATCCTTGTCCCCTGGATTGGTGCCACTTGTCCTTTCTCTCTCCTCTCATCTACATGCCAAGTGTCAGTATGGGGCTACCTTAAGAAGCCGCCACATGTCATCCCATTTATCTGCCATGTGTCACCCTATCCATCCTGCGCCATGTGTCATTCCAAGATTACCAGAAGATGCCAAGTGTCATAGGTTGTCCTGTCTAGAAAAAGTGGAGCTTGTCTCCTCTGAGGTGGCACCACTTAAAGTGTGTCTCCTGCAGAGGACACATGTCAACCCCTCCCTCCTTCTAGAAAAGTAGCCTAACACATGTCTCTCCCTATTTTTCTCAGAAAAGTAGGAGACATGTGTCACTCCTAAACTCTTATAGAAAAAGGTAGGCTTGTCTCCTCTGAGGTGGCGCCATCTGGAGTGTGTCTCCTGCAGAGGACACGTGGCAAGCTCTCATTTCCTCAGAAAAAGCAAGTGCCATGTGTCATTTCCTGCTTTCTTCAGAAAAACTAGAATTCAAAGTTTCAAATCTCCTCATAGGTGGCGCAGATCTTGAACTTCAACTTTTCCATGTTGTCTGAGATGGCGCCACATGGCTTGGCCCTCCTTCTCTCCCCTCTGACACGTGTCATCTTCTGCTTCTTTCAGAAAAAGCAGGTGACACATGTCTCCTTCTCACTCCTTCAGAAAAAGTAGAGGACACATGTCTTTTCCCTACTCTCTTCAGAAAAGTAGGCACCACATGTCACTCCTGGCTTTCTTCAGAAAAAGCAAACCATTCAAAATTCAAACAAAGCCTAGGTGGCGCAAATCCTGAGCTCTGATTTTTTTGATGGCCTATGAGGGCGCCACATGTCCCTTCCCTCTTTTTCCTCCCTCTTGCCACATGGCATTGTAGGAGCCACCCTGAGGTGGCGCCACATGTCCATCCTCCATTCCTCCAGGGCCAACCTCCATTTGAAATTCGAATTCTCCTCTGAGGTGGCGCCATCTGAAGAACCTCTCCAGCAGGCTGACACTTGGAACCGTCCTGGACTGCCACATGTCCAGATCTCCTCTCACCAGAAAAAGCAAAATTCAAATTCCTCTGAGGTGGCGTCTTTTGAGCCCACTGCTCTGACCTTCTGACATGTGTCAAACACCTTTTGAGGTGGCACCATTCTAGGACTCCACTTAGCTCCATTTTTTTATTTTTTTTTCTCATAAAGGTAGCCCACCATGAGGTGGCGCCACCTGAGGACTCCCTACAAAAGGTGAGTTTGAATTTCAAATTCCAAGAGAACACCCTCTGAGGTGGCGCCTTCTGGGAGTTCCCTGCAGAGAGAATCAAGCAAACTTTTGAAAAATTCCAAATTCCCCCTGCTGAGGTGTCTCACCCACAAAATTTCCATTTTTTTTATTTTTCTCAAAAATCAAAATAGCACCATGAGGTGGCGCCACCTGAGGGCTCCCTGCAAAAGCCAAATTTGAATTTCAAACCCCCAGATGGCACCCCCGAGATGGCGCCACATGGAGGGCTCAGATCGAACCTGTTTGCATTTCAAATTTCTTCAGAAAATTTATAAAAACAAGGCTCCACGCCCAAGAGAAGGATCTTTTTTTTGGAGACCATATTTTGTGAACTTGAAAATTCGACCTAGCCTTCCTAAAATCTGATTTTGAACTTTGGAAATCGCGCCCCCTTTGGCTCATTGGAGAAGGTGGAGCAAAGTTCGTGCAGTGGCCAATTCGATTCAAGCATAGGTCGATTTTGGTGAACCATCCGAAGCCCGGAGCGAAGGACGAAGGAAGCTCGTGATAGCCGCCCCTTTCAAGAGCTTCTACGCTGCGTAAAGAAGCAAGGTGCACTTCTTTTCCCCTTGATTTGATGCCATAATTCGATTCGGGAGTCCTTTGAAGAAAGAGCTCATCCGAGAGATGGATTGAGCTATTCTCATAAAACAACATATATAAAAATGTTTAATTATGCTTCCTTGATGATTTTTAACATGCATGTAGTTAGCTAGGTTTAATTCGCATTTTATTTCATTCATTTAGTACATTTCATGAATTAATTAGGATTAATTTAGCATCCATTTCAATTTTGCTTATTTTCAGTAGGTCTCTGTTTTTGTCAGTCAGTCCACACGTCATTTCATGCATTTATTTTTTATTAAAAATCCCAAAAAAATCACAGAATGCGCTCTTAGTTGTCCCTAAAATTGTGCCAAAAACTAGGAGGCATTTGAATTTGTTTACTGCGGTAAACATTCAAAATGGCAAGTCGGGTTTTGTTACCCGGGATGCGTTTTGAAAATCATTTGCCGACTTGTAAAATCGAGATATGCATCATGGGAGATCCGATTTTCGATCCGAAAACTGTTATGAACTTGAGAGAACGTCTAGGTTTTAATATGATTTTCTCAGATTTTTCTGAATTTTTTTTATATCTAACAAAAAACGGAGAGTTTGGGACACGTGTCAGAGCCTTATTTGGGCCTCTGAGATCTTGGATCGACTTAGGGCTATGGTTTCTCTTTGTGTGTTGCTCCAAATCCAAAACTGTAAAAAGTGAAAGTTATGTCCAAGGTGTACTCTATTTTCATCTGAAAGCCTGTGATTTTTAGAACAGTGTTGATACCTTCTTCGAATTTTTCTTGTCAGTCCTCTGTTTGGTCACATTGGTCTGTTCTGTCAATTTAAGAACACAAAGTTATATTTTTATCCGTGTTTCCGTTGATCAAATGCCGAAGTAGTGAACATGAAAGTTGTTTATGTGGGTGTCGTGAATAGCTCTGATTAATTTCATAAATTTCCATGGCTGTTTTCTATTTTTTTAGCATTTTACATCAGATTAGGGTGATTTTTACCTCTGTCAGAACTAAATCCCTGTTGCCGAACTCACCATGGCTCAAATCCCGAGGCTGTAAAAACCAAAAATGTTTCATTTTGGGTACTTTAGCAGTCTGCAAAATATCAAAAGTTTTTATGCTGTAAATCTTGCATTATCATGTTAAGCAGTGCATTTGGTTCGGATCCATAGGCAAAATCCACCATTTTAGGACTTTCTTTAAATTTTAGCATTTAAATCATATCATTTCGTAATTTTTAGCATTCTAGGCTGTTTATCAGAGTAAGTAGATGCTTCATACCGAATTTGGTGCAATTTGGAATCCATTAGAGGTTCGGATTAGTCATAATACCAAAATAGGGTCCCGCAGGACCCGGATCCAAGTGAAAAACAAGCGAAATTCGTTATTTTGGATAAATTGCAAAATGGAAAATTCTGATTTTACAGTCCTCATGTGTTTAGCAGCATGTCATCATGTCTCTTACTGCATTTCATCATCATTTGATTCAATTTGAATTTTGAAATCTCAATTTTACCAAGTTTTCCTTCAAAAAAACCCTGATTTTAAAGGTGTAACTTTAATTTTAGGGGTATTTTGGTCATTTTGACCCCAATTTCGAATTTCAAACTATTTTTTACTGAATTTCTTGCATTTTCATCATTTCAAATATCAAGGAAGCATGATCATAGGGTTTATATCCAATTAAATCCCATAATTTCATAATATTATTGGAAATCTTGGAAAAACCCACATATTTGAGCTAACCCTATTTCAAGTTTGGCAGAGACATTCCAAAGAAGGAGCTGAAGTCTGCAAATTTCTTTTATTTCATTTATTTAGTGATGTAATAATATAAGTTTTGGAATAAGAGATTTAATTTCCTGCTTTGACTAGGATGCATATCACATAGTTTAAATTTATGCAATATCCTGCTTATATGCTTCATGCATTTTATTTCAAAAGCACTATGGATGTACACGAATGGCACGTGCACCAACTCTTAGGGAGTTGATGAACTCGGTGGAATCCATATTTACGGCCCTAGTCGGAATATGGACGAGACCCAGATCCATCATCTTTCTACTAGTCACACTGAGCCTACACTCTTAGGCTATCTTAAAATGCACATCATATTTCCAATGTTTTCAAAGATTTGTGCATTAAATCAATTAAATTCTGAATATATTCATGGCCACAGTCAGAATATGTGAAGGATTTATTCTAACTTAATGCACATTTTTCCAACCAATTCCTCAGAAAATCTTTTCAAAGTGCATTCATTTACTCATGTCATTCGCATCATGAAATAATTGGTTTTCCCATGATTTTCTCAAGAAAGCTTCATTCTCAAGAAAGTTTCATTCTCAAGAAATCGATTTCTCAAGAAACTCTAAGGATTTGCCAAAATCGGTTTTCCCAAGTCAAGTTTTTCCACAGTTTTCCCTGGAAAATGTTACTTTCTTAAGACTTTCAAAAAAAAAGTTTTCCAATCTTTCTCCAAAATCCAAAATCGATTTCCAAGTATTTCAAGGTTAAGATTCTCAGGTTTTCAACCTCTCAAGTTTCAATTTCCCTTTTCCACAAGAGATTTCCAATGAATTTCCATCATTTTCCTAAGAAAACTCTCAAAGTCCAAGTTTTCCTAAGAAGTGTTTCCCTTTTAAAAGGTTCACCCTTTTCTCAAGAATCAATTCCATTTTCCCAGGATTTTCAACCATTCATGATTTTCCCACAACTTCATGAACTTTCCCGTGACTTCAAAAACCCTTTTTCACATGAGTTTTCCTGAGAAATTGACTTTCATCTTTTTCCTGAGAGAATCTTTTCAACTCCAAATATTTTCCAAGCATACATCATGTTTTCTCAAGCTGCATTTTCCCAAAACCTCATAGCACATGCCTGAATTCTCTGTGCATTTAGGATAGAACATAACTTCGATGATTTAACTAAGTCAAGCATAGTTTTGGTCCTTGGTTCGATTACCCCTGTTAAAGGCGGCAGGAACGGTCGAACCTCGTACCGACAGGTCGAGCCCCAACCCATGGATTTTCTCGCAATTTTCAAAACGGAGGCGAGTATTTCAAAACAATTTCCAAAATCCGGTCAAGTTTGAATCGCGAAAGCATTTTCCTTTTTCTCTTCCGCAAGGAAGGGAAGACGGGAAAAATTTTGCGACGAAAACAGGTTTGGCGACCGTGATGGGACCTGTCCTTGTCTGATCAAAAGTGTGCTTGACTTAGTTTAATTATTGAAACTGTGTTCTCAAAATGTCAGCTCTTTACTTTCTAATATCATGTGAGCCTAGGAGCCTACATTCTGACCTAGCTGACATTGATTGCATATAGCTTAGGCATGGTTTGGTAGGACCAGATTGAGGAGATATTTTCATGCTCACATAGACTTAGGTCTAAATATAACTCTCCTCAATTTAGGATCTGAATGCAAACAATGTATGCTTCTTCAAAGTTTTCAAAAGCTATCTCTCTAGGGTTTAGAGCCCTCTATTTCTTGCATGTGATCATTTTTTCAAAACCCTCAATTACCTATCATTACCCGGTCTTCACGTTGCTGGGCTCTCTTCCAGAACCATAGTTCGGGACAGAGTCCCACAACTGGGCCAACTATTTGGGTTAACACCCCCCTACCACGTACCGCGGGCCACAGTCCGAAGTATATCGGTAGGCGCTCAAGGATGTTGGAAAACCTTACCTTAGAACCGGAGTTGAAATTCTATGCCACGTACGTCGGATTTCGATTCGGGTATATCGGCGTAACTGGATTGGACAAAGATGATCTGAACCTAGAGTTAGGATTAAGGTCCTACAGCTGTTTTCAAAATGATGCATCTAGAGTCAGCCTTTTAGGGAATGCTGAATGTGCATAAATGTTTGTGCAGGATGTGATTGTATGTGTATGATTTCCTCAAATTTTTACATTTCCCAATATTTTCCAACTTATTAGGCCTTTTTCAAAACATCCTTATTTTCCACAAGATGTTTTTCTCAAACCCTGGATGATTTTCTCAAATACCCAATTTCTTCCAAAACTCCAGGCGATTTTACATTCTACCTTTCTACTGGATCTCGAATTTCCAGCTGCACTTTATCCTGCCTGCAAAATTTTTTCAAAAATTTCCCACATTTTCGTAAGTCTCATTCTGAGTCTTTTTCTGTTTTCAGTTCGATGGCATCCAGTTAAGTCGATCCTATCTTTCCTGAAGGTCACATCTCCTTCAAGGTGCGACAAGGTCGTCCTGAACATCGAGCCCTTAGCACCGGAACTTTCATTCCCCGGTGGTATTATTCCTGGCTAAAGAGCTTTTCCCGAATGTTCCCGGACCATTTGAGCGAGTGCGGATTAGAACTGGCATCAGCTGTCGGAAATCAGACCATCAATGGCAACCTGATCCATGCAATGGTGGAGCGATGGAATCCTCGGACGTGTACCTTCTGGTTCCCATGGGGAGAAATGACCGTTTTAATGGATGAATTTTCAGAAATCATGGGGTTGCCAGAACCAGCCGGTCAACCAGGAGACCCATTAGAGCATCAATTCCTTATCAATGTCAAGGGTTTGGACCCCCGAGACTCCTTAGCTCGTATGACAGGCCGCAGATCTTGGCCCCTGATCCAGTTAGAAGGAGATGAGTATGTTGACCTACTTGAGTTGTACCGCCAGTACGGGACCTTCGTCGAAGTCAGCTCGCTTTCAAGAACAGCCAAAGAAAAGATTCAGAATGCAATGGTTCTATGCACTGTAGGACTGTCCCTCTTCCCAGATGGACAGAACTACATGGACATCAGAATAATCCAACTTATGAGAAGATGGGGAAGTCGGCCAACCAATCGTCTCTCCATAGTCATGGCAGCGCTCGCCTTCTTATATCAAGGTCTGACTCGATTCTCACTCGGAGAATCCATTTTAGTTGAAGGATGCATCTACGCACTTCAGTCCTAGTTTTTCCAGCATGTTCCATCCCGAGCAAGCTCTTTCAGATACAATGGTCAAGAACTCCTTCCAGTGTCGCAGTACCGATCCATGATCAACAACATTCAAGAGGATGACGTTGTTTGGGACTATTTTGATCGGCAGCTGTCTCCTCCCAGATATACCTACGCTTATGGCAAGCGGTTCAAGTTGCTAGGACCATTCTTCTGCACTTATTACCAACCAGAGAGATGTGTTCGGCAGTTCTCTCAAAGGCAGCAGTACGTTGAAGCCCGACTGTTAGCAGGAGCTATGGCAAAGTTCGATCTCACCTCCGCACAATGGTCTGGGGCATATCACTTTGCCCGCTACGGCTGGGATTCCTTTGTCTCTCTTAAAATCTTTCCAGGTCCTAGAGTGTCTGCTGACTATCGTGAATGGTGGCAAATTGTTTGTCCCCCACCTCTTTGTCAAGATCAATAAAATCTTATTCTTCTCATTTTAATAAAATTCTCTTTCCTTCCATTGTGGTTTGGCGACCTCGCCTAGGTAACAAGGCATATTTTCGTTGTTTATTTCTTTTGCAGAAGGAATGGCAACACAATTGTCGTGATTCCCACGACGACTCAGTCCCTAGTAATGGGACATCTTTTCCAAATTGTCTATCATATTTTCAGCAAATATTTCTTCCAAAAGCTAATTCCTTCAAAATCTAATCAGGTCTTTGCCCTGCAGAGAGCATCCATACCATTTGATGGTTGAGACAAGATCAGGCAAAAGAACCACGGCATCCCAGTACTCGTCAGCCTCGGAAGAAGAGATGAGTTCCCGTCGATCTGAGAAGAGTCGAGAGTAGCAACAAGAAGACGATGGCATAGACCCTCAAATGTATGCCATGTTCAGAAAAATGATGAACAAAATGATAAATGAGCAGCCCGGGACCAGCTCAGAAAGAAATCCATTCAGAGAAAAGTTCCATGGTCGCAGGAGTAAGAAGGCTCCCAAGAAACAGATCCAACCAGAAGAGATTTCAGATGAATCAGATTCCACTGAAAACACAGATAAAGAATATGAGGTGCCTCCGGCATTTCAGAAGCGTGGCCAAAGTAAAAGCCGCAGATCAAAGAGCAGAGATAAAGAAGAGCCTTTGCAAGCGCAATTTAAAGAAATGGCCCGAGTTGTCAAAGATCTGCAGCCCGCGACAAGGGCAAGAAAGTCTTCACCAGTGAGGACTTCTATGACGGCTTAGAAGGGGATGATGATCTGGAGAATCTCCCTCGTAAATTCATCAAGTTCGATGGTTCTGGCGACCCAAAAGCACATCTCGCCACTTTCTTTGC
This sequence comes from Nuphar pumila, assembly GCF_984573655.1. Classification (NCBI taxonomy): domain Eukaryota; kingdom Viridiplantae; phylum Streptophyta; class Magnoliopsida; order Nymphaeales; family Nymphaeaceae; genus Nuphar; species Nuphar pumila. Next base: position 64,528,672 of record NC_143256.1, on the reverse strand, counting down.
TGAATGCTTTCGGTTTAAGAGGGATAACCGAGCATTGTTTCTATGCTTCCCCCGCAGCTTGGAAGGAGTTGCAGCCAATTGGTATGCTGAGCATATCAACCCCATCGAGCTCAAGGAGTTCGACAAAGTTGTAAATCTCTTTATTGAACGCTTCTTGTTCAACACAGAAGCGCTGCCTACACTGAGTCATCTCTGCAATTTAAGGCAGAACGAGAATAAAAAAGCACGGGACTTCATTCACAGATGGAGATCAGCCTGTAACAAGATGAGAGATCCTATCTCGAAAAGGCATGCATTGTCCCTGATCCTCAACAATTTTTCGCAGCCATTAAGAGGATTGATCTCCACAGCACCATCCAGGACCTTCATTGAGTTGACTGAATGAGCCGAATGGCTCGAGCTAAGTGTGGAAAATAGAGTCTATGAAGGCTTCACATTCTCCAAGAACAACTCCCATGGTGAGCAGAAAAAGAAAGCTCACTTCACTTATTCTGCCAGCAACAACAACAAAGGCCAAAATCGATACAAAGGGCAGAAGAAAGATTACTGCTACGGCACAGGCAGTTCGAACAACAAGGATCAGAAAGCAAAGACTGCTCCTCAGTACAGCAAGCCTCCGCAGCAGGATCAAGGACCGAAGCTGCGCGAGAAAGCTAAACATGAAGGATGGAGCTACGACAGAAAGTTTACTCCCCTTGACCAATCACTCGAAGATGTGCTCGAGTACATGCTATCGAAAGAGATGGTCAAATTGCCCAGATTGGTCGATCCCCCTGTGCCCATGGGGACATGGAAAGATCAGTTCTGCAAGTTCCACAGGACAGTGGGACACAACACCGAGAACTGCTTTGTTCTAAAAAACATCGTGCAAGATCTCATTGAAAAGAATCTATTGGTAGAAGGAGAAGAAGAAGAGAAGATGGACATTCTCAACCACCCCTTCCCTTCACACACCACAGCAGTAGTGTCTGCACAACCCTTTCTACCGCATGAACATATCAAGCCATGTTCTGCGCAAGATCTCCAAGTTCAGCATCAGGTGACCGTGCTACGACAAGCAGCTCCAGATTCTAAGAAGATGGACTTAATTTCAGCATTCGGTAAAATGAAAGTTGTGGAAGCACCTGTGAAGTCAGTTCCCAAATCAAAAAGAACTCCTGACTTCTTCAAGCAAATCGTTAGACCCAGGCTGGAGAATTCAAGTCAGAAGCCTCTGACCGCTTTATCCAATGTCTCCATCCTTGACTTGGCCAAGAATTCTAGCAAGCACCGACAAGTACTGGATGATTTACTCAGGAAAATCAAAGTTAAGCCCAGTACCACTCCAGAAGATATGGCACAGATTGTGAACTCTGCCATGACCAATGCACCAATCACTTTTTCGGATGAGGACCTTCCAAAGCCTCATTCCTTTCATAATAATGCTCTGTACATTGTCGTTCGAGTCAGAGGAATGACAGTTCCCCATGTGCTGGTCGATGGAGGCAGTAGCCTCAACATATGTCCTGAAATGACCGCAAAGGCATTAGGGATCAAGGATGAAGAATATATTCCGGATCCCATCACTATCTATGGGTTTGACAATCATGGTCAAACGGCCAAGGGCAAGATATTCCTGGAGGTGTTTATCAACTATTCAGTGCATTCAGTGCTTTTTCATGTGGTTAATGTACCACCAACCTACAACTTGTTGCTCGGAAGGACGTGGATTCATAATGCTAATGCAGTGCCTTCCACCCTACATCAATGTGTGAAGTGGTCAAAAGGTGGAATGATAACCACAATACTGGGAGAAGACCCAGAAGAAAGGCTCCCGCAGCCCATGATTCCTCGGTCATCATTCAATGCGGATATTCCCAGCATCAGGGAAAGCGAAGAGATCAACCTCGGAGAAAATAGAGAAATACTTCAGGCACCATCAGAGCCATCTCTGCACACAGTAGCCACGACACGATGGAAAGGTCCTCAATTCTTCAAGGTTGGAGGTCGAATCGACTACAGCACCATTAAGGATCATCCCTTGTTTCCTCAATTCATGAAGTCAAGAAAGGGATTTGAGTTACTCCTGAAGCATGGCTATCAACCCTTCAAGGGACTCGGCAAGAACGAAGATGGCCGCATCGAGCCTATGATCCAGAAACATCGTCCCCATAGAGCAAGACTAGGGTTCTCCGGAGGAAGCTCATCAAGGAAGACTGTTTTTGTCAAAGGAGCACAATGAAGACCATTTGTTATTTTCTTTCTATTCTTTTCCAAATAAATGTCTCATTTTACCAATGTCATTGATCAATTCAATCAATAAAATTCCAAGTTTCTTTGTCTATCTGAATGCCATCTACTCCCTTTTTGTCTGTCTCATCATTTTATAAATTCAATGCCATTTTATGCATGGTTCTCTTCAAACGATTGCTTGTTTTACTATAGGCCAATTTGTCTGAACCAGATTTTTTTTCCAAAATTTCAGAATGACTTCTCAGACAATCAAGAAGCTCGTTCTCAATCCCAAGGCCTTTCAGAAGTCGACAGCAATTCACAGAATCAAAGCAAGCACCGGAAATGATAAGATTGCAAAGCAGTCAGATGATTGTGCTGAATACGACCAGTCCCTTCAGGAATTACCGGAGTTCGCCGCAGTTCAGAAGCAGGACGAACCATCTCCTCTAGTACAAGATCCAACTGAAGGTGTCAATATCGGTTCAGAGGAAAATCCAAAAATTCTCCAGATCGGAACCAGTCTAAGTCCGGAAGAAAAGAAAAGGCTTACAGATTTTCTCAAACAGCATGAAGAAGTGTTCGCATGGACGTATGAAGACATGCCGGGCTTAGACCCCAAATTAGTCGAACACCGTCTTGTCTTAAAGCCGGATGCTAAGCCAGTCAAGCAGAAGCTGAGAAAAATGGATCCCAGAATAGAACAACAAGTCAAAGAAGGACTTGAAGATCTGCTCAAAGCAGGATTTATTCGAGCTATTGACTACGCAGATTGGTTAGCCAATATCGTCGTCGTCCCAAAGAAAAGTGGCAAAGTAAGGATCTGCATAGACTTTAGAGACCTCAACAAGGCAACTCCGAAGGATGACTATCCACTTCCAAGCATCGATCTTCTAGTCGATAGCACGGCAGGACATGCCATGTTCTCTTTCATGGATGGATATTCCGGCTACAATCAGATTAAGTTGGCCGCCCGCGACCAATCAAAAACTTCCTTCACTACGCCTTGGGGCACTTTCTGCTATACAGTTATGCCTTTTGGGATCAAGAATGCTGGAGCAACGTATCAACGGGCAATGACTGTCATCTTTCACGATCAGATGCGCAAAATCATGGATGCATATGTTGATGATATCCTCGTGAAATCTAAGGAGGGAGAAGATCACCTCGAAGCACTTGATCAAGTCTTTAAAAGACTTATTCTTTACAAGTTAAGGCTTAACCCGCAAAAGTGTGTCTTTGGAGTTGAATCAGGCAAACTGTTGGGTTTTCTAGTCAGCAAAATGGGAATTGAAGTTGACCCGGCCAAAGCCAAGGCTATCATTGATATGCCACCCCCGAAGAATCTCAAAGAACTACGTAGCCTTCAAGGACGTATGCAATCAATCCGGCGATTCATTTCCAATTTGGCGATGAGATGTGAGCCCTTCAACCACTTACTCAGAAAAGGAGTTAAGTTCGAATGGGGACCAGAATGTCAGCAATCGTTTGATCGAATCAAGAAGTATCTTCTCAATCCTCCTATCTTGAAGCCGCCAGAATTGGAAAAACCTCTTCTGTTATACATCTCAGTCAATCAAGTCGCATGCGGCGGATTCTTGGCGCAATACAAAGAAGGCAGCCTGATAGAACACGCCATTTATTACGTGAGTAAGACTTTCATAGATTATGAAAAGAGATACTCTCAAATAGAGAAGACCTGCCTAGCTCTGGTATGGATGTGTCAGAAGCTAAGACACTACCTGTTGGCATCAGAGGTCAAAATCCTGTCTAAACTCAATCCTCTCAAGTATATCTTAGAGCAACCTTTTCTCAGCGGACGAGTCGCAAAATGGCAAGTCTTACTGATGCAGTATGACTTAGAATATGTCTCGCAGCAATCAATCAAAGGCCAAGCAATTGCAGATCAATTGGCGGATTTTCCTCTGGCCGAAGAAGTGAAAGCCGAAGATGACTTCCCTGATGAGCAAATTTGCAATGTCCAGCAATCTCCAGTTTGGAATTTATTTTTTGATGGTTCAAAGAATATGGCTGGAATAAGCATTGAAATTTTATTAATCACTCCAGAAAAGGAAATTATTCCATTTTCTCTCAAGCTAGACTTTCAATGCACTCACAATATGGCTGAATACGAAGCCCTGATTCAAGGTCTAAAGATTCTATTAGACTTCAATGTCAAGAGAGTACATGCCTACGGTGACTCATTACTTGTTGTCAATCAAGTTTGAGCCGAATGGCAAGTCAAAGATCAGAAGTTATTTCCCTATCAGAAAATTGTTTCAGCTCTCGTCAGCAAGTTCGAAGAATTTCAGTTATTCCACATCAAAAGAGATTTTAATCAAGTGACCGATAGCCTAGCCAGTTTAGGCTCCATTATGGCATTCAAGAATGGAGAATCTTGTCGCTCTTTTGAAATTGGCAGACTTGACCAACCTGTTTTCATTCCAGCGGAACAAGTAAACCAGGCTGAGCAAGGGAAGAAGCCTTGGTATTACAACATCAAAACTTTCATAGAAACTGGTGAATTTCCTCCAGAACTCTCAAAGAAAGAGCAACGAGCAATCCAGCGTATGTCTACTCGATATTTCATTTTGGCCAATGTCCTCTATCGTCGTGGATTCAGTTTAGAGTATTCCAGATGTTTAGACGAAGAAGAAGCCAAAAAAGTCGTGCGAGAAGCACACGAAGGCATCTGTGGTGGCCACGTTGGCTACCAAACCCTTGTCAAGCAAATCATAAGAGCAGGTTACTACTGGAAGACTATGCAACAAGACTGTTATCATTATGTGAAGAAGTGTGTACAATGTCAGATACATGCACCTTCCATCCATGCTCCAGCAACTTATTTACAGTCTGTTGTTTCTCCATGGCCGTTCTCCATGTGGGCCTTCGATGTCGTAGGTCCCATCACTCCCTCAGCTTCAAATGGCCATAAATACTTCCTTGCCGCAACAGAATATTTCACCAAGTGGGTAGAAGCTACCACTCTTCGCACAGTAGAAGGCCGACATGTGGTCTCTTTTATTCACAAGAACATCCTTTGCCATTTCGGCATCCCACATGACATTGTGTCAGACAACGACAGTCATTTCAAGAATGAAAAGATGAAGACATTCTGCTCAAAATTCAAGATCTATCACCATTTTTCCGCTCCATATTATCCTCAAGGGAATGGTTAGGCAGAGGCCACCAACAAGATTTTAATTCGTATCCTGGAGCGAACTGTGGAAACAGGCCGTGACTGGCATGAGAAGATCCACGATGCACTATGGGCCTACCGGACCACTATTCGAACTCCAACGAATGCTACCCCATCAGAGCTGGTCTATGGAACAGAAGTAGTATTACCGCTACATGTTCAGAAGCCCGCTTTGAAATTTGCTTCACTTCTGCAATTACCTCTTGATCAATACCAGCAGCAGCGACTAGTGCAGCTAGACTTACTCGACGAGAGAAGGCTAAAAGCAGCAGAGCATGCTCAATCCTATCGCCAGAGAGTAGCCAGGCAATATGCGAAGTCTATCATCGAAAGAAGATTCAAAGTCAATGATTTAGTACTTCGATCCACAGCTTATCTCAAGCATCGTCCCGACGGCAAATGGTCGCCAAACTGGGAAGGTCCCTATGTTGTCAAAGAAGCATTACCCCGCAACTCATATCGGCTCATCAATGCCGATGGGGTAGAATTGCCAGATCCTATTAATGCTCGACACTTGAAAAAGTTTTATACTTGAAACATTTATTCTTCTCTTGTAATCCTTCCTGTTTCCTTCAGATAATGATCCAACTTTCTTTCCCAGTTACACTAGGGCATTTTAAAATTTTGTTCTATATGCAGGCAGGATAAACAAATTCCTCATTTCATGCACATGTGCATTCATATGCATCAATTCATGCTCATTGGCATTCAACTGCATTAACAACAATCTGGTCAGTATTAGGATTTCAACAAACCGTCCCATCACGATTCCTAAATAATTCAAAATCAGAAGGTCATCACCAATACTGAACCAAAACCCAGCGCTCGAACTGGTATTATTTCAAAATCCAGTACTCAAACTGGCACATTTTCAAAATTCCAATTTTTCAGAAAACCGAGTTCCGACTCGGGGTTTTTATTCAAATCATGTTCTTTTGTTGATCCGGGTTCCGACTCGTGATCTCATTACCTTACTCGAGCCCTGTCTAGAACTCTTCATTTTTTTTTTGTTGATCCGGGTTCCGACTCGAGATCTCTTTACTTTGAGCTCAGATGCGAGCTCTCCATTGTCATTTGTTGATCCGGGTTCCGACTCGTGATCTCATTACTTTATTCGAGCTCTAACTCGAACTCTTCATTTTCCTTTGTTGATCCGGGTTCCGACTCGTGATCTCTCTACTTTATTCGAGCCTTGACTCGAACTCTTCATTTTCCTTTGTTGATCCGGGTTCCGACTTGTGATCTCTCTACTTTATTCGAGCCTTGACTCGAACTCTTCATTTTCCTTTGTTGATCCGGGTTCCGACTCGTGATCTCTCTACTTTATTCGAGCCTTGACTCGAACTCTTCATTTTCCTTTGTTGATCCGGGTTTCGACTCGTGATCTCTCTACCTTACTCGAGCCTTGACTCGAACTCTTCATTTTCCTTTATTGATCCGGGTTCCGACTCGTGATCTCTCTAACTTACTCGAGCCTTGACTCGAGCGCTTCATTTTCTTCTGTTGATCCGGGTTCCAACTCGTGATCTCTATATTTTATTCGAGCTCTGACTCAAACTCATCATTCTCCTTTGATTGATCCAAGTCATTTCAATCATTAAAGTCTGTCAATTGCTCGAATTTGACATTTTGCTCTCCAAATTCCAATTTAAATCTTCAAATCAGGCAATTCTCCAATTTCGACCTCTGGGTCACCCAATTTTCAATTTCAATTACCAATCTCAATTTCGACCTTCGGGTCAATCAATTTCCAATTCTCAACCTTCGGGTCTATCAATTTCCAATCCTCGACCTTCGGGTCAATCAATTTCCAAATTTCGACCTTCGGGTCAATCAATTTCCAATCTTTGACCTTCATTTCTCAATTTCGACCTTTAGGTCACTCAATTCTCAATTTCGACTTTCGAGTCACACAATTTCGACCTTTTTGGTCAAATCAATTCTCAATTTTGACCTTTCGGTCATCCAAGTCTCAATTTCGACCTTTGTGGTCAAATCAATTCCCAATTTCGACCATCAGGTCATCCAATTTCGACCTTCGAGTCATTCAATTTCCAGCAACCAATTTTCCAATTTTCAATTTTGACCTTTGGGTCAATCAATCTCAATATCCAATTTCAATCATTTTCTCTTGCGAGAGACCCCTTTTTAGGGAGAGTTCGAGGGAGCTCGTTCTTTTCGCATGCTATCCAATTCGTTCACTTAGCCCTTTTTCAGGGAGAGTTTGAAGGGACTCGCGTCTTTGTGAACCGTTTGCAAAACAATTTCCAACTTCACACGAGGAACCCTTTTTAAGGGAGAGGCTCGACGGAGACTCGCTTTTCTTGTGACCCCCAATTTTATACTAGGCCATTTTCGTCATGAAAGACCCTCTTTGCAGAGAGAGTGTGATGGACTCGTTCCTTTCATGACCCAATTTTCAGACCTCACTATTATCGGCCCCCTTTCCATAAGAGAAGCCTAATATTAGGGAGCTTTGACGAAAGCTCAATTTCTCTTTGAAAGTTCGTTTTGCAAACACCTCCTCTTCAGGGAAGAGAGGAGTATTTCCCAATTTCCCATTCAGGTAAGGGCTAAGCCTGAGTCTCTCTTTTTGGGGAAAAAGAGAGGAGAATTTTCATCACGGATGTATTGAGTCGGATTCCAAATACTCACTCTCACTAGGGATTTCAAGAAAATTTTGTCAAATTGTCAATCAAATTATTTGATTTCAGAATATTTATTGCACAAATCTCTATCTCAGTTTACCTTCAGCATCACTTCCAAAAGAGTGAAGCTTTTGCGAAAAGAGATTCAAAACTCAAATTCTTCCTATTGGCCAACCAAAAGGATGAAGGATAAATCCTCAATATGGCCAGAAAAGAAGATTCAATGTTATCGAAAAGCCGTAGATGATCGATATTAATCGCAGTCAATGGCGCATCTTTAAAGGCTATTCTTGTAAGGACGAGGCAGTGGAAATATCCTGACTGCTAGAAAAGAGAGAATTCACCCAAGCCCTGTCTCCTCAGAATCACCTAAGCTGCAATTGAGTATCCGCAAAAGGGATCTCTCACCTGTCGTCAAGATGAAGGCGAATTAGGCGAGTAGACTCCCGGGGCCAAAGAAGATTCGAAACATCTCCAAGATGACGGAGTTTGTGACGGATCCTTCCAGGGAAAGTCCAAAGCACTGTCGAGATGAAGGCAGATGCGATGAACCTCTCGACAATCCCTAAAAGATATTTAATTTCAGCTATCATCCAAAGCTTTCTAACCCATGAGCCAATATCATTAAAATAACCCATGAGCCAATATCATCCAAGAAGGATCGAAACATCTCCAAGATGAAGGAGTTTGTGACGTACCCTTCTCCAAAAGAGAGCAAGAGAGGAAAAAGAAAGAGAGAAAAAGTCAGAACATCTCCAAAATAAAGGAGAATGTAGCAAAAACCCAGAGAGCCAAAAGAGTGCAGAAAGATTATCATGAGAGAAGCCCTCAGGATATCAAACTGCCAGATTTATCAAGAATCCTCTTTAAATTTGTGAAATTCTATTATCAATACTCTTTCATCAACTGCTTTCACAATATCAAATTCTCTTTCCTGCTCATATCAAGGAAATTGATAACTTCCTTGAAGAAGGTCAATCGCAAGCAATTTGGGTTTTCAATTTCGATTCTACAAAGTGAACCTCGTTTGGAGGTAATGCTTCAGGTAAAAAAGAAAGAACATCTTTGCAACAATATGCAACATTTTCAAAAATTTTGAATCAACAACAGAATTCTCAATATTTTGACAATATTTTCTAGTCATCCTGACGTGAAGTGAGAGCTTGATGTCCGTTTTCGATGCATCCTGACACCAATTTTAAATTCCTCTTAAGTACTTGATTCCTTCCCTTCTTTGAGAGCATGAACTCTCAGATTTGCACACTTCCCTGTGTCCCCACTGTCCCACCATAGACAGTCCCATTTCGGTTCGAGGTCGAACCACCAATCATTTTCTCGCGAAAGGCAATTTCAAAAGCTGATTTTAGTCTCAGCAATGAGACGCCCAAAACCAATCCCTTTTCAAGCTTTAGGGACCCCATTTTCCTTCCTTTTGCAAAACCCCTGTCGGATTTACTGTGCAAAATCCGAAGGTTCCATCATGGTCTCTTCCTTCGAGGATTCCATTCATTTTCCGCCCGATCAGGATAAGGGTACAAACCTGAACCTCATTCAAAGAGGTATTTCATTTTCCGCCCGATCAAGATAAGGGTATAAACCTGAGCCTCAATCAAAGAGGTATTTCATTTTTCACCCAATCAGGTTAAGGGTATAAACCTGAGCTTCATTCAAAGAGGTATTTCATTTTTCCGCCCGATCAGGTTAAGGGTACAAACTTGAGTCTCATGTTATGAGATATTCCATCCCCAATCAGGTTAAGGGTCAAACCTGAACTTCGTTCCATACAGAGCATTTTCTGTCCCATCCAGGTTAAGGGCAAAAACCTGAACTTTGCTATCTCAGAGCAAATCTATTTTCTCTTTATTCTCCACTTCATATCTACCATCTTCCTCGGGCTAATTTCTCCACACTCAGTCAGATCCTTCTAACTGGGGCATTTTTTTTATATAGCCCAAATTTGGTGTGTTTTCTTTGCCACTAAGCTCGGCCATGAGCCGGCTTAGTAGCAAAGAGGGGCATCTGTAAAAACCCCAAATTTTCACTCATCCCCCTGATATTTTCACCAAGCATCATCATTCAACCTCTGAGATCACCAGAGGGCAAAATGGTCATTTTCTGAGCTCAGAACTTGCAAAAGTCCAAATTTCATCTGCAACTCTCAATTTTTCTCTATTTTTATCTCAGATGTTCAAAATTTTACTCCTGACAGGAGACAGACATCTCCAAAGTCTTGGTTCAAGATTCTATTACATAAGACATGACATTGCATATCATTGCATGAGCATTTCAAATCATTGCACTGCACAGCATGCCATTTCGAGGTCCAGAACTCCTGATTTCAAAACTTTCAATCCAGATTAGAATTTCAACTCTTTTCAAAGTTGATTTCAAAACCCTGGGTCTTCAAAATTATCAATTCTTCCCATTTTACCCCCAGGACTCTGAATTTCAAAACATTTTCTCAGGAAAACGATCTGGATAGTTTTCAATATGGATTTCAGCCACTTCACCTCAGATTTTGCCCCTTTTGACAACTTCAAATATCTATCTTTTACAAAATCGCCCTACAAGGGCCAACTCTTTTCAAAATTCCTGTTTTGCCCATTAGTCCAGATTTTATGAAAATTCCAAAAAGAAGTTGTGGTTCTGTCCTTATTTCAATAAAGAAGCAATGTGGGACCCACACTGAGGTGGTGTCACACAAGCTTTTCTTTTGAAAATTTGAATTTTGAAAAACCCAAAAATATAGGAGCCTTGTCCCCTGGATTGGTGCCACTTGTCCTTTCTCTCTCCTCTCATCTACATGCCAAGTGTCAGTATGGGGCTACCTTAAGAAGCCGCCACATGTCATCCCATTTATCTGCCATGTGTCACCCTATCCATCCTGCGCCATGTGTCATTCCAAGATTAAAAGTGGAGCTTGTCTCCTCTGAGGTGGCGCCACTTAAAGTGTGTCTCCTGCAGAGGACACATGTCAACCCCTCCCTCCTTCTAGAAAAGTAGCCTAACACATGTCTCTCCCTATTTTTCTCAGAAAAGTAGGAGACATGTGTCACTCCTAAACTCCTACAGAAAAGGTAGGCTTGTCTCCTCTGAGGTGGCGCCATCTGGAGTGTGTCTCCTGCAGAGGACACGTGGCAAGCTCTCATTTCCTCAGAAAAAGCAAGTGCCATGTGTCATTTCCTGCTTTCTTCAGAAAAACTAGAATTCAAAGTTTCAAATCTCCTCATAGGTGGCGCAGATCTTGAACTTCAAATTTTCCATGTTGTCTGAGATGGCGCCACATGGCTTGGCCCTCCTTCTCTCCCCTCTGCCACGTGTCATCTTTTGCTTCTTTCAGAAAAAGCAGGTGACACATGTCTCCTTCTCACTCCTTCAGAAAAAGTAGAGGACACATGTCTTCTCCCTACTCTTTTCAGAAAAGTAGGCGCCACATGTCACTCCTGGCTTTCTTCAGAAAAAGCAAACCATTCAAAATTCAAACAAAGCCTAGGTGGCGCAAATCCTTAGCTCTGATTTTTTTAGATGGCCTATGAGGGTGCCATATGTCCCTTCCCTCTTTTTCCTCCCTCTTTCCACATGGCATTGTAGGAGCCACCCTGAGGTGGCGCCACATGTCCATCCTCCATTCCTCCAGGGCCAACCTCCATTTGAAATTTGAATTCTCCTCTGAGGTGGCGCCATCTGAAGAACCTCTCCAGCAGGCTGACACTTGGAACCGTCCTGGACTGCCACATGTCCAGATCTCCTCTCACCAGAAAAAGCAAAATTCAAATTCCTCTGAGGTGGCGCCTTCTGAGCCCACTGCTCTGACCTTCTGACATGTGTCAAACACCTTTTGAGGTGGCACCATTCCAGGACTCCACTTGGCTCCATTTTTTTATTTTTTTTTTCTCATAAAGGTAGCCCACCATGAGGTGGCGCCACCTGAGGACTCCCTACAAAAGGTGAGTTTGAATTTCAAATTCCAAGAGAACACCCTCTGAGGTGGCGCCTTCTGGGAGTTCCCTGCAGAGAGAATCAAGCAAACTTTTAAAAAATTCCAAATTCCCCCTGCTGAGGTGTCTCACCCACAAAATTTCCATTTTTTTTATTTTTCTCAAAAATCAAAATAGCACCATGAGGTGGCGCCACCTGAGGACTCCCTGCAAAAGCCAAATTCGAATTTCAAACCCCCAGATGGCACCCCCTGAGATGGCGCCACATGAAGGGCTCAGATCGAACCTGTTTGAATTTCAAATTTCTTCAGAAAATTTATAAAAACAAGGCTCCACGCCCAAGAGAAGGATCTTTTTTTTGGAGACCATATTTTGTGAACTTGAAAATTCGACCTAGCCTTCCTAAAATCTGATTTTGAACTTTGGAAATCGCGCCCCCTTTGGCTCATTGGAGAAGGTGGAGCAAAGTTCGTGCAGTGGCCAATTCGATTCAAGCATAGGTCGATTTTGGTGAACCATCCGAAGCCCGGAGCGAAGGACGAAGGAAGCTCGTGATAGCCACCCCTTTCAAGAGCTTCTACGCTGCGTAAAGAAGCAAGGTGCACTTCTTTTCCCCTTGATTTGATGCCATAATTCGATTTGGGGGTCGTTTGAAGAAAGAGCTCATCCGAGAGATGGATTGAGCTATTCTCATAAAATGACATATATAAAAATGTTTAATTATGCTTCCTTGATGATTTTTAACATGCATGTAGTTAGCTAGGTTTAATTCGCATTTTATTTCATTCATTTAGTACATTTCATGAATTAATTAGGATTAATTTAGCATCCATTTCAATTCTGCTTATTTTCAGTAGGTCTATGTTTTTGTCAGTCAGTCCACACGTCATTTTATGCATTTATTTTTTATTAAAAATCCCAAAACAATCACGGAATGCGCTCTTAGGTGTCCCTAAAATTGTGCCAAAAATGCGGAGGCATTTGAATTTGTTTATTGCGGTAAGCATTCAAAATGGCAAGTCGTGTTTTGTTACCCGGGATGCGTTTTGAAAATCATTTGCCGACTTGTAAAATCAAGATATCCCTCATGGGAGATCCGATTTTCGATCCGAAAACTGTTCTGAACTTGAGAGAACGTCTAGTTTTTAATATGATTTTCTCCGATTTTTCTGATTTTTTTTTATGTCTGACAAAAAACCGAGAGTTCGGGACACGTGTCAGAGCCTTATTTGGGCCTCTGAGATCTTGGATCGACTTAGGGCTATGGTTTCTCTTTGTGTGTTGCTCCAAATCCAAAACTATAAAAAGTGAAAGTTATGTCCAAGGTGCACTCTATTTTCATCTGAAAGCCTGTGATTTTTAGAACAGTGTTGATACCTTGTTCGAATTTTTCTTGTCAGTCCCCTGTTTGGTCTCATTGGTCTGTTCTGTCAATTTAGGAACACAAAGTTATATTTTTATCCGTGTTTCTGTTGATCAAATACCAAAGTAATGAACATTAAAGTTGTTCATGTGGGTGTCGTGAATAGCTCTGATTAATTTCATAAATTGCCATGGCTGTTTTCTATTTTTTTAGCATTTTACATCAGATTAGGGTGATTTTTACCTCTGTCAGAACTAAATCCCTGTTGCCGAACTCACCATGGCTCAAATCCCGAGGCTGTAAAAACAAAAAATGTTTAATTTCGGGTACTTTAGCAGTCTGAAAAATATCAGAAGTTTTTATGGTGTAAATCATTCATTATCATGTTAAGCAGTGCATTTGGTTCGGATCCATAGGCAAAATCCACCATTTTAGGACTTTCTTTAAATTTTAGCATTTAAATCATATCATTTCGTAATTTTTAGCATTTTAGGCTGTTTATCAGAGTAAGTAGATGCTTCATACCGAATTTGGTGCAATTTGGAATCCATTTGAGGTTCGGATTAGTCATAATACCAAAATAGGGTCCCGCAGGACCCGGATCCAAGTGAAAAACAAGCGAAATTCATTATTTTGGATAAATTGCAAAATGGCAAATTCTGATTTTACAGTCTTCATGTGTTTGGCAGCATGTCATCATGTCTCTTACTGCATTTCATCATCATTTGATTCAATTTGAATTTCGAAATCTCAATTTTACCAAGTTTTCCTTAAAAAAAACCCTGATTTTAAAGGTGTAACTTTAATTTTAGGGGTATTTTGGTCATTTTGACCCCAATTTCGAATTTCAAACTATTTTCTACTGAATTTCTTGCATTTTCATCATTTCAAATATCAAGGAAGCTTGATCATAGGGTTTATATCCAATTAAATCCAATAATTTCATAATATTATTGGAAATCTTGGAAAAACCCACATATTTGAGCTAACCCTATTTCAAGTTTAGCAGGGACATTCCAAAGAAGGAGCTGAAGTCTGCAAATTTCTTTTATTTCATTTATTTAGTGATGTAATAATATATATTTTGGAATAAGAGATTTAATTTCCTGCTTAGACTAGGATGCATATCACATAGTTTAAATTTATGCAATATCCTGCTTATATGCTTCATGCATTTTATTTCAAAAGCACTATGGATGTACACAAATGGCACGTGCACCAACTCTTAGGGAGTTGATGAACTCGGTGGAATCCATATTTACGGCCCAAGTCGGAATATGGACGAGACCCAGATCCATCATCTTTCTACTAGTCACACTGAGCCTACACTCTTAGGCTATCTTAAAATGCACATCATATTTCCAATGTTTTCAAAGCTTTGTGCATTAAATCAATTAAATTCTGAATATATTCATGGCCACAGTCAGAATATGTGAAGGATTTATTCTAACTTAATGCACATTTTTCCAACCAATTCCTCAGAAAATCTTTTCAAAGTGCATTCATTTACTCATGTCATTCGCATCATGAAATAATTGGTTTTCCCATGATTTTCTCAAGAAAGCTTCATTCTCAAGAAAGTTTCATTCTCAAGAAATCGATTTCTCAAGAAACTCTAAGGATTTGCCAAAATCGGTTTTCCCAAGTCAAGTTTTTCCATAGTTTTCACTGGAAAATGTTACTTTCTTAAGACTTTCAAAAAAAAAGTTTTCCAATCTTTCTCCAAAATCCAAAATCGATTTCCAAGTATTTCAAGGTTAAGATTATCAGGTTTTCAACCTCTCAAGTTTCAATTTCCCTTTTCCACAAGGGATTTCCAATGAATTTCCATCATTTTCCTAAGAAAACTCTCAAAGTCCAAGTTTTCTTAAGAAGTGTTTCCCTTTTCAAAGGTTCACCCTTTTCTCAAGGATCAATTCCATTTTCCCAGGATTTTCAACCATTCATGATTTTCCCACAACTTCATGAACTTTCCCGTGACTTCAAAAACCCTTTTTCACATGAGTTTTCCTGAGAAATTGACTTTCATCTTTTTCCTGAGAGAATCTTTTCAACTCCAAATATTTTCCAAGCATACATCATGTTTTCTCAAGCTGCATTTTCCCAAAACCTCATAGCACATGCCTGAATTCTCTGTGCATTTAGGATAGAACATAACTTCGATGATTTTACTAAGTCAAGCATAGTTTTGGTCCTTGGTTCGATTACCCATGTTAAAGGCGGCAGGAACGGTCGAACCTCGTACCGACAGGTCGAGCCCCATCCCATGGATTTTCCCACAATTTTCAAAACGGAGGCGAGTATTTCAAAACAATTTCCAAAATCCGGTCAAGTTTGAATCGCGAAAGCATTTTCCTTTTTCTCTTCCGCAAGGAAGAGAAGACGGGGAAAAATTTCGCGACGATAACAACGTTGCTCCCTTTTTGGCATTTCTGGTGGAAATTCACCAGTCTCAATGAAATCTTTGATGCATTGATACCAAGGCTTCTCTCTCTGATTGACCTGGTTTACTTGTATAGTTGAAGTGAAAGCAGGTTGCTCAAGTCTGCCAATTTCAAAAGAACGACATGACTCACTGCCCTTGAAGGATAAAATGGAGCCTAAGCTGGCTAAGCCATCAGCTATCTGATTGTGTTCTCTTCTTATGTGATTGAGCTGGAATTCTTCGAAGCCATCTACAAGAGCTAAGACGATCTTCTGATACAGAATCATTTTGGAATCTTTCACTTGCCATTCAGTGTTAACTTGACTGACAACAAGTAGTGAATCGCCAAAGGCATGCACTCTCTTGACATTGAAATTTTGCAGAATTTTGAGGCCTTGGATTAAAGCTTCATACTCGGCCATGTTATGAGTGCATTGAAAACCAAGCTTGAGGAAATAAAGGATCATCTCTTTTTCCCTAGTGATTAACAAGACTCCAATCCCTATGCCAGACATGTTTTTAGAGCCATCGAAGAACAAGTTCCAAACTGGGGGCTGTTGGACATTGCAGATGTGATCATCAGGAAAATCATCTTCTGCTTTAATCTCTTCTGTCAAAGGAAAATCCGCCAACTGATCTGCGATCGCTTGGCCTTTAATCGACTTTTGAGAGACATACTCTAAGTCATATTGCATCAGAAGGACTTGCCACTTCGCAATCCGTCCAGTGAGAAATGGTTGTTCTAAGATGTATCTGAGAGGATTAAGCTTTGATAGGAATTTGATTTCAGAAGCCAATAAGTAATGTCTTAATTTCTGACACATCCAAACCAGAGCTAGACAAGTTTTCTCCATTTGAGAATACTTTTTTTCATAATCAATGAAGGTTTTGCTCACATAGTAAATGGCATGCTCTATCAAACTGCCTTCTTCATACTGTACGAGGAATCCACCACAGGCATTCTGATTGACTGAAATATATAGTAAGAGAGGCTTTCTTAGCTTTGGCGGCTTCAAAACTGGTGGATTAAGGAGATACTGCTTGATGCGCTCAAACGAGAGCTGACATTCTGATCCCCATTCAAATTTAACTCCTTTTCTAAGCAAATGATTGAAGGGTTTACATCTCATAGCCAAATTGGAGATGAACATGCGAATAGACTGAATACACCCCAAATTTTTCAAAGATTTTCAAAATGACTCTTTTTGCCCCTGGCCCTCATTCTCTGAGAAGATAAAAGCAATTTCAAAGCCAAAATTCGGTTATTCTTCAGATTTTCTGAAATAAATTCCATATTAATGTATCCAACTTGATTCTGGATCTGAATCCAGTGTTTTAAATCCATATTTCCTCAAAATCCGGATCCAAACCGATTTCTGAAGAAATTTTCTCAAAATAGCTTTTAAATTCTTAGAAAAACTCCCTTTTTGTAAATATTTTACAAAAACACAAAAAATTAGTTTTGACCTTTGGTTTCTCGTAGAACTCTAGGATTTTTATTCTAAAAATACAAAAAAATGGAAAAAGTGACATTAAAAAAAAAAAAAAAAAAAATGGGAAAAACTACAAGGAAAATGAAAATTTTTTAAGCTTTTTGAAGCCATTTTGCCGAAAACCTCATTTTAAACCATTTTTTTTCAAAAATTTCCTAAAAAGGGGACCTCCTTTATGAAAAAATAAAAAATTCCAATGACCCCTTCCCGCACCTTCCCTCTTCTCCTCTCTCCATCGTCCGATCTGCAACAGCATACCTCTTCTCACGTCCACCACCCATCCGCAACAAAACCTGCTCTCGAACCCTCTACATCCCCTTTAAGAAGAGGTCTCCGGTTTTTTAAAGAGGATCGACGTTCACGCACCCATCGCTTCAGATCGATCATCGTTAAGCACCCGACCTCTTCTACCAATTCCTTCTTCCCTGGTTTTTCATCAATTTGTTGAAAGGGATCGATCAACACCATCGCCATTAGCATCTGTGGCATTTATAATCATCCTCTGCGATTCATCTCTTATAATCGAGCTCTCCTTGTGTCCAGAATCCTTGCAAAACAAAGGAAATCAGACACCCTGAAGCTGCGGCTACAGGTAAACAATTGTCCCTTCCTCTCTACTTCTCTGATTTACTTTTCCTTTTGGGTCTTCGGTTCTGGGCTTCCATTAGAACACTTCGGGTGGTGTTGAGTTGCCTTTGCAACATCAACCCATCCATGTGCAACAGCAACGGAGCAATCACGCTCCAACATTTTTTTTATTGTTGTTTCTGTTCCACTCATGCACCGATTTTTGGACTCAGGCTGTCGAATTTAATAATCCGACAGGATTCATCCGAATCCCAGTCCAAATTTCCTGCTGAATTTTGCCTTTGTTTTGATCTTCTTCCGAATTTCTAATTTCCAGTATGATCCCCCGTTTTAGTGTATTGATTCCATTTCCTTTTAGCATCTTTGATTAAATTTTTTGTTATATGGCGTGAATACCTTTTGGTCATTATGCTTCCCTGCATCTCCTGTTAATGCCATTCGATTTAGCTCTATGTCGTTCGTTTTCTACTATGGTATCTTTCATCCCCTTCTTTCACTCCAGTTGTCTGGAGGGATGACGATCCACATCTTCTTTGATCCATTATGAATAAAGCGATATTCATCTTTTCTTGGATATTTGCTAATTTTCCTTTTAACTTATGCTTCAATGTGTTAATTCCTATGCTTTAAATCTGGATAAGTAACTCGGTTGGTTGGCAAATTTTTGGTCTCAACAAAACTGCCTATGGGACTATGTTGGAATTACTGATTCCCCTGTTGCCGAGATCAATCGACCCTTGTTGATAGAACCTGAAAGAATATGGTGGCAATATCAGGGCAGACATGACATCAGCTCAAAATTTCAGATGACCATGGCCATTCAAATATTGTTTGCCATCCAAAGCAGAAATCTGTGGCCTATTTCATTGTTCTAATCTCATTTCTGATAATTACTGTGTGAACTCCAATTTAATGGCATTTACTTGAATTGTTTGTTGTTGCTTTTGGGAAATACTGTTAGTCGGTTCACAACATTATGATGTTAATGGAGTCGGCTATCTGTTCCAGAATTACCCTTTGTTAGTGCTTGGGTAGCCCATCCATGACGTTATTGTTTAGTTGCTCTAATCGTTGGGAGGTGTTTCTTTGTGGAATGTCTGGGCATTACAAATGATCATCATATAACGGCAGTTTTTTAGCTACCCTATATGTTACGAATAGGACATGCAACATCATGTCTGTGGTCTGGAAGGTGTTATTTGTAGGTTGGAAGGATCGACATATCAAGTATTTTATGTTTTCTGGATATAGCCTCTCCTGCGTTTTCATATCACGCACCTTGCAGTATTTCTCTGATCTTGTTTATCTATGTCATAATAACCAATTGGCTGATCCTCCGGTGACAGAGCTCAGCTTTTGTTTATGGTCTGTGATTATCCAGGGATTTTAAAGTTCCAGAAAAGGGAGTGAGATGGACTTTTTTTTTTGTGTGATTATGGAGTGTAATGATTTATTCTCCCATAGTGCAGGACAAATCTTAGACATTTTTGGATCATGAACCAGTTTGAGTTTAGTATATTCTGGGTGAGATTCAGTGTGACTCGCTAAGAGTATTTGGATCTATATGTGCATACTTTTGCACATGTGTGTCTTGTGGTGTGTGTGTGTTGAAGACAGGAAAGACTTGGAATTGTCTTTGTTTGAACTAATCAAGATTCTGACAAGTTTGGTCAAGGTGTGGGCTCCGTGATTTCCTGGTGTTTTGCAAGTTGATTTCTGGGTTGCACACAAGGGCTATGCACACCTGACAAGGTGGGTTAACTTAAGGCATTCAAGTTGAAAAACCTCAAGAGTTTGATATGTGAAGTGTGTGTTCCCTGGGTTAAGGCTGAAGCAGCAAGATCGCGGTTAAGCAAGTTGAACGCTATCAGACCATGGGCATCCCATCAACCCTCCACTAGAAAGTATAGGTCCAGACAGATCCCTGTTCAGTACAGATTCAAATGGTTCTGGTTTTGGCTCGGGATGTGGGTATTGCAGAGTGCTATGTAACTGGATATTGGGATACAGACTGACCATCTTGGAAGGGCCCATCTAGACTTACGATCTGGTGAGTATTTAGCTTATCCTATTCTGATTTTGCACAACCAGAATTAGATCTTATCAGAATTGCCTCTTTTTTTTAGTTTTCCCCAGATTGATTTAAGAAAACCCATACAAGATCCAACATTCTATTAATGAAACGTGTAATGTAGTCCCTTGGTGGATCTGTGATCCTAATCTGGTCCATCTGCATTGGCAATGATCGGGTCTGAGTCCATGTCATAAACAACTTAGCCTCCCATCTCTGTCATGTGCTTTCATTTAGCTACACAGTAGCATATTGGTGTCTTCGCCTCAGACTGTCAAAATTGCTCCAGCTTCACCATATAGGTTCGGTCCATCTCAGAGTGGCATTCCCTCACTGCATATTTTGTCAGATCAAATATTGGTATGTTAGGATAGAGTAAAAATCTGAATATTCTGCAAAAGGCACTATGCAGTTCCAGTCCTGCCACCAGCCATACACTATTCCTCCTCCCACGGTGGCTATGTTCAACTGTCTCACTGGCTGTAATTCATGGCCATCTCCACAAACACCTAAGGCTCCTTTCACTACTACAATAACACATCATGTAGGCACACTCATGTAGTATACAACATGCCTCCATTTCATCATTACTAGATGCTTTGCTGTAGCTTTATCCATTTTATAAACTTAAGCAGTCATCATACTCATTTTTTTATATATCTCCATCTTGTATGTATGTTCTTCTTCCAAAAAGGCATTTCATATATCATCTGTGTATAATCAGATGCCTTTTTTAATACAGAACCTTTAGCATACCTACTGTAGCATCCCATATTTGCGCTACACCTGTTGTAGTAACCCACAGTGCACCATTTGCTGCTTCACCTATTAAAACCCGACACTAGCCTCTCACATCCACATGTCAACCTGCAGGCTCACCTCCTTCCATTGTTACACTATCTTATATAACAGCTGTGCTGATGAATACTCTGCATACCTTCCATCCACGACAGCACAGAACCCATTCTTGATATACTCTGTGTTGTCACCTTTGGTCATCCTGTTTCTACACTTTCACCATAACCAATAGGTGATCACAGGCACTCACTCAACATTCATCTCCAGCTGCCATAGCACTGTGCATTCCTCATTGTCATTGTCTCTCATCTACCACAATCTGAATTTATCACCTCACAATCTCACCTATGACCATGATAGTTATACAATAGTTCACAGAAACTGTTGTAAACTTTCTTCTACAGATAACTCAACGAGTTGCCCGGATCCCTTCATTTGCATAAAAATCCTTTCATTAGCTTTCATTTTCATCTATCTACACTAAGTGCATGTTATATATGTATACATATATATACATATATATATATATATATATACATATATATGTATACGTATATACTCATATATATGTACGTACATGTATAAAGCTCCCATGTATATATATATATGTATATAAGTATATATGTCATTCTCCATATATATATCTTGGCATATGAGCCTTTTCACTATTGATTTCCATATGATATGTGTGCTTTTTCTTTTCTTTTCATACTAACCCGGTTGTTTTCCAGGGAATATGTGGAGAATATCATTATTTAGGGATTGTAAATTCAATTTTTGTAATAAATTAGATCTTAAATGAGAATTTACATTTCCTGTTTTAGATAGAATGTATGAGCATTGTAAATGTCATAAATGGCTCATTTTCATGCTTTTTGCCTTTATTTCTCAAATTCTCACAATGGTGAAACACGAATGACACGTGCACCATTTCGTAATAGGTAAATTAATCCTAAGTTGATGATTTACATCAACGGCCATAGTCAGGATGTAAACAAAACTTAGTATTTTTATGTTTTATGAAATAACACTGGATCCACACTGGATCCTTTTTCAAAATCATCATATTTTCTTTAAATATTTTTCTCTTTTACCAGAATTTAATCTAAAATTAACTCAATATATATACCAATGGCCATAGTCAGGGTATATTCAGAGTTAATTTCATTTTAAATTCTATAAAAGCACAAAAAATGTATTTTATTCTTCACTTGAATTTAAATGTGATTATTATATAATATATCCAATGAACATAGTCAGGGATATATTATATCTTCAATCTCATTCTTAATTCATTTAAAGAATGAAATAGCTTTTCAAATTCCAAATTCAAATTCTTTAAATTCATTTCATCATTTAGGATAGAATTGCATCATACTTTTCAAAAATTCCTTTTAAAAATCCAAGTGGTTGTGAATATCTCTTCTTCAAATTTCTATTTCAATTCTATCTCATTTCCAAACTTTGAAATCAAATTCAAAGTTTAAAATTCAACTTGATTCATTTTATAAAAATTCCAAGTTCAAAGTCCAATTTGACTTTGAAAATCATTCTCAAAATCAATTTTGAAATTTCCAAAAATCCAAAGTTAGATCCTAATCTCAAATCAGATCCAGATTTCCAAGTATCAATCTTCACTTTTGAATCTCAGATTTCAGATCCAAAATCCATTTTAGGATCCAGAACCCGATTCTACATTGGATCTCAGATTACAGATCCAAAATCCATTCTAGGATTGAGATTCCAATTCTACTTTGGATCTCAGATTTCAGATCCAAATTCCATTTAGGATCCAGATTCTAATTCTACTTTGGATCTCAAAATTTCAAGATCCAAAATCCATTTTAGGATCCAGAACCCAATTCTACTTTGGATCTCAGACTTCAAATCCAATTCCATTCTAGGATCCAGAACCCAATTCCCCTTCGGATCTCAGATCTTAGAACCAATTCCATTTAAAAATCAGAATCCAATTTCATCTTGGATCCCAGAGTTCAGATCCAATTCCCACTTCGGATTCTAATTCGATTTTAAAACTCAACTCTATTTAGAATACAAACTTTGGATTCAAATTCCATCTTGAATTCCAGATTTCAAATCAAGTCCTATTCCCAATTTCAATTCTTAAAACCAATTTCATTTCATCCCAAAATTCAAATCCAATTCCCATTTAGGATTCTAAATCCAGAATTCAATCTCTCCTGAATTTCAACTCTATTTACAATCCAGACTTTGGATTCAGATTCCATCTTTGAATTCCAAACTTTCAAATCAATTCTATTCTATTTCCCACATTTTATTCTGATTCCAAACTTCAAAAGTTAGAATTCAATTCCATTTTCATCTCTATTCTGATTCAAAGTCCATTTATGACTTTGAAGTTTCCTTTCTCCTCCTTATCTCAATTTCAAGATCCTTCCTTTCAAAGTCAAGATTTGTTCTCAAACTTTGATTATTCTAAAAACTTAGAACTTTAAATCTTAAGTTCTAAAGTTAAAAATCATTTTCTTTACTCTATCATCAGATTCATCTCAGAAACACTTGGAATATTTCAAAACATTTCCAAAAAGTGCATACATTCTTGCATTGCACAAGCATGATTCTTTGTGCATTTAGACTTAGAATAGATTCTTAGATAATTTCTTTATAAAGTAAAAGACATAGAATTCGACCCTTGGTTCAATTACCCCTGGTAAAGGCGCCAGAAACGGTCGAACCTCGTACCGACGAGCGGATCCCGTCTCTCAGTTTTCCCACAAATATTTCAAAAACAGAGGCGAGTTATTTTCTTTTCAAAATTAAGGTCAAGTCAGACCCCGCAAAAGAGTTCCTCTCTCTCTTCTTTTCTCTTCTCTCTTTCTTTTTGTCTTTTATTCTTCTCCCTTCAAAAAGGAGGAAATAGAGGTTGGAAAGGAAAATAGAAAGAAGAGAGAGAATATTACGAGAGGAAAATTTTTGCGATGATCACACGGGTGATTCAGACTAAGATCAAAGACCGCATCAATTAGAAGCAAGAATTGAGAAATGGACTCTCAGAGGTTTGTGTGAGAAGGAGTTCAGGACAATCAGAATGAGATTGATCCTGCTATATATCGGTTGTTCAAAAAGATGATGGTTGAGATATTATCCGAGCAGGCTGAAGCCAGTTTCGGAAAAGCTCCCACCGCTGAAAAAGCACCTGTCACTTTCCTAGTGAGCAAACAAAGTGATAGCAGCGCAGGAAGTTCTAAGGCCAGCAGGGGCAACAACGAAGACACCCAGGGCAATCAAAGCAGCAATTCAGAGGAATCTGCAGATCAAAAGGGAAAGTTCGGCATGACCCAGGACAAACCGCTTCCATCTGCTCTACACAAGGGCAAGGGCAAGGAAAAGCCAAAGCGTAAAGATTGGAGCAGGGATCGAGACTTCACTCCTTTAGATGAGCCACTCGACAAAGTTCTTGAATATATGCTGACCAAGGGATTAGTCAGGCTCCCAAAAGTCGTAAGCCCTCCCACAATCATGGGAAGATTCAAGGACCAGTTCTGCAAGTTCCATCGGGCGGTGGGGCATGACACTGATCATTGTTTCATCCTCAAAAATATTGTTCAAGATTGCGTCGACAAAAATCTCTTGGCCAAAAACAGAAAAGAAGAGCATCCGGCGGTCTCAGCTGAGCAGGGTCAGTCCAGCTCCGAGAAAGGGGTCAACACCCAACAGAAGCCAAGCAAGCCAAAGAAAATAAAGCATGATGGTTGGGGTTATGACCGCAAGTTCACCCCTCTGGGTCAGCCAATTGAGGAAGTTCTCGGATATCTGCTTGCAAAAAATATTATCGAACTACCAAGAATCGTCGACTCTTTTGTCACCATGGGTAAATGGAAAGGGTGTTTTTGCAAATTCCATCGAGCAAGAGGACATGAGACAGAGCGCTGCTTCGTCCTCAAAAACATAATACAGGATTACATCGACAAAGAAATTTTGGTACCAGAAGAAGGAGAGGAGCAACCTGCGGCTCTGACCAAAACTCTCCTGGATCACTCAAAGAATTGAGGATGCCCAAGTTTTTCTGCACCGTCATTTTCCTTTTGTTAGTCATCTTGTAGGGGGAAGTCAGCTCAGCCTTCTATGGATCTTTTTCCTTTTAAAGTTCTTGTAAATATTCAGTATTTGTCATCAAACCTTTGTTTATTAATGAAATGTCAAGTTTTCTTTATATCTTTGATATTCGAATAATTCCTTCTTTTGCCATACTAGGGCATTTAAATTTCTGTTCTTTTCAAAATACGGGACAATCCTGACATCATTCATGAGAGAAATGATATTACCTATGAGGGTTTCTCGAAAAACATGAAATTTTGAAAATCTTCATAGCCAAAGAGTTCAGATATTCTTTGGTCCAACCTTCTTCAAAAATCAACCCTTATGTTGATTAAATTTTCCAAAAATAGGTTTTAAACCAAAATCAACCCTTGTGTTGATTAAATTTTCCAAAAAATAGGTTTTAAACCATTATCAACCCTCGTGTTGGTCTTATTTTCCAAAGATTGGTTTTTAAACATTATATTCAAAGATCAAACCTTGTGTTGGTCCTATCTTCTAAAAAATGATTTCAAAACATTATATTTAAAGATCGACCGTTATGTTGGTCTTACCTTCCAAAAATTGGTCTTCAAATCATTATATTCAAAGATCAAACCTTGTGTTGGTCTTATCTTCCAAGATTGGTTTTTAAACATTATATTCAAAGATCAACCCTCGTGTTGGTCTTATCTTCCAAAAATTAGTCATCAAAATCATTATATTCAAAGATCAAACCTTGTGTTGGTCTTATCTTCCAGGATTGGTTTTTAAACATTATATTCAAAAATCAACCCTTGTGTTAATCTTATTATCAGTTTTGAACTGTCATTTTTTTAGAAATCAGATCTATTGTTGATCTTCTTCTTCAAAAATAGGTTTTTAAAATATTGCCTTCAAAAAGTCGACCCTCATGATGATCTCTTATGTTTGATTTGAAGGATCAGTCCCCGCGCTGATCATTCTTCTTGTAGCGGATTTTCTTCCCAAAAATGATTTCTCACCTATATTTTAAATAAACACTTTTCCTTTCAAGATCCCATATGCAGGCAGGATCAGAAAAAACTTCTTTTTCTCTTAAATCTTATAAATTTTCAGTTAATTTGAATATCTTTATCAGTTTCATATTTTTATCAAATTTACATCAATTTTATCAAGTTTTATCGAGTTTTTTTCTCAATTTTATTAAAATTTTATCAAAATTTTTACCCTTTCAGGTTAAGGGAAAAACCTGACCCTCGTTGTCCGAGGTGTTCCCATTCAGGATAAGGGACAATCCTGAAACCCCTCGTAGGAGCAATAATGCTACCTACGAGGATTCTTTTTCAAATTTTCTCAATTTTATAAATGTCTATTAATTTCTCTTTATTTTCTCCCAAAATTCTATTCTTTCACATAACCCTTTCAGGTTAAGGGATAAACCTGATGCCTCTTTTCAATGAGGTATTCTTTTATTTTGTTTTTTCCCCTCAGGTTAAGGGATAAACCTGACCCTCGTTGTCCGAGGTGTTCCCGTTCAGGACAAGGGACAATCCTGAAACCCCACGAAGGAGCAATAACGCTGCCTATGAGGATTCTTTTGTAAAATACAAGTTTTATCAATCTTTATTGATTCTTTTTAAATTTATATCAATTTCTCTTCATTAATTTCCTTAAGTTCTATTCTGTTCCCATTCAGGATAAGGGAAAATCATGAAACCCCTCATAGGAGCAACAAGGCTACCTGTGAGAATTCTTTTCAAAAAACAAAGTTTTCATAAATTTATTCCATTTTTTCTTCACTTTTATAAATTTTCCTTTTCCCCTTTCAGGATAAGGGATAATCCTGATACCCCTCATAGGAGCACCGATGCTACCCATGAGAATTCTTTTTCAAAATAAATTTCCAATAAATTTCCTTTAAATTCTTCTCCATTTTTATAAATTTTATTATTTTTTTCCTTTCAGGTTAAGGGATAAACCTGAATTATTTTCCATAAATTCTTCAATTCATATCAAATTTTATTCTATACTCCTTCAGAATAATTGAAAATCCTTAAGCTGTCATAAATAGATTCAAATCTTAGGCCACCTTGGGTCAAGGATCTCGAATGAATCTCCCATCTTCATCATCATCGACATCTATTCATGCGTTTTGTCTAAAAAGCCGACCTTTGGATAAGAGTTATTTCCTTCCCATTTGAGTTCCGACTCAGGCTTTTTTGCTTTCTTTTTATTTTTCTTTTAAAAAAAAGATCCAGGTTCCGACTCAGGTCTCATATATATTCATATTTCTGGAGTCACGAGTTCCGATTCGGACTTCCTTTTGGTCCCAATGTTCACATTGGACCAATTGTTATGTCGAGAATTCGAGTTCTCAAAAACTCGATTCTCATTCGTTCTTTTATTTTGAAAAACCGGGTTCCGTCTCGCGTTTTCTCCTTTTATATATATATTCATATTTCTGGAGTCACGAGTTCCGATTCGGACTTCCTTTTGGTCCCGATGTTCGCATTGGACCAATTGTTACGTCGAGAATTCGAGTTCTCAAAAACTCGATTCTGATTCATTCTTTTATTTCGAAAAACTGGGTTCCGACTCACGTTTTCTCCTTTTATATATATATATATATATATATATATATATATATATATATATATATATATATATATATATATTCATATTTCCGGAGTTACGAGTTCCGATTCAGACTTCCTTTTGGTTCTGATGTTCGCATTGGACCAATTGTTACGTCGAGAATTCGAGTTCTTAAAAACTCAATTCTCATTCGTTCTTTTATTTCGAAAAACCGGGTTCCGACTCACGTTTTCTCCTTTCATATATATATTCATATTTCCGGAGTGATGAGTTCCGATTTGGACTTCCTTTTGGTCCCGATGTTCGCATTGGACCAATTGTTACGTCGAGAATTCAAGTTCTCAAAAACTCTATTCTCATTCGTTCTTTTATTTCGAAAAACCGGGTTCCGACTCGCGTTTTCTCCTTTCATATATATATTCATATTTCCGGAGTCACGAGTTCCGATTCGGACTTCCTTTTGGTCCCGATGTTCGCATTGGACCAATTGTTACGTCGAGAATTCGAGTTCTCAAAAACTCGATTCTCATTCGTTCTTTTATTTCGAAAACCCGGGTTCCGACTCGCGTTTTCTTCTTTTA
Organism: Nuphar pumila; assembly: GCF_984573655.1. Taxonomy (NCBI): domain Eukaryota; kingdom Viridiplantae; phylum Streptophyta; class Magnoliopsida; order Nymphaeales; family Nymphaeaceae; genus Nuphar; species Nuphar pumila. Next base: position 64,500,721 of record NC_143256.1, on the reverse strand, counting down.
TATATATATTCATATTTTCGGAGTCACGAGTTCCGATTCAGACTTCCTTTTGGTCCCGATGTTCGCATTGGACAAATTGTTACATCAAGAATTCGAGTTCTCAAAAACTTAATTCTCATTCATTCTTTTATTTTGAAAAACCGGGTTCCGACTCGCGTTTTCTCCTTTCATATATATATTCATATTTTCGGAGTCACGAGTTCCGATTCGGACTTCCTTTTGGTCCCGATGTTCGCATTGGACCAATTGTTATGTCGAGAATTCAAGTTCTCAAAAACTCGATTCTCATTTGTTCTTTTATTTTGAAAAACCGGGTTCCGACTCGCGTTTTCTCCTTTCATATATATATTCATATTTTCGGAGTCACGAGTTCCGATTCAGACTTCCTTTTGGTCCCGATGTTCGCATTGGACCAATTGTTACGTCGAGAATTCGAGTTCTCAAAAACTCGATTCTCATTCGTTCTTTTATTTTGAAAAACCGGGTTCCGACTCGCGTTTTCTCCTTATATATATATATATATATATATATATATATATATATATATATATATATATATATATATTTCATATTTCTGGAGTCACGAGTTCTGATTCAAACTTGTTTTTAGTTCCGATGTTCGCATTGAACCAATTGTTACGTCAAGAATTCGAGTTCTCAAAAACTCGATTCTCATTCGTTGTTTTACTTTTTTGAAAAACCGGGTTCCGACTCGCGTTTTCTCCTTTCATATATATATTCATATTTCTGGAGTCACGAGTTCCGATTCGGACTTCCTCTTGGTCCCGATGTTCGCATTGGACCAATTGTTACATCGAGAATTCGAGTTCTCAAAAACTCGATTCTCATTCGTTCTTTTATTTTGAAAAACCGAGTTCCGACTCGGATTTCCTTTTTTTGTATATTCTTTTTTTCTCGAATTTCGACTAAAATTTCTCTGTTGATCCCATGTTCGTATTGAATCAAAATTCTCATTGTTCCCTTTCAGGTTAAGGGACAAACCTGAACTTTCCCTTCAGGATAAGGGATTATCCTGAAACACCGACAATCATTTTCACTTAAATTCTCAAGTATCTTCGAATGTCGGTCTCGTTTTCAACTCTCCGTTGGAAAACCAATGCTCGTACTGGTATGCATTTTTGAAAACCAGTGCTCGTACTGGTATGCACCTTCGAAAACCTAGCGCTCGTGTTGGTGTGCATTTCGAAAACCCAACGCTCGTACTGGGGCATTTTTTTTCGAAATCCAGTTTTTCGTACTGGTTTATTTTTCCCAGCGCTCATGCTAGTACATCTTCAAATCCAGTGCTGGTACATCTAGCGCTCGTGCTAGTGTTTGGCTAACTAATCAGTTAGCCCTCCAGGTTCAGTCTCTGTACTAACCAATCATCATCAACTCAAATTCTAAATTCTCAATTTCGACCTTCGGGTCATCATTTTATAAAAAAAATCAATCATTTTTCTTTTGCGAAGGACCCTCTTTAGGGAGAGTTCGAGGGAGCTCGTTCCCTTCGCATGCAACCATCTTTCATTCGCAAGAACCCTTTTCCAGGGAGAGTTTGAAGGGACTCGTTTTCTTCTTGAACAGTTTGCAAAACAACAACCAACTTTACACAAAAGAACCCTTTTTCTAGGGAGAGCTTCGACGGAAGCTCGTTTCTTTTTGTGGCCCCCATTTTTCTCATCTTTGGCCAACCCCTTCATAGAGGACCCTCTTCTAAGGAGAGTGTGATGGACTCGTTCCCTCTGTGATACTTTCTCAACTTTGTTTTTCGGCCGCCTTTCCATAAGAAAAGCCTAGAGATAGGGAGTTTTGACGAAAACTTAATTTCTCTTCGAAAGTTCTGTTTTGCAAACACCTCCTTTTTGGGGAAGAGAGGAGTATTTCCAACTTCCCATTCAGGTAAGGGCTTAAGCCTAAGTCTCTCTTTTTGGGGAAAAAGAGAGGAGAATTTTGTCATAGACATGTCAATTCGATATCAAGCGATTTCTTTCATCAAGGATTTCTAGAATATTTTGCCAATTTGCTATCAAAAGTCATTGTTGATCTTAAAAGTTTTCATCATATAAAGAATACCTCAAACTACCTTTAGTATTATTTCCAAAAGAGCAAGACTTTTGCGAAATAAGAACTGAATTCAAGCCTTTCTGTTGGTCAACCAAGAGGATGAAGAAAAATCTTCAATATGACCGGCAAAGGAAAAATTCAATGATGTTGAAAAGCCATAAGTGAATTGATATTGATCATAACTATGGCACATTCTTAAAGATCGTTCTTTTGGCAGTAAGACAGTGGAAATATCCTGGGCAGTAAAAAGGACCTACCCAATCCATATATCCTCAGTCCTTTCAAGCTGCAATCAAATATCCGCAAAAGGGATCTCTCAATTGTCGTCAAGATGAAGACGAATTATGCGAGCTAGATCTTCGGGGCCAAAGAAGATTTGGATCATCTCCGAGATGAAGGAGTTTGTGAAGGATCCTTCCAGGGAAAGTTCAGATCACCGTCGAGATGAAGGCGAGTGTGATGGACCTACCGACAAACCCTAAAAGATATTTGATTTCTGCTATCATCTAGAGAATTTTACCCAATGAACCTATATCATCAAACCTAATTCCTGAGAAAAAAAAAGAAGGATCAGAACATCTCCAAGATGAAGGAGTTTGTGACATACCCTTCCCTAAAAAAGAGAGAAAAAGTCAAGACATCTCCAAAATGAAGAATGATGTAAAAAGACCAAGAAAGCTCCATGATTCAAAAGAGTGCAAAAAGATCATCATGGAAAATGCCCAGGAAATCAAACTGCCCAAAAATGTTAGGAATCACCTTTATCTATGTGAAATTCTTTTATCAATATCTTTTCACTTAATTACTTTTATGAAGCTAAGAATATTTCCTTTCTTTTCATATCAGGGAAATTGATATCTTCCTTAAAGAAACTCAACAACAAAAAATTTGAATTTGACTCTTGATTCTACAGAGTTAGCCCAATTGAAGCTAATACTCTAGGTAGAAAGAGGTGATATTTTCTTGCACAATTCAATCATTTTGGATCAACTACAATTTTTGGCATCTTATTGGTAATATTTTCTCATTATCCCAAAATCAAGTGTGAACTTGATATTCGTTTTGACGTATCCTGACGTCATCCCTCCTTAGGACTGAAAAGTCCTTTCCTTCCGTCTGGTCTGAGCGCTCTCAGATTTGCACACTTCCCTGTGTTCCCCACTATCCCGCCATAGACAGTTCCCGCTCAGGATAAGGGTTAAACCTGAACTTTTTGCAAAAAGGTCTGTTATTGTCAAAAGCTATTTTCAGTCTCAGCAATGAGGCGCCCAAGAACAACGCCTTTTCAAGCTTTAGGGACCCCATTTTCATCCTTTTGCAAAACCCCTCTTGGACTTGTTGTGTCAAGTCTAGAGGTCCCTTCACAGTTTTCCTTGCTCCTCGAGGATTCTGTATCCATTCAGGCTAAGGATTAAACCTGTTACCTCGCTCCTCGAGGTATAACCCAAAACCTTTTGCGAGAGGTCGTCTGTTTTTAGAAAGCTGATTTAGTCTCAGCAATGAGACGCCCCAGATCATCCCCTTTCCAAAGCTTTAGGGAATCTCTTATTTTTCTCTTCTCGCAAACCCTTTTCGAATTTGTTCGTCCAAATTTTGAAGGTCCCATCATGGTTTCTTCATTCAAAGATTCCGTACGGTCGTCCCTTTCAGGTTAAGGGATAAGCCTGAGCCTCGCTCTGCGAGGTACCTTCCATTCAGGTTACGGTTAAACCTGAGTCTCATTTCGACTACATATCCTTTCTAGTCCCACCACGGTTTCTTCATTTGAGGACTTTGTGCGATTCCCCCCACTCAGGTCAAGGATTAAACCTGAATCTCGCTTTGGCGATGCATTCGTTATCCCATCACAAGTTTCTCCGCTCTTCTTGGATTCTGTATCCATTCAGGCTAAGGATTAAACTTGTTACCTCGCTCCTCGAGGTATAACCCAAAACCTTCTGCGAGAGGTCGTCTATTTTTTAGAAAGCTGTTTTAGTCTCAGCAATGAGATGCCCCATATCATCCCTTTTTCAAGCTTTAGGGAATCCCTTATTTTTCTCTTCTCGCAAACCCCATTCAAATTTGTTCGTCCAAATTCTGAAGGTCCCATTATGGTTTCTTCATCCGAGGATTCTGTATGGTCGTCCATTTCAGGATAAGGGTTAAGCCTGAACCTCGTTCCACAAGGAACCTTCCACTCAGGTTTGGGTTAAACCTGAACCTCGTTTCGACGAGGTAATTCTCCCATCCCATCTTGGTTTTTCCCCACAAGGAATCCATGCTCTATACATCCATCCAGGAAAGGACCAATGCTTGAAATTTCATCTCATGAGGCATTTCTCTTAAAATGTCCCATCGAGGTCCACTTATATTCCTTTTCCCATCCCAAATTATCTCGATATATCTTCGTCCCATCCAGATTAAGGGCTAAACCTGACTCATTCCAAAAGATTGATCTCGCCTCGCTCATGTGACTTGATCAAAATCCTTCACCATTTTCGGGACCTTCACTCAAAGTCCCATCACGATTTCCTCATTTCTATCTATTCAGTCATATCATTTTCGAGGATTTCGTCCCCCAGAGCCATTTAGGACGAGGCTTTAAGCCTGAAAAGCCATAATTCTTCCTCACCCAGTTCAGATCTGCTGACTGGAGCATTTTCAAAATTTGGAGTGTTATCTTTGCCACTAAGCTCGGTTTCTTACCGGCTTAGTAGCAAAGAGGGGCATCTGTAAACACCCCAAATTTTTCAAAAGTTTGTAAATCTCCCCCTTTTGCCCTTTATCTTCATCTTCTGGGTAATTGAGTCAGTTTTTAAATCTAAATTCCATTTTATTTCTCAGGATTTACTGAAATTAAATTTTTTTCATAGATCTGACTCAATTTCGGATCCGGATCCAGATAAAAGATCCAAATCTTAGCTTCGTTGTCCAATGCTTAAAATCAAATTTTCTAAAATAACTTTTTGAAAAGCTCAGACACTTCGTCCGGTGTCCGTTTGGATCCATCATATTGTATTTCTCGATTCGAGTGTCAAAACTCAAACATTTTCTCAAAAACCTGGGTCCAAACCCATTCTTCTGAAGAAATTTTCTCAAAATAGCTTATTTCCTCAGAAAAATTCCCTTCTGTAAATATTTTTGCAAAAACACAAAAAAAAATAGTTTTAATCTTTGTTTTCTCACAAACTTTAGGATTTTATTCTAAAAATACAAAACAATTGAAAAAATAACACAAAAATAACCTTTTGAAAACACCTTTTGAAAATAAAGTTTGTGAAAACACCTTTTTAGCAAAAATGTATTAAAAACCCCCTCTTTGTAAAATTTTGAAATAAACGGGCCCCCTTTTCAAAAAAATGTTTCTAGGGTTTCTTTTGAAGACCCTTTTCGTAAAGAACTCCAAAAGAAGGGCGCCTTTTCCCTCTCTCACACCAACCATCGCACGCCCTCTCTCTGTTCTCAGCCTCCATTAACCACCCGATCGCCCTCCATCGCGCACACTACATCCATCGTTGATGCCTAACAACCTCCCCTTCTGGAGACTTCTCATTTTCTCTTTAAAAAGAGCACGCAGAGCTCCCAATCTTCATTCATTTTCACCCTACCACTGCATCCTCCTTCCTCTTTCACAAGACTGCGTTTCACCCCCGCACCCCTCATCTCCCTCTGATGTTTCCCCTGGAAGCTATTGAAGATCGATCTCCTCCTTCTAGATTCCTGCAGCTCTTCGGTAAGTACCCCTTTCCTTCCTCATTTTCCTTTAAGTCTCCTGTCAATGTCTCTTTCCTTCTTCTGTTTTAATTCCTATTTATGCACCATGGATGAGGCTTGAAGCGCTCGTAGCTACCTCAACCCATCCCTGTGCAAGAGCAATCAGAATGTTTCATTCCAACATATTTTCTTCATCTTCCCCATATTTTATCTTTCTTCGTTTTATTTTTATTCCTTATTTTTATTTTTTGTTGTTGTTGTTTTGATTTTTCCTGATTTGCAGGTCGATTTGTTCCTAATTTTTTTTCGTCTATTGCTTCTTTACATCAAGATCTTCTCAATTAGCTATGCACATTTGGATTCTTATGCTGATAATATTGAATCCGTTACCCTAACTTCTGCTGCATTGTGGCTCAAAGTGCCATTGCTACTGCAACTCCCGCTTCCTGTTGATGCTTTCAGTTTTTTCTTTTTCTTTTTTTTTTCTTCCCTCTTTAGCATGTTTAAATTCTAGTTGCTACCACATTTTTTTTTCGTTTTTGCTCATCACTTAATATGTCACTGGCGTTTGAGTCAAAACCCAAACATCGACACTTCACAGACCTCAGCGTCTGCTGGGAAGTGCCCTGATCGGTTGAGCAAGATTTGGGGTCGTAGCTGTTTTATCGTGAAGATGGGTTTTCATGTTGGCTTAATTTTCTTTCCGAATCATGATCAACATCATTTTTTTGGTCTCATTTCACTTGTGAATTCCCTATTTTATATCGTTACATTCTCTGCGTTTGATTAAATGCCCCTTTATCATTTATAACTGCAAACAAGGCCACATTTGTTATCAATCTATGTAATAATACCTGTAAAAGTTAGATTACCCAAGCAATGATCTTCTGCGAGATTGATGGAATCTACCGAGGAGTTTAGACTTCAATTTCATTGAGAAGTAGTATATGAATTGCTAGTTTGGTTATGAAGTAATGCCGAAGTGGTGAAGATGGGCTCAGGTTTGAAGGCATCTGTTGATAATCCTCTGTTAAAGACCAATATGCCGAGTGATGATGTTCTCACATGTTAATTCTGTTTGCCGATTCATTATTCTGAATGTTGATATCCGGTCCATGCTTATTACAAGATATACATTCTCTATGTCCCTTTCATCACATTAGTCGGTAGGTTTCCTATTTATCATAGAAGATCCACATTCAAGTGCATTTCTGTATAACATTTCACTCGGCTATTGTGAGAATAGGAGAAGTCTCCAAGTGAAGAAAGTGGTCCATCAAGTGCCCATTGATCTGAAGGTCATTGCGATCGATTCTCCAGCAAATCATTCTAAGAGGGACCAAGTGATATTAAAGATCTCTGGGTCAGGTTTTTATCTATGCACTAACACCACCAAGATATGTTCCGATTGCTACCATTGTTCTCAGAAGCTGTCGCTTTATACATCAATGCTCTGCCTATAGCAAAGGGCGGATTCACTTTTATGGCAATGATGTCTTCAAGCATATACTTCAGTCTAAACCGGCCTCAATCAGTTCATGGTTAAGGATATTCCAGAATGCTCGTGATTGGTGTTCCTGAAGAGGTAATGTATATGATAAAATTTTGCAGAACAGAGTAGTGTTGCTGAGTATTTCCATAAATTTAGAGGTTTTAGAGCTTTCTGGACAAAAGAAAGCTTTTTTTTCTTTTTTTTTTTTGTTACAAGCGGGTAAGTCTGATGTTAGCTACTACGGATATTTGTTCTCACTTTTGGATTATGAAATTTTCTTTTTTATTTATTTATTTTATTTTGTTTTAGATATTTTTGCTCATTGTTTTCTGATTGATTGGTGTTTTTCGTATAGTGTTCTATGATGAGTTTGCCTTGATATGCACAGTTGCTGTGTTGAAAGAGTTTTGGCATTCTTTTCTGTATATCTCAGTGTCACACACGATCTCTTTGTCCTTAATCCACCTTCAATACACCACAACACCACCCTATTTTCCCAGCCTATGCTACAATCATCATCTCCAACATCCAGTTATACCTGGCCATGTTACAAATATTATGCTACAATCCATCACACTACCACTTCACAATATTTTGTTATGTCTGTCATTTACAAGTTTTGGTAAATTGGATACGTAAGCACTAATTCAAATGACCGAATCACCAAATGCTAACCATTCTGTACCAAACAAGTGGAGTATGGCCATGACATCACATACTGACCGTGTTGAATTGTTTTAGACTTGGAATAGCACGGTGATTTGGTGTTCACAGGGCAAAAGCAGCATTGACAGATTATAATGAAAACAAACGTGTATGCTGCTGATCAGAAGCAAGACATTGATGATGGTGCGGTCGATGCTGATTATGGTGGTTTTGAAGATTGATTCCTTGATCTTTGGAAATACACTGTGAGATCATCCGAAGGACCCAAAGGTTGGTGAGAAAGGGTGTACATTTTTCCTGTAACAAAGTTAACATCTGTATGCTTCTTCACAGTTTTCATTATAGATGAGTGTAATAAGATGCTTGTATTGTAGTACTTTACTGTCTCTAGTTGTGCGGATAATCAAAGTAAGCTACTGATGTGGCTTTCAAAGCCCAGCTAGGAGTTGCAAACTTGCAAAAGGAAATGAAGAGCTGTTGTTCCCGGGGTTCCTGTCAATGGGCTCAAATCCAATATATTTTTTTCAGGAGTACTCCCCAAAGTCGATCCAGACCAGTGTGCCATGAAACTTGTGAAAGTCATTGCTGTCAGGACTCAAGACCAACGATGACAATAAGCACCTAGTGCATGAAACAGAGCTATCCCCTGCATGAAATAAAACTGAACTAGCTTTTTCCATGTATGGCAAACTTGTTTGGGTTTCTTTCCATGAATTATACTTTCAAGTCATTCTCAGAAGTGATTAATAAGATTCCAATGCCTATTCCAGCCATATTTGTGGAACCGTCGAAAAACAAATTCCAGATTGGATATTGCTGGATATTGCATATTTTCTCATCAGAGAAATCATCTTCGGCTTTCACTTCTTCTGTTAAGAGAAAGTCAGCCAAATGATATACTATTGTTTGTCCTTTGATTGATTGTTGTGAGACATATTCTAAGTCATACTACATCAGTAAGACTTGCCATTTGGCGACTCATCCACTGAGAAAAGGTTGCTCTAGGATGTACTTGAGAGGATTGAGTTTAGACAAAATTTTGACTTCAGATGCCAGCAAGTAGTGTCTTAGCTTCTGACACATCCACACCAGAGCTAGGCAGGTCTTCTCTATTTGAGAGTATTTCTTCTCATAGTCTATGAAAGTCTTACTCACATAATAAATGGCGTGCTCTATCAAGCTGCCTTCTTTATACTGTGCCAAGAATCTGCCGCATTCGACTTGATTGACTGAGATGTATAGCAGAAGGGGTTTTCCCAATTCTGGCGGCTTCAGGATGGGAGGATTGAGGAGATATTTCTTCATATGATCGAATGATTGCTGACATTTTGGTCTCCATTAAAACTTCACTCCTTTTCTGAATAAGTGATTGAAAGGTTCACATCTCATTGCCAAGTTGGAAATAAATCGCCGAATTGATTGCATGCGTCCCTGAAGGCTACACAATTATTTGAGATTCGTTGGGGGTGGCATATCAATGATAGCCTTTGCTTTGGCTGGGTCAACTTCAATTCCCTTTTTGCTGACCAGAAAACCCAACAGTTTGCCTAATTTGACTCCAAATACACACTTTTGGGGGTTAAGTCTTAACTTATAAAGAATGAGCCGTTTAAACACTTGATCAAGGGCTTGGAGGTGATCTTATTCCTCTTTGGATTTTACGAGGATATCATCAACATATGCATCCATGATTTTGCGTATTTGATCGTGAAAGATGACGGTCATCGCACGTTGATATGTTGCTCCAGCATTCTTGAGTCCAAATGGCATGACTGTATAACAAAAGGTTCCCCAAGGCGTAGTGAAGGGAGTTTTTGATTGGTCGCGGGCAGCCAACTTAATCTGATTATAGCCGAAATATTCATCCATAAAAAAGAACATGGCATGTCTTATCGTGCTGTCGATTAGGAGATCAATGCTTAGAAGTGGATGATCATCTTTTGGAGTCGCTTTATTGAGGTCTCTGAAGTCTATGCAAATCCTCACTTTGCCATTTTTCTTTGGAACAACGACAATATTGGCTAACCAATCTTGGTAGTCAATAGTTCGAATGAATCCTGCTTTGAGCAAATTCCCAAGTCCTTCTTTGACTTGTTGTTCTATTCTGGGATCCATTTTCCTCAACTTCTGCTTGACTGGCTTAGCATCTGGCTTCAAAACGAGGCGGTGTTCGACTAATTTGAGGTCTAAGCCTGGCATATCTTCATATGTCAATGCAAACACTTCTTCATGTTGCTTGAGAAAATTAGTGAGCCTTTCCTTCTCTTCCGGGCTCAAACTGGTTCCGATCTTGAGAATTTTGGGATTATCCTCTGAACCTATATTGACCTCTTCAATCAGATCTTGTACTAGAGTAGATGGTTCATCTTGCTTCTGATCTGAGGTGAACTCTGGTAATTCCTTAAAAGACTGATCAAATTCTGCAAAATCATCTGACTGCTTTGCAACCTTGCCATCTTTTGTGCTTGCTTTGACTCAGTGAATTGTTGTCGACTTCTGGAAAGCCTTTGGATTGAGAACGAGCTTCTTGATTGCTCAAGAATGCATTCTGAAATTTTGGAGGAAAAATTTGATTCAGGTAAAATCGCCCATCATAAGACAAACAATCATTTGAAGAGGATCATGCATAAAATGACATTAGAATTTATAAAATGAGGAGATAGAGAAGAGAAATAGATGGCATTCAGATAGACAAAGAAACTTGGAATTTTATTGATTTTGAATTGATCAAAGACATTAATAGAATGAGACATTTATTTGGGAAAGAATAGAAAGGAAATAACAAATGGTTATAGAAACTGGATTTGAAAATCTCGACCAGTTATAAAACTAGATTTGAAAATCCCGACCAGTTATAGAAACTGGATTTCAAAATCCCGACTAGTTATAAAAACTATATTTGAAAATCCCGACCAGTTATAAAAACTGGATTTGAAAATCCCGACCAGTTATAAAAACTGCATTTGAAAATCCCGACCAGTTATAAAAACTGGATTTGAAAATCCCGACCAGTTATAGAAACTGGACTTGAAAATCTCAACCAGTTATAAAACTGGATTTGAAAATCCCAACCAGTTATACAAACTAGATTTGAAAATCCCGACCAGTTATAAAAACTGCATTTGAAAATCCCGACCAGTTATAAAAACTCGATTTGAAAATTTTGACCAGTTATAAAAACTGGATTTGAAAATCCCGACCTGTTATAAAAACTGGATTTGAAAATCCTGACCAGTTATAGAAACTGGATTTGAAAATCCTGACCAGTTATAAAAACTGGATTTGAAAATCCCGACCAGTTATAGAAACTGGATTTGAAAATCCCGACCAGTTATAAAAACTGGATTTTGAAAATCCCGACAAGTTATAAAAACTAGATTTGAAAATCCCGACCAGTTATAAAAACTGGATTTGAAAATCCCCACCAGTTATAGAAACTTGATTAGAAAATCCCAACCAATTATAAAAACTGGATTTGAAAATCCTGACCACTTATAGAAACTAGATTTGAAAATCCCGACCAGTTATAAAAACTAGATTTGAAAATCTCAACCAGTTATAGAAACTGGATTTAAAAATCCTGACCAGTTATAAAAACTGGATTTGAAAATCCCGACCAGTTATAGAAACTGGATTTAAAAATCCCGACCAGTTATAAAAACTGGATTTTGAAAATCCCGACCAGCTATAAAAACTGGATTTGAAAATCTCGACCAGTTATAAAAACTGGATTTGAAAATCCCGACCAGTTATAAAAACCGGATTTGAAAATCCCGACCAGTTATAGAAACTAGATTTGAAAATCTCGACCAGTTATAAAAACTGGATTTGAAAATCCCGACCAGTTATATAAACTGGATTTGATAATCCCGACCAGTTATAAAACTGGATTTGAAAATCCCGACCAGTTATAGAAACTGGATTTGAAAATCCCGACCAGTTATAAAAACTGGATTTGAAAATCCCGACCAGTTATAGAAATTGGATTTGAAAATCCCGACCAGTTATAAAAACTGGATTTTGAAAATCCCGACAAGTTATAAAAACTAGATTTGAAAATCCCGACCAGTTATAAAAACTGGATTTGAAAATCCCCACCAGTTATAGAAACTTGATTTGAAAATCCCGACCAATTATAAAAACTGGATTTGAAAATCCTGACCACTTATAGAAACTGGATTTGAAAATCCCGACCAGTTATAAAAACTAGATTTCAAAAATCTCAACCAGTTATAGAAACTGGATTTAAAAATCCTGACCAGTTATAAAAACTGGATTTGAAAATCCCGACCAGTTATAGAAACTGGATTTAAAAATCCCGACCAGTTATAAAAACTGGATTTTGAAAATCCCGACCAGTTATAAAAACTGGATTTGAAAATCTCGACCAGTTATAAAAACTGAATTTGAAAATCCAGACCAGTTATAAAAACCGGATTTGAAAATCCCGACCAGTTATAGAAACTAGATTTGAAAATCCCGACCAGTTATAAAAACTGGATTTGAAAATCCCGACCAGTTATAGAAACTGGATTTGATAATCCCGACCAGTTATAAAAACTAGATTTGAAAATCCCGACCAGTTATAGAAACTGGATTTGAAAATCCCGACCAGTTATAAAAACTGGATTTTGAAAATCCCGACTAGTTATAAAAATTGTTTTTGAAAATCCAGACCAGTTATAAAAACTGGATTTGAAAATACCGACCAGTTATAGAAACTGGATTTGAAAATCCCGACCAGTTATAAAAACTGGATTTGAAAATCTCGACCAGTTATAGAAACTAGATTTGAAAATCTCGACCAGTTATAAAACTAGATTTGAAAATCCCGACCAGTTATAGAAACTGGATTTGAAAATCCCGACTAGTTATAAAAACTGGATTTGAAAATCCCGACCAGTTATAAAAATTGGATTTGAAAATCCCGACCAGTTATAAAAACTGCATTTGAAAATCCCGACTAGTGATAAAAACTGGATTTGAAAATCCCGACCAGTTATAGAAACTGGATTTGAAAATCCCAACCAGTTATAAAAACTGGATTTGAAAATCCCAACCAGTTATACAAACTTGATTTGAAAATCCCGACCAGTTATAAAAACTGGATTTGAAAATCCCGACCAGTTATAAAAACTCGATTTGAAAATTCTGACCAGTTATAAAAACTGAATTTGAAAATCCCGACCAATTATAAAAACTGGATTTGAAAATCCTGACCAGTTATAGAAACTGGATTTGAAAATCCTGACCAGTTATAAAAACTGGATTTGAAAATCCCCACCAGTTATAGAAACTGGATTTGAAAATCCCGACCAGTTATAAAAACTGGATTTTGAAAATCCCGACCAGTTATAAAAACTAGATTTGAAAATCCCGACCAGTTATAAAAACTGGATTTGAAAATCCCCACCAGTTATAGAAACTTGATTTGAAATCCCGACCAATTATAAAAACTGGATTTGAAAATCCTGACCAGTTATAGAAACTGGATTTGAAAATCCCGACCAGTTATAAAAACTAGGGGCACGATTCTAGCTCAACTCCCCTTCCACCCAGCCGCCCCTCTCATCCACCTTCTTCCTCATCCATGGTTGGCTATGGAAGCCATGCCGAATCAATGGAGATGCCATCTTCTTCTCCCCTTCTTCTCTTTTCAGATCTTGTCTTGCTTATCACCCTGCTGAAACTAACTTTTGTTTTGTTTATTTGCAGTTGCAGCTGGAGTGTATCCATCTTGGTGGAGGTCCCGCTCCTCCATGGTCGGCCGACCCTGAACCCCGGAGCATTGCCACTTGCGAATCCCTGCAAAGAAGACAACAAAAGGATTAGACAGCATCACCGAGGTTCCTCGTGGCATGGAGTCAAGCAAAGTCCGCTCTTTTCTTCTTCCCCTCAGTCTTCGGATCGCTCGAGAGGTAGGTCTTCGTCTCCCTTTTCTTCTAGCTAAAACCTATCATGTGCGTGTGTAATGTGTTGGTTGTTTTTTTGTATTTTCGTCATCCCTAGTATAGCTTTTGTTCGTGCAAAGGCCAGCACGTAGGATGTTTAGGTGTTTGAGTCATTTACTTGTATGTTTTTCAATCCAACGTTGGGAGTTTTTAGGCATGTTTTGGGTGTGTGCGTGTGTTTGAAATGAGATTTCTATATGTCTGCATTTTTTCAGTTGCTCTAAGTCTAATGGATGTTGTTTTAATTGAGTTTAGTACATTAGGAAAAGTGTCTATGAGATTTCATGTTTTAGGCGTTTTTAGATTTTGATAAAAGTTAAGTACCGATTGTTGTTTTTCTGATTTTTAGGTAGAACGTCCAGCAGTCTGTAGCATTTTCTGTAGTTCTTTTCTTTGCTATGTTCATGTCAATTTGTTAATTATTGTTTAGTTTTTTTATAGATTTTAAATTGTGTATTGTGTTTAGTATGAATTTCTGTTTTGTGTTTTGGTGCTAGTCGATTTGTAGGGTTGTGTAGAATTCGTTTTTCTGTTTTTATTTCATGTCCATCATAGTAGTTTGTTCATTCCTTCATGTTTTTAGTTTTAATAGTCTAGCTGTATTATGTGTAAGATAGCATAGTTAGGTTTTGCTTAGAATCCTTAGTTTGTAGTTTTTATGTTGCTAACTTAATGTAGACTGCATATTAGGTTTGTTCAATTCGTGTGTTGCTTAAAATTTCTATAGATAGTAGCTTATAGATGATTGTTATTGTGTTTGATAATTAGTTTAGGTATGTGTTCTTTAGAATAATTATAATTTTTAATTTTCGTTTTAGCTAAATTAGCATTAATATAGAATTTCGTTTTTCTTGGTGTAGTGTTAATTCAATAGAGCTTTCCAATTCGTTAATTCTCATTCATACCCATAGACTAATTTATATAGATAGTAAGTTAGTTAGATTAATTTTATTCTAGCATAGGTATTTAATTAGGATAGTCTTTAGATGAAAGGGCATTGAGGTCTTTGTAGTGAGAAGACGATTTTGGTATGAATACACCTCCTCCCAATTCGTGAATTGCTTTTAATAAAATCCCTATTTCCCAACTAAGTCATAAATGACTTCTCATTTTCAAAGTTGGAAACCCTTTGGAATTCCAAAGGGCCTTTTAAAGAGGGTTACACGATTTTATGGAAACCCTTTGGAATTCCAAAGGTCCTTCCAAAAGCATTTACACGAGTTTTGGGAAGTTTTAAACTTATAAATGCTCATTTAAAGCCAACCCCAAAAATCGTGTGGGATGCTTTGGGAAAGATTTTCAAAAAGAGGATTTAATGCTTGGATTTTCAAAAGAGTTCCAAAATGGTTGACTCGATTTTGGCAAGAAGTTAAATGCTAGCTCTTCTTTTAAGACAAGTCAAAATCGTGTAGTGTGCTTTGTGAAAGATTTTCAAAAAAAGAGAAGTTAATGTTTTTAATGCAAAGAAGGAAAAACGGCTGGATGGTTTTAGAAAATAAGAGTTTTTCAAATGAGTAATGAAGGCAAGAATTTAATGTTATAGCCTCTTTTACATCAAGCCAAATTCGTGGAATGTGATTTTGGAAAGGTTTCAAAAAGAGTTAGTGCTTTTAATGCCTATTTGGAAAAAAAGTGTGGGTCTTAAATGGCTGGACGGTTTTTGAAATCAAAACTTTCCCAATGTGCAATTAAGGCTAGAAGATGAGGAGTTGGATCCTATCAAAATTCGTGTTTCTCCTATTTATTGCTCTCTTGACTACTTGCCTAAGTTGATTTAGTATTAATTAGATATGGGTTAACTTAGTAAGTTTGAAATAAATTAGCTTTTCTAAAATCGTGTAGTCTAGGTTAATTAACTATATTACATTATCTTAATTTTAGTCTAGATAGTATTTAGTAGTTTTCATTAACAAGGATAAATTAGAGTAATTAGTATTTATCATTATTAGCTTTAGTTTTAGAGGTCATGTAGGTCTAGTTAGGTAACTAGCTAACTTTAGTTAGAAACTAACCTAGTCAACTTGTAATACCCAAAATTTTTAATGATTTATAAATTCTGAAGAAAATTCAAGTTTTAATTTTTATTTATTCTGAATGTGAATTATAGTGTTAAAACCCTTATTTTTATGGTTAGTATTGTTCAAAGTAAAGATCTGAATATATATTTAAAATCCTGATAAAATTTTGTTGAGGCTTGTTCAAAAATCAGAATTCAGGGACATTCTAGTCATTAATCAAATTGTCAAAGGGTAGCTTAGTAATTTGCCAATTCAGTGGCATTTTTCGGTAAAATACCCAACTATATAAGGTCAAAATAGTAATCTTTCTTTTAGGATATTTTCAGGGAATTAATAAAATTGTCAGGGACGAAAATGGTAATTTACCATTCTCAATGGCAGGCTATGTAATTTATTGAACTGCAGAAGGACACTCAAGTAATTCTAAATTCCCTTATGGCAGTTCTGAAAGATGGGATTTGAATTAGGGTATAAAAGGTATAAAAAAATTAGCAATCAAATAAAATATAATATTTTATATTAAAATATTCATGAGACCATGGTTTTGGAAAACCACTGGCCCAAAACCAAGGGCAGCCATGGTTTTTCCAAAACCATGAGCTGACAAGTGTCACCTCACAATGAGGAGGTGACACCCATCCCTTTTCTCTCTCTGACACATGTCAAAAAAATGAATAAAATATTAAAGAAATGACAAGTAGCAAAATAAATTAATATTTTAATTAAATTAGGTGACAAATGTCACCAAAATGGGCCCCACAGGGGGGGCGACCTCCCTTCTCTCTCCTATAAATACCCCTCACCCCCTCTCTCTCTACTCAAGTCCAAGACTCCTTCTCTCTCTAAGATCTCTCTCTCTCTCCTACTTTCTCTCTCTACCTTTGATTTTCTCTCTCTAACTTTTAAACAAAAACCTCTGTAGAATCTCAGATTTTTTCTGAGAAACCTCTTCTAGCCCTTTTCCTCTTTCTTTTAGCGAAGTCCGTTCTTCTGCAAGAAGCTCCGTCAGATCAGAAACAGCCTCGGAAGCACTACCTGCAGGAGTTCTGCTAAACTTAGCAGAAAAGTCAGATTTGGATAGCGGAAGCGCTGCTCAAATCAACTAAACAAGGTTAGTATTCAAGAACCATCTTCTGAATTCAAATTCTCCTTCTAAACCCCAATTCTACTTTGTGTGGATTTAAATTTTGACAATTTTGTCAAAATTTAATCCAACCCAGCCTCTACGCAAGGGAAGTTCTGTTCAAATTTTTCTAAATATTTTTAAGTATTCCGAACTACTTTAGCAGTAGTTCAGGCAAAATTTTACAAAAGACTTTTGAAAAATTGAGTTTTTATAGCCGAAGTTCTGTCAAAATGATTTTTGAAAAAAGTAGAATTAGTATAGCAGTAATTCTGACCAAATTTTTAAATAATTTCTAAAGATTAATTATTTTAATCAGAATTTTGGCAAAAGCTTTTCAGATAGTTTAGAAATTTTTAGTAGAAGATATATCAAAAATTTTATAATTATTTCAGAAAAAAAATCGATTTTTATAAAAGAAATTTTGTTAAAATTTTCAAAAATCCTTTTAAATATTTAAATCAATTTTTTTGAAAAACCTTTATAAAAATATTTGTGACGCAAAGTCATGTTCAAATTCTTACAACTCGAATTCAAGTTCAAACCCTTTTTCGAACATTTGAGTTATTACAGAGGAAACTCTGTGAAAATTCTTATAAAAGTTTTAAAGTCAGTTACAAATAAATTTTTAGATTTTTAATAATTTCTTCAAAAGATACTTCTTTAAAATATAGGGCAAATACTACTCGAAATTCGATATAAAAATATTAACTAATATAATGAGTTCTATCAGATTAAATCAAAGCACGAGCGCTTTATCCTGTTCTCCTTAAGTTCTATCAAAATCCAAGTAAGTTATTCTATCAAAATCTTATAATTTTATATTAGACTTGCTTTTGATTCATGTTTTTAATTCATGCATGATTATCTAAATTTGATTCTTGATCAAATGCATATTTTAATATCCGCATGAATAAATATTTGTTTTGAATGACAAGATTTCCAATTTTATGATTTGAATAAGATTTTGATGGATACTATGATCAAAACTTTGATTTTGATAAAAGAATTTGTATAGCATGTTGATTTTCGAAAGATTTTATTGTTACAGGAGTCATGTCTATACAAACTTAATTCTCGCCTTCATAGGCGAATGCTCGTTGTGATAGAGCAAAATTCTGGATGGGCTGGATACATATGAACTGTGTTTATTTGAAAGGAATGATTTGGCTATTGAGCCTAGTTTTTGAAAAGATGAAAAGTCCTATAAAAGAATCCTTCAAGCCCATCTAGGTTTAGCCTACCCTGGAAGGGGTAGTGGTACAACCAGGAGTGACATTGTGAAGATGATGATTGTTGGGAGCGATAGATTCCCTGGACCTCCTGTCACTCGGGTTGAGGAGGTTGAGACATCGGGTCTCAAGGCTGCCGCATGCCAGTGGATGCATCCAACTCTCCTTGTTTGCTCGCCATTGCTGAGAATCTTCCCGGTCGTTGACCGCTCACTTGGGAGCCCGTTTCACTCAGGTATCCGGGTAATCCATAATAGAATAATATACCCCCGGAATACTTAGTTTGAGATTGGAGTACTCTCCACCGTACCAGGAGGGCGTTAATATCGAAACAATGACCTCTTTCTTTCACAGAATTTGATCTGAGATTATGCATTATTTTAAATTGTTTTTAATTGCCTTATTTTGCATAATTGTTCTTGAATAAATGCATTTTGATTTGTAAATTATTGAAATCATGCTTAATATTTGAATTGTATGGTTTTGATTAATGACTTACTTGGCTATCATAAGTCTAACCCTGTTTTATGGGAATTTCAGGTTCAAATATGGAATAGGAAATCTTACAATGGATGTTGGACAAGTGTGGCATCGAAGAATCCAGATTCCCAAGATCCTGAGATTAATTTAGGATTTATTTTGAAATTAATCCTAAATGTTTTTATTTTTGAACCTTGTAAAAAGACTATGTTATAATGTTAATATAAATTATTGTTGTTTTTGTTGTTAATTGGAATGTGACGTGCCTGAGGTTTAGGAAACCGAAAATCAAAAGTTATTTCCGCTGTTTAAAAAAAAAAAAAAAAAAATCTGCATTTTTAAAGGTTTTAAAACCCCGGGGCGTTACACAACTAACCTAGATAGTCAATTAATTCCTAACCTTAGGTAGTCAATCATAGTTAGTTAATTAACCCAACCGACCTTAGTTAATTAGCATCTAGCCCTAGTTATTCTATTTAACCTTAGTTAATAGTAGTTAATTCTAATGAATTCTACCCGTAGTTAATCTAACCCTAGGTAGTTTATTTATTAACTTGCCTTAGTTAACCCCCTATTTAACCCTAGTCGACCCCTACTAACCATAGCTAAACCCTAGTCAACCCTATGTAGTTAATCTATTTAGATAACCTAGGTGGTGTGAACCTAAGTTAATGCCATATCATAAAACCGCCACCTAGCTCCTCCCTTAACTCTAGTTAATTAGCCAAACCCTATGTAGCTAACTATAGTTAGTCACTAACATAGATAGATAGTAAAACTAACCTAGATATTTAATTAGTTCCTAAATCTAGATATTTAGATAACCCTAGTTAGTTTGACTAACCTTAAGTAGCCGACCATAGTTAGTCGACCTTAACCTTAGTTAGGATACTAACCACAACCGACCCTTAGTTAAATCCTACTAACCCTAATCAACCGTTGTAAACCCTAGTCAACCTTAGTTATCCTAGTCGACCCTATCTAACTCTAGTTAGGTTTAACCTTAGTTAGTAGTGCTAGTTAGCCTAACCGTAGGTTAGTAGTTGTTTTAGTAGGTTAGAATTAATATTAGAATAGATAGTTAATCTAGTTAGTGATATTAGACATTATACATTATGTTTAATTAGAGTGTATATTCATTTAGATATCTTATTTAGGGTATTAGTGAGTTTAGGTTAGGTTATCTCTTAGATTTTATAATATAGTTTAATTGTTATCATTTTCTGTAGTTTAGCAGTAGTTTAGGTGTAATTTAGGACTGTTAGTTCATGTGATTTAATGTGTAAATGCATTAGTGGATTCAAAGGGATGAATAGTGCACTGAACCAAAACCCTAATTTTTACCCGATCGTGCACTCATCATCGCATGTGGATTTTTTGTGATTTTTCTGAAACTTATTGTTCTATTCTCCACTTTGGCATGTTAACTGTCTGCAGACCAAATTTCAGCTCTATCCGAGTTGATTTGGTCTGGTTTTCAAGCATATTATTAAAACAGCTTTTTCGGATTTTGAAATTTCGGGTCCTGCGATTTCCCAAATTATCCTGATTTTGAAACGCTTCGTTCTGGAGATTCATAACGTAATTTTCACTTCTGTAAAATGTGTCAGTTTATTGGATCTGTCTTTTACAGAATAGAAGTTATTTGACGAATTTTGAAATTCGTTTGACCCCTCAAACATTCGTTTTGCAAAAAGCTGTCAGAATCCATTTTTGCCTTCTTTAGGGACAAAACAGTCTTTTACGCATTTGTCTGATTTCGTGTAGTTTTACTGTTTTCTAACATTGTAGTTAGTATATTAACAGTATTTAGAGTAATTAGAGTTGCTTAGCTTAGTTAGTTCACTTAGATAGTATAATTTTAGTTTTATATATTTAAATTATCTATAGTTTAATGTAGAAATAGTTTAGAATTAGTTATAGATGTAATTTAGATGAATTCTTGATTTAGTTACTGACTTTTTGTTTTTATTATGTAGGTTGTTAATTTAGAACAGGTTAACAGATGCAATTCAATTGTGATGTGCAACTGCACTTGATGTGAAAAGACAGAAATGCCCCTGGAGACCTGCTGAAGACTTAGCCGCCCATTGTAGTTTATTTTCATAGTTAGAATGTTATTTAATGTAACTTGTAAACATTGACATAGATTGTAAACTTTTTATATTAAAAAAGTGTTATTTTAGAATTAATTCAGAAATATCCCGTTCCTTGTGGATTCGACCCGTACTCGCCAGTTCGGTGGAAAGTCGGTTTTTATATCTTTGGTTGACGATTTTCCCATGTTTTTATTGAAAAATATTGTTTAAAAATATCACATCCAAAAGTGCAACCACAAACTGGATTTAAAAATCCCAACCTGTTATAAAAACTAGATTTGAAAATCCCGACCAGTTATAGAAACTGGATTTCAAAATCCCGACCAGTTATAAAAAATGGATTTGAAAATCCCGACCAGTTATAGAAACTGAATTTGAAAATCCCGACCAGTTATAAAAACTGGATTTCAAAATCCCGACCAGTTATAGAAACTAGATTTGAAAATCCCGACCAGTTATAAAAACTAGATTTGAAAATCCCGACCAGTTATAGAAACTGGATTTGAAAATCCCGACCAGTTATAAAAACTGGATTTTGAAAATCCCTACTAGTTATAAAAACTGGATTTGAAAATCCAGACCAGTTATAAAAACTGGAATTGAAAATCCCGACCAGTTATAGAAACTGGATTTGAAAATCCCGACCAGTTATAAAAACTAGATTTGAAAATCCTGACCAGTTATAGAAACTGGATTTGAAAATCTCGACCAGTTATAAAACGAGATTTGAAAATCCCGACCAGTTATAGAAACTGGATTTGAAAATCCCGACTAGTTATAAAAACTGGATTTGAAAATCCCGACCAGTTATAAAAACTGGATTTGAAAATCCCGACCAGTTATAAAAACTGCATTTGAAAATCCCGACTAGTTATAAAAACTGGATTTGAAAATCCCGACCAGCTATAGAAACTGGATTTGAAAATCTCCACCAGTTATAAAACTGGATTTGAAAATCCCAACCAGTTATACAAACTAGATTTGAAAATCCCGACCAGTTATAAAAACTGGATTTGAAAATCCCGACCAGTTATAAAAACTCGATTTGAAAATTCTGACCAGTTATAAAAACTAGATTTGACAATCCCGACTTGTTATAAAAACTGGATTTGAAAATCCTGACCAGTTATAGAAACTGGATTTGAAAATCCCGACCAGTTATAAAAACTGGATTTGAAAATCCCGACCAGTTATAGAAACTAGATTTGAAAATCCCAACCAGTTATAAAAACTGGATTTGAAAATCCCGACCAGTTATAAAAACTGGATTTTGAAAATCCCGACAAGTTATAAAAACTAGATCTGAAAATCCCGACCAGTTATAAAAACTGGATTTGAAAATCCCCACCAGTTATAGAAACTTGATTTGAAAATCCCGACCAATTATAAAAACTGGATTTGAAAATCCTGACCACTTATAGAAACTGGATTTAAAATCCCGACCAGTTATAAAAACTAGATTTGAAAATCTCAACCAGTTATAGAAACTGGATTTAAAAATTTAGACCAGTTATAAAAACTGGATTTGAAAATCCCGACCAGTTATAAAAACTTGATTTTGAAAATCCCGACCAATTATAAAAACTGGATTTGAAAATCTCGACCTGTTATAAAAACTGGATCTGAAAATCCAGACCAGTTATAAAAACTGGATTTGAAAATCCCGACCAGTTATAGAAACTAGATTTGAAAATCCCGACCAGTTATAAAAACTGGATTTGAAAATCCCGACCAGTTATAGAAACTAGATTTGATAATCCCGACCAGTTATAAAAACTGGATTTGAAAATCCCGACCAGTTATAGAAACTGGATTTGAAAATCCCGACCAGTTATAAAAACTGGATTTTGAAAATCCCGACTAGTTATAAAAACTGTTTTTGAAAATCCAGACCAGTTATAAAAACTGGATTTGAAAATACCGACCAGTTATAGAAACTGGATTTTAAAATCCCGACCAGTTATAAAAACTAGATTTGAAAATCCTGACCAGTTATAGAAACTGGATTTGAAAATCTCGACCAGTTATAAAACTCGATTTGAAAATCCCGACCAGTTATAAAAACTGGATTTGAAAATCCCGACTAGTTATAAAAACTGGATTTGAAAATCCCGACCAGTTATAAAAATTGGATTTGAAAATCCCGACCAATTATAAAAATTGCATTTGAAAATCCCGACTAGTGATAAAAACTGGATTTGAAAATCCCGACCAGTTATAGAAACTGGATTTGAAAATCCCAACGAGTTATAAAAACTGGATTTGAAAATTACAACCAGTTAAACAAACTAGATTTCAAAATCCCGACTAGTTATAAAAACTGGATTTGAAAATCCGGACCAGTTATAAAAACTCGATTTGAAAATTCTGACTAGTTATAAAAACTGGATTTGAAAATCCCGACCAGTTATAAAAACTGGATTTGAAAATCCTGACCAGTTATAGAAACTGGATTTAAAAATCCCGACGAGTTATAAAAACTGGATTTGAAAATCCCGACCAGTTATAGAAAGTGGATTTGAAAATCCCGACCAGTTATAAAAACTGGATTTTGAAAATCCCGACCAGTTATAAAAACTAGATTTGAAAATCCCGACCAGTTATAAAAACTGGATTTGAAAATCCCCACCAGTTATAGAAACTTGATTTGAAATCCCGACCAATTATAAAAACTGGATTTGAAAATCCTGACCAGTTATAGAAACTGGATTTGAAAATCCCGACCAGTTATAAAAACTAGATTTGAAAATCTCAACCAGTTATAGAAACTGGATTTAAAAATCCTGACCAGTTATAAAAACTGGATTTGAAAATCCCGACCAGTTATAGAAACTGTATTTAAAAATCACGACCAGTTATAAAAACTGGATTTTGAAAATCCCGACCAGTTATAAAAACTGGATTTGAAAATCTCGACTAGTTATAAAAACTGGATTTGAAAATCCCGACCAGTTATAAAAACCAGATTTGAAAATCCTGACCAGTTATAGAAACTAGATTTGAAAATCTCGACCAGTTATAAAAACTGGATTTGAAAATCCCGACCAGTTATAGAAACTGGATTTGATAATCCCGACCAGTTATAAAAACTGGATTTGAAAATCCCGACCAGTTATAGAAACTGGATTTGAAAATCCCGACCAGTTATAAAAACTGGATTTTGAAAATTCTGACTAGTTATAAAAACTGTTTTTGAAAATCCAGACCAGTTATAAAAACCGGATTTGAAAATACCGACCAGTTATAGAAACTGGATTTGAAAATCCCGACCAGTTATAAAAACTGGATTTGAAAATCCCGACCAGTTATAGAAACTGGATTTGAAAATCCCCACCAGTTATAAAACTGGATTTGAAAATCCCAACCAGTTATACAAACTAGATTTGAAAATCCCGACCAGTTATAAAAACTGGATTTGAAAATCCCGACCAGTTATAAAAACTCGATTTGAAAATTCTGACCAGTTATAAAAACTGGATTTGAAAATCCCGACCTGTTATAAAAACTGGATTTGAAAATCCTGACCAGTTATAGAAACTGGATTTGAAAATCCCGACCAGTTATAAAAACTGGATTTGAAAATCCCGACCTGTTATAGAAACTGGATTTGAAAATCCCGACCAGTTATAAAAACTGGATTTTGAAAATCCCGACAAGTTATAAAAACTAGATCTGAAAATCCCGACCAGTTATAAAAACTGGATTTGAAAATCCCCACCAGTTATAGAAACTTGATTTGAAAATCCCGACCAATTATAAAAACTGGATTTGAAAATCCTGACTACTTATAGAAACTGGATTTGAAAATCCCGACCAGTTATAAAAACTAGATTTGAAAATCTCAACCAGTTATAGAAACTGGATTTAAAAATTCAGACCAGTTATAAAAACTGGATTTGAAAATCCCGACCAGTTATAGAAACTGGATTTAAAAATCCCGACCAGTTATAAAAACTGGATTTTGAAAATCCCGACCAGTTATAAAAACTCGATTTGAAAATCTCAACTAGTTATAAAAACTGGATTTGAAAATCCCGACCAGTTATAAAAACCGGATTTGAAAATCCCGATCAGTTATAGAAACTAGATTTGAAAATCCCGACCAGTTATAAAAACTGGATTTGAAAATCCCGACCAGTTATAGAAACTAGATTTGATAATCCCGACCAGTTATAAAAACTGGATTTGAAAATCCCGACCAGTTATAGAAACTGGATTTGAAAATCCCGACCAGTTATAAAAACTGGATTTTGAAAATCCCGACTAGTTATAAAAACTGTTTTTGAAAATCCAGACCAGTTATAAAAACTCGATTTGAAAATACCGACCAGTTATAGAAACTGGATTTTAAAATCCCGACCAGTTATAAAAACTGGATTTGAAAATCCTGACCAGTTATGGAAACTGGATTTGAAAATCTCGACCAGTTATAAAACTCGATTTGAAAATCCCGACCAGTTATAGAAACTGGATTTGAAAATCCCGACTAGTTATAAAAACTGGATTTGAAAATCCCGACCACTTATAAAAATTGGATTTGAAAATCCCGACCAGTTATAAAAACTGCATTTGAAAATCCCGACTAGTGATAAAAACTGGATTTGAAAATCCCGACCAGTTATAGAAACTGGATTTGAAAATCCCAACGAGTTATAAAAACTGGATTTGAAAATTACAACCAGTTATACAAACTAGATTTGAAAATCTCGACCAGTTATAAAAACTGGATTTGAAAATCCCGACCAGTTATAAAAACTCGATTTGAAAATTCTGACCAGTTATAAAAACTGGATTTGAAAATCCCGACCAGTTATAAAAACTGGATTTGAAAATCCTGACCAGTTATAGAAACTGGATTTGAAAATCCCGACGAGTTATAAAAACTGGATTTGAAAATCCCGACCAGTTATAGAAACTGGATTTGAAAATCCCGACCAGTTATAAAAACTGGATTTTGAAAATCCCGACCAGTTATAAAAACTAGATTTGAAAATCCCGACCAGTTATAAAAACTGGATTTGAAAATCCCCACTAGTTATAGAAACTTGATTTGAAATCCCGACCAATTATAAAAACTGGATTTGAAAATCCTGACCAGTTATAGAAACTGGATTTGAAAATCCCGACCAGTTATAAAAACTAGATTTGAAAATCTCAACCAGTTATAGAAACTGGATTTAAAAATCCTGACCAGTTATAAAAACTGGATTTGAAAATCCCGACCAGTTATAGAAACTGGATTTAAAAATCCCGACCAGTTATAAAAACTGGATTTTAAAAGTCCCGACCAGTTATAAAAACTGGATTTGAAAATCTCGACCAGTTATAAAAACTGGATTTGAAAATCCCGACCTGTAATAAAAACCGAATTTGAAAATCCCGACCAGTTATAGAAACTAGATTTGAAAATCTCGACCAGTTATAAAAACTGGATTTGAAAATCCTGACCAGTTATAGAAACTGGATTTGATAATTCCGACCAGTTATAAAAACTGGATTTGAAAATCCCGACCAGTTATAGAAACTGGATTTGAAAATCCCGACCAGTTATAAAAACTGGATTTGAAAATCCCGACCAGTTATAAAAACTGGATTTGAAAATCCTGGCCAGTTATAAAAACTGGATTTGAAAATCCCGACCAGTTATAAAAACTGGATTTGAAAATCCCGACCAGTTATAGAAACTGGATTTGAAAATCCCAACCAGTTATAAAAACTGGATTTAAAAATCCCGACCATTTATAAAAAACTGGATTTGAAAATCCCGACCATTTATAAAAAACTGGATTTGAAAATCCCGACCAGTTATAAAAACTGGATTTTGAAAATCTCGACCAGTTATAAAACTGGATTTGAGAATCTCAACCAGTTATAAAACTGGATTTGAAAATCCCGACCAGTTATAGAAACTGGATTTGAAAATGAAGGATTTAATCTGATGTTTTGAAAGTGATTGAATTTGGGAGGTTATAACCCGAGGGTTGAGAAAATTATAAGATTTTGAAGATATTACAACTAGAGGTTGGGAAACTTTTAGAATTTGTGAGATTGAAGAACTTGAAGGTTTGGGGAATGATAGAATTGAGGAGTCGCACCCTAAGGGTTTGATCTTTTGGAATATACGACCAGTGGGAGCTGAATCTTTTGGAAATACATGACCAACGAGTGTTGGATCTTTTTGGAAATACATGACCAGCGAGATGCTGGATCCTTTGGAGATACATGACCAACGAGATGTTGGATCCTTTGGAAATACATGACCAACTGGTGTTGGATCTTTTGGAAATACATGACCAGCGAGATGCTGGATCCTTTGGAAATACATGACCAACTGGATGCTGGATCCTTTGAAAATACTTACTTGACCAACTGGTGTTGAATCTTTTGGAAATACATGACCAGCGAGATGCTAGATTCTTTGGAAATACATGACCAACGGGATGCTGGATCCTTTGGAAATACATGACCAACTGGTGTTGGATCTTTTGGAAATACATGACCAGCGAGATGCTGGATCCTTTGGAAATACATGACCAACGGGATGCTGGATCTTTTGGAAATACATGACCAACTGGTGTTGGATCTTTTGGAAATATCAAATCCTGGGAAGTTCAAGTCAGAACTTGAATTTTGCAAAAGGGAGGTATTTGATCAGAAGACTGATGTTAGAATTTTACCGGTGTGTGAACCGGGTTTTCCAAATGAGCCTGATATATGATTGAAAAAGTTTAAGAAATAAGTAGTGCGAGAACTAGGTTTTGAAGATGAGCTAGATTTTCAAAATGAGTTTTAGGAGATAATTCAGGATTTATCCCCTTATCTGAATGGGGGAAATGGCAAAAAGAATACCTCATTGAAAGGAGGCATCAGGTTTATCCCTTAACCTGAAAGGGTATTTTTAAAGATAAAGGTAGATGGAATTTTAATAAGATTGACGAAAATTTGTTTAAAACTTGACATAAATGAGCAATAGCTTGATAAAAATTTAATCAAAACCAAAAAGTGAATCAAATGAAATGAAAATAAAGATCACAAGATCAATTGAGATAAAATTTGAGGAAAAGAGCTTTTGTCTAATTCTGCTTGCATATGATGAAAGAAGGCGATTATAGATCAAAATAAAATGCCCTAGTATCATGGAGAATAATGTAAGAATTGATAGAAGATCATTGTTTTATTGAAATGACTCTTTGAAGAGTACAAAAGGCTTTATAATGAACATTCTAAGTATAAAATTTCTTCAGATGTAGAGCGTTGATAGGGTCTGGCATTTCCACCCCATCTGCATTGATCAGACGATACAAATTGCGAGGCAATGCTTCCTTAACCACATAAGTGCCTTCCCAATTGGGTGACCACTTGCCGCGTGGTCGATGCTTGAGATGGGTTGTTGATCTGAGCACCAAATCGTTGACCCGAAATTTTCTCTCAATGACGGACTTGGCATAGTGTCGAGCTATCCTCTGTCAATAAGCTTGAGCATGCTCTGCTGCCTTGAGCCTTTTCTCATCCAATAAATCTAGCTGCACTAATCTCTGCTGCTGATACTGATCAAGTGGCAATTCTATAAGGGAAGCAAATTTGAGAGCGGACTTCTGGACATGGAGAGGTAACACTACTTCAGTTCCGTAAACAAGTTCTGAAGGAGTGACATTAGTTGGAGTCCGAATGGTGGTTCGGTACGCTCAAAGCGCGTCATGAATCTTCTCATGCCAGTCTCGACCTGTTTTCACAGTCCTTTCCAGAATACGAATCAAAATTTTATTGGTGGCTTCTGCTTGGCCATTCCCTTGAGGATAATAGGGAGCTGAGAAATGATGGGAAATTTTGAATTTAGAACAGAAGGTTTTCATCCTGTCATTTTTAAAATGGGTTCCATTGTCTGAAACAATGTCATGTGGTATGCCAAAGCGGCAAAGAATGTTCTTATGAATGAAAGAAACCACATGGCGGCCTTCTACTGTGCGTAGAGTAGCAGTTTCAACCCATTTTGTGAAATACTCTGTCGCAGCCAGAAAGTATTTGTGGTCGTTGGAAGCAGGAGTAATCGGGCCTACGACATTGAATGCCCACATAGAAAATAACCAAGGAGAAACAACTGATTGTAGATATGTGGCCGGAGCATGAATGTAAGGCGCGTGCATTTGGCACTTGACGCACTTCTTCACAAATCTATGACAGTCCTGCTGCATGGTATTTCAATAGTACCCTACTCGAACGATCTGCTTGACGAGAGTCTGATAGCCAACATGGCCACCACAAATCCCTTCATGTGCCTCTTGGATAACTTCCACAGCTTCTTCTTTGTCTAAGCATCTTGAATACTCAGAACTGAACCCACGACGGTAGAGGACATTGGCAAGAATGAAATATCAGGTAGACATACGTTGAATCGCACGTTTGTAAACACCCCAAATTTTCACTCATCCCCCTGATATTTTCACCAAGCATCATCATTCAACCTCTGAGATCGCCAGAGGGCAAAATGGTCATTTTCTGAGCTCAGAACTTGCAAAAGTCCAAATTTCATCTGCAACTCTCAATTTTTCTCTATTTTTATCTCAGATGTTCAAAATTTTACTCCTGACAGGAGACAGACATCTCCAAAGTCTTGGTTCAAGATTCTATTACATAAGACATGACATTGCATATCATTGCATGAGCATTTCAAATCATTGCACTGCACAGCATGCCATTTCGAGGTCCAGAACTCGTGATTTCAAAACTTCCAATCCAGATTAGAATTTCAACTCTTTTCAAAATTGATTTCAAAACCCTGGGTCTTCAAAATTATCAA
Source organism: Nuphar pumila (assembly GCF_984573655.1). Classification (NCBI taxonomy): domain Eukaryota; kingdom Viridiplantae; phylum Streptophyta; class Magnoliopsida; order Nymphaeales; family Nymphaeaceae; genus Nuphar; species Nuphar pumila. Next base: position 64,471,103 of record NC_143256.1, on the reverse strand, counting down.
TTCTTCCCATTTTACCCCCAGGACTCTGAATTTCAAAACATTTTCTCAGGAAAACGATCTGGATAGTTTTCAATATGGATTTCAGCCACTTCACCTCAGATTTTGCCCCTTTTGACAACTTCAAATATCTATCTTTTACAAAATCGCCCTACAAGGGCCAACTCTTTCCAAAATTCCTGTTTTGCCCATTAGTCCAGATTTTATGAAAATTCCAAAAAGAAGTTGTGGTTCTGTCCTTATTTCAATAAAGAAGCAATGTGGGACCCACACTGAGGTGGTGTCACACAGGCTTTTCTTTTGAAAATTTGAATTTCGAAAAACCCAAAAATATAGGAGCCTTGTCCCCTGGATTTGTGCCACTTGTCCTTTCTCTCTCCTCTCATCTACATGCCAAGTGTCAGTATGGGGCTACCTTAAGAAGCCGCCACATGTCATCCCATTTATCTGCCATGTGTCACCCTATCCATCCTGCGCCATGTGTCATTCCAAGATTACCAGGAGATGCCAAGTGTCATAGGTTGTCCTGTCTAGAAAAAGTGGAGCTTGTCTCCTCTGAGGTGGCGTCACTTAAAGTGTGTCTCCTGTAGAGGACATGTGTCAACCCCTCCCTCCTTCTAGAAAAGTAGCCTAACACATGTCTCTCCCTATTTTTCTCAGAAAAGTAGGAGACATGTGTCACTCCTAAACTCCTACAGAAAAGGCAGGCTTGTCTCCTCTGAGGTGGCGCCATCTGGAGTGTGTCTCCTGCAGAGGACACGTGGCAAGCTCTCATTTCCTCAGAAAAAGCAAGTGCCATGTGTCATTTCCTGCTTTCTTCAGAAAAACTAGAATTCAAAGTTTCAAATCTCCTCATAGGTGGCGCAAATCTTGAACTTCAACTTTTCCATGTTGTCTGAGATGGCGCCACATGGCTTGGCCCTCCTTCTCTCCCCTCTGCCACGTGTCATCTTCTGCTTCTTTCAGAAAAAGCAGGTGACACATGTCTCCTTCTCACTCCTTCAGAAAAAGTAGAGGACACATGTCTTTTCCCTACTCTCTTCAGAAAAGTAGGCGCCACATGTCACTCCTGGCTTTCTTCAGAAAAAGCAAACCATTCAAAATTCAAACAAAGCCTAGGTGGCGCAAATCCTGAGCTCTGATTTTTTTAGATGGCCTATGAGGGCGCCACATGTCCCTTCCCTCTTTTTCCTCCCTATTGCCACATGACATTGTAGGAGCCACCCTGAGGTGGCGCCACATGTCCATCCTCCATTCCTCTAGGGACAACCTCCATTTGAAATTCGAATTCTCCTCTGAGGTGGCGCCATCTGAAGAACCTCTCCAGCAGGCTGACACTTGGAACCGTCCTGGACTGCCACATGTCCAGATCTCCTCTCACCAGAAAAAGCAAAATTCAAATTCCTCTAAGGTGGCCCCTTCTGAGCCCACTGCTCTGACCTTCTGACATGTGTCAAACACCTTTTGAGGTGGCACCATTCCAGGACTCCACTTGGCTCCATTTTTTTATTTTTTTTTTCTCATAAAGGTAGCCCACCATGAGGTGGCGCCACCTGAGGACTCCCTACAAAAGGTGAGTTTGAATTTCAAATTCCAAGAGAACACCCTCTGAGGTGGCGCCTTCTGGAAGTTCCCTGCAGAGAGAATCAAGCAAACTTTTGAAAAATTCCAAATTCCCCCTGCTGAGGTGTCTCACCCACAAAATTTCCATTTTTTTTATTTTTCTCAAAAATCAAAATAGCACCATGAGGTGGCGCCACCTGAGGGCTCCCTGCAAAAGCCAAATTTGAATTTCAAACCCCCAGATGGCACCCCCTGAGATGGTGCCACATGGAGGGCTCAGATCGAACCTGTTTGAATTTCAAATTTCTTCAGAAAAATTATAAAAACAAGGCTCCACGCCCAAGAGAAGGATCTTTTTTATGGAGACCATATTTTGTGAACTTGAAAATTTGACCTAGCCTTCCTAAAATCTGATTTTGAACTTTGGAAATCGCGCCCCCTTTGGCTCATTGGAGAAGGTGGAGCAAAGTTCGTGCAGTGGCCAATTCGATTCAAGCATAGGTCGATTTTGGTGAACCATCCGAAGCTCGGAGCGAAGGACGAAGGAAGCTCGTGATAGCCGCCCCTTTCAAGAGCTTCTACGCTGCGTAAAGAAGCAAGGTGCACTTCTTTTCCCCTTGATTTGATGCCATAATTCGATTCGGGAGTCATTTGAAGAAAGAGCTCATCCGAGAGATGGATTGAGCTATTCTCATAAAACAACATATATAAAAATGTTTAATTATGCTTCCTTGATGATTTTTAACATGCATGTAGTTAGCTAGGTTTAATTCGCATTTTATTTCATTCATTTAGTACATTTCGTGAATTAATTAGGATTAATTTAGCATCCATTTCAATTCTGCTTATTTTCAGTAGGTCTCTGTTTTTGTCAGTCAGTCCACACGTCATTTCATGCATTTATTTTTTATTAAAAATCCCCAAAAAATCACGGAATGCGCTATTAGGTGTTCCTAAAATTGTGCCAAAAATTCGGAGGCATTTGAATTTGTTTACTGTGGTAAACATTCAAAATGGCAAGTCGGGTTTTGTTACCCGGGATGCGTTTTGAAAATCATTTGCCGACTTATAAAATCGAGATATCCCTCATGGAAGATTAGATTTTCGATCTGAAAACTGTTCTGAACTTGGGAGAACGTCTAGTTATTAATATGATTTTCTCCGATTTTTCTGATTTTTTTATGTCTGACAAAAAACCGAGAGTTTGGGACATGTGTCAGAGCCTTATTTGGGCCTCTGAGATCTTGGATCGACTTAGGGCTATGGTTTCTCTTTGTGTGTTACTCCAAATCTAAAACTGTAAAAAGTGAAAGTTATGTACAAGGTGCACTCTATTTTCATATGAAAGCCTGTGATTTTTAGAACAGTGTTGATACCCTCTTCGAATTTTTCTTGTCAGTCTCCTATTTGGTCACATTGGTCTGTTTTGTCAATTTAGGAACACAAAGTTATATTTTTATCCGTGTTTCCGTTGATCAAATGCCAAAGTAGTGAACATGAAAGTTGTTTATGTGGGTGTTGTGAATAGCTCTGATTAATTTCATAAATTTACATGGCTTTTTTCTATTTTTTTAGCATTTTACATCAGATTAGGGTGATTTTTACCTCTATCAGAACTAAATCCCTGTTGCCGAACTCACCATTGCTCAAATCCCGAGGCTGTAAAAACCAAAAATGTTCCATTTCGGGTACTTTAGCAGTCTGCAAAATATCAGAAGTTTTTATGGTGTAAATCTTGCATTATCATGTTAAGCAGTGCATTTGGTTCGGATCCATAGGCAAAATCCACCATTTTAGGACTTTCTTTAAATTTTAGCATTTAAATTATATCATTTCGTAATTTTTAGCAATCTAGGCTGTTTATCAGAGTAAGTAAATGCTTCATACCGAATTTGGTGCAATTTGGAATCCATTTGAGGTTCGGATTAGTCATAATACCAAAATAGGGTCCCGCAGGACCCGGATCCAAGTGAAAAACAAGCGAAATTCGTTATTTTGGATAAATTGCAAAATGGCAAATTCTGATTTTACAGTCCTCATGTGTTTAGCAGCATGTCATCATGTCTCTTACTGCATTTCATCATCATTTGATTCAATTTGAATTTCGAAATCTCAATTTTACCAAGTTTTCCTTCAAAAAAACCCTGATTTTAAAGGTGTAACTTTAATTTTAGGGGTATTTTGGTCATTTTGACCCCAATTTCGAATTTCAAACTGTTTTCTACTGAATTTCTTGCATTTTCATCATTTCAAATATCAAGGAAGCATGATCATAGGGTTTATATCCAATTAAATCCAATAATTTCATAATATTATTGGAAATCTTGGAAAAACCCACATATTTGAGCTAACCCTATTTCAAGTTTGGCAGGGACATTCCAAAGAAGGAGCTGAAGTCTGCAAATTTCTTTTATTTCATTTATTTAGTGATGTAATAATATATGTTTTGGAATAAGAGATTTAATTTCCTGCTTAGACTAGGATGCATATCACATAGTTTAAATTTATGCAATATCCTGCTTATATGCTTCATGCATTTTATTTCAAAAGCACTATGGATGTACACGAATGACACGTGCACCAACTCTTAGGGAGTTGATGAACTCGGTGGAATCCATATTTACGGCCTTAGTCGGAATATGGACGAGACCCAGATCCATCATCTTTCTACTAGTCACACTGAGCCTACACTCTTAGGCTATCTTAAAATGCACATCATATTTTCAATGTTTTCAAAGCTTTGTGCATTAAATCAATTAAATTCTGAATATATTCATGGCCACAGTCAGAATATGTGAAGGATTTATTCTAACTTAATGCACATTTTTCCAACCAATTCCTCAGAAAATCTTTTCAAAGTGCATTCATTTACTCATGTCATTCGCATCATGAAATAATTGGTTTTCCCATGATTTTCTCAAGAAAGCTTCATTCTCAAGAAAGTTTCATTCTCAAGAAATCGATTTCTCAAGAAACTCTAAGGATTTGCCAAAATCGGTTTTCCCAAGTCAAGTTTTTCCACAGTTTTCCCTGGAAAATGTTACTTTCTTAAGACTTTCAAAAAAAAAGTTTTCCAATCTTTCTCCAAAATCCAAAATCGATTTCCAAGTATTTCAAGGTTAAGATTCTCAGGTTTTCAACCTCTCAAGTTTCAATTTCCCTTTTCCACAAGGGATTTCCAATGAATTTCCATCATTTTCCTAAGAAAACTCTCAAAGTCCAAGTTTTCCTAAGAAGTGTTTCCCTTTTCAAAGGTTCACCCTTTTCTCAAGAATCAATTCCATTTTCCCAGGATTTTCAACCATTCATGATTTTCCCACAACTTCATGAACTTTCCCGTGACTTCAAAAACCCTTTTTCACATGAGTTTTCCTGAGAAATTGACTTTCATCTTTTTCCTGAGAGAATCTTTTCAACTCCAAATATTTTCCAAGCATACATCATGTTTTCTCAAGCTGCATTTTCCCAAAACCTCATAGCACATGCCTGAATTCTCTGTGCATTTAGGATAGAACATAACTTCGATGATTTAACTAAGTCAAGCATAGTTTTGGTCCTTGGTTCGATTACCCCTGTTAAAGGCGGCAAGAACGGTCGAACCTCGTACCGACAGGTCGAGCCCCATCCCATGTATTTTCCCGCAATTTTCAAAACGGAGGCGAGTATTTCAAAACAATTTCCAAAATCCGGTCAAGTTTGAATCGCGAAAGCATTTTCCTTTTTCTCTTCCGCAAGGAAGGGAAGACGAGAAAATATTCGCGACGAAAACAGGTTTGGCGACCGTGATGGGACCTGTCCTTGTCTGATCAAAAGTGTGCTTGACTTAGTTCAATTATTGAAACTGTGTTCTCAAAATGTCAGCTCTTTACTTTCTAATATCATGTGAGCCTAGGAGCCTACATTCTGACCTAGCTGACATTGATTGCATATAGCTTAGGCATGCTTTGGTAGGACCAAATTGAGGAGATATTTTCATGCTCACATAGACTTAGGTCTAAATATAACTCTCCTCAATTTAGGATCTGAATGCAAACAATGTATGCTTCTTCAAAGTTTTCAAAAGCTATCTCTCTAGGGTTTAGAGCCCTCTATTTCTTGCATGTGATCATTTTTTCAAAACCCTCAATTACCTATCATTACCCGGTCTTCACGTTGCTGGGCTCTCTTCCAGAACCATAGTTCGGGACAGAGTCCCACAACTGGGCCAACTATTTGGGTTAACACCCCCCTACCACGTACCACGGGCCACAGTCCGAAGTATATCGGTAGGCGCTCAAGGATGTTGGAAAACCTTACCTTAGAACCGGAGTTGAAATTCTATGCCACGTACCTCGGATTTCGATTCGGGTATATCGGCGTAACTGGATTGGACAAAGATGATCTGAACCTAGAGTTAGGATTAAGGTCCTACAGCTGTTTTTAAAATGACGCATCTAGAGTCAGCCTTTTAGGGAATGCTGAATGTGCATAAATGTTTGTGCAGGATGTGATTGTATGTGTATGATTTCCTCAAATTTTTACATTTCCCAATATTTTTCAACTTATTAGGCCTTTTTCAAAACATCCTTATTTTCCACAAGATGTTTTTCTCAAACCCTGGATGATTTTCTCAAATACCCAATTTCTTCCAAAACTCCAGGCGATTTTACATTCTACCTTTCTACTGGATCTCGAATTTCCAGCTGCACTTTATCCTGCCTGCAAAATTTTTTCAAAAATTTCCCACATTTTCCTAACTCTCATTCTGAGTCTTTTTCTGTTTTCAGTTCGATGGCATCCAGTCAATTCGATCCTATCTTTCCTGAAGGTCACATCTCCTTCGAGGTGCGACAAGGTCGTCCTGAACATCGAGCCCTTAGCACCGGAACTTTCATTCCCCGGTGGTATTATTCCTGGCTAAAGAGCTTTTCCCGAATGTTCCCGGACCATTTGAGCGAGTGCGGATTAGAACTGGCGTCAGCTGTCGGAAAGCAGACCATCAATGGCAACCTGATCCATGCAATGGCGGAGCGATGGAATCCTCGGACGTGTACCTTCTGGTTCCCATGGGGAGAAATGACCGTTTTAATGGATGAATTTTCAGAAATCATGGGGTTGCCAGAACCAGCCGATCAACCAGGAGACCCATTAGAGCATCAATTCCTTATCAATGTCAAGGGTTTGGACCCCCGAGACTCCTTAGCTCGTATGACAGGCCGCCGATCTTGGCCCCTGATCCAGTTAGAAGGAGATGAGTATGTTGATCTACTTGAGTTGTACCGCCAGTACGGGACCTTCGTCGAAGTCAGCTCGCTTTCAAGAACAGCCAAAGAAAAGATTCAGAATGCAATGGTTCTATGCACTGTAGGACTGTCCCTCTTCCCAGATGGACAGAACTACATGGACATCAGAATAATCCAACTTATGAGAAGATGGGGAAGTCGGCCAACCAATCGTCTATCCATAGCCATGGCAGCGCTCGCCTTCTTATATCGAGGTCTGACTCGATTCTCACTCGGAGAATCCATTTTAGTTGAAGGATGCATCTACGCACTTCAGTCCTGGTTTTTCCAGCATGTTCCATCCCGAGCAAGCTCGTTCAGATACAATGGTCAAGAACTCCTTCCAGTGTCGCAGTACCGATCCATGATCAACAACATTCAAGAGGATGACGTTGTTTGGGACTATTTTGATCGGCAGCTGTCTCCTCCCAGATATACCTACGCTTATGGCAAGCGGTTCAAGTTGCTAGGACCATTCTTCTGCACTTATTACCAACTAGAGAGATGTGTTCGGCAGTTCTCTCAAAGGCAGCAGTACGTTGAAGCCCGACTGTTATCAGAAGCTATGGCAGAGTTCAATCTCACTTCCGCACAATGGTCCGGGGCATATCACTCTGCCCGCTACGGCTGAGATTCCTTTGTCTCTCTTAAAATCTTTCCAGGTCCTAGAGTGTCTGCTGACTATCGTGAATGGTGGCAAATTGTTTGTCCCCCACCTCTTTGTCAAGATCAATAAAATCTTATTCTTCTCATTTTAATAAAATTCTCTTTCCTTCCATTGTGGTTTGGCGACCTCGCCTAGGTAACAAGGCATATTTTCGTTGTTTATTTCTTTTGCAGATGAAATGGCAACACAATTGTCGTGATTCCCACGATGACTCAGTCCCTAGTAATGGGACATCTTTTCCAAATTGTCTACCATATTTTTAGCAAATATTTCTTCCAAAAGCTAATTCCTTCAAAATCTAATCAGGTCTTTGCCCTGCAGAGAGCATCCATACCATTTGATGGTTGAGACAAGATCAGGCAAAAGAACCACGGCATCCCAGTACTCGTCAGCCTCAGAAGAAGAGATGAGTTCCCCTCGATCTGAGAAGAGTCGAGAGCAGCAACAAGAAGACGATGGCATAGACCCTCAAATGTATGCCATGTTCAGAAAAATGATGAACAAAATGATGAATGAGCAGCCCGGGACCAGCTCAGAAAGAAATCCATTCAGAGAAAAGTTCCATGGTCGCAGGAGTAAGAAGGCTCCCAAGAAACAGATCCAACCAGAAGAGATTTCAGATGAATCAGATTCCACTGAAAACACAGATAAAGAATATGAGGTGCCTCTGACATTTCAGAAGCGTGGCCAAAGTAAAAGTCGCAGATCAAAGAGCAGAGATAAAAAAGAGCCTTTGCAAGCGCAATTTAAAGAAATGGCCCGAGTTGTCAAAGATCTGCAAGCCCGCGACAAGGGCAAGAAAGTCTTTACCAGTGAGGACTTCTATGACGGCTTAGAAGGGGATGATGATCTGGAGAATCTCCCTCGTAAATTCATCAAGTTCGATGGTTCTGGCGACCCAAAAGCACATCTCGCCACTTTCTTTGCTGAATGCTCTCGGTTTAAGAGGGATAACCGAGCATTGTTTCTATGCTTCCCCCGCAGCTTGGAAGGAGTTGCAGCCAAGTGCTATGCTGAGCATATCAACCCCATCGAGCTCAAGGAGTTCGACAAAGTTGTAAATCTCTTTATTGAACGCTTCTTGTTCAACACAGAAGCACTGCCTACACTGAGTCATCTCTGCAATTTAAGGCAGAACGAGAATAAAAAAGCACGGGACTTCATTCACAGATGGAGATCAGCCTGTAACAAGATGAGAGATCCTATCTCGGAAAGGCATGCATTGTCCCTGATCCTCAATAATTTTTCGCAGCCATTAAGAGGATTGATCTCCACAGCACCATCCAGGACCTTCATTGAGTTGACTGAACGAGCCGAATGGCTTGAGCTAAGTGTGGAAAATGGAGTCTATGAAGGCTTCACATTCTCCAAGAACAACTCCCATAGTGAGCAGAAAAAGAAAGCTCACTTCACTTATTCTGCCAGCAACAACAACAAAGGCCAAAATCGATACAAACGGCAGAAGAAAGATTACTGCTACGACACAGGCAGTTCGAACAACAAGGATCAGCAAGCAAAGACTGCTCCTCAGTACAGCAAGCCTCCACAGCAGGATCAAGGACCGAAGCTGCGCGAGAAAGCTAAACATGAAGGATGGAGCTACGACAGAAAGTTTACTCCCCTTGACCAATCACTCGAAGATGTGCTCGAGTACATGCTATCGAAAGAGATGGTCAAATTGCCCAGATTGGCCAATCCCCCTGTGCCCATGGGGACATGGAAAGATCAGTTCTGCAAGTTCCACAGGACAGTGGGACACAACACCGAGAACTGCTTTGTTCTCAAAAACATCGTGCAAGATCTCATTGAAAAGAATCTATTGGTAGAAGGAGAAGAAGAAGAGAAGATGGACATTCTCAACCACCCCTTCCCTTCACACACCACAGCAGTAGTGTCTGCACAACCCTTTCTACCGCATGAACATATCAAGCCATGTTCTGCGCAAGATCTCCAAGTTCAGCATCAGGTGACGGTGATACGACAAGCAGCTCCAGATTCTAAGAAGATGGACTTAATTTCAGCATTCGGTAAAATGAAAGTTGTGGAAGCACCTGTGAAGTCAGTTCCCAAATCAAAAAGAACTCCTGACTTCTTCAAGCAAATCGTTAGACCCAGGCTGGAGAATTCAAGTCAGAAGCCTCTGACCGCTTTATCCAATGTCTCCATCCTTGACTTGGCCAAGAATTCTAGCAAGCACCGACAAGTACTGGATGATTTACTCAGGAAAATCAAAGTTAAGCCCAGTACCACTCCAGAAGACATGGCACAGATTGTGAACTCTGCCATGACCAATGCACCAATCACTTTTTCGGATGAGGACCTTCCAAAGCCTCATTCCTTTCATAATAATGCTCTGTACATTGTCGTTCGAGTCAGAGGAATGACAGTTCCTCATGTGCTGGTCGATGGAGGCAATAGCCTCAACATATGTCCTGAAATGACCGCAAAGGCATTAGGGATCAAGGATGAAGAATATATTCCGGATCCCATCACTATCTATGGGTTTGACAATCATGGTCAAACGGCCAAGGGCAAGATATTCCTGGAGGTGTTTATCAACTATTCAGTGCATTCAGTGCTTTTTCATGTGGTTAATGTACCACCAACCTACAACTTGTTGCTCGGAAGGACGTGGATTCATAATGCTAATGCAGTGCCTTCCACCCTACATCAATGTGTGAAGTGGTCAAAAGGTGGAATGATAACCACAATACTGGGAGAAGACCCAGAAGAAAGGCTCCCGCAGCCCATGATTCCTCGGCCATCATTCAATGCGGATATTCCTAGCACCAGGGAAAGCGAAGAGATCAACCTCGGAGAAAATCGAGAAATACTTCAGGCACCATCAGAGCCATCTCTGCACACAGTAGCCACGACACGATGGAAAGGTCCTCAATTCTTCAAGGTTGGAGGTTGAATCGACTACAACACCATTAAGGATCATCCCTTGTTTCTTCAATTCATGAAGTCAAGAAAGGGATTTGAGTTACTCCTGAAGCATGGCTATCAACCCTTCAAGGGACTCGGCAAGAACGAAGATGGTCGCATCGAGCCTATGATCCAGAAACATCGTCCCCATAGAGCAGGACTAGGGTTCTCCGGAGGAAGCTAATCAAGGAATACTCTTTTTGTCAAATGAGCACAATGAAGACCATTTGTTATTTTCTTTCTATTCTTTTCCAAATAAATGTCTCATTTTACCAATGTCATTGATCAATTCAATCAATAAAATTCCAAGTTTCTTTATCTATCTGAATGCCATCTACTCCCTTTTTGTCTGTCTCATCATTTTATAAATTCAATGCCATTTTATGCATGGTTCTCTTCAAACGATTGCTTGTTTTACTATAGGCCAATTTGTCTGAACCAGATTTCTTCTCCAAAATTTCAGAATGACTTCTCGGACAATCAAGAAGCTCGTTCTCAATCCCAAGGCCTTTCAGAAGTCGACAGCAATTCACAGAATCAAAGCAAGCACCGGAAATGATAAGATTGCAAAGCAGTCAGATGATTGTGCTGAATACGACCAGTCCCTTCAGGAATTACCGCAGTTCACCGCAGTTCAGAAGCAGGACAAACCATCTCCTCTAGTATAAGATCCAACTGAAGGTGTCAATATCGGTTCAGAGGAAAATCCAAAAATTCTCCAGATCGGAACCAGTCTGAGTCCGGAAGAAAAGAAAAGGCTTACAGATTTTCTCAAACAGCATGAAGAAGTGTTCGCATGGACGTATGAAGACATGCCGGGCTTAGACCCCAAATTAGTCGAACACCGTCTTGTCTTAAAGCCGGATGCTAAGCCAGTCAAGCAGAAGCTGAGAAAAATGGATCCCAGAATAGAACAAAAAGTCAAAGAAGGACTTGAAGATCTGCTCAAAGCAGGATTTATTCGAGCTATTGACTACCCAGATTGGTTAGCCAATATCGTCGTCGTCGCAAAGAAAAGTGGCAAAGTAAGGATCTGCATAGACTTTAGAGACCTCAACAAGGCAACTCCGAAGGATGACTATCCACTTCCAAGCATCGATCTTCTAGTCGATAGCACGGCAGGACATGCCATGTTCTCTTTCATGGATGGATATTCCGGCTACAATCAGATTAAGTTGGCCGCCCGCGACCAATCAAAAACTTCCTTCACTACGCCTTGGGGCACTTTCTGCTATACAGTTATGCCTTTTGGGCTCAAGAATGCTGGAGCAACGTATCAACGGGCAATGGCTGTCATCTTTCACGATCAGATGCGCAAAATCATGGATGCATATGTTGATGATATCCCCGTGAAATCTAAGGAGGGAGAAGATCACCTCGAAACACTTGATCAAGTCTTTAAAAGACTTATTCTTTACAAGTTAAGGCTTAACCCGCAAAAGTGTGTCTTTGGAGTCGAATCAGGCAAACTGTTGGGTTTTCTGGTCAGCAAAAAGGGAATTGAAGTTGACCCGGCCAAAGCCAAGGCTATCATTGATATGCCACCCCCGAAGAATCTCAAAGAACTACGTAGCCTTCAAGGACGTATGCAGTCAATCCGGCGATTCATTTCCAATTTGGCGATGAGATGTGAGCCCTTCAACCACTTACTCAGAAAAGGAGTTAAGTTCGAATGGGGACCAGAATGTCAGCAATCGTTCGATCGAATCAAGAAGTATCTTCTCAATCCTCCTATCTTGAAGCCGCCAGAATTGGGAAAACCTCTTCTGTTATACATCTCAGTCAATCAAGTCGCATGCGGCGGATTCTTGGCGCAATACAAAGAAGGCAGCCTGATAGAACACGCCATTTATTACGTGAGTAAGACTTTCATAGATTATGAAAAGAGATACTCTCAAATAGAGAAGACCTGCCTAGCTCTGGTATGGATGTGTCAGAAGCTAAGACACTACCTGTTGACATCAGAGGTCAAAATCCTGTCTAAACTCAATCCTCTCAAGTATATCTTAGAGCAACCTTTTCTCAGCGGACGAGTCGCAAAATGGCAAGTCTTACTGATGCAGTATGACTTAGAATATGTCTCGCAGCAATCAATCAAAGGCCAAGCAATTGCAGATCAATTGGCGGATTTTCCTCTGGCCGAAGAAGTGAAAGCCGAAGATGACTTCCCTGATGAGCAAATTTGCAATGTCCAGCAATCTCCAGTCTGGAATTTATTTTTCGATGGTTCAAAGAATATGGCTGGAATAGGCATTGGAATTTTATTAATCACTCCAGAAAAGGAAATGATTCCATTTTCTCTCAAGCTAGACTTTCAATGCACTCACAATATGGCTGAATACGAAGCCCTGATTCAAGGTCTAAAGATTCTATTAGACTTCAATGTCAAGAGAGTACATGCCTACGGTGACTCATTACTTGTTGTCAATCAAGTTCGAGCCGAATGGCAAGTCAAAGATCAGAAGTTATTTCCCTATCAGAAAATTGTTTCAGCTCTCGTCAGCAAGTTCGAAGAATTTTAGTTATTCCACATCAAAAGAGATTTTAATCAAGTGGCCGATAGCCTAGCCAGTTTAGGCTCCATTATGGCATTCAAGAATGGAGAATCTTGTCGCTCTTTTGAAATTGGCAGACTTGACCAACCTGCTTTCATTCCAGCGGAATAAGTAAACCAGGCTGAGCAAGGGAAGAAGCCTTGGTATTACAACATCAAAACTTTCATAGAAACTGGTGAATTTCCTCCAAAACTCTCAAAGAAAGAGCAACGAGCAATCCAGCGTATGTCTACTCGATATTTCATTTTGGCCAATGTCCTCTATCATCGTGGATTCAGTTTAGAGTATTCCAGATGTTTAGACGAAGAAGAAGCCAAAGAAGTCGTGCGAGAAGCACACGAAGGCATCTGTGGTGGCCACGTCGGCTACCAAACCCTTGTCAAGCAAATCATAAGAGCAGGTTACTACTGGAAGACTATGCAATAAGACTGTTATCATTATGTGAAGAAGTGTGTACAATGTCAGATACACGCACCTTCCATCCATGCTCCAGCAACTTATTTACAGTCTGTTGTTTCTCCATGGCCGTTCTCCATGTGGGCCTTCGATGTCGTAGGTCCCATCACTCCCTCAGCTTCAAATGGCCATAAATACTTCCTTGCCGCAACAGAATATTTCACCAAGTGGGTAGAAGCTACCACTCTTCGCACAGTAGAAGGCCGACATGTGGTCTCTTTTATTCACAAGAACATCCTTTGCCGTTTCGGCATCCCACATGACATTGTGTCAGACAACGGCAGTCATTTCAAGAATGAAAAGATGAAGACATTCTGCTCAAAATTCAAGATCTATCACCATTTTTCCGCTCCATATTATCCTCAAGGGAATGGTCAGGCAGAGGCCACCAACAAGATTTTAATTCGTATTCTGGAGCGAACTGTGGAAACAGGCCGTGATTGGCATGAGAAGATCCACGATTCACTATGGGCCTACCAGACCACTATTCGAACTCCAACGAATGCTACCCCATCAGAGCTGGTCTATGGAACAGAAGTAGTATTACCGCTACATGTTCAGAAGCCCGCTTTGAAATTTGCTTCACTTCTGCAATTACCTCTTGATCAATACCAGCAGCAGCGACTAGTGCAGCTAGACTTACTCGACGAGAGAAGGCTAAAAGCAGCAGAGCATGCTCAATCCTATCGCCAGAGAGTAGCCAGGCAATATGCAAAGTCTATCATCGAAAGAAGATTCAAAGTCAATGATTTAGTACTTCGATCCACAGCTTATCTCAAGCATCGTCCCGGCGGCAAATGGTCGCCAAACTGGGAAGGTCCCTATGTTGTCAAAGAAGCATTACCCCGCAACTCATATCAGCTCATCAATGCCGATGGGGTAGAATTGCCAGATCCTATTAATGCTCGACACTTGAAAAAGTTTTATACTTGAAACATTTATTCTTCTCTTGTAATCTTTCCTGTTTCCTTCAGATAATGATCCAACTTTCTTTCCCAGTTACACTGGGGCATTTTAAAATTTTGTTCTATATGCAGGCAGGATAAACAAATTCCTCATTTCATGCACATGTGCATTCATATGCATCAATTCATGCTCATTGGCATTCAACTGCATTAACAACAATCTGGTCAGTATTAGGATTTCAACAAACCGTCCCATCACGATTCCTAAATAATTCAAAATCAGAAGGTCATCACCAATACTAAACCAAAACCCAGCGCTTGAACTGGTATTATTTCAAAATCCAGTACTCAAACTGGCACATTTTCAAAATTCCAATTTTTCAGAAAACCGAGTTCCGACTCAGGGTTTTTATTCAAATCATGTTCTTTTGTTGATTCGGGTTCCGACTCGTGATCTCATTACCTTACTCGAGCCCTGTCTCGAGCTCTTCATTTTTTTTTTTTGTTGATCCGGGTTCCGACTCGAGATCTCTTTACTTTGAGCTCAGATGCGAGCTCTCCATTGTCATTTGTTGATCCGGGTTCCGACTCGTGATCTCATTACTTTATTCGAGCTCTAACTCGAACTCTTCATTTTCCTTTGTTGATCCGGGTTCCGACTCGTGATCTCTCTACTTTATTCGAGCCTTGACTCGAACTCTTCATTTTCCTTTGTTGATCCGGGTTCCGACTCGTGATCTCTCTACTTTATTCGAGCCTTGACTCGAACTCTTCATTTTCCTTTGTTGATCCGGGTTCCGACTCGTGATCTCTCTACTTTATTCGAGCCTTGACTCGAACTCTTCATTTTCCTTTGTTGATCCAGGTTCCGACTCGTGATCTCTCTACCTTACTCGAGCCTTGACTCGAACGCTTCAATTTCCTTTGTTGATCCGGGTTCCGACTCGTGATCTCTCTAACTTACTCGAGCCTTGACTCGAGCGCTTCATTTTCTTCTGTTGATCCGGGTTTCGACTCGTGATCTCTATATTTTATTCGAGCTCTGACTCGAACTCATCATTCTCCTTTGATTGATCCAAGTCATTTCAATCATTAAAGTCTGTCAATTGCTCGAATTTGACATTTTGCTCTCCAAATTCCAATTTAAATCTTCAAATCAGGCAATTCTCCAATTTCGACCTTTGGGTCACCCAATTTTCAATTCTCAATTTCAATTACCAATCTCAATTTCGACCTTCGGGTCAATCAATTTCCAATTCTCAACCTTCGGGTCTAGCAATTTCCAATCCTCGACCTTCGGGTCAATCAATTTCCAAATTTCGACCTTCGGGTCAATCAATTTCCAATCTTTGACCTTCATTTCTCAATTTCGACCTTTAGGTCACTCAATTCTCAATTTCGACTTTCGACTCACACAATTTCGACCTTTTTGGTCAAATCAATTCTCAATTTCAACCTTTCGGTCAACCAAGTCTCAATTTCGACCTTTGTGGTCAAATCAATTCCCAATTTCGACCATCAGGTCATCCAATTTCGACCTTCGGGTCATTCAATTTCCAGCAACCAATTTTCCAATTTTCAATTTTGACCTTTGGGTCAATCAATCTCAATATCCAATTTCAATCATTTTCTCTTGCGAGAGACCCCTTTTTAGGGAGAGTTCGAGGGAGCTTGTTCTTTTCGCATGCTATCCAATTCGTTCACTTAGCCCTTTTTCAGGGAGAGTTTGAAGGGACTCGCGTCTTTGTGAACCGTTTGCAAAACAATTTCCAACTTCACACGAGGAACCCTTTTTAAGGGAGAGGCTCGACGGAGACTCGCTTTTCTTGTGACCCCCAATTTTATACTAGGCCATTTTCGTCATGAAAGACCCTCTTTGCAGAGAGAGTGTGATGGACTCGTTCCTTTCATGACCCAATTTTCAAACCTCACTATTATCGGCCCCCTTTCCATAAGAGAAGCCTAATATTAGGGAGCTTTGACGAAAGCTCAATTTCTCTTTGAAAGTTCGTTTTGCAAACACCTCTTCTTCAGGGAAGAGAGGAGTATTTCCCAATTTCCCATTCAGGTAAGGGCTAAGCCTGAGTCTCTCTTTTTGGGGAAAAAGAGAGGAGAATTTTCGTCACGGATGTATTGAGTCGGATTCCAAATACTCACTCTCACTAGGGATTTCAAGAAAATTTTGTCAAATTGTCAATCAAATTATTTGATTTCAGAATATTTAGTGCACAAATCTCTATCTCAGTTTACCTTCAGCATCACTTCCAAAAGAGTGAAGCTTTTGCGAAAAGAGATTCAAAACTCAAATTCTTCCTATTGGCCAACCAAAAGGATGAAGGATAAATCCTCAATATGGCCAGAAAAGAAGATTCAATGTTATCGAAAAGCCGTAGATGATCGATATTGATCGCAGTCAATGGCGCATCTTTAAAGGCTATTCTTGTAAGGACGAGGCAGTGGAAATATCCTGAGTGCTAGAAAAGAGAGAATTCACCCAAGCCCTGTCTCCTCAGAATCACCTAAGCTGCAATTGAGTATCCGCAAAAGGGATCTCTCACCTGTCGTCAAGATGAAGGCGAATTAGGCGAGTAGACTCCCGGGGCCAAAGAAGATTCGAAACATCTCCAAGATGACGGAGTTTGTGACGGATCCTTCCAGGGAAAGTCCAAAGCACTGTCGAGATGAAGGCAGATGCGATGAACCTCTCGACAATCCCTAAAAGATATTTAATTTCAGCTATCATCCAAAGCTTTCTAACCCATGAGCCAATATCATTAAAATAACCCATGAGCCAATATCGTCCAAGAAGGATCGAAACATCTCCAAGATGAAGGAGTTTGTGACGTACCCTTCTCCAAAAGAGAGCAAGAGAGAAAAAAGAAAGAGAGAAAAAGTCAGAACATCTCCAAAATAAAGGAGAATGTAGCAAAAACCCAGAGAGCCAAAAGAGTGCAGAAAGATTATCATGAGAGAAGCCCTCAGGATATCAAACTGCCAGATTTATCAAGAATCCTCTTTAAATTTGTGAAATTCTATTATCAATACTCTTTCATCAACTGCTTTCACAATATCAAATTCTCTTTCCTGCTCATATCAAGGAAATTGATAACTTCCTTGAAGAAGGTCAATCGCAAGCAATTTGGGTTTCCAATTTCGATTCTATAAAGTGAACCTCGTTTGGAGGTAATGCTTCAGGTAGAAAAGAAAGAACATCTTTGCAACAATATGCAACATTTTCAAAAATTTTGAATCAACAACAGAATTCTCAATATTTTGACAATATTTTCTAGTAATCCTGACGTGAAGTGAGAGCTTGATGTCCATTTTCGATGCATCCTGACACCAATTTTAAATCCCTCTTAAGGACTTGATTCCTTCCCTTCTTTGAGAGCATGAACTCTCAGATTTGCACACTTCCCTGTGTCCCCACTGTCCCACCATAGACAGTCCCATTTCGGTTCGAGGTCGAACCACCAATCATTTTCTCGCGAAAGGCAATTTCAAAAGCTAATTTTAGTCTCAGCAATGAGACGCCCAAAACCAATCCCTTTTCAAGCTTTAGGGACCCCATTTTCCTTCCTTTTGCAAAACCCCTGTCGGATTTACTGTGCAAAATCCGAAGGTTCCATCATGGTCTCTTCCTTCGAGGATTCCATTCATTTTCCGCCCGATCAGGATAAGGGTACAAACCTGAACCTCATTCAAAGAGGTATTTCATTTTCCGCCCGATCAGGATAAGGGTATAAACCTGAGCCTCAATCAAAGAGGTATTTCATTTTTCACCCGATCAGGTTAAGGGTATAAACCTGAGCCTCATTCAAAGAGGTATTTCATTTTTCCGCCCGATCAGGTTAAGGGTACAAACTTGAGTCTCATGTTATGAGATATTCCATCCCCAATCAGGTTAAGGGTCAAACCTGAACTTCGTTCCATACGGAGCATTTTCTGTCCCATCCAGGTTAAGGGCAAAAACCTGAACTTTGCTCTCTCAGAGCAAATCTATTTTCTCTTTATTCTCCACTTCATATCTACCATCTTCCTCGGGCTAATTTCTCCACACTCAGTCAGATCCTTCTAACTGGGCATTTTTTTTATATAGCCCAAATTTGGTGTGTTTTCTTTGCCACTAAGCTCGGCCATGAGCCGGCTTAGTAGCAAAGAGGGGCATCTGTAAACACCCCAAATTTTCACTCATCCCCCTGATATTTTCACCAAGCATCATCATTCAACCTCTGAGATCGCCAGTGGGCAAAATGGTCATTTTCTGAGCTCAGAACTTGCAAAAGTCCAAATTTCATCTGCAACTCTCAATTTTTCTCTATTTTTATCTCAGATGTTCAAAATTTTACTCCTGACAGGAGACAAACATCTCCAAAGTCTTGGTTCAAGATTCTATTACATAAGACATGACATTGCATATCATTGCATGAGCATTTCAAATCATTGCACTGCACAGCATGCCATTTCGAGGTCCAGAACTCCTGATTTCAAAACTTTCAATCCAGATTAGAATTTCAACTCTTTTCAAAATTGATTTCAAAACCCTGGATCTTCAAAATTATCAATTCTTCCCATTTTACCCCCAGGACTCTGAATTTCAAAACATTTTCTCAGGAAAACGATCTGGATAATTTTCAATATGGATTTCAGCCACTTCACCTCAGATTTTGCCCCTTTTGACAACTTCAAATATCTATCTTTTACAAAATCGCCCTACAAGGGCCAACTCTTTCCAAAATTCCTGTTTTGCCCATTAGTCCAGATTTTATGAAAATTCCAAAAAGAAGTTGTGGTTCTGTCCTTATTTCAATAAAGAAGCAATGTGGGACCCACACTGAGGTGGTGTCACACAAGCTTTTCTTTTGAAAATTTGAATTTCGAAAAACCCAAAAATATAGGAGCCTTGTCCTCTGGATTTGTGCCACTTGTCCTTTCTCTCTCCTCTCATCTACATGCCAAGTGTCAGTATGGGGCTACCTTAAGAAGCCGCCACATGTCATCCCATTTATCTGCCATGTGTCACCCTATCCATCCTGCGCCATGTGTCATTCCAAGATTACCAGGAGATGCCAAGTGTCATAGGTTGTCCTGTCTAGAAAAAGTGGAGCTTGTCTCCTCTGAGGTGGCGTCACTTAAAGTGTGTCTCCTGCAGAGGACACGTGTCAACCCCTCCCTCCTTCTAGAAAAGTAGCCTAACACATGTCTCTCCCTATTTTTCTCAGAAAAGTAGGAGACATGTGTCACTCCTAAACTCCTACAGAAAAGGTAGGCTTGTCTCCTCTGAGGTGGCGCCATCTGGAGTGTGTCCCCTGCAGAGGACACGTGGCAAGCTCTCATTTCCTCAGAAAAAGCAAGTGCCATGTGTCATTTCCTGTTTTCTTCAGAAAAACTAGAATTCAAAGTTTCAAATCTCCTCATAGGTGGCGCAGATCTTGAACTTCAAATTTTCCATGTTGTCTGAGATGGCGCCACATGGCTTGGCCCTCCTTCTCTCCCCTCTGCCACGTGTCATCTTCTGCTTCTTTCAGAAAAAGCAGGTGACACATGTCTCCTTCTCACTCCTTCAGAAAAAGTAGAGGACACATGTCTTCTCCCTACTCTCTTCAGAAAAGTAGGCGCCACATGTCACTCCTGGCTTTCTTCAGAAAAAGCAAACCATTCAAAATTCAAACAAAGCCTAGGTGGCTCAAATCCTGAGCTCTGATTTTTTTAGATGGCCTATGAGGGCGCCACATGTCCCTTCCCTCTTTTTCCTCCCTCTTGCCACATGGCATTGTAGGAGCCACCCTAAGGTGGCGCCACATGTCCATCCTCCATTCCTCCAGGGCCAACCTCCATTTGAAATTCGAATTCTCCTCTGAGGTGGCGCCATCTGAAGAACCTCTCCAGCAGGCTGACACTTGGAACCGTCCTGGACTGCCACATGTCCAGATCTCCTCTCACCAGAAAAAGCAAAATTCAAATTCCTCTGAGGTGGCGCCTTCTGAGCCCACTGCTCTGACCTTCTGACATGTGTCAAACACCTTTTGAGGTGGCACCATTCCAGGACTCCACTTGGCTCCATTTTTTTTTTTCTCATAAAGGTAGCCCACCATGAGGTGGCGCCACCTGAGGACTCCCTACAAAAGGTGAGTTTGAATTTCAAATTCCAAGAGAACACCCTCTGAGGTGGCGCCTTCTGGGAGTTCCCTGCAGAGAGAATCAAGCAAACTTTTGAAAAATTCCAAATTCCCCCTGCTGAGGTGTCTCACCCACAAAATTTCCATTTTTTTTATTTTTCTCAAATATCAAAATAGCACCATGAGGTGGCGCCACCTGAGGGCTCCCTGCAAAAGCCAAATTTGAATTTCAAACCCCCAGATGGCACCCCCTGAGATGGCGCCACATGGAGGGCTCAGATCGAACCTGTTTGAATTTCAAATTTCTTCAGAAAAATTATAAAAACAAGGCTCCACGCCCAAGAGAAGGATCTTTTTTTTGGAGACCATATTTTGTGAACTTGAAAATTCGACCTAGCCTTCCTAAAATCTGATTTTGAACTTTGGAAATCGCGCCCCCTTTGGCTCATTGGAGAAGGTGGTGCAAAGTTCGTGCAGTGGCCAATTCGATTCAAGCATAGGTCGATTTTGGTGAACCATCCGAAGCCCGGAGCGAAGGACGAAGGAAGCTCGTGATAGCCGCCCCTTTCAAGAGCTTCTACGCTGCGTAAAGAAGCAAGGTTCACTTATTTTCCCCTTGATTTGATGCCATAATTCGATTCGGGGGTCGTTTGAAGAAAGAGCTCATCCGAGAGATGGATTGAGCTATTCTCATAAAACGACATATATAAAAATGTTTAATTATGCTTCCTTGATGATTTTTAACATGCATGTAGTTAGCTAGGTTTAATTCGCATTTTATTTCATTCATTCAGTACATTTCATGAATTAATTAGGATTAATTTAGCATCCATTTCAATTTTGCTTATTTTCAGTAGGTCTCTGTTTTTGTCAGTCAGTCCACACGTCATTTTATGCATTTATTTTTTATTAAAAATCCCAAAAAAATCACGGAATGCGCTCTCAGGTGTCCCTAAAAGTGTGCCAAAAATGCGGAGGCATTTGAATTTTTTTACTGTGGTAAACATTCAAAATGGCAAGTCAGGTTTTGTTACCCGGGATGCATTTTGAAAATCATTTGCCGACTTGTAAAATCGAGATATCCTTCATGGGAGATCCGATTTTCGATCCAAAAACTGTTATGAACTCGGGAGAATGTATAGTTTGTAATATGATTTTCTCAGATTTTTATGATTTTTTTTATGTCTGAAAACAAAACCGAGAGTTCGGGACACGTGTTAGAGCTTTATTTGGGCCTCTGAGATCTTGGATCGACTTAGGGCTATGGTTTCTATTTGTGTGTTGCTCCAAATCCAAAACTGTAAAAAGTGAAAGTTATGTCCAAGGTGTACTCTATTTTCATCTGAAATCCTGTGATTTTTAGAACAGTGTTGATACCTTTTTCGAATTTTTCTTGTCAGTCTCCTGTTTGGTCACATTGGTCTTTTCTGTCAATTTAGGAACACAAAGTTATATTTTTATCCGTGTTTCTGTTGATCAAATGCCAAAGTAATGAACATGAAAGTTGTTCATGTGGGTGTCATGAATAGCTCTGATTAATTTTATAAATATCCATGGCTGTTTTCTATTTGTTTAGCATTTTACATCAGATTAGGGTGATTTTTACCCCTGTCAGAACTAAATCCCTGTTGCCGAACTCACCATGGCTCAAATCCCGAGGCTGTAAAAACCAAAAATGTTTCATTTCGGGTAATTTAGCAGTATGCAAAATATCAGAAGTTTTTAGGGTGTAAATCTTGCATTATCATGTTAAGCAGTGCATTTGGTTCAGATCCATAGGCAAAATCCACCATTTTAGGATTTTCTTTAAATTTTAGCATTTAAATCATATCATTTCGTAATTTTTAGCATTCTAGGCTGTTTATCAGAGTAAGTAGATGCTTCATACCGAATTTGGTGCAATTTGGAATCCATTTGAGGTTCGGATTAGTCATAATACCAAAATAGGGTCCCGTAGGACCCGGATCCAAGTGAAAAACAAGCGAAATTCGTTATTTTGGATAAATTGCAAAATGGCAAATTCTGATTTTACAGTCCTCATGTGTTTAGCAGCATGTCATCATGTCTCTTACTGCATTTCATCATCATTTGATTCAATTTGAATTTCGAAATCTCAATTTTACCAAGTTTTCCTTCAAAAAAACCCTGATTTTAAAGGTGTAACTTTAATTTTAGGGGTATTTTGGTCATTTTGACCCCAATTTCGAATTTCAAACTATTTTCTACTGAATTTCTTGCATTTTCATCATTTCAAATATCAAGGAAGCATGATCATAGGGTTTATATCCAATTAAATCCAATAATTTCATAATATTATTGGAAATCTTGGAAAAACCCACATATTTGAGCTAACCCTATTTCAAGTTTGGCAGGGACATTCCAAAGAAGGAGCTGAAGTCTGCAAATTTCTTTTATTTCATTTATTTAGTGATGTAATAATATATGTTTTGGAATAAGAGATTTAATTTCCTGCTTAGACTAGGATGCATATCACATAGTTTAAATTTATGCAATATCCTGCTTATATGCTTCATGCATTTTATTTCAAAAGCACTATGGATGTACACGAATGGCACGTGCACCAACTCTTAGGGAGTTGATGAACTCGGTGGAATCCATATTTATGGCCCTAGTCGGAATATGGACGAGACCCAGATCCATCATCTTTCTACTAGTCACACTGAGCCTACACTCTTAGGCTATCTTAAAATGCACATCATATTTCCAATGTTTTCAAAGCTTTGTGCATTAAATCAATTAAATTCTGAATATATTCATGGCCACAGTCAGAATATGTGAAGGATTTATTCTAACTTAATGCACATTTTTCCAACCAATTCCTCAGAAAATCTTTTCAAAGTGCATTCATTTACTCATGTCATTCGCATCATGAAATAATTGGTTTTCCCATGATTTTCTCAAGAAAGCTTCATTCTCAAGAAAGTTTCATTCTCAAGAAATCGATTTCTCAAGAAACTCTAAGGATTTGCCAAAATCGGTTTTCCCAAGTCAAGTTTTTCCACAGTTTTCCCTGGAAAATGTTACTTTCTTAAGACTTTCAAAAAAAAAGTTTTCCAATCTTTCTCCAAAATCCAAAATCGATTTCCAAGTATTTCAAGGTTAAGATTCTCAGGTTTTCAACCTCTCAAGTTTCAATTTCCCTTTTCCACAAGGGATTTCCAATGAATTTTCATCATTTTCCTAAGAAAACTCTCAAAGTCCAAGTTTTCCTAAGAAGTGTTTCCCTTTTCAAAGGTTCACCCTTTTCTCAAGAATCAATTCCATTTTCCCAGGATTTTCAACCATTCATGATTTTCCCACAACTTCATGAACTTTCCCGTGACTTCAAAAACCCTTTTTCACATGAGTTTTCCTGAGAAATTGACTTTCATCTTTTTCCTGAGAGAATCTTTTCAACTCCAAATATTTTCCAAGCATACATCATGTTTTCTCAAGCTGCATTTTCCCAAAACCTCATAGCACATGCCTGAATTCTCTGTGCATTTAGGATAGAACATAACTTCGATGATTTAACTAAGTCAAGCATAGTTTTGGTCCTTGGTTCGATTACCCCTGTTAAAGGCGGCAGGAACGGTCGAACCTCGTACCGACAGGTCGAGCCCCATCCCATGGATTTTCCCGCAATTTTCAAAACGGAGGCGAGTATTTCAAAACAATTTCCAAAATCCGGTCAAGTTTGAATCGCGAAAGCATTTTCCTTTTTCTCTTCCGCAAGGAAGGGAAGACGAGGAAAAATTTCGCGACGATAACAACGTTGCTCCCTTTTTGGCATTTCTGGTGGAAATTCACCAGTCTCAATGAAATCTTTGATGCTTTGATACCAAGGCTTCTCCTTCTGATTGACCTGGTTTACTTGCATAGTTGAAGTGAAAGCAGGTTGCTCAAGTCTGCCAATTTCAAAAGAACGACATGACTCACTGCCCTTGAAGGATAAAATGGAGCCTAAGCTGGCTAAGCCATCAGCTATCTGATTGTGTTCTCTTCTTATGTGATTGAGCTGGAATTCTTCGAAGCCATCTACAAGAGCTAAGACGATCTTCTGATACGAAATCAGTTTGGAATCTTTCACTTGCCATTCAGTGTTAACTTGACTGACAACAAGTAGTGAATCGCCAAAGGCATGCACTCTCTTGACATTGAAATTTTGCAGAATTTTGAGGCCTTGGATTAAAGCTTCATACTCGGCCATGTTATTGAGTGCATTGAAAACCAAGCTTGAGGAAATAAAGGATCATCTCTTTTTCCCTAGTGATTAACAATACTCCAATCCCTATGCCAGACATGTTTTTAGAGCCATCGAAGAACAAGTTCCAAACTGGGGGCTGTTGGACATTGCAGATGTGATCATCAGGAAAATCATCTTCTGCTTTAATCTCTTCTGTCAAAGGAAAATCCGCCAACTGATCTGCGATCGCTTGGCCTTTAATCGACTTTTGAGAGACATACTCTAAGTCATATTGCATCAGAAGGACTTGCCACTTCGCAATCCTTCCAGTGAGAAATGGTTGTTCCAAGATTATCTGAGAGGATTAAGCTTTGATAGGAATTTGATTTCAGAAGCCAATAAGTAATGTCTTAATTTCTGGCACATCCAAACCAGAGCTAGACAAGTTTTCTCCATTTGAGAATACTTTTTTTCATAATCAATGAAGGTTTTGCTCACATAGTAAATGGCATGCTCTATCAAACTGCCTTCTTCATACTGTACGAGGAATCCACCACAGGCATTCTGATTGACTGAAATATATAGTAAGAGAGGCTTTCTCAGCTTTGGCGGCTTCAAAACTGGTGGATTAAGGAGATACTGCTTGATGCGCTCAAATGAGAGTTGACATTCTGATCCCCATTCAAATTTAACTCCTTTTCTAAGCAAATGATTGAAGGGTTTACATCTCATAGCCAAATTGGAGATGAACATGAGAATAGACTGAATACACCCCAAATTTTTCAAAGATTTTCAAAATGACTCTTTTTTCCACTGGCCCTCATTCTCTGAGAAGATAAAAGCAATTTCAAAGCCAAAATTCGGTTATTCTTCAGATTTTCTGAAATAAATTCCATATTAATGTATCCAACTTGATTCTGGATCTGAATCCAGTGTTTTAAATCCATATTTCCTCAAAATCCGGATCCAAACCGATTTCTGAAGAAATTTTCTCAAAATAGCTTTTAAATTCTTAGAAAAACTCCCTTTTTGTAAATATTTTACAAAAACACAAAAAATTAGTTTTGACCTTTGGTTTCTCGTAGAACTCTAGGATTTTTATTCTAAAAATACAAAAAAATGGAAAAAGTGACATTAAAAAAAAAAAATTGGGAAAAACTACAAGGAAAATGAAAAAATTTTAAGCTTTTTGAAGCCATTTTGCCGAAAACCTCATTTTAAACCATTTTTTTTTCAAAAATTTCCTAAAAAGGGGACCTCCTTTATGAAAAAATGAAAAATTCCAATGACCCCTTCCCGCGCATTCCCTCTTCTCCTCTCTCCATCGTCCGATCTGCAACGACATACCTCTTCTCTCATCCACCACCCATCCGCAACAAAACCTGCTCTCGAACCCTCTACATCCCCTTTAAGAAGAGGTCTCCGGTTTTTTGAAGAGGATCGACGATCACGCACCCATCGCTTCAGATCGATCATCGTTAAGCACCCGACCTCTTCTACCAATTCCTTCTTCCCTGGTTTTTCATCAATTTGTTGAAAGGGATCGATCAACACCATCGCCATTAGCATCTGTGGCATTTATAATCATCCTCTGCGATTCATCTCTTATAATCGAGCTCTCCTTGTGTCCAGAATCCTTGCAAAACAAAGAAAATCAGACACCCTGAAGCTGCGGCTACAGGTAAACAATTGTCCCTTCCTCTCTACTTCTCTGATTTACTTTTCCTTTTGGGTCTTCGGTTCTGGGCTTCCATTAGAACACTTCGGGTGGTGTTGAGTTGCCTTTGCAACATCAACCCATCCATGTGCAACAGCAACGGAGCAATCACGCTCCAACATTTTTTTTATTGTTGTTTCTGTTCCACTCATGCGCCGATTTTTGGACTCAGGCTGTCGAATTTAATAATCCGACAGGATTCATCCGAATCCCAGTCCAAATTTCCTGCTGAATTTTGCCTTTGTTTTGATCTTCTTCCGAATTTCTAATTTCCAGTATGATCCCCCGTTTTAGTGTATTGATTCAATTTCCTTTTAGCATCTTTGATTAAATTTTTTGTTATATGGCGTGAATACCTTTTGGTCATTATGCTTCCCTGCATCTCCTGTTAATGCCATTCGATTTAGCTCTATGTCGTTCGTTTTCTACTATGGTATCTTTCATCCCCTTCTTTCACTCTAGTTGTCTGGAGGGATGACAATCCACATCTTCTTTGATCCATTATGAATAAAGCGATATTCATCTTTTCTTGGATATTTGCTAACTTTCCTTTTAACTTATGCTTCAATGTGTTAATTCCTATGCTTTAAATCTGGATAAGTAACTCGGTTGGTTGGCAAATTTTTGGTCTCAACAAAACTGCCTATGGGACTATGTTGGAATTACTGATTCCCCTGTTGCCGAGATCAATCGACCCTTGTTGATAGAACCTGAAAGAATATGGTGGCAATATCAGGGCAGACATGACATCAGCTCAAAATTTCAGATGACCATGGCCATTCAAATATTGTTTGCCATCCAAAGCAGAAATCTGTGGCCTATTTCATTGTTCTAATCTCATTTCTGATAATTACTGTGTGAACTCCAATTTAATGGCATTTACTTGAATTGTTTGTTGTTGCTTTTGGGAAATACTGTTAGTCGGTTCACAACATTATGATGTTAATGGAGTCGGCTATCTGTTCCAGAATTACCCTTTGTTAGTGCTTGGGTAGCCCATCCATGACGTTATTGTTTAGTTGCTCTAATCGTTGGGAGGTGTTTCTTTGTGGAATGTCTGGGCATTACAAATGATCATCATATAACGGCAGTTTTTCAGCTACCCTATATGTTACGAATAGGACATGCAACATCATGTCTGTGGTCTGGAAGGTGTTATTTGTAGGTTGGAAGGATCGACATATCAAGTATTTTATGTTTTCTGGATATAGCCTCTCCTGCGTTTTCATATAACGCACCTTGCAGTATTTCTCTGATCTTGTTTATCTATGTCATAATAACCAATTGGCTGATCCTCCGGTGACAGAGCTCAGCTTTTGTTTATGGTCTGTGATTATCCAGGGATTTTAAAGTTCCAGAAAAGGGAATGAGATGGACTTTTTTTTTTGTGATTATGGAGTGTAATGATTTATTCTCCCATAGTGCAGGACAAATCTTAGACATTTTTGGATCATGAACCAGTTTGAGTTTAGTATATTCTGGGTGAGATTCAGTGTGACTCGCTAAGAGTATTTGGATCTATATGTGCATACTTTTGCACATGTGTGTCTTGTGGTGTGTGTGTGTTGAAGACAGGAAAGACTTGGAATTGTCTTTGTTTGAACTAATCAAGATTCTGACAAGTTTGGTCAAGGTGTGGGCTCCGTGATTTCCTGGTGTTTTGCAAGTTGATTTCTGGGTTGCACACAAGGGCTATGCACACCTGACAAGGTGGGTTAACTTAAGGCATTCAAGTTGAAAAACCTCAAGAGTTTGATATGTGAAGTGTGTGTTCCCTGGCTTAAGGCTGAAGCAGCAAGATCGCGGTTAAGCAAGTTGAACGCTATCAGACCATGGGCATCCCATCAACCCTCCACTAGAAAGTATAGGTCCAGACAGATCCCTGTTCAGTACAGATTCAAATGGTTCTGGTTTTGGCTCGGGATGTGGGTATTGCAGAGTGCTATGTAACTGGATATTGGGATACAGACTGACCATCTTGGAAGGGCCCATCTAGACTTACGATCTGGTGAGTATTTAGCTTATCCTATTCTGATTTTGCACAACCAGAATTAGATCTTATCAGAATTGCCTCTTTTTTTTAGTTTTCCCCAGATTGATTTAAGAAAACCCATACAAGATCCAACATTCTATTAATGAAACGTGTAATGTAGTCCCTTGGTGGATCTGTGATCCTAATCTGGTCCATCTGCATTGGCAATGATCGGGTCTGAGTCCATGTCATAAACAACTTAGCCTCCCATCTCTGTCATGTGCTTTCATTTAGCTACACAGTAGCATATTGGTGTCTTCGCCTCAGACTGTCAAAATTGCTCCAGCTTCACCATATAGGTTCGGTCCATCTCAGAGTGGCATTCCCTCACTGCACATTTTGTCAGATCAAATATTGGTATGTTAGAATAGAGTAAAAATCTGAATATTCTGCAAAAGGCACTATGCAGTTCCAGTCCTGCCACCAGCCATACACTATTCCTCCTCCCACGGTGGCTATGTTCAACTGTCTCACTGGCTGTAATTCATGGCCATCTCCACAAACACCTAAGGCTCCTTTCACTACTACAATAACACATCATGTAGGCACACTCATGTAGTATACAACATGCCTCCATTTCATCATTACTAGATGCTTTGCTGTAGCTTTATCCATTTTATAAACTTAAGCAGTCATCATACTCATTTTTTTATATATCTCCATCTTGTATGTATGTTCTTCTTCCAAAAAGGCATTTCATATATCATCTGTGTATAATCAGATGCCTTTTTTAATACAGAACCTTTAGCATACCTACTGTAGCATCCCATATTTGCGCTACACCTGTTGTAGTAACCCACAGTGCACCATTTGCTGCTTCACCTGTTAAAACCCGACACTAGCCTCTCACATCCACATGTCAACCTGCAGGCTCACCTCCTTCCATTGTTACACTATCTTATATAACAGCTGTGCTGATGAATACCCTGCATACCTTCCATCCACGACAGCACAAAACCCATTCTCGATATACTCTGTGTTGTCACCTTTGGTCATCCTGTTTCTACACTTTCACCATAACCAATAGGTGATCACAGTCACTCACTCAACATTCATCTCCAGCTGCCATAGCACTGTGCATTCCTCATTGTCATTGTCTCTCATCTACCACAATCTGAATTTATCACCTCACAATCTCACCTATGACCATGATAGTTATACAATAGTTCACAGAAACTGTTGTAAACTTTCTTCTACAGATAACTCAACGAGTTGCCCGGATCCCTTCATTTGCATAAAAATCCTTTCATTAGCTTTCATTCTCATCTATCTACACTAAGTGCATGTTATATATGTATACATATATATACATATATATATATACATATATATGTATACATATATACTCATATATATGTACGTACATGTATAAAGCTCCCATGTATATATATATGTATATAAGTATATATGTCATTCTCCATATATATATCTTGGCATATGAGCCTTTTCACTATTGATTTCCATATGATATGTGTGCTTTTTCTTTTCTTTTCATACTAACCCGGTTGTTTTCCAGGGAATATGTGGAGAATATCATTACTTAGGGATTGTAAATTCAATTTTTGTAATAAATTAGATCTTAAATGAGAATTTACATTTCCTGTTTTAGATAGAATGTATGAGCATTGTAAATGTCATAAATGGCTCATTTTCATGCTTTTTGCCTTTATTTCTCAAATTCTCACAATGGTAAAACACGAATGACACGTGCACCATTTCGTAATAGGTAAATTAATCATAAGTTGATGATTTACATCAACGGCCATAGTCAGGATGTAAACAAAACTTAGTATTTTTATGTTTTATGAAATAACACTGGATCCACACTGGATCCTTTTTCAAAATCATCATATTTTCTTTAAATATTTTTCTCTTTTACCAGAATTTAATCTAAAATTAACTCAATATATATACCAATGGCCATAGTCAGGGTATATTCAGAGTTAATTTCATTTTAAATTCTATAAAAGCACAAAAAATATATTTTATTCTTCACTTGAATTTAAATGTGATTATTATATAATATATCCAATGACCATAGTCAGGGATATATTATATCTTCAATCTCATTCTTAATTCATTTAAAGAATGAAATAGCTTTTCAAATTCCAAATTCAAATTCTTTAAATTCATTTCATCATTTAGGATAGAATTGCATCATACTTTTCAAAAATTCCTTTTAAAAATCCAAGTGGTTGTGAATATCTCTTCTTCAAATTTCTATTTCAATTCTATCTCATTTCCAAACTTTGAAATCAAATTCAAAGTTTAAAATTCAACTTGATTCATTTTATAAAAATTCCAAGTTCAAAGTCCAATTTGACTTTGAAAATCATTCTCAAAATCAATTTTGAAATTTCCAAAAATCCAAAGTTAGATCCTAATCTCAAATCAGATCTAGATTTCCAAGTATCAAACTTCACTTTTGAATCTCAGATTTCAGATCCAAAATCCATTTTAGGATCCAGAACCCGATTCTACATTGGATCTCAGATTACAGATCCAAAATCCATTCTAGGATTGAGATTCCAATTCTACTTTGGATCTCAGATTTCAGATCCAAATTCCATTTAGGATCCAGATTCTAATTCTACTTTGGATCTCAAAATTTCAAGATCCAAAATCCATTTTAGGATCCAGAACCCAATTCTACTTTGGATCTCAGACTTCAAATCCAATTCCATTCTAGGATCCAGAACCCAATTCCCCTTCGGATCTCAGATCTTAGAACCAATTCCATTTAAAAATCAGAATCCAATTTCATCTTGGATCCCAGAGTTCAGATCCAATTCCCACTTCGGATTCTAATTCGATTTTAAAACTCAACTCTATTTAGAATACAAACTTTGGATTCAAATTCCATCTTGAATTCCAGATTTCAAATCAACTCCTATTCCCAATTCCAATTCTTAAAACCAATTTCATTTCATCCCAAAATTCAAATCCAATTCCCATTTAGGATTCTAAATCCAGAATTCAATCTCTCCTGAATTTCAACTCTATTTACAATCCAGGCTTTGGATTTAGATTCCATCTTTGAATTCCAAACTTTCAAATCAATTCTATTCTATTTCCCACATTTTATTCTGATTCCAAACTTCAAAAGTTAGAATTCAATTCCATTTTCATCTCTATTCTGATTCAAAGTCCATTTATGACTTTGAAGTTTCCTTTCTCCTCCTTATCTCAATTTCAAGATCCTTCCTTTCAAAGTCAAGATTTGTTCTCAAACTCTGATTATTCTAAAAACTTAGAACTTTAAATCTTAAGTTCTAAAGTTAAAAATCATTTTCTTCACTCTATCATCAGATTCATCTCAGAAACACTTGGAATATTTCAAAACATTTCCAAAAAGTGCATACATTCTTGCATTGCACAAGCATGATTCTTTGTGCATTTAGACTTAGAATAGATTCTTAGATAATTTCTTTATAAAGTAAAAGGCATAGAATTCGACCCTTGGTTCAATTACCCCTGGTAAAGGCGCCAGGAACGGTCGAACCTCGTACCGACGAGCGGATCCCGTGTCCCAGTTTTCCCACAAATATTTCAAAAACAGAGGCGAGTTATTTTCTTTTCAAAATTAAGGTCAAGTCAGACCCCGCAAAAGAGTTCCTCTCTCTCTTCTTTTCTCTTCTCTCTTTCTTTTTGTCTTTTATTCTTCTCCCTTCAAAAAGGAGGAAATAGAGGTTGGAAAGGAAAATAGAAAGAAGAGAGAGAATATTACGAGAGGAAAAATTTTGCGATGATCACACGGGTGATTCAGACTAAGATCAAAGACCGCACCAATTAGAAGCAAGAATTGAGAAATGGACTCTCAGAGGTTTGCGTGAGAAGGAGTTCAGGACAACCAGAATGAGATTGATCCTGCTATATATCGGTTGTTCAAAAAGATGATGGTTGAGATATTATCCGAGCAGGCTGAAGCCAGTTTCGGAAAAGCTCCCACCGCTGAAAAAGCACCTGTCACTTTCCTAGTGAGCAAACAAAGTGATAGCAGCACAGGAAGTTCTAAGGCCAGCAGGGGCAACAACGAAGACACCCAGGGCAATCAAAGCAGCAATTCAGAGGAATCTGCAGATCAAAAGGGAAAGTTCGGCATGACCCAGGACAAACCGCTTCCATCTGCTCTACACAAGGGCAAGGGCAAGGGCAAGGAAAAGCCAAAGCGTAAAGATTGGAGCAGGGATCGAGACTTCACTCCTTTAGATGAGCCACTCGACAAAGTTCTTGAATATATGCTGACCAAGGGATTAGTCAGGCTCCCAAAAGTCGTAAGCCCTCCCACAATCATGGGAAGATTCAAGGACCAGTTCTGCAAGTTCCATCGGGCGGTGGGGCATGACACTGATCATTGTTTCGTCCTCAAAAATATTGTTCAAGATTGCGTCGACAAAAATCTCTTGGCCAAAAACAGAAAAGAAGAGCATCCGGCGGTCTCAGCTGAGCAGGGTCAGTCCAGCTCCGAGAAAGGGGTCAACACCCAACAGAAGCCAAGCAAGCCAAAGAAAATAAAGCATGATGGTTGGGGTTATGACCGCAAGTTCACCCCTCTGGTCAGCCAATTGAGGAAGTTCTCGGATATCTGCTTGCAAAAAATATTATCGAACTACCAAGAATCGTTGACTCTTTTGTCACCATGGGTAAATGGAAAGGGTGTTTTTGCAAATTCCATCGAGCAAGAGGACATGAGACAGAGCGCTGCTTCGTCCTCAAAAACATAATACAGGATTACATCGACAAAGAAATTTTGGTACCAGAAGAAGGAGAGGAGCAACCTGCGGCTCTGACCAAAACTCTCCCGGATCACTCAAAGAATTGAGGATGCCCAAGTTTTTCTGCACCGTCATTTTCCTTTTGTTAGTCATCTTGTAGGGGCAAGTCAGCTCAGCCTTCTATGGATCTTTTTCCTTTTAAAGTTCTTGTAAATATTCAGTATTTGTCATCAAACCTTTGTTTATCAATGAAATGTCAAGTTTTCTTTATATCTTTGATATTCGAATAATTCCTTCTTTTGCCATACTAGGGCATTTAAATTTCTGTTCTTTTCAAAATACGGGACAATCCTAACATCATTCATGAGAGAAATGATATTACCTATGAGGGTTTCTCGAAAAACATGAAATTTTGAAAGTCTTCATAGCCAAAGAGTTCAGATATTCTTTGGTCCAACCTTCTTCAAAAATCAACTCTTGTGTTGATTAAATTTTCCAAAAATGGGTTTTAAACCAAAATCAACCCTTGTGTTGATTAAATTTTCCAAAAAATAGGTTTTAAACCATTATCAACCCTCGTGTTGGTCTTATTTTCCAAAGATTGGTTTTTAAACATTAAACATTATATTCAAAGATCAAACCTTGTGTTGGTCCTATCTTCTAAAAATTGATTTCAAAACATTATATTTAAAGATCGACCGTTATGTTGGTCTTACCTTCCAAAAATTGGTCTTCAAATCATTATATTCAAAGATCAAACCTTGTGTTGGTCTTATCTTCCAAGATTGGTTTTTAAACATTATATTCAAAGATCAACCCTCGTGTTGGTCTTATCTTCCAAAAATTAGTCATCAAAATCATTATATTCAAAGATCAAACCTTGTGTTGGTCTTATCTTCCAGGATTGGTTTTTAAACATTATATTCAAAAATCAACCCTTGTGTTAATCTTATTATCAGTTTTAAACTGTCATTTTTTTAGAAATCAGATCTATTGTTGATCTTCTTCTTCAAAAATAGGTTTTTAAAATATTGCCTTCAAAAAGTCGACCCTCATGATGATCTCTCATGTTTGATTTGAAGGATCAGTCCCCGCGCTGATCATTCTTCTTGTAGCGGATTTTCTTCCCAAAAATGATTTCTCACCTATATTTTAAATAAACACTTTTCCTTTCAAGATCCCATATGCAGGCAGGATCAGAAAAAACTTCTTTTTCTCTTAAATCTTATAAATTTTCAGTTAATTTGAATATCTTTATCAGTTTCATATTTTTATCAAATTTACATCAATTTTATCAAGTTTTATCGAGTTTTTTTCTTAATTTTATTAAAATTTTATCAAAATTTTTACCCTTTCAGGTTAAGGGAAAAACCTGACCCTCGTTGTCTGAGGTATTCCCATTCAGGATAAGGGACAATCCTGAAACCCCTCGTAGGAGCAATAATGCTACCTACGAGGATTCTTTTTCAAATTTTCTCGATTTTATAAATGTCTATTAATTTCTCTTTATTTTCTCCCAAAATTCTATTCTTTCACATAACCCTTTCAGGTTAAGGGATAAACCTGATGCCTCTTTTCAATGAGGTATTCTTTTATTTTGTTTTTTCCCCTCAGGTTAAGGGATAAACCTGACCCTCGTTGTCCGAGGTGTTCCCGTTCAGGACAAGGGACAATCCTGAAACCCCACGAAGGAGCAATAACGCTGCCTATGAGGATTCTTTTGTAAAATACAAGTTTTATCAATCTTTATTGATTCTTTTTAAATTTATATCAATTTCTCTTCATTAATTTCCTTAAGTTCTATTCTGTTCCCATTCAGGATAAGGGATAATCATGAAACCCCTCATAGGAGCAACAAGGCTACCTGTGAGAATTCTTTTCAAAAAACAAAGTTTTCATAAATTTATTCTATTTTTTCTTCACTTTTATAAATTTTCCTTTTCCCCTTTCAGGATAAGGGATAATCCTGATACCCCTCATAGGAGCACCGATGCTACTCGTGAGA
Source organism: Nuphar pumila (assembly GCF_984573655.1). Taxonomy (NCBI): domain Eukaryota; kingdom Viridiplantae; phylum Streptophyta; class Magnoliopsida; order Nymphaeales; family Nymphaeaceae; genus Nuphar; species Nuphar pumila. The sequence continues at coordinate 64,435,997 of NC_143256.1, read as the reverse complement.
ATTCTTTTTCAAAATAAATTTCCAATAAATTTCCTTTAAATTCTTCTCCATTTTTATAAATTTTATTATTTTTTTCCTTTCAGGTTAAGGGATAAACCGGAATTATTTTCCATAAATTCTTCAATTCATATCAAATTTTATTCTATACTCCTTCAGAATAATTGAAAATCCTAAAGCTGTCATAAATAGATTCAAATCTTAGGCCACCTTGGGTCAAGGATCTCGAATGAATCTCCCATCTTCATCATCATCAACATCTATTCATGCGTTTTGTCTAAAAAGCCGACCTTTGGATAAGAGTTATTTCCTTCCCATTTGAGTTCCGACTCAGGCTTTTTTGCTTTCTTTTTATTTTTCTTTTAAAAAAAAGATCCAGGTTCCGACTCAGGTCTCATATATATTCATATTTCTGGAGTCACGAGTTCCGATTCGGACTTCCTTTTGGTCCCAATGTTCACATTGGACCAATTGTTATGTCGAGAATTCGAGTTCTTAAAAACTCAATTCTCATTCGTTCTTTTATTTCGAAAAACCGGGTTCCGACTCACGTTTTCTCCTTTCATATATATATTCATATTTCCGGAGTGATGAGTTCCGATTTGGACTTCCTTTTGGTCCCGATGTTCGCATTGGACCAATTGTTACGTCGAGAATTCAAGTTCTCAAAAACTCTATTCTCATTCATTCTTTTATTTCGAAAAATCGGGTTTTGACTCGCGTTTTCTCCTTTCATATATATATTCATATTTCCGGAGTCACGAGTTCCGATTCAGACTTCCTTTTGGTCCCGATGTTCGCATTGGACCAATTGTTACGTCGAGAATTCGAGTTCTCAAAAACTCGATTCTCATTCGTTCTTTTATTTCAAAAACCCAGGTTCCGACTCGCGTTTTCTTCTTTTATATATATATTCATATTTCCGGAGTCACGAGTTCCGATTCAGACTTCCTTTTGGTCCCGATGTTCGCATTGGACAAATTGTTACATCGAGAATTCGAGTTCTCAAAAACTTAATTCTCATTCGTTCTTTTATTTTGAAAAACCGGGTTCCGACTCGCGTTTTCTCCTTTCATATATATATTCATATTTTCGGAGTCACGAGTTCCGATTCGGACTTCCTTTTGGTCCCGATGTTCGCATTGGACCAATTGTTATGTCGAGAATTCAAGTTCTCAAAAACTCGATTCTCATTTGTTATTTTATTTTGAAAAACCGGGTTCCGACTCGCGTTTTCTCCTTTCATATATATATTCATATTTTCGGAGTCACGAGTTCCGATTCAGACTTCCTTTTGGTCCCGATGTTCGCATTGGACCAATTGTTACGTCGAGAATTCGAGTTTTCAAAAACTCGATTCTCATTCGTTCTTTTATTTTGAAAAACCGGGTTCCGACTCGCGTTTTCTCCTTATATATATATATATATATATTTCATATTTCTGGAGTCACGAGTTCTGATTCGGACTTGTTTTTAGTTCCGATGTTCGCATTGAACCAATTGTTACGTCAAGAATTCGAGTTCTCAAAAACTCGATTCTCATTCGTTGTTTTACTTTTTTGAAAAACCGGGTTCCGACTCGCGTTTTCTCCTTTCATATATATATTCATATTTCTGGAGTCACGAGTTCCGATTCGGACTTCCTCTTGGTCCCGATGTTTGCATTGGACCAATTGTTACGTCGAGAATTCGAGTTCTCAAAAACTCGATTCTCATTCGTTCTTTTATTTTGAAAAACCGAGTTCCGACTCGGATTTCCCCTTTTTGTATATTCATTTTTTCTCGAATTTCGACTAAAATTTCTCTGTTGATCCCATGTTCGTATTGAATCAAAATTCTCATTGTTCCCTTTCAAGTTAAGGGACAAACCTGAACTTCCCCTTCAGGATAAGGGATTATCCTGAAACACCGACAATCATTTTCACTTAAATTCTCAAGTATCTTCGAATGTCGGTCTCGTTTTCAACTCTCCGTTCGAAAACCAATGCTTGTACTGGTATGCATTTTCGAAAACCAGTGCTCGTACTAGTATGCACCTTCGAAAACCTAGCGCTCGTGTTGGTGTGCATTTCGAAAACCCAACGCTCGTACTGGGGCATTTTTTTTTCGAAATCCAGTTTTTCGTACTGGTTTATTTTTCCCAGCGCTCATGCTAGTACATCTTCAAATCCAGTGCTCGTGCTGGTACATCTAGCGCTCGTGCTAGTGTTTGGCTAACTAATCAGTTAGCCCTCCAGGTTCAGTCTCTGTACTAACCAATCACCATCAACTCAAATTCTAAATTCTCAATTTCGACCTTCGGGTCATCATTTTATAAAAAAAATCAATCATTTTTCTTTTGCGAAGGACCCTCTTTAGGGAGAGTTCGAGGGAGCTCGTTCCCTTCGCATGCAACCATCTTTCGTTCGCAAGAACCCTTTTCCGGGGAGAGTTTGAAGGGACTCATTTTCTTCGCGAACAGTTTGCAAAACAACAACCAACTTTACACAAAAGAACCCTTTTTCTAGGGAGAGCTTCGACGGAAGCTCGTTTCTTTTTGTGGCCCCCATTTTTCTCATCTTTGGCCAACCCCTTCATAGAGGACCCTCTTCTAAGGAGAGTGTGATGGACTCGTTCCCTCTGTGATACTTTCTCAACTTTGTTTTTCGGCCGCCTTTCCATAAGAAAAGCCTAGAGATAGGGAGTTTTGACGAAAACTTAATTTCTCTTCGAAAGTTCTGTTTTGCAAACACCTCCTTTTTGGGGAAGAGAGGAGTATTTCCAACTTCCCATTCAGGTAAGGGCTTAAGCCTAAGTCTCTCTTTTTGGGAAAAAAGAGAGGAGAATTTTGTCATAGACATGTCGATTCGATATCAAGCGATTTCTTTTATCAAGGATTTCTAGAATATTTTGCCAATTTGCTATCAAAAGTCATTGTTGATCTTAAAAGTTTTCATCATATAAAGAATACCTCAAACTACCTTTAGTATTATTTCCAAAAGAGCAAGACTTTTGCGAAATAAGAACTGAATTCAAGCCTTTCTGTTGGTCAACCAAGAGGATGAAGAAAAATCTTCAATATGACCGGCAAAGGAAAAATTCAATGATGTTGAAAAGCCATAAGTGAATTGATATTGATCATAACTATGGCACATTCTTAAAGATCGTTCTTTTGGCAGTAAGACAGTGGAAATATCCTGGGCAGTAAAAAGGACCTACCCAATCCATATATCCTCAGTCCTTCCAAGCTGCAATCAAATATCCGCAAAAGGGATCTCTCAATTGTCGTCAAGATGAAGACGAATTATGCGAGCTAGATCTTCGGGGCCAAAGAAGATTTGGATCATCTCTGAGATGAAGTAGTTTGTGAAGGATCCTTCCAGGGAAAGTTCAGATCACCGTCGAGATGAAGGCGAGTGTGATGGACCTACCGACAAACCCTAAAAGATATTTGATTTCTGCTATCATCTAGAGAATTTTACCCAATGAACCTATATCATCAAACCTAATTCTTGAGAAAAAAGAAGAAGGATCAGAACATCTCCAAGATGAAGGAGTTTGTGACATACCCTTCCCTAAAAAAGAGAGAAAAAGTCAAGACATCTCCAAAATGAAGAATGATGTAAAAAGCCCAATAAAGCTCCATGATTCAAAAGAGTGCAAAAAGATCATCATGGAAAATGCCCATGAAATCAAACTGCCCAAAAATGTTAGGAATCACCTTTATCTATGTGAAATTCTTTTATCAATATCTTTTCACTTAATTACTTTTATGAAGCTAAGAATATTTCCTTTCTTTTCATATCAGGGAAATTGATATCTTCCTTAAAGAAACTCAACAGCAAAAAATTTGAATTTGACTCTTGATTCTACAGAGTTAGCCCAATTGAAGCTAATACTCTAGGTAGAAAGAGGTGATATTTTCTTGCACAATTTAATCATTTTGGATCAACTATAATTTTTGGCATCTTATTGGCAATATTTTCTCACTATCCCAAAATGAAGTGTGAACTTGATGTTCGTTTTGACGTATCCTGACGTCATCCCTCCTTAGGACTGAAAAGTCCTTTCCTTCCGTCTGGTCTGAGCGCTCTCAGATTTGCACACTTCCCTGTGTTCCCCACTATCCCGCCATAGACAGTTCCCGCTCAGGATAAGGGTTAAACCTGAACTTTTTGCAAAAAGGTCTGTTATTGTCAAAAGCTATTTTCAGTCTCAGCAATGAGGCGCCCAAGAACAACCCCTTTTCAAGCTTTAGGGACCCCATTTTCATCCTTTTGCAAAACCCCTCTTGGACTTGTTGTGTCAAGTCTAGAGGTCCCATCACAGTTTTCCTCGCTCCTCGAGGATTCTGTATCCATTCAGGCTAAGGATTAAACCTGTTACCTCGCTCCTCGAGGTATAACCCAAAACCTTTTGCGAGAGGTCGTCTGTTTTTAGAAAGCTGATTTAGTCTCAGCAATGAGACGCCCCAGATCATCCCCTTTCGAAAGCTTTAGGGAATCTCTTATTTTTCTCTTCTCGCAAACCCTTTTCGAATTTGTTCGTCCAAATTTTGAAGGTCCCATCATGGTTTCTTCATTCAAAGATTCCGTACGGTCGTCCCTTTCAGGTTAAGGGATAAGCCTGAGCCTCGCTCTGCGAGGTACCTTCCATTCAGGTTACGGTTAAACCTGAGTCTCATTTCGACTACATATCCTTTCTAGTCCCACCACGGTTTCTTCATTTGAGGACTTCGTGCGATTCCCCCCACTCAGGTCAAGGATTAAACCTGAATCTCGCTTTGGCGATGCATTCGTTATCCCATCACAAGTTTCCCCGCTCTTCGAGGATTCTGTATCCATTCAGGCTAAGGATTAAACTTGTTACCTCGCTCCTCGAGGTATAACCCAAAACCTTCTGCGAGAGGTCGTCTGTTTTTTAGAAAGCTGTTTTAGTCTCAGCAATGAGATGCCCCATATCATCCCTTTTTCAAGCTTTAGGGAATCCCTTATTTTTCTCTTCTCGCAAACCCCATTCAGATTTGTTCATCCAAATTCTGAAGGTCCCATTATGGTTTCTTCATCCGAGGATTCTGTATGGTCGTCCATTTTAGGATAAGGGTTAAGTCTGAACCTCGTTCCACAAGGAACCTTCCACTCAGGTTTGGGTTAAACCTGAACCTCGTTTCGACGAGGTAATTCTCCCATCCCATCTTGGTTTTTCCCCACAAGGAATCCATGCTCTATACATCCATCCAGGAAAGGACCAATGCTTGAAATTTCATCTCACGAGGCATTTCTCTTAAAATGTCCCATCGAGGTCCACTTATATTCCTTTTCCCATCTTAAATTATCTCGATATATCTTCGTCCCATCCAGGTTAAGGGCTAAACCTGACTCATTCCAAAAGATTGATCTCGCCTCGCTCATGTGACTTGATCAAAATCCTTCACCATTTTCGGGACCTTCACTCAAAGTCCCATCACGATTTCCTCATTTCTATCTATTCAGTCATATCATTTTCGAGGATTTCGTCCCCCAGAGCCATTTAGGACGAGGCTTTAAGCCTGAAAAGCCATAATTCTTCCTCACCCAGTTCAGATATGCTGACTGGAGCATTTTCAAAATTTGGAGTGTTATCTTTGCCACTAAGCTCGGTTTCTTACCGGCTTAGTAGCAAAGAGGGGCATCTGTAAACACCCCAAATTTTTCAAAAGTTTGTAAATATCCTCCTTTTGCCCTTTATCTTCATCTTCTGGGTAATTGAGTCAGTTTTTAAATCTAAATTCCATTTTATTTCTCAAGATTTACTGAAATTAAATTCATTTCATAGATCTGACTCAATTTCGGATCCGGATCCAGATAAAAGATCCAAATCTGAGCTTCGTTGTCCAATGCTTAAAATCAAATTTTCTAAAATAACTTTTTGAAAAGCTCAGACACTTCGTCCGGTGTCCGTTTGGATCCATCATATTGTATTTCTCGATTCGAGTGTCAAAACTCAAACATTTTCTCAAAAACCTGGGTCCAAACCCATTCTTCTGAAGAAATTTTCTCAAAATAGCTTATTTCCTCAGAAAAATTCCCTTCTGTAAATATTTTTGAAAAAAAACACAAAAAAAAATAGTTTTAATCTTTGTTTTCTCACAAACTTTAGGATTTTATTCTAAAAATACAAAAAATTTGAAAAAATAACACAAAAATAACCTTTTGAAAACACCTTTTGAAAATAAAGTTTGTGAAAACACCTTTTTAGCAAAAATGTATTAAAAATCCCCTCTTTGTAAAATTTTGAAATAAACGGGCCCCCTTTTCAAAAAAATGTTTCTAGGGTTTCTTTTAAAGACCCTTTTCGTAAAGAACTCCAAAAGAAGGGCGCCTTCTCCCTCTCTCACACCAACCATCGCACGCCCTCTCTCTGTTCTCAGCCTCCATTAACCACCCGATCGCCCTCCATCGCACACCCTACATCCATCGTTGATGCCTAACAACCTCCCCTTCTGGAGACTTCTCATTTTCTCTTTAAAAAGAGCACGCAGAGCTCCCAATCTTCATTCGTTTTCACCCTACCACTGCATCCTCCTTCCTCTTTCACAAGACTGCGTTTCACCCCCGCACCCCTCATCTCCCTCTGATGTTTCCCCTGGAAGCTATTGAAGATCGATCTCCTCCTTCTAGATTCCTGCAGCTCTTCGGTAAGTACCCCTTTCCTTCCTCATTTTCCTTTAAGTCTCCTGTCAATGTCTTTTTCCTTCTTCTGTTTTAATTCCTATTTATGCACCATGGATGAGGCTTGAAGCGCTCGTAGCTACCTCAACCCATCCCTGTGCAAGAGCAATCAGAATGTTTCATTCCAACATATTTTCTTCATCTTCCCCATATTTTATCTTTCTTCGTTTTATTTTTATTCCTTATTTTTATTTTTTGTTGTTGTTGTTTTGATTTTTCCAGATTTGCAGGTCGATTTGTTCCTAATTTTTTTTCGTCTATTGCTTCTTTACATCAAGATCTTCTCAATTAGCTATGCACATTTGGATTCTTATGCTGATAATATTGAATCCGTTACCCTAACTTCTGCTGCATTGTGGCTCAAAGTGCCATTGCTACTGCAACTCCCGCATCCTGTTGATGCTTTCAGTTTTTTCTTTTTTCTTTTTTTTCTTCTTTTCTTCTTCTCTCTTTAGCATGTTTAAATTCTAGTTGCTACCACATTTTTTTTTTCGTTTTTGCTCATCACTTAATATGTCACTGGCGTTTGAGTCAAAACCCAAACATCGACACTTCACAGACCTCAGCGTCTGCTGGGAAGTGCCCTGATCGGTTGAGCAAGATTTGGGTTCGTAGCTGTTTTATCGTGAAGATGGGTTTTCATGTTGGCTTAATTTTCTTTCCGAATCATGATCAACATCATTTTTTTTGTCTCATTTCACTTGTGAATTCCCTATTTTATATCGTTACATTCCCTGCGTTTGATTTAATGCCCCTTTATCATTTATAACTGCAAACAAGGCCACATTTGTTATCAATCTATGTAATAATACCTGTAAAAGTTAGATTACCCAAGCAATGATCTTCTGCGAGATTTATGGAATCTACCGAGGAGTTTAGACTTCAATTTCATTGAGAAGTAGTATATGAATTGCTAGTTTGGTTATGAAGTAATGCCGAAGTGGTGAAGATGGGCTCAGGTTTGAAGGCATCTGTTGATAATCCTCTGTTAAAGACCAATATGCCGAGTGATGATGTTCTCACATGTTAATTATGTTTGCTGATTCATTATTCTGAATGTTGATATCCGGTCCATGCTTATTACAAGATATACATTCTCTATGTCCCTTTCATCACATTAGTCAGTAGGTTTCCTATTTATCATAGAAGATCCACATCCAAATTTTCTTTTTTATTTATTTATTTTATTTTGTTTTAGATATTTCTGCTCATTGTTTTCTGATTGATTGGTGTTTTTCATATAGTGTTCTATGATGAGTTTGCCTTGATATGCACAGTTGCTGTGTTGAAAGAGTTTTGGCATTCTTTTCTGTATATCTCAGTGTCACACACGATCTCTTTGTCCTTAATCCACCTTCAATACACCACAACACCACCCTATTTTCCCAGCCTACGCTACAATCATCATCTCCAACATCCAGTTATACCTGGCCATGTTACAAATATTATGCTACAATCCATCACACTACCACTTCACAATATTTTGTTATATCTGTCATTTACAGGTTTTGGTAAATTGGTTACGTAAGCACTAATTCAAATGACCGAATCACCAAATGCTAACCATTCTGTACCAAACAAGTGGAGTATGGCCATGACATCACATACTGACCGTGTTGAATTGTTTTAGACTTGGAATAGCACGGTGATTTGGTGTTCACAGGGCAAAAGCAGCATTGACAGATTATAATGAAAACAGACGTGTATGCTGCTAATCAGAAGCAAGACATTGATGATGGTGCGGTCGATGCTGATTATGGTGGTTTTGAAGATTGATTCCTTGATCTTTGGAAATACACTGTGAGATCATCCGAAGGACCCAAAGGTTGGTGAGAAAGGGTGTACATTTTTCCTGTAACAAAATTAACATCTGTATGCTTCTTCACAGTTTTCATTATAGATGAGTGTAATAAGATGCTTGTATTGTAGTACTTTACTGTCTCTAGTTGTGCGGATAATCAAAGTAAGCTACTGATGTGGCTTTCAAAGCCCAGCTAGGAGTTGCAAACTTGCAAAAGGAAATGAAGAGCTGTTGTTCCCGGGGTTCCTGTCAATGGGCTCAAATCCAATATATTTTTTTCAGGAGTACTCCCCAAAGTCGATCCAGACCAGTGTGCCATGAAACTTGTGAAAGTCATTGCTGTCAGGACTCAAGACCAACGATGACAATAAGCACCTAGTGCATGAAACAGAGCTATCCCCTGCATGAAATAAAACTGAACTAGCTTTTTCCATGTATGGCAAACTTGTTTGGGTTTCTTTCCATGAATTATACTTTCAAGTCATTCTCAGAAGTGATTAATAAGATTCCAATGCCTATTCCAGCCATATTTTTGGAACCGTCGAAAAACAAATTCCAGATTGGATATTGCTGGATATTGCATATTTGCTCATCAGAGAAATCATCTTCGGCTTTCACTTCTTCTGTTAAGAGAAAGTCAGCCAAATGATATGCTATTGTTTGTCCTTTGATTGATTGCTGTAAGACATATTCTAAGTCATACTGCATCAGTAAGACTTGCCATTTGGCGACTCATCCACTCAGAAAAGGTTGCTCTAGGATGTACTTGAGAGGATTGAGTTTAGACAAAATTTTGACTTCAGATGCCAGCAGGTAGTGTCTTAGCTTCTGACACATCCACACCAGAGCTAGGCAGGTCTTCTCTATTTGAGAGTATTTCTTCTCATAGTCTATGAAAGTCTTACTCACATAATAAATGGCGTGCTCTATCAAGCTGCCTTCTTTATACTGTGCCAAGAATCTGCCGCATTCGACTTGATTGACTGAGATGTATAGCAGAAGGGGTTTTCCCAATTCTGGCGGCTTCAGAATGGGAGGATTGAGGAGATATTTCTTCATACGATCGAATGATTGCTGACATTTTGGTCTCCATTAAAACTTCACTCCTTTTCTGAATAAGTGATTGAAACGTTCGCATCTCATTGCCAAGTTGGAAATAAATCGCCGAATTGATTGCATGCGTCCCTGAAGGCTACGCAATTATTTGAGATTCGTTGGGGGTGGCATATCAATGATAGCCTTTGCATTGGCTGGGTCAACTTCAATTCCCTTTTTGCTGACCAGAAAACCCAACAGTTTGCCTAATTCGACTCCAAATACACACTTTTGGGGGTTAAGTCTTAACTTATAAAGAATGAGCCGTTTAAACACTTGATCAAGGGCTTGGAGGTGATCTTATTCCTCTTTGGATTTTACGAGGATATCATCAACATATGCATCCATGATTTTGCGTATTTGATCGTGAAAGATGACGGTCATCGCACGTTGATATGTTGCTCCAGCATTCTTGAGTCCAAATGGCATGACTGTATAACAAAAGGTGCCCCAAGGCGTAGTGAAGGAAGTTTTTGATTGGTCGCGGGCAGCCAACTTAATCTGATTATAGCCGAAATATTCATCCATAAAAAAGAACATGGCATGTCTTATCGTGCTGTCGATTAGGAGATCAATGCTTAGAAGTGGATAATCATCTTTTGGAGTCGCTTTATTGAGGTCTCTGAAGTCTATGCAAATCCTCACTTTGCCATTTTTCTTTGGAACAACGACAATATTGGCTAACCAATCTGGGTAGTCAATAGTTCGAATGAATCCTGCTTTGAGAAAATTCTCAAGTCCTTCTTTGACTTGTTGTTCTATTCTGGGATCCATTTTCCTCAACTTCTGCTTGACTGGCTTAGCATCTGGCTTCAAAACGAGGCGGTGATCGACTAATTTGAGGTCTAAGCCTGGCATATCTTCATATGTCCATGCAAACACTTCTTCATGTTGCTTGAGAAAATTAGTGAGCCTTTCCTTCTCTTCAGGGCTCAAACTGGTTCCGATCTTGAGAATTTTGGGATTATCCTCTGAACCTATATTGACCTCTTCAATCAGATCTTGTACTAGAGTAGATGGTTCATCTTGCTTCTGATCTGAGGTGAACTCTGGTAATTCCTGAAAAGACTGATCAAATTCTGCATAATCATCTGACTGCTTTGCAACCTTGCCATCTTCTGTGCTTGCTTTGACTCGGTGAATTGCTGTCGACTTCTGGAAAGCCTTTGGATTGAGAACGAGCTTCTTGATTGCTCGAGAATGCATTCTGAAATTTTGGAGGAAAAATTTGATTCAGGTAAAATCGCCCATCATAAGACAAACAATCATTTGAAGAGGATCATGCATAAAATGACATTAGAATTTATAAAATGAGGAGATAGAGAAGAGAAATAGATGGCATTCAGATAGACAAAGAAACTTGGAATTTTATTGATTTTGAATTAATCAAAGACATTAATAGAATGAGACATTTATTTGGGAAAGAATAGAAAGGAAATAACAAATGGTTATAGAAACTGGAATTGAAAATCTCGACCAGTTATAAAACTAGATTTGAAAATCCCGACCAGTTATAGAAACTGGATTTGAAAATCCCGACTAGTTATAAAAACTGGATTTGAAAATCCTGACTAGTTATAAAAACTGGATTTGAAAATCCCGACCAGTTATAAAAACTGCAGTTGAAAATCCCGACCAGTTATAAAAACTGGATTTGAAAATCCTGACCAGTTATAGAAACTGGATTTGAAAATCTCAACCAGTTATAAAACTGGATTTGAAAATCCCAACCAGTTATACAAACTAGATTTGAAAATCCCGACCAGTTATAAAAACTGAATTTGAAAATCTTGAACAGTTATAAAAACTCGATTTGAAAATTCTGACCAGTTATAAAAACTGGATTTGAAAATCCCGACCTGTTATAAAAACTGGATTTGAAAATCCTGACCAGTTATAGAAACTGGATTTGAAAATCCCGACCAGTTATAAAAACTGGATTTGAAAATCCCGACCAGTTATAGAAACTGGATTTGAAAATCCCGACCAGTTATAAAAACTGGATTTTGAAAATCCCGACAAGTTATAAAAACTAGATTTGAAAATCCCGACCAGTTATAAAAACTGGATTTGAAAATCCCCACCAGTTATAGAAACTTGATTTGAAAATCCCGACCAATTATAAAAACTGGATTTGAAAATCCTGACCACTTATAGAAACTGGATTTGAAAATCCAGACCAGTTATAAAAACTAGATTTGAAAATCTCAACCAGTTATAGAAACTGGATTTAAAAATCCTCACCAGTTATAAAAACTGGATTTGAAAATCCCGACCAGTTATAGAAATTGGATTTAAAAATCCCGACCAGTTATAAAAACTGGATTTGAAAATCTCGACCAGTTATAAAAACTGGATTTGAAAATCCCGACCAGTTATAAAAACCGGATTTGAAAATCCCGACCAGTTATAGAAACTATATTTGAAAATCCCGACCAGTTATAAAAACTGGATTTGAAAATCCCGACCAGTTATAGAAACTGGATTTGATAATCCCGACCAGTTATAAAAACTAGATTTGAAAATCTCGACCAGTTATAGAAACTTGATTTGAAAATCCCGACCAGTTATAAAAACTGGATTTTGAAAATCCCGACTAGTTATAAAAACTGTTTTTGAAAATCCAGACCAGTTATAAAAACTGGATTGGAAAATCCCGACCAGTTATAGAAACTGGATTTGAAAATCCCGACCAGTTATAAAAACTGGATTTGAAAATCCCGACCAGTTATAGAAACTGGATTTGAAAATCTCGACCAGTTATAAAACTAGATTTGAAAATCCCGACTAGTTATAGAAACTGGATTTGAAAATCCCGACTAGTTATAAAAACTGGATTTGAAAATCCCGACCAGTTATAAAAATTGGATTTGAAAATCCCGACCAGTTATAAAAACTGCATTTGAAAATCCCGACCAGTGATAAAAATTGGATTTGAAAATCCCGACCAGTTATAGAAACTGGATTTGAAAATCCTAACCAGTTATAAAAACTGGATTTGAAAATCCCAACGAGTTATACAAACTAGATTTGAAAATCCCGACCAGTTATAAAAACTGGATTTGAAAATCCCGACCAGTTATAAAAACTCGATTTGAAAATTTTGACCAGTTATAAAAACTGGATTTGAAAATCCTGACCAGTTATAAAAACTGGATTTGAAAATCCTGACCAGTTATAGAAACTGGATTTGAAAATCCCGACCAGTTATAAAAACTGGATTTGAAAATCCCGACCAGTTATAGAAACTGGATTTGAAAATCCCGACCAGTTATAAAAACTGGATTTTGAAAATCCCGACCAGTTATAAAAACTAGATTTGAAAATCCCGACCAGTTATAAAAACTGGATTTGAAAATCCCCACCAGTTATAGAAACTTGATTTGAAATCCCGACCAGTTATAAAAACTAGGGGCACGATTCTAGCTCAACTCCCCTTCCACCCAGCCGCCCCTCTCATCCACCTTCTTCCTCATCCATGGTTGGCTATGGAAGCCATGCCGAATCAATGGAGATGCCATCTTCTTCTCCCTTTCTTCTCTTTTCAGATCTTGTCTTGCTTATCACCCTGCTGAAACTAACTTTTGTTTTGTTTATTTGCAGTTGCAGCTGGAGTGTATCCATTATGGTGGAGGTCCCACTCCTCCATCGTCGGCCGACCCTGAACCCCGGAGCATTGCCACTTGCGAATCCCTGCAAAGAAGACAACAAAAGGATTAGACAGCATCACCGAGGTTCCTCGTGGCATGGAGTCAAGCAAAGTCCGCTCTTTTCTTCTTCCCCTCAGTCTTCGGATCGCTCGAGAGGTAGGTCTTCGTCTCCCTTCTCTTCTAGCTAAAACCTATCATGTGCGTGTGTAATGTGTTGGGTGTTTTTTTGTATTTTTGTCAGCCCTAGTATAGCTTTTGTTTGTGCAAAGGCCAGCACGTAGGATGTTTAGGTGTTTGAGTCATTTACTTGTATGTTTTTCAATCCAACGTTGGGAGTTTTTAGGCATGTTTTGGGTGTGTGCGTGTGTTTGAAATGAGATTTCTATATGTCTGCATTTTTTCAGTTGTTCTAAGTCTAATGGATGTTGTTTTAATTGAGTTTAGTACATTAGGAAAAGTGTCTATGAGATTTCATGTTTTAGGCGTTTTTAGATTTTGATAAAAGTTAAGTAGCGATTGTTGTTTTTCTGATTTTTAGGTAGAACGTCCAGCAGTCTGTAGCATTTTTTGTAGTTCTTTTCTTTGCTATGTTCATGTCAATTTGTTAATTATTGTTTAGTTTTTTTATAGATTTTAAATTGTGTATTGTGTTTAGTATGAATTTCTGTTTTGTGTTTTGGTGCTAGTCGATTTGTAGGGTTGTGTAGAATTCGTTTTTCTGTTTTTATTTCATGTCCATCATAGTAGTTTGTTCATTCCTTCATGTTTTTAGTTTTAATAGTCTAGCTGTATTATGTGTAAGATAGCATAGTTAGGTTTTGCTTAGAATCCTTAGTTTGTAGTTTTTATGTTGCTAACTTAATGTAGACTGCATATTAGGTTTGTTCAATTCGTGTGTTGCTTAAAATTTCTATAGATAGTAGCTTATAGATGATTGTTATTGTGTTTGATAATTAGTTTAGGTATGTGTTCTTTAGAATAATTATAATTTTTAATTTTCGTTTTAGCTAAATTAGCATTAATATAGAATTTCGTTTTTCTTGGTGTAGTGTTAATTCAATAGAGCTTTCCAATTCGTTAATTCTCATTCATACCCTTAGACTAATTTATATAGATAGTAAGTTAGTTAGATTAATTTTATTCTAGCATAGGTATTTAATTAGGATAGTCTTTAGATGAAGGGGCATTGAGGTCTTTGTAGTGAGAAGACGATTTTGGTATGAATACACCTCCTCCCAATTCGTGAATTGCTTTTAATAAAATACCTATTTCCCAACTAAGTCATAAATGACTTCTCATTTTCAAAGTTGGAAACCCTTTGGAATTCCAAAGGGCCTTTTAAAGAGGGTTACACGATTTTATGGAAACCCTTTGGAATTCCAAAGGTCCTTCCAAAAGCATTTACACGAGTTTTGGGAAGTTTTAAACTTATAAATGCTCATTTAAAGCCAACCCCAAAAATCGTGTGGGATGCTTTGGGAAAGATTTTCAAAAAGAGGATTTAATGCTTGGATTTTCAAAAGAGTTCCAAAATGGTTGACTCGATTTTGGCAAGAAGTTAAATGATAGCTCTTCTTTTAAGACAAGTCAAAATTGTGTAGTGTGCTTTGTGAAAGATTTTCAAAAAAAGAGAAGTTAATGTTTTTAATGCAAAGAAGGAAAAACGGCTGGATGGTTTTAGAAAATAAGAGTTTTTCAAATGAGTAATGAAGGCAAGAATTTAATGTTATAGCCTCTTTTACATCAAGCCAAATTCGTGGAATGTGATTTTGGAAAGGTTTCAAAAAGAGTTAGTGCTTTTAATGCCTATTTGGAAAAAAAGTGTGGGTCTTAAATGGCTGGACGGTTTTTGAAATCAAAACTTTCCCAATGTGCAATTAAGGCTAGAAGATGAGGAGTTGGATCCTATCAAAATTCGTGTTTCTCCTATTTGTTGCTCTCTTGACTACTTGCCTAAGTTGATTTAGTATTAATTAGATATGGGTTAACTTAGTAAGTTTGAAATAAATTAGCTTTTCTAAAATCGTGTAGTCTAGGTTAATTAACTATATTACATTGTCTTAATTTTAGTCTAGATAGTATTTAGTAGTTTTCATTAACAAGGATAAATTAGAGTAATTGGTATTTATCATTATTAGCTTTAGTTTTAGAGGTCATGTAGGTCTAGTTAGGTAACTAGCTAACTTTAGTTAGAAACTAACCTAGTCAACTAACCTAGATAGTCAATTAATTCCTAACCTTAGGTAGTCAATCATAGTTAGTTAATTAACCCAACCGACCTTAGTTAATTAGCATCTAGCCCTAGTTATTCTATTTAACCTTAGTTAATAGTAGTTAATTCTAATGAATTCTACCCGTAGTTAATCTAACCCTAGGTAGTTTATTTATTAACTTGCCTTAGTTAACCCCCTATTTAACCCTAGTCGACCCCTACTAACCATAGCTAAACCCTAGTCAACCCTATGTAGTTAATCTATTTAGATAACCTAGGTGGTGTGAACCTAAGTTAATGCCATATCATAAAACCGCCACCTAGCTCCTCCCTTAACTCTAGTTAATTAGCCTAACCCTATGTAGCTAACTATAGTTAGTCACTAACATAGATAGATAGTAAAACTAACCTAGATATTTAATTAGTTCCTAAATCTAGATATTTAGATAACCCTAGTTAGTTTGACTAACCTTAAGTAGCCGACCATAGTTAGTCGACCTTAACCTTAGTTAGGATACTAACCACAACCGACCCTTAGTTAAATCCTACTAACCCTAATCAACCGTTGTAAACCCTAGTCAACCTTAGTTATCCTAGTCGACCCTATCTAACTCTAGTTAGGTTTAACCTTAGTTAGTAGTGCTAGTTAGCCTAACCGTAGGTTAGTAGTTGTTTTAGTAGGTTAGAATTAATATTAGAATAGATAGTTAATCTAGTTAGTGATATTAGACATTATACATTATGTTTAATTAGAGTGTATATTCATTTAGATATCTTATTTAGGGTATTAGTGAGTTTAGGTTAGGTTATCTCTTAGATTTTATAATATAGTTTAATTGTTATCATTTTCTGTAGTTTAGCAGTAGTTTAGGTGTAATTTAGGACTGTTAGTTCATGTGATTTAATGTGTAAATGCATTAGTGGATTCAAAGGGATGAATAGTGCACTGAACCAAAACCCTAATTTTTACCCGATCGTGCACTCATCATCGCATGTAGATTTTTTGTGATTTTTCGAAAAATTATTGTTCTATTCTCCACTTTGGCATGTTAACTGTCTGCAAACCAAATTTCAGATCTATCCGAGTTGATTTGGTCTGGTTTTTAAGCGTATTATTAAAACAGCTTTTTCGGATTTTGAAATTTCGGGTCCTGCGATTTCCCAAATTATCCTGATTTTGAAACGCTTCGTTCTGGAGATTCATAACGTAATTTTCATATCTGTAAAATGTGTCAGTTTCTTGAATCTGTCTTTTACAGAATATAAGTTATTTGACGAATTTTGAAATTCGTTTGACCCCTCAAACATTCGTTTTGCGAAAAGCTGTCAGAATCCATTTTTGCCTTCTTTAGGGACAAAACAGTCTTTTACTCATTTGTCTGATTTCGTGTAGTTTTACTGTTTTCTAACATTGTAGTTAGTATATTAACAGTATTTAGAGTAATTAGAGTTGCTTAGCTTAGTTAGTTCACTTAGATAGTATAATTTTAGTTTTATATATTTAAATTATCTATAGTTTAATGTAGAAATAGTTTAGAATTAGTCATAGATGTAATTTAGATGAATTCTTGATTTAGTTACTGACTTTTTGTTTTTATTATGCAGGTTGTTAATTTAGAACAGGTTAACAGATGCAATTCAATTGTGATGTGCGACTGCACTTGATGTGAAAAGACAAAAATGCCCCTGGAGACCTGCTGAAGACTTAGCCGCCCATTGTAGTTTATTTTCATAGTTAGAATGTTATTTAATGTAACTTGTAAACATTGACATAGATTGTAAACTTTTTATGTTAAAAAAGTGTTATTTTAGAATTAATTCAGAAATATCCCGTTCCTTGTGGATTCGACCCGTACTCGCCACTTCGGTGGAAAGTCGGTTTTTATATCTTTGGTTGACGATTTTCCCATGTTTTTATTGAAAAATATTGTTTAAAAATATCACATCCAAAAGTGCAACCAGAAACTGGATTTGAAAATCCCAACCTGTTATAAAAACTAGATTTGAAAATCCCGACCAGTTATAGAAACTGGATTTCAAAATCCCGACCAGTTATAAAAAATGGATTTGAAAATCCCGACCAGTTATAGAAACTGGATTTGAAAATCCCAACCAGTTATAAAAACTGGATTTGAAAATCCCAACCAGTTATAGAAACTGAATTTGAAAATCCCGACCAGTTATAAAAACTGGATTTCAAAATCCCGACCAGTTATAGAAACTAGATCTGAAAATCCCGACCAGTTATAAAAACTAGATTTGAAAATCCCGACCAGTTATAGAAACTGGATTTGAAAATCCCGACCAGTTATAAAAACTGGATTTTGAAAATCCCTACTAGTTATAAAAACTGGATTTGAAAATCCAGACCAGTTATAAAAACTGGATTTGAAAATCCCGACCAGTTATGAAAACTGGATTTGAAAATCCCAACCAGTTATAAAAACTGGATTTGAAAATCCCGACCAGTTATAGAAACTGGATTTGAAAATCTCGACCAGTTATAAAACTAGATTTGAAAATCCCGACCAGTTATAGAAACTGGATTTGAAAATCCCGACTAGTTATAAAAACACGATTTGAAAATCCCGACCAGTTATAAAAACTGGATTTGAAAATCCCGACCAGTTATAAAAACTGCATTTGAAAATCCCGACCAGTTATAAAAACTGGATTTGAAAATCCCGACCAGTTATAGAAACTGGATTTGAAAATCTCAACCAGTTATAAAACTGGATTTGAAAATCCCAACCAGTTATACAAACTAGATTTGAAAATCCCGACCAGTTATAAAAACTGGATTTGAAAATCCTGACAGTTAAAAAAACTCGATTTAAAAATTCTGACCAGTTATAAAAACTGGATTTGAAAATCCCGACCTGTTATAAAAACTGGATTTGAAAATCCTGACCAGTTATAGAAACTGGATTTGAAAATCCCGACCAGTTATAAAAACTGGATTTGAAAATCCCGACCAGTTATAGAAACTGGATTTGAAAATCCCGACCAGTTATAAAAACTGGATTTTGAAAATCCCGACAAGTTATAAAAACTAGATTTGAAAATCCCGACCAGTTATAAAAACTGGATTTGAAAATCCCCACCAGTTATAGAAACTTGATTTGAAAATCCCGACCAATTATAAAAACTGGATTTGAAAATCCTGACCACTTATAGAAACTGGATTTGAAAATCCCGACCAGTTATAAAAACTAGATTTGAAAATCTCAACCAGTTATAGAAACTGGATTTAAAAATCCTGACCAGTTATAAAAACTGGATTTGAAAATCCCGACCAGTTATAGAAACTGGATTTAAAAATCCCGACCAGTTATAAAAACTGGATTTTGAAAATCCCGACCAGTTATAAAAACTGGATTTGAAAATCTCGACCAGTTATAAAAACTGGATTTGAAAATCCCGACCAGTTATAAAAACCGGATTTGAAAATCCTGACCAGTTATAGAAACTAGATTTGAAAATCTCGACCAGTTATAAAAACTGGATTTGAAAATCCCGACCAGTTATAGAAACTGGATTTGATAATCCCGACTAGTTATAAAAACTGATATGAAAATCCCGACCAGTTATAGAAACTGGATTTGAAAATCCCGACCAGTTATAAAAACTGGATTTTGAAAATTCCGACTAGTTATAAAAACTATTTTTGAAAATTCAGACCAGTTATAAAAAACGGATTTGAAAATACCGACCAGTTATAGAAACTGGATTTGAAAATCCCGACCAGTTATAAAAACTGGATTTGAAAATCCCGACCAGTTATAGAAACTGGATTTGAAAATCTCGACCAGTTATAAAACTAGATTTGAAAATCCCGACCAGTTATAGAAACTGGATTTGAAAATCCCGACTAGTTATAAAAACTGGATTTGAAAATCCCGACCAGTTATAAAAATTGGATTTGAAAATCCCGACCAGTTATAAAAACTGCATTTGAAAATCCCGACCAGTGATAAAAACTGGATTTGAAAATCCCGACCAGTTATAGAAACTGGATTTGAAAATCCCAACCAGTTATAAAAACTGGATTTGAAAATCCCAACCAGTTATACAAACTAGATTTGAAAATCCCGACCAGTTATAAAAACTGGATTTGAAAATCCCGACCAGTTATAAAAACTCGATTTGAAAATTTTGACCAGTTATAAAAACTGGATTTGAAAATCCCGACCAGTTATAAAAACTGGATTTGAAAATATTGACCAGTTATAGAAACTGGATTTGAAAATCCCGACCAGTTATAAAAACTGGATTTGAAAATCCCGACCAGTTATAGAAACTGGATTTGAAAATCCCGACCAGTTATAAAAACTGGATTTTGAAAATCCCGACCAGTTATAAAAACTAGATTTGAAAATTCTGACCAGTTATAAAAACTGGATTTGAAATTGCCCACCAGTTATAGAAACTTGATTTGAAATCCCGAACAATTATAAAAACTGGATTTGAAAATCCTGACCAGGTATAGAAACTGGATTTGAAAATCTCGACCAGTTATAAAAACTAGATTTGAAAATCTCAACCAGTTATAGAAACTGGATTTAAAAATCCTGACCAGTTATAAAAACTGGATTTGAAAATCCCGACCAGTTATAGAAACTGGATTTAAAAATCCCGACCAGTTATAAAAACTGGATTTTGAAAATCCCGACCAGTTATAAAAACTGGATTTGAAAATCTCTACCAGTTATACAAACTGGATTTGAAAATCCCGACCAGTTATAAAACCGAATTTGAAAATCCCGACCAGTTATAGAAACTATATTTGAAAATCCCGACCAGTTATAAAAACTGGATTTGAAAATCCTGACCAGTTATAGAAACTGGATTTGATAATCCCGACCAGTTATAAAAACTGAATTTGAAAATCCCGACCAGTTATAGAAACTGGATTTGAAAATCCCGACCAGTTATAAAAACTGGATTTGAAAATCCCGACCAGTTATAAAAACTGGATTTGAAAATCCTGGCCAGTTATAAAAACTGGATTTGAAAATCCCGACCAATTATAAAAACTGGATTTGAAAATCCCGACCAGTTATAGAAACTGGATTTGAAAATCCCAACCAATTATAAAAACTGGATTTGAAAATCCAGACCATTTATAAAAAACTGGATTTGAAAATCCCGACCAGTTATAAAAACTGGATTTTGAAAATCTCGACCAGTTATAAAACTGGATTTGAGAATCTCGACCAGTTATAAAACTGGATTTGAAAATCCCAACCAGTTATAGAAACTGGATTTGAAAATGAAGGATTTAATCTGATGTTTTGAAAGTGATTGAATTTGGGAGGTTATAACCCGAGGGTTGAGAAAATTATAAGATTTTGAAGATATTACAACCAGAGGTTGGGAAACTGTTAGAATTTGTGAGATTGAAGAACTTGAAGGTTTGGGGAATGATAAAATTGAGGAGTCGCACCCTAAGGGTTTGATCTTTTGGAATATACGACCAGCGGGAGCTGAATCTTTTGGAAATACATGAGCAACGAGTGTTGGATCTTTTTGGAAATACATGACCAGCGAGATGCTGGATCCTTTGGAGATACATGACCAACGAGATGTTGGATCCTTTGGAAATACATGACCAACTGGTGTTGGATCTTTTGGAAATACATGACCAGCGAGATGCTGGATCCTTTGGAAATACATGACCAACTGGATACTGGATCCTTTGGAAATACTTGACCAACTGGTGTTGAATCTTTTGGAAATATATGACCAGCGAGATGCTAGATTCTTTGGAAATACATGACCAACGGGATGCTGGATCCTTTGGAAATACATGACCAACTGGTGTTGGATCTTTTGGAAATACATGACCAGCGAGATGCTGGATCCTTTGGAAATACATGACCAACGGGATGCTGGATCTTTTGGAAATACATGACCAACTGGTGTTGGATCTTTTGGAAATATCAAATCCTGGGAAGTTCAAGTCAGAACTTGAATTTTGCAAAAGGGAGGTATTTGATCAGAAGACTGATGTTAGAATTTTACCGGTGTGTGAACCGGGTTTTCCAAATGAGCCTGATATATGATTGAAAAAGTTTAAGAAATAAGTAGTGCGAGAACTAGGTTTTGAAGATGAGCTAGATTTTCAAAATGAGTTTTAGGAGATAATTCAGGATTTATCCCCTTATCTGAATGGGGAAAATGGCAAAAAGAATACCTCATTGAAAGGAGGCATCAGGTTTATCCCTTAACCTGAAAGGGTATTTTTAAAGATAAAGGTAGATGGAATTTTAATAAGATTGACGAAAATTTGTTTAAAACTTGACATAAATGAGCAATAGCTTGATAAAAATTTAATCAAAACCAAAAAGTGAATCAAATGAAATGAAAATAAAGATCACAAGATCAATTGAGATAAAATTTGAGGAAAAGAGCTTTTGTCTAATTCTGCTTGCATATGATGAAAGAAGGCGATTATAGATCAAAATAAAATGCCCCAGTATCATGGAGAATAATGTAAGAATTGATAGAAGATCATTGTTTTATTGAAATGACTCTTTGAAGAGTACAAAAGGCTTTATAATGAACATTCTAAGTATAAAATTTCTTCAGATGTAGAGCGTTGATAGGGTCTGGCATTTCCACCCCATCTGCATTGATCAGACGATACAAATTGCGAGGCAATGCTTCCTTAACCACATAAGTGCCTTCCCAATTGGGTGACCACTTGCCGCGTGGTCGATGCTTGAGATGGGCTGTTGATCTGAGCACCAAATCGTTGACCCGAAATTTTCTCTCAATGACGGACTTGGCATAGTGTCGAGCTATCCTCTGTCAATAAGCTTGAGCATGCTCTGCTGCCTTGAGCCTTTTCTCATCCAATAAATCTAGCTGCACTAATCTCTGCTGCTGATACTGATCAAGTGGCAATTCTATAAGGGAAGCAAATTTGAGAGCGGACTTCTGGACATGGAGAGGTAACACTACTTCAGTTCCGTAAACAAGTTCTGAAGGAGTGACATTAGTTGGAGTCCGAATGGTGGTTCGGTACGCCCAAAGCGCGTCATGAATCTTCTCATGCCAGTCTCGACCTGTTTTCACAGTCCTTTCCAGAATACGAATCAAAATTTTATTGGTGGCTTCTGCTTGGCCATTCCCTTGAGGATAATAGGGAGCTGAGAAATGATGAGAAATTTTGAATTTAGAATAGAAGGTTTTCATCCTGTCATTTTTAAAATGGGTTCCATTGTCTGAAACAATGTCATGTGGTATGCCAAAGCGGCAAAGAATGTTCTTGTGAATGAAAGAAACCACATGGCGGCCTTCTACTGTGCGTAGAGTAGCAGTTTCAACCCATTTTGTGAAATACTCTGTCGCAGCCAGAAAGTATTTGTGGCCGTTGGAAGCAGGAGTAATCGGGCCTACGACATCGAATGCCCACATAGAAAATAACCAAGGAGAAACAACTGATTGTAGATATGTGGCCGGAGCATGAATGTAAGGCGCGTGCATTTGGCACTTGACGCACTTCTTCACAAATCTATGACAGTCCTGCTGCATGGTATTTCAATAGTACCCTGCTCGAACGATCTGCTTGACGAGAGTCTGATAGCCAACATGGCCACCACAAATCCCTTCATGTGCCTCTTGGATAACTTCCATAGCTTCTTCTTTGTCTAAGCATCTTGAATACTCAGAACTGAACCCACGACGGTAGAGGACATTGGCAAGAATGAAATATCAGGTAGACATACGTTGAATCGCACGTTTGTAAACACCCCAAATTTTCACTCATCCCCCTGATATTTTCACCAAGCATCATCATTCAACCTCTGAGATCGCCAGAGGGCAAAGTGGTCATTTTCTGAGCTCAGAACTTGCAAAAGTCCAAATTTCATTTGCAACTCTCAATTTTTCTCTATTTTTATCTCAGATGTTCAAAATTTTACTCCTGACAGGAGACAGACATCTCCAAAGTCTTGGTTCAAGATTCTATTACATAAGACATGACATTGCATATCATTGCATGAGCATTTCAAATCATTGCACTGCACAGCATGCCATTTCGAGGTCCAGAACTCCTGATTTCAAAACTTTCAATCCAGATTAGAATTTCAACTCTTTTCAAAATTGATTTCAAAACCCTGGGTCTTCAAAATTATCAATTCTTCCCATTTTACCCCCAGGACTCTGAATTTCAAAACATTTTCTCAGGAAAACGATCTGGATAGTTTTCAATATGGATTTCAGTCACTTCACCTCAGATTTTGCCCCTTTTGACAACTTCAAATATCTTTCTTTTACAAAATCGCCCTACAAGGGCCAACTCTTTCCAAAATTCCTGTTTTGCCCATTAGTCCAGATTTTATGAAAATTCCAAAAAGAAGTTGTGGTTCTGTCCTTATTTCAATAAAGAAGCAATGTGGGACCCACACTGAGGTGGTGTCACACAAGCTTTTCTTTTGAAAATTTGAATTTTGAAAAACCCAAAAATATAGGAGCCTTGTCCCCTGGATTGGTGCCGCTTGTCCTTTCTCTCTCCTCTCATCTACATGCCAAGTGTCAGTATGGGGCTACCTTAAGAAGCCGCCACATGTCATCCCATTTATCTGCCATGTGTCACCCTATCCATCCTGCGCCATGTGTCATTCCAAGATTACCAGGAGATGCCAAGTGTCATAGGTTGTCCTGTCTAGAAAAAGTGGAGCTTGTCTCCTCTGAGGTGGCGCCACTTAAAGTGTGTCTCCTGCAGAGGACACATGTCAACCCCTCCCTCCTTCTAGAAAAGTAGCTTAACACATGTCTCTCCCTATTTTTCTCAGAAAAGTAGGAGACATGTGTCACTCCTAAACTCCTACAGAAAAGGTAGGCTTGTCTCCTCTGAGGTGGCGCCATCTGGAGTGTGTTTCCTGCAGAGGACACGTGGCAAGCTCTCATTTCCTCAGAAAAAGCAAGTGCCATGTGTCATTTCCTGCTTTCTTCAGAAAAACTAGAATTCAAAGTTTCAAATCTCCTCATAGGTGGCGCAGATCTTGAACTTCAACTTTTCCATGTTGTCTAAGATGGCGCCACATGGCTTGGCCCTCCTTCTCTCCCCTCTGCCACGTGTCATCTTCTGCTTCTTTCAGAAAAAGCAGGTGACACATGTCTCCTTCTCACTCCTTTAGAAAAAGTAGAGGACACATGTCTTTTCCCTACTCTCTTCAGAAAAGTAGGCGCCACATGTCACTCCTGGCTTTCTTCAGAAAAAGCAAACCATTCAAAATTCAAACAAAGCCTAGGTGGTGCAAATCTTGAGCTCTGATTTTTTTAGATGGCCTATGAGGGCGCCACATATCCCTTCCCTCTTTTTCCTCCCTCTTGCCACATGGCATTGTAGGAGCCACCCTGAGGTGGCGCCACATGTCCATCCTCCATTCCTCCAGGGCCAACCTCCATTTGAAATTTGAATTCTCCTCTGAGGTGGCGCCATCTGAAGAACCTCTCCAGCAGGCTGACACTTGGAACCGTCTTGGACTGCCACATGTCCAGATCTCCTCTCACCAGAAAAAGCAAAATTCAAATTCCTCTGAGGTGGCGCCTTCTGAGCCCACTGCTCTGACCTTCTGACATGTGTCAAACACCTTTTGAGGTGGCACCATTCCAGGACTCCACTTGGCTCCATTTTTTTATTTTTTTTTTCTCATAAAGGTAGCCCACCATGAGGTGGTGCCACCTGAGGACTCCCTACAAAAGGTGAGTTTGAATTTCAAATTCCAAGAGAACACCCTCTGAGGTGGCGCCTTCTGGGAGTTCCATGCAGAGAGAATCAAGCAAACTTTTGAAAAATTCCAAATTCCCCCTGCTGAGGTGTCTCACCCACAAAATTTCCATTTTTTTTATTTTTCTCAAAAATCAAAATAGCACCATGAGGTGGCGCCACCGGAGGGCTCCCTGCAAAAGCCAAATTCGAATTTCAAACCCCCAGATGGCACCCCCTGAGATGGCGCCACATGGAGGGCTCAGATCGAACCTGTTTGAATTTCAAATTTCTTCAGAAAATTTATAAAAACAAGGCTCCACGCCCAAGAGAAGGATCTTTTTTTTGGAGACCATATTTTGTGAACTTGAAAATTCAACCTAGCCTTCCTAAAATCTGATTTTGAACTTTGGAAATCGCGCCCCCTTTGGCTCATTGGAGAAGGTGGAGCAAAGTTCGTGCAGTGGCCAATTCGATTCAAGCATAGGTCGATTTTGGTGAACCATCCGAAGCCCGGAGCGAAGGACGAAGGAAGCTCGTGATAGCCGCCCCTTTCAAGAGCTTCTACACTACGTAAAGAAGCAAGGTTCACTTCTTTTCCCCTTGATTTGATGCCATAATTCGATTCGGGGGTCGTTTGAAGAAAGAGCTCATCCGAGAGATGGATTGAGCTATTCTCATAAAACGACATATATAAAAATGTTTAATTATGCTTCCTTGATGATTTTTAACATGCATGTAGTTAGCTAGGTTTAATTCGCATTTTATTTCATTCATTTAGTACATTTCATGAATTAATTAGGATTAATTTAGCATCCATTTCAATTCTGCTTATTTTCAGTAGGTCTTTGTTTTTGTCAGTCAGTCCACACATCATTTTATGCATTTATTTTTTATTAAAAATCCCCAAAAAATCACGGAATGCGCTCTTAGGTGTCCCTAAAATTGTGCCAAAAATGCGGAGGCATTTGAATTTGTTTACTGCGATAAACATTCAAAATGGCAAGTCGGGTTTTGTTACCCGGGATACGTTTTGAAAATCATTTGCCGACTTGTAAAATCGAGATATCCTTCATGGGAGATCCGATTTTCGATCCGAAAACTGTTCTGAACTCTGGAGAACGTCTAGATTTTAATATGATTTTCTCAGATTTTTCTGATTTTTTTTTATGTCTGAAACAAAACCGAGAGTTCGGGACACGTGTCAGAGCCTTATTTGGGCCTCTGAGATCTTGGATCGACTTAGGGCTATGGTTTATCTTTGTGTGTTGCTCCAAATCCAAAACTGTAAAAAGTGAAAGTTATGTCCAAGGTGTACTCTATTTTCATCTGAAAGCCTGTGATTTTTAGAACAGTGTTGATACCTTCTTCGAATTTTTATTGTCAGTCCCCGGTTTGGTCACATTGGTCTGTTCTGTCAATTTAGGAACACAAAGTTATATTTTTATCCGTGTTTCTGTTGATCAAATGCCAAAGTAGTGAATCAGAAGTTTTTATGGTGTAAATCTTGCATTATCATGTTAAGCAGTGCATTTGGTTCGGATCCATAGGCAAAATCCACCATTTTAGGACTTTATTTAAATTTTAGTATTTAAATCATATCATTTCGTAATTTTTAGCATTCTAGGCTGTTTATCAGAGTAAGTAGATGCTTCATACCGAATTTGGTGCAATTTGGAATCCATTTGAGGTTCGGATTAGTCATAATACTAAAATAGGGTCCCGCAGGACCCGGATCCAAGTGAAAAACAAGCGAAATTCGTTATTTTGGATAAATTGCAAAATGGCAAATTCTGATTTTACAGTCCTCATGTGTTTAGCAGCATGTCATCATGTCTCTTACTGCATTTCATCATCATTTGATTCAATTTGAATTTCGAAATCTCAATTTTACCAAGTTTTCCTTCAAAAAAACCCTGATTTTAAAGGTGTAACTTTAATTTTAGGGGTATTTTGGTCATTTTGACCCCAATTTCGAATTTCAAACTATTTTCTACTGAATTTCTTGCATTTTCATCATTTCAAATATCAAAGAAGCATGATCATAGGGTTTATATCCAATTAAATCCAATAATTTCATAATATTATTGGAAATCTTGGAAAAACCCACATATTTGAGCTAACCCTATTTCAAGTTTGGCAGGGACATTCCAAAGAAGGAGCTGAAGTCTGCAAATTTCTTTTATTTCATTTATTTAGTGATGTAATAATATATGTTTTGGAATAAGAGATTTAATTTCCTGCTTAGACTAGGATGCATATCACATAGTTTAAATTTATGCAATATCCTGCTTATATGCTTCATGCAATTTATTTCAAAAGCACTATGGATGTACACGAATGACACGTGCACCAACTCTTAGGGAGTTGATGAACTCGGTGGAATCCATATTTACAGCCCTAGTCGGAATATGGACGAGACCCAGATCCATCATCTTTCTACTAGTCACACTGAGCCTACACTCTTAGGCTATCTTAAAATGCACATCATATTTCCAATGTTTTCAAAGCTTTGTGCATTAAATCAATTAAATTCTGAATATATTCATGGCCACAGTCAGAATATGTGAAGGATTTATTCTAACTTAATGCACATTTTTCCAACCAATTCCTCAGAAAATCTTTTCAAAGTGCATTCATTTACTCATGTCATTCGCATCATGAAATAATTGGTTTTCCCATGATTTTCTCAAGAAAGCTTCATTCTCAAGAAAGTTTCATTCTCAAGAAATCGATTTCTCAAGAAACTCTAAGGATTTGCCAAAATCGGTTTTCCCAAGTCAAGTTTTTCCACAGTTTTCCCTGGAAAATGTTACTTTCTTAAGACTTTCAAAAAAAAAGTTTTCCAATCTTTCTCCAAAATCCAAAATCGATTTCCAAGTATTTCAAGGTTAAGATTCTCAGGTTTTCAACCTCTCAAGTTTCAATTTCCCTTTTCCACAAGGGATTTCCAATGAATTTCCATCATTTTCCTAAGAAAACTCTCAAAGTCCAAGTTTTCCTAAGAAGTGTTTCCCTTTTCAAAGGTTCACCCTTTTCTCAAGAATCAATTCCATTTTCCCAGGATTTTCAACCATTCATGATTTTCCCACAACTTCATGAACTTTCCTGTGACTTCAAAAACCCTTTTTCACATGAGTTTTCCTGAGAAATTGACTTTCATCTTTTTCCTGAGAGAATCTTTTCAACTCCAAATATTTTCCAAGCATACATCATGTTTTCTCAAGCTGCATTTTCCCAAAACCTCATAGCACATGCCTGAATTCTCTGTGCATTTAGGATAGAACATAACTTCGATGATTTAACTAAGTCAAGCATAGTTTTGGTCCTTGGTTCGATTACCCCTGTTAAAGGCAGCAGGAACGGTCGAACCTCGTACCGACAGGTCGAGCCCCATCCCATGGATTTTCCCGCAATTTTCAAAACGGAGGCGAGTATTTCAAAACAATTTCCAAAATCCGGTCAAGTTTGAATCGCGAAAGCATTTTCCTTTTTCTCTTCCGCAAGGAAGGGAAGACGGGAAAAATTTCGCGACGAAAACAGGTTTGGCGACCGTGATGGGACCTGTCCTTGTCTGATCAAAAGTGTGCTTGACTTAGTTCAATTATTGAAACTGTGTTCTCAAAATGTCAGCTCTTTACTTTCTAATATCATGTGAGCCTAGGAGCCTACATTCTGACCTAGCTGACATTGATTGCATATAGCTTAGGCATGGTTTGGTAGGACCAGATTGAGGAGATATTTTCATGCTCATATAGACTTAGGTCTAAATATAACTCTCCTCAATTTAGGATCTGAATGCAAACAATGTATGCTTCTTCAAAGTTTTCAAAAGCTATCTCTCTAGGGTTTAGAGCCCTCTATTTCTTGCATGTGATCATTTTTTCAAAACCCTTAATTACCTATCATTACCCGGTCTTCACGTTGCTGGGCTCTCTTCCAGAACCATAGTTCGGGACAGAGTCCCACAACTGGGCCAACTATTTGGGTTAACACCCCCCTACCACGTACCGCGGGCCACAGTCCGAAGTATATCGGTAGGCGCTCAAGGATGTTGGAAAACCTTACCTTAGAACCGGAGTTGAAATTCTATGCCACGTACCTCGGATTTCGATTCGGGTATATCGGCGTAACTGGATTGGACAAAGATGATCTGAACCTAGAGTTAGGATTAAGGTCCTACAGCTGTTTTCAAAATGATGCATCTAGAGTCAGCCTTTTAGGGAATGCTAAATGTGCATAAATGTTTGTGCAGGATGTGATTGTATGTGTATGATTTCCTCAAATTTTTACATTTCCCAATATTTTCCAACTTATTAGGCATTTTTCAAAACATCCTTATTTTCCACAAGATGTTTTTCTCAAACCCTAGATGATTTTCTCAAATACCCAATTTCTTCCAAAACTCCAGGCGATTTTACATTCTACCTTTCTACTGGATCTCGAATTTCCAGCTGCACTTTATCCTGCCTGCAAAATTTTTTCAAAAATTTTCCACATTTTCCTAAGTCTCATTCTGAGTCTTTTTCTGTTTTCAGTTCGATGGCATCCAGTCAAGTCGATCATATCTTTCCTGAAGGTCACATCTCCTTCGAGGTGCGACAAGGTCGTCCTGAACATCGAGCCCTTAGCACCGGAACTTTCATTCCCCGGTGGTATTATTCCTGGCTAAAGAGCTTTTCCCGAATGTTCCCGGACCATTTGAGCGAGTGCGGATTAGAACTGGCGTCAGCTGTCGGAAAGCAGACCATCAATGGCAACCTGATCCATGCAATGGCGGAGCGATGGAATCCTCGGACGTGTACCTTCTGGTTCCCATGGGGAGAAATGACCGTTTTAATGGATGAATTTTCAGAAATCATGGGGTTGCCAGAACCAGCCGGTAAACCAGGAGACCCATTAGAGCATCAATTCCTTATCAATGTCAAGGGTTTGGACCCCCGAGACTCCTTAGCTCGTATGACAGGCCGCCGATCTTGGCCCCTGATCCAGTTAGAAGGAGATGAGTATGTTGACCTACTTGAGTTGTACCGCCAGTACGGGACCTTCGTCGAAGTCAGCTCGCTTTCAAGAACAGCCAAAGAAAAGATTCAGAATGCAATGGTTCTATGCACTGTAGGACTGTCCCTCTTCCCAGATAGACAGAACTACATGGACATCAGAATAATCCAACTTATGAGAAGATGGGGAAGTCGGCCAACCAATCGTCTCTCCATAGCCATGGCAGCGCTCGCCTTCTTATATCGAGGTCTGACTCGATTCTCACTCGGAGAATCCATTTTAGTTGAAGGATGCATCTACGCACTTCAGTCCTGGTTTTTCCAGCATGTTTCATCCCGAGCAAGCTCTTTCAGATACAATGGTCAAGAACTCCTTCCAGTGTCGCAGTACCGATCCATGATCAACAACATTCAAGAGGATGACGTTGTTTGGGACTATTTTGATCGGCAGCTGTCTCCTCCCAGATATACCTACGCTTATGGCAAGCGGTTCAAGTTGCTAGGACCATTCTTCTGCACTTATTACCAACCAGAGAGATGTGTTCGGCAGTTCTCTCAAAGGCAGCAGTACGTTGAAGCCCGACTGTTATCAGGAGCTATGGCAGAGTTCGATCTCACCTCCGCACAATGGTCCGGGGCATATCACTCTGCCCGCTACGGCTGGGATTCCTGTCTCTCTTAAAATCTTTCCAGGTCCTAGAGTGTCTGCTGACTATCGTGAATGGTGGCAAATTGTTTGTCCCCCACCTCTTTGTCAAGATCAATAAAATCTTATTCTTCTCATTTTAATAAAATTCTCTTTTCTTCCATTGTGGTTTGGCGACCTCGCCTAGGTAACAAGGCATATTTTCGTTGTTTATTTCTTTTGCAGAAGGAATGGCAACACAATTGTTGTGATTCCCACGACGACTCAGTCCATAGTAATGGGACATCTTTTCCAAATTGTCTACCATATTTTCAGCAAATATTTCTTCCAAAAGCTAATTCCTTCAAAATCTAATCAGGTCTTTGCCCTGCAGAGAGCATTCATACCATTTGATGGTTGAGACAAGATCAGGCAAAAGAACCACGGCATCCCAGTACTCGTCAGCCTCGGAAGAAGAGATGAGTTCCCCTCGATCTGAGAAGAGTCGAGAGCAGCAACAAGAAGACGATGGCATAGACCCTCAAATGTATGCCATGTTCAGAAAAATGATGAACAAAATGATGAATGAGCAGCCCGGGACTAGCTCAAAAAGAAATCCATTCAGAGAAAAGTTCCATGGTCGCAGGAGTAAGAAGGCTCCCAAGAAACAGATCCAACCAGAAGAGATTTCAGATGAATCAGATTCCACTGAAAACACAGATGAAGAATATGAGGTGCCTCCGGCATTTCAGAAGTGTGGCCAAAGTAAAAGCCGCAGATCAAAGAGCAGAGATAAAAAAGAGCCTTTGCAAGCGCAATTTAAAGAAATGGCCCGAGTTGTCAAAGATCTGCAAGCCCGCGACAAGGGCAAGAAAGTCTTCACCAGTGAGGACTTCTATGACGGCTTAGAAGGGGATGATGATCTGGAGAATCTCTCTCGTAAATTCATCAAG
The DNA here is from genome assembly GCF_984573655.1 of Nuphar pumila. Classification (NCBI taxonomy): domain Eukaryota; kingdom Viridiplantae; phylum Streptophyta; class Magnoliopsida; order Nymphaeales; family Nymphaeaceae; genus Nuphar; species Nuphar pumila. The sequence continues at coordinate 64,404,257 of NC_143256.1, read as the reverse complement.
TTTGATGGTTCTGGCAACCCAAAAGCACATCTCGCCACTTTCTTTGCTGAATGCTCTCGGTTTAAGAGGGATAACCGAGCATTGTTTCTATGCTTCCCCCGCAGCTTGGAAGGAGTTGCAGCCAAGTGGTATGCTGAGCATATCAACCCCATCGAGCTCAAGGAGTTCGACAAAGTTGTAAATCTCTTTATTGAACGCTTCTTGTTCAACACAGAAGCGCTGCCTACACTGAGTCATCTCTGCAATTTAAGGCAGAACGAGAAAAAAAAGCACGGGACTTCATTCACAGATGGAGATCAGCCTGTAACAAGATGAGAGATCCTATCTCAGAAAGGCATGCATTGTCCTTGATCCTCAACAATTTTTCGCAGCCATTAAGAGGATTGATCTCCACAGCACCATCCAGGACCTTCATTGAGTTGACTGAACGAGCCGAATGGCTCGAGCTAAGTGTGGAAAATGGAGTCTATGAAGGCTTCACATTCTCCAAGAACAACTCCCATGGTGAGCAGAAAAAGAAAGCACACTTCACTTATTCTGCCAGCAACAACAACAAAGGCCAAAATCGATACAAAGGGCAGAAGAAAGATTACTGCTACGGCACAGGCAGTTCGAACAACAAGGATCAGAAAGCAAAGACTGCTCCTCAATACAGCAAGCCTCCGCAGCAGGATCAAGGACCGAAACTGCGCGAGAAAGCTAAACATGAAGGATGGAGCTACGATAGAAAGTTTACTCCCCTTGACCAATCACTCGAAGATGTGCTCGAGTACATGCTATCGAAAGAGATGGTCAAATTGCCCAGATTGGCCGATCCCCCTGTGCCCATGGGGACATGGAAAGATCAGTTCTGCAAGTTCCACAGGACAGTGGGACACAACACCGAGAACTGCTTTGTTCTAAAAAACATCGTGCAAGATCTCATTGAAAAGAATCTATTGGTAGAAGGAGAAGAAGAAGAGAAGATGGACATTCTCAACCACCCCTTCCCTTCACACACCACAGCAGTAGTGTCTGCACAACCCTTTCTACCGCATGAATATATCAAGCCATGTTCTGCGCAAGATCTCCAAGTTCAGCATCAGGTGACCGTGCTACGACAAGCAGCTCCAGATTCTAAGAAGATGGACTTAATTTCAGCATTCGGTAAAATGAAAGTTGTGGAAGCACCTGTGAAGTCAGTTCCCAAATCAAAAAGAACTCCTGACTTCTTCAAGCAAATCATTAGACCCAGACTGGAGAATTCAAGTCAGAAGCCTCTGACCGCTTTATCCAATGTCTCCATCCTTGACTTGGCCAAGAATTTTAGCAAGCACAGACAAGTACTGGATGATTTACTCAGGAAAATCAAAGTTAAGCCCAGTACCACTCCAGAAGACATGGCACAGATTGTGAACTCTGCCATGACCAATGCACCAATCACTTTTTCGGATGAGGACCTTCCAAAGCCTCATTCCTTTCATAATAATGCTCTGTACATTGTCGTTCGAGTCAGAGGAATGACAGTTCCCCATGTGCTGGTCGATGGAGGCAATAGCCTCAACATATGTCCTGAAATGACCGCAAAGGCATTAGGGATCAAGGATGAAGAATATATTCCGGATCCCATCACTATCTATGGGTTTGACAATCATGGTCAAACGGCCAAGGGCAAGATATTCCTGGAGGTGTTTATCAACTATTCAGTGCATTCAGTGCTTTTTCATGTGGTTAATGTACCACCAACCTACAACTTGTTGCTCGGAAGGACGTGGATTCATAATGCTAATGCAGTGCCTTCCACCCTACATCAATGTGTGAAGTGGTCAAAAGGTGGAATGATAACCACAATACTGGGAGAAGACCCAGAAGAAAGGCTCCCGCAGCCCATGATTCCTCGGCCATCATTCAATGCGGATATTCCCAGCATCAGGGAAAGCGAAGAGATCAACCTCGGAGAAAATCGAGAAATACTTCAGGCACCATCAGAGCCATCTCTGCACACAGTAGCCACGACACGATGGAAAGGTCCTCAATTCTTCAAAGTTGGAGGTCGAATCGACTACAGCACCATTAAGGATCATCCCTTGTTTCCTCAATTCATGAAGTCAAGAAAGGGATTTGAGTTACTCCTGAAGCATGGTTATCAACCCTTCAAGGGACTCGGCAAGAACAAAGATGGCCGCATCGAGCCTATGATCCAAAAACATCGTCCCCATAGAGCAGAACTAGGGTTCTCCGGAGGAAGCTCATCAAGGAAGACTGTTTTTGTCAAAGGAGCACAATGAAGACCATTTGTTATTTTCTTTCTATTCTTTTCCAAATAAATGTCTCATTTTACCAATGTCATTGATCAATTCAATTAATAAAATTCCAAGTTTCTTTGTCTATCTGAATGCCATCTACTCCCTTTTTGTCTGTCTCATCATTTTATAAATTCAATGCCATTTTATGCATGGTTCTCTTCAAACGATTGCTTGTTTTACTATAGGCCAATTTGTCTGAACCAGATTTCTTCTCCAAAATTTCAGAATGACTTCTCGGACAATCAAGAAGCTCGTTCTCAATCCCAAGGCCTTTCAGAAGTCGACAGCAATTCACAGAATCAAAGCAAGCACCGGAAATGATAAGATTGCAAAGCAGTCAGATGATTGTGCTGAATACGACCAGTCCTTTCAGGAATTACCGGAGTTCGCCGCAGTTCAGAAGCAGGACGAACCATCTCCTCTAGTACAAGATCCAACTGAAGGTGTCAATATCGGTTCAGAGGAAAATCCAAAAATTCTCCAGATCGGAACCAGTCTGAGTCCGGAAGAAAAGAAAAGGCTTACAGATTTTCTCAAACAGCATGAAGAAGTGTTCGCATGGACGTATGAAGACATGCCGGGCTTAGACCCCAAATTAGTCGAACACCGTCTTGTCTTAAAGCCGGATGCTAAGCCAGTCAAGCAGAAGCTGAGAAAAATGGATCCCAGAATAGAACAACAAGTCAAAGAAGGACTTGAAGATCTGCTCAAAGCAGGATTTATTCGAGCTATTGACTACCCAGATTGGTTAGCCAATATCGTCGTCATCCCAAAGAAAAGTGGCAAAGTAAGGATCTGCATAGACTTTAGAGACCTCAACAAGGCAACTCCGAAGGATGACTATCCACTTCCAAGCATCGATCTTCTAGTCGATAGCACGGCAGGACATGCCATGTTCTCTTTCATGGATGGGATATTCCGGCTACAATCAGATTAAGTTGGCCGCCCGCAACCAATCAAAAACTTCCTTCACTACGCCTTGGGGCACTTTCTGCTATACAGTTATGCCTTTTGGGCTCAAGAATGCTGGAGCAACGTATCAACGGGCAATGGCTGTCATCTTTCACGATCAGATGCGCAAAATCATGGATGCATATGTTGATGATATCCTCGTGAAATCTAAGGAGGGAGAAGATCACCTCGAAGCACTTGATCAAGTCTTTAAAAGACTTATTCTTTACAAGTTAAGGCTTAACCCGCAAAAGTGTGTCTTTGGAGTCGAATTAGGCAAACTGTTGGGTTTTCTGGTCAGCAAAAAGGGAATTGAAGTTGACTCGGCCAAAGCCAAGGCTATCATTGATATGCCACCCCCGAAGAATCTCAAAGAACTACGTAGCCTTCAAGGACGTATGCAGTCAATCCGGCGATTCATTTCCAATTTGGCGATGAGATGTGAGCCCTTCAACCACTTACTTAGAAAAGGAGTTAAGTTCGAATGGAGACCAGAATTTCAGCAATCGTTCGATCGAATCAAGAAGTATCTTCTCAATCCTCCTATCTTGAAGCCGCCAGAATTGGGAAAACCTCTTCTGTTATACATCTCAGTCAATCAAGTCGCATGCGGCGGATTCTTGGCGCAATACAAAGAAGGCAGCCTGATAGAACACGCCATTTATTACGTGAGTAAGACTTTCATAGATTATGAAAAGAGATACTCTCAAATAGAGAAGACCTGACTAGCTCTGGTATGGATGTGTCAGAAGCTAAGACACTACCTGTTGGCATCAGAGGTCAAAATCCTGTCTAAACTCAATCCTCTCAAGTATATCTTAGAGCAACCTTTTCTCAGCGGACGAGTCGCAAAATGACAAGTCTTACTGATGCAGTATGACTTAGAATATGTCTCGCAGCAATCAATCAAAGGCAAAGCAATTGCAGATCAATTGGCGGATTTTCCTCTGGCCGAAGAAGTGAAAGCCGAAGATGACTTCCCTGATGAGCAAATTTGCAATGTCCAGCAATCTCCAGTCTGGAATTTATTTTTCGATGGTTCAAAGAATATGGCTGGAATAGGCATTGGAATTTTATTAATCACTCCAGAAAAGGAAATGATTCCATTTTCTCTCAAGCTAGACTTTCAATGCACTCACAATATGGCTGAATACGAAGCCCTGATTCAAGGTCTAAAGATTCTATTAGACTTTAATGTCAAGAGAGTACATGCCTACGGTGACTCATTACTTGTTGTCAATCAAGTTCGAGCCGAATGGCAAGTCAAAGATCAGAAGTTATTTCCCTATCAGAAAATTGTTTCAGCTCTCGTCAGCAAGTTCGAAGAATTTCAGTTATTCCACATTAAAAGAGATTTTAATCAAGTGGCCGATAGCCTAGCCAGTTTAAGCTCCATTATGGCATTCAGGAATGGAGAATCTTGTCGCTCTTTTGAAATTGGCAGACTTGACCAACCTGCTTTCATTCCAGCGGAACAAGTAAACCAGGCTGAGCAAGGGAAGAAGCCTTGGTATTACAACATCAAAACTTTCATAGAAACTGGTGAATTTCCTCCAGAACTCTCAAAGAAAGAGCAACGAGCAATCCAGCGTATGTCTACTCGATATTTCATTTTGGCCAATGTCCTCTATCGTCGTGGATTCAGTTTAGAGTATTCCAGATGTTTAGACGAAGAAGAAGCCAAAGAAGTCATGCGAGAAGCACACGAAGGCATCTGTGGTGGCCACGTCGGCTACCAAACCCTTGTCAAGCAAATCATAAGAGCAGGTTACTACTGGAAGACTATGCAACAAGACTGTTATCATTATGTGAAGAAGTGTGTACAATGTCAGATACATGCACCTTCCATCCATGCTCCAGCAACTTATTTACAGTCTGTTGTTTCTCCATGGCCGTTCTCCATGTGGGCCTTCGATGTCGTAGGTCCCATCACTCCCTCAGCTTCAAATGGCCATAAATACTTCCTTGCCGCAACAGAATATTTCACCAAGTGGGTAGAAGCTACCACTCTTCGCACAGTAGAAGGCCGACATGTGGTCTCTTTTATTCACAAGAACATCCTTTGCCATTTCGGCATCCCACATGACATTGTGTCAGACAACGGCAGTCATTTCAAGAATAAAAAGATGAAGACATTCTGCTCAAAATTCAAGATCTATCACCATTTTTCCGCTCCATATTATCCTCAAGGGAATGGTCAGGCAGAGGCCACCAACAAGATTTTAATTCGTATCCTGGAGCGAACTGTGGAAACAGGCCGTGACTGGCATGAGAAGATCCACAATGCACTATGGGCCTACCAGACTACTATTCGAACTCCAACGAATGCTACCCCATCAGAGCTGGTCTATGGAACAGAAGTAGTATTACCGCTACATGTTCAGAAGCCCGCTTTGAAATTTGCTTCACTTCTGCAATTACCTCTTGATCAATACCAGCAGCAGCGACTAGTGCAGCTAGACTTACTCGACGAGAGAAGGCTAAAAGCAGCAGAGCATGCTCAATCCTATCGCCAGAGAGTAGCCAGGCAATATGCGAAGTCTATCATCGAAAGAAGATTCAAAGTCAATGATTTAGTACTTCGATCCACAACTTATCTCAAGCATCGTCCCGGCGGCAAATGGTCGCCAAACTGGGAAGGTCCATATGTTGTCAAAGAAGCATTACCCCGCAACTCATATCGGCTCATCAATACCGATGGGGTAGAATTGCCAGATCCTATTAATGCTCGACACTTGAAAAAGTTTTATACTTGAAACATTTATTCTTCTCTTGTAATCCTTCCTGTTTCCTTCAGATAATGATCCAACTTTCTTTCCCAGTTACACTGGGGCATTTTAAAATTTTGTTCTATATGCAAGCAGGATAAACAAATTCCTCATTTCATGCACATGTGCATTCATATGCATCAATTCATGCTTATTAGCATTCAACTGCATTAACAACAATCTGGTCAGTATTAGGATTTCAACAAACCGTCCCATCACGATTCCTAAATAATTCAAAATCAGAAGGTCATCACCAATACTGAACCAAAACCCAGCGCTCGAATTGGTATTATTTCAAAATCCAGTACTCAAACTGGCACATTTTCAAAATTCCAATTTTTCAGAAAACCGAGTTCCGACTCGGGGTTTTTATTCAAATCATGTTCTTTTGTTGATCCGGGTTCCGACTCGTGATCTCATTACCTTACTCGAGCCCTGTCTCGAGCTCTTCATTTTTTTTGTTGATCCGGGTTCCGACTCGAGATCTCTTTACTTTGAGCTCAGATGCGAGCTCTCCATTGTCATTTGTTGATCCGGGTTCCGACTCGTGATCTCATTACTTTATTCGAGCTCTAACTCGAACTCTTCATTTTCCTTTGTTGATCCGGGTTCCGACTCGTGATCTCTCTACTTTATTCGAGCCTTAACTCGAACTCTTCATTTTCCTTTGTTGATCCGGGTTCCGACTCGTGATCTCTCTACTTTATTCGAGCCTTGACTCGAACTCTTCATTTTTCTTTGTTGATCCGGGTTCCGACTCGTGATCTCTCTACTTTATTCGAGCCTTGACTCGAACTCTTCATTTTCCTTTGTTGATCCGGGTTCCGACTCGTGATCTCTCTACCTTACTCGAGCCTTGACTCGAACTCTTCATTTTCCTTTGTTGATCCGGGTTCCGACTCGTGATCTCTCTAACTTACTCGAGCCTTGACTCGAGCGCTTCATTTTCTTCTGTTGATCCGGGTTCCGACTCGTGATCTCTATATTTTATTCGAGCTCTGACTCGAACTCATCATTCTCCTTTGATTGATCCAAGTCATTTCAATCATTAAAGTCTGTCAATTGCTCGAATTTGACATTTTGCTCTCCAAATTCCAATTTAAATCTTCAAATCAGGCAATTCTCCAATTTCGACCTCTGGGTCACCCAATTTTCAATTCTCAATTTCAATTACCAATCTCAATTTCGACCTTCGGGTCAATCAATTTCCAATTCTCAACCTTCGGGTCTATCAATTTCCAATCCTCGACCTTCGGGTCAATCAATTTCCAAATTTCGACCTTCGGGTCAATCAATTTCCAATCTTTGACCTTCATTTCTCAATTTCGACCTTTAGGTCACTCAATTCTCAATTTCGACTTTCGAGTCACACAATTTCGACCTTTTTGGTCAAATCAATTCTCAATTTCGACCTTTCGGTCAACCAAGTCTCAATTTCGACCTTTGTGGTCAAATCAATTCCCAATTTCGACCATCAGGTCATCCAATTTCGACCTTCGGGTCATTCAATTTCCAGCAACCAATTTTCCAATTTTCAATTTTGACCTTTGGGTCAATCAATCTCAATATCCAATTTCAATCATTTTCTCTTGCGAGAGACCCCTTTTTAGGGAGAGTTCGAGGGAGCTCGTTCTTTTCGCATGCTATCCAATTCGTTCACTTAGCCCTTTTTCAGGGAGAGTTTGAAGGGACTCGCGTCTTTGTGAACCGTTTGCAAAACAATTTCCAACTTCACACGAGGAACCCTTTTTAAGGGAGAGGCTCGACGGAGACTCGCTTTTCTTGTGACCCCCAATTTTATACTAGGCCATTTTCGTCATGAAAGACCCTCTTTGCAGAGAGAGTGTGATGGACTCGTTCCTTTCATGACCCAATTTTCAGACCTCACTATTATCGGCCCCCTTTCCATAAGAGAAGCCTAATATTAGGGAGCTTTGACGAAAGCTCAATTTCTCTTTGAAAGTTCGTTTTGCAAACACCTCCTCTTCAGGGAAGAGAGGAGTATTTCCCAATTTCCCATTCAGGTAAGGGCTAAGCCTGAGTCTCTCTTTTTGGGGAAAAAGAGAGGAGAATTTTCGTCACGGATGTATTGAGTCGGATTCCAAATACTCACTCTCACTAGGGATTTCAAGAAAATTTTGTCAAATTGTCAATCAAATTATTTGATTTCAGAATATTTATTGCACAAATCTCTATCTCAGTTTACCTTCAGCATCACTTCCAAAAGAGTGAAGCTTTTGCGAAAAGAGATTCAAAACTCAAATTCTTCCTATTGGCCAACCAAAAGGATGAAGGATAAATCCTCAATATGGCCAGAAAAGAAGATTCAATTTTATCGAAAAGCCGTAGATGATCGATATTGATCGCAGTCAATGGCACATCTTTAAAGGCTATTCTTGTAAGGACGAGGCAGTGGAAATATCCTGAGTGCTAGAAAAGAGAGAATTCACCCAAGCCCTGTCTCCTCAGAATCACCTAAGCTATAATTGAGTATCCGCAAAAGGGATCTCTCACCTGTCGTCAAGATGAAGGCGAATTAAGCGAGTAGACTCCCGGGGCCAAAGAAGATTCGAAACATCTCCAAGATGACGGAGTTTGTGACGGATCCTTCCAGGGAAAGTCCAAAGCACTGTCGAGATGAAGGCAGATGCGATGAACCTCTCGACAATCCCTAAAAGATATTTAATTTCAGCTATCATCCAAAGCTTTCTAACCCATGAGCCAATATCATTAAAATAACCCATGAGCCAATATCATCCAAGAAGGATCGAAACATCTCCAAGATGAAGGAGTTTGTGACGTACCCTTCTCCAAAAGAGAGCAAGAGAGGAAAAAGAAAGAGAGAAAAAGTCAGAACATCTCCAAAATAAAGGAGAATGTAGCAAAAACCCAGAGAGCCAAAAGAGTGCAGAAAGATTATCATGAGAGAAGCCCTCAGGATATCAAACTGCCAGATTTATCAAGAATCCTCTTTAAATTTGTGAAATTCTATTATCAATACTCTTTCATCAACTGCTTTCACAATATCAAATTCTCTTTCATGCTCATATCAAGGAAATTGATAACTTCCTTGAAGAAGGTCAATCGCAAGCAATTTGGGTTTCCAATTTCGATTCTACAAAGTGAACCTCGTTTGGAGGTAATGCTTCAGGTAGAAAAGAAAGAACATCTTTGCAACAATATGCAACATTTTCAAAAATTTTGAATCAACAGCAGAATTCTCAATATTTTGACAATATTTTCTAGTCATCCTGACGTGAAGTGAGAGCTTGATGTCCGTTTTCGATGCATCCTGACACCAATTTTAAATCCCTCTTAAGGACTTGATTCCTTCCCTTCTTTGAGAGCATGAACTCTCAGATTTGCACACTTCCCTGTGTCCCCACTGTCCCACCATAGACAGTCCCATTTCGGTTCGAGGTCGAACCACCAATCATTTTCTCGCGAAAGGCAATTTCAAAAGCTGATTTTAGTCTCAGCAATGAGACGCCCAAAACCAATCCCTTTTCAAGCTTTAGGGACCCCATTTTCCTTCCTTTTGCAAAACCCCTGTCGGATTTACTGTGCAAAATCCGAAGGTTCCATCATGGTCTCTTCCTTCGAGGATTCCATTCATTTTCTGCCCGATCAGGATAAGGGTACAAACCTGAACCTCATTCAAAGAGGTATTTCATTTTCCGCCCGATCAGAATAAGGGTATAAACCTGAGCCTCAATCAAAGAGGTATTTCATTTTTCACCCGATCAGGTTAAGGGTATAAACCTGAGCCTCATTCAAAGAGGTATTTCATTTTTCCTCCCGATCAGGTTAAGGGTACAAACCTGAGTCTCATGTTATGAGATATTCCATCCCCAATCAGGTTAAGGGTCAAACCTGAACTTCGTTCCATACGGAGCATTTTCTGTCCCATCCAGGTTAAGGGCAAAAACCTGAACTTTGCTCTCTCAGAGCAAATCTATTTTCTCTTTATTCTCCACTTCATATCTACCATCTTCCTCGGGCTAATTTCTTCACACTCAGTCAGATCCTTCTAACTGGGGCATTTTTTTTATATAGCCCAAATTTGGTGTGTTTTCTTTGCCACTAAGCTCGGCCATGAGCCGGCTTAGTAGCAAAGAGGGGCATCTGTAAACACCCCAAATTTTCACTCATCCCCCTGATATTTTCACCAAGCATCATCATTCAATCTCTGAGATCGCCAGAGGGAAAAATGGTCATTTTCTGAGCTCAGAACTTGCAAAAGTCCAAATTTCATTTGCAACTCTCAATTTTTCTCTATTTTTATCTCAGATGTTCAAAATTTTACTCCTGACAGGAGACAGACATCTCCAAAGTCTTGGTTCAAGATTCTATTACATAAGACATGACATTGCATATCATTGCATGAGCATTTCAAATCATTGCACTGCACAGCATGCCATTTCGAGGTCCAGAACTCCTGATTTCAAAACTTTCAATCCAGATTAGAATTTCAACTCTTTTCAAAATTGATTTCAAAACCCTGGGTCTTCAAAATTATCAATTCTTCCCATTTTACCCCCAGGACTCTGAATTTCAAAACATTTTCTCAGGAAAACGATCTGGATAGTTTTCAATATGGATTTCAGCCACTTCACCTCAGATTTTGCCCCTTTTGACAACTTCAAATATCTATCTTTTACAAAATCGCCCTACAAGGGCCAACTCTTTCCAAAATTCCTGTTTTGCCCATTAGTCCAGATTTTATGAAAATTCCAAAAAGAAGTTGTGGTTCTATCCTTATTTCAATAAAGAAGCAATGTGGGACCCACACTGAGGTGGTGTCACACAAGCTTTTCTTTTGAAAATTTGAATTTTGAAAAACCCAAAAATATAGGAGCCTTGTCCCCTGGATTGGTGCCACTTGTCCTTTCTCTCTCCTCTCATCTACATGCCAAGTGTCAGTATGGGGCTACCTTAAGAAGCCGCCACATGTCATCCCATTTATCTGCCATGTGTCACCCTATCCATCATGTGCCATGTGTCATTCCAAGATTACCAGGAGATGCCAAGTGTCATAGGTTGTCCTGTCTAGAAAAAGTGGAGCTTGTCTCCTCTGAGGTGGCGCCACTTAAAGTGTGTCTCCTGCAGAGGACACGTGTCAACCCCTCCCTCCTTCTAGAAAAGTAGCCTAACACATGTCTCTCCCTATTTTTCTCAGAAAAGTAGGAGACATGTGTCACTCCTAAACTCCTATAGAAAAGGTAGGCTTGTCTCCTCTGAGGTGGCGCCATCTGGAGTGTGTCTCCTGCAGAGGACACGTGGCAAGCTCTCATTTTCTCAGAAAAAGCAAGTGCCATGTGTCATTTCCTGCTTTCTTCAGAAAAACTAGAATTCAAAGTTTCAAATCTCCTCATAGGTGGCGCAGATCTTGAACTTCAAATTTTCCATGTTGTCTGAGATGGCGCCACATGGCTTGGCCCTCCTTCTCTCCCCTCTGCCACGTGTCATCTTCTGCTTCTTTCAGAAAAAGCAGGTGACACATGTCTCCTTCTCACTCCTTCAGAAAAAGTAGAGGACACATGTCGTCTCCCTACTCTCTTCAGAAAAGTAGGCGCCATATGTCACTCCTGGCTTTCTTCAGAAAAAGCAAACCATTCAAAATTCAAACAAAGCCTAGGTGGCGCAAATCCTGAGCTCTGATTTTTTTAGATGGCCTATGAGGGCGCCACATGTCCCTTCCCTCTTTTTCCTCCCTCTTGCCACATGGCATTGTAGGAGCCACCCTGAGGTGGCGCCACATGTCCATCCTCCATTCCTCCAGGGCCAACCTCTATTTGAAATTCGAATTCTCCTCTGAGGTGGCGCCATCTGAAGAACCTCTCCAGCAGGCTGACACTTGGAACCGTCCTGGACTGCCACATGTCCAGATCTCCTCTCACCAGAAAAAGCAAAATTCAAATTCCTCTGAGGTGGCGCCTTCTGAGCCCACTGCTCTGACCTTCTGACATGTGTCAAACACCTTTTGAGGTGGCACCATTCCAGGACTCCACTTGGCTCCATTTTTTTATTTTTTTTTCTCATAAAGGTAGCCCACCATGAGGTGGCGCCACCTGAGGACTCCCTACAAAAGGTGAGTTTGAATTTCAAATTCCAAGAGAACACCCTCTGAGGTGGCGCCTTCTGGGAGTTCCCTGCAGAGAGAATCAAGCAAACTTTTGAAAAATTCCAAATTCCCCCTGCTGAGGTGTCTCACCCACAAAATTTCCATTTTTTTTATTTTTCTCAAAAATCAAAATAGCACCATAAGGTGGCGCCACCTGAGGGCTCCCTGCAAAAGCCAAATTCGAATTTCAAACCCCCAGATGGCACCCCCTGAGATGGCGCCACATGGAAGGCTCAGATCGAACCTGTTTGAATTTCAAATTTCTTCAGAAAATTTATAAAAACAAGGCTCCATGCCCAAGAGAAGGATCTTTTTTTTGGAGACCATATTTTGTGAACTTGAAAATTCGACCTAGCCTTCCTAAAATCTGATTTTGAACTTTGGAAATCGCGCCCCATTTGTCTCATTGGAGAAGGTGGAGCAAAGTTCGTGCAGTGGCCAATTCGATTCAAGCATAGGTCGATTTTGGTGAACCATCCGAAGCCCGGAGCGAAGGACGAAGGAAGCTCGTGATAGCCGCCCCTTTCAAGAGCTTCTACGCTGCGTAAAGAAGCAAGGTTCACTTCTTTTCCCCTTGATTTGATGCCATAATTCGATTTGGGGGTCGTTTGAAGAAAGAGCTCATCCGAGAGATGGATTGAGCTATTCTCATAAAACGACATATATAAAAATGTTTAATTATGCTTCCTTGATGATTTTTAACATGCATGTAGTTAGCTAGGTTTAATTCGCATTTTATTTCATTCATTTAGTACATTTCATGAATTAATTAGGATTAATTTAGCATCCATTTCAATTCTGCTTATTTCCAGTAGGTCTCTATTTTTGTCAGTCAGTCCACACATCATTTTATGCATTTATTTTTTATTAAAAATCCCAAAAAATTTAAGGAATGCGCTCTTAGATTTCCCTAAAATTGTGCCAAAAATGCGAAGGCATTTGATATTGTTTACTGCGGTAAACGTTCAAAATGGCAAGTCGGGTTTTATTACCCAGGATGCATTTTGAAAATCATTTGCCGACTTGTAAAATCGAGATATCCTTCATGGGAGATTCGATGTTCGATCCGAAAACTTTTCTAAACTCGGGAGAACGTCTAGTTTTTAATATGATTTTCTCAGATTTTTCTGATTTTTGTTTATGTCTGACAAAAAACCGAGAGTTCGGGACACGTGTCAGAGCCTTATTTGGGCCTCTGAGATCTTGGATAGACTTAGGGCTATGGTTTCTCTTTGTGTGTTGCTCCAAATCCAAAACTGTAAAAAGTGAAAGTTATGTCCAAGGTGTACTCTATTTTTATCTGAAAGCCTGTGATTTTTAAAACAGTGTTGATACCTTCTTTGAATTTTTCTTCTCAGTCCCCTGTTTGGTCACATTGGTCTGTTCTGTCAATTTAGGAACACAAAGTTATATTTTTATCCGTGTTTCCGTTGATCAAATGCCGAAGTAGTGAACATGAAAGTTGTTCATGTGGGTGTCGTGAATAGCTCTGATTAATTTCATAAATTGCCATAGCTGTTTTCTATTTTTTTAGCATTTTACATCAGATTAGGGTGATTTTTACCTCTGTCAGAACTAAATCCCTGTTGCCGAACTCACCATGGCTCAAATCCCGAGGCTGTAAAAACCCAAAATGTTCCATTTCAGGTACTTTAGCAGTCTGCAAAATATCAGAAGTTTTTATGGTGTAAATCTTGCATTATCATGTTAAGCAGTGCATTTGGTTCGGATCCATAGGCAAAATCCACTATTTTAGGACTTTCTTTAAATTTTAGCATTTAAATCATATCATTTCGTAATTTTTAGCATTCTAGGCTGTTTATCAGAGTAAGTAGATGCTTCATACCGAATTTGGTGCAATTTGGAATCCATTTGAGGTTCGGATTAGTCATAATACCAAAATAGGGTCCCGCAGGACCCGGATCCAAGTGAAAAACAAGCGAAATTCGTTATTTTGGATAAATTGCAAAATGGAAAATTATGATTTTACAGTCCTCATGTGTTTAGCAGCATGTCATCATGTCTCTTACAGCATTTCATCATCATTTGATTCAATTTGAATTTCGAAATCTCAATTTTACCAAGTTTTCCTTCAAAAAAACCCTGATTTTAAAGGTGTAACTTTAATTTTAGGGGTATTTTGGTCATTTTGACCCCAATTTCGAATTTCAAACTATTTTCTACTGAATTTTTTGTATTTTCATCATTTCAAATATCAAGGAAGCATGATCATAGGGTTTATATCCAATTAAATCTAATAATTTCATAATATTATTGGAAATCTTGGAAAAACCCACATATTTGAGCTAACCCTATTTCAAGTTTGGCAGGGACATTCCAAAGAAGGAGCTGAAGTCTGCAAATTTCTTTTATTTCATTTATTTAGTGATGTAATAATATATGTTTTGGAATAAGAGATTTAATTTTCTGCTTAGACTAGGATGCATATCACATAGTTTAAATTTATGCAATATCCTGCTTATATGCTTCATGCATTTTATTTCAAAAGCACTATGGATGTACACGAATGGCACGTGCACCAACTCTTACGGAGTTGATGAACTCGGTGGAATCCATATTTACGGCCCTAGTCGGAATATGGACGAGACCCAGATCCATCATCTTTCTACTAGTCACACTGAGCCTACACTCTTAAGCTATCTTAAAATGCACATCATATTTCCAATGTTTTCAAAGCTTTGTGCATTAAATCAATTAAATTCTGAATATATTCATGGCCACAGTCAGAATATGTGAAGGATTTATTCTAACTTAATGCACATTTTTCCAACCAATTCCTCAGAAAATCTTTTCAAAGTGCATTCATTTACTCATATCATTCGCATCATGAAATAATTGGTTTTCCCATGATTTTCTCAAGAAAGCTTCATTCTCAAGAAAGTTTCATTCTCAAGAAATCGATTTCTCAAGAAACTCTAAGGATTTGCCAAAATCGGTTTTCCCAAGTCAAGTTTTTCCACAGTTTTCCCTGGAAAATGTTACTTTCTTAAGACTTTCAAAAAAAAAGTTTTCCAATCTTTCTCCAAAATCCAAAATCGATTTCCAAGTATTTCAAGGTTAAGATTCTCAGGTTTTCAACCTCTCAAGTTTCAATTTTCCTTTTCCACAAGGGATTTCCAATGAATTTCCATCATTTTCCTAAGAAAACTCTCAAAGTCCAAGTTTTCCTAAGAAGTGTTTCCCTTTTCAAAGGTTCACCCTTTTCTCAAGAATCAATTCCATTTTCCCAGGATTTTCAACCATTCATGATTTTCCCACAACTTCATGAACTTTCCCGTGACTTCAAAAACCCTTTTTCACATGAGTTTTCTTGAGAAATTGACTTTCATCTTTTTCCTGAGAGAATCTTTTCAACTCCAAATATTTTCCAAGCATACATCATGTTTTCTCAAGCTGCATTTTCCCAAAACCTCATAGCACATGCCTGAATTCTCTGTGCATTTAGGATAGAACATAACTTCGATGATTTAACTAAGTCAAGCATAGTTTTGGTCCTTGGTTCGATTACCCCTGTTAAAGGCGGCAGGAACGGTCGAACCTCGTACCGACAGGTCGAGCCCCATCCCATGGATTTTCCCGCAATTTTCAAAACGGAGGCGAGTATTTCAAAACAATTTCCAAAATCCGGTCAAGTTTGAATCGCGAAAGCATTTTCCTTTTTCTCTTCCGCAAGGAAGGGAAGCCGGGGAAAAATTTCGCGACGATAACAATGTTGCTCCCTTTTTGGCATTTCTGGTGGAAATTCACCTGTCTCAATGAAATCTTTGATGCTTTGATACCAAGGCTTCTCCTTCTGATTGACCTGGTTTACTTGCATAGTTGAAGTGAAAGCAGGTTGCTCAAGTCTGCCAATTTCAAAAGAACGACATGACTCACTGCCCTTGAAGGATAAAATGGAGCCTAAGCTGGCTAAGCCATCAGCTATCTGATTGTGTTCTCTTCTTATGTGATTGAGATGGAATTCTTCGAAGCCATCTACAAGAGCTAAGACGATCTTCTGATACGGAATCAGTTTGGAATCTTTCACTTGCCATTCAGTGTTAACTTGACTGACAACAAGTAGTGAATCGCCAAAGGCATGCACTCTCTTGACATTGAAATTTTGCAGAATTTTGAGGCCTTGGATTAAAGCTTCATACTCGGCCATGTTATGAGTGCATTGAAAACCAAGCTTGAGGAAATAAAGGATCATCTCTTTTTCCCTAGTGATTAACAAGACTCCAATCCCTATGCCAGACATGTTTTTAGAGCCATCGAAGAACAAGTTCCAAACTGGGGGCTGTTGGACATTGCAGATGTGATCATCAGGAAAATCATCTTCTGCTTTAATCTCTTCTGTCAAAGGAAAATCCGCCAACTGATCTGCGATCGCTTGGCCTTTAATCGACTTTTGAGAGACATACTCTAAGTCATATTGCATCAGAAGGACTTGCCACTTCGCAATCCGTCCAGTGAGAAATGGTTGTTCCAAGATGTATCTGAGAGGATTAAGCTTTGATAGGAATTTGATTTCAGAAGCCAATAAGTAATGTCTTAATTTCTGGCACATCCAAACCAGAGCTAGACAAGTTTTCTCCATTTGAGAATACTTTTTTTCATAATCAATGAAGGTTTTGCTCACATAGTAAATGGCATGCTCTATCAAACTGCCTTCTTCATACTGTACGAGGAATCCACCACAGGCATTCTGATTGACTGAAATATATAGTAAGAGAGGCTTTCTCAGCTTTGGCGGCTTCAAAACTGGTGGATTAAGGAGATACTGCTTGATGCGCTCAAACGAAAGCTGACATTCTGATCCCCATTCAAATTTAACTCTTTTTCTAAGCAAATGATTGAAGGGTTTACATCTCATAGCCAAATTGGAGATGAACATGCGAATAGACTGAATACACCCCAAATTTTTCAAAGATTTTCAAAATGACTCTTTTTGCCCCTGGCCCTCATTCTCTGAGAAGATAAAAGCAATTTCAAAGCCAAAATTCGGTTATTCTTCAGATTTTCTGAAATAAATTCCATATTAATGTTTTAAATCCATATTTCCTCAAAATCCGGATCCAAACCGATTTCTGAAGAAATTTTCTCAAAATAGCTTTTAAATTCTTAGAAAAACTCCCTTTTTGTAAATATTTTACAAAAACACAAAAAATTAGTTTTGACCTTTGGTTTCTCGTAGAACTCTAGGATTTTTATTCTAAAAATACAAAAAAATGGAAAAAGTGACATTAAAAAAAAAACAAAAAAAAAAATGGGAAAAACTACAAGGAAAATGAAAAAATTTTAAGCTTTTTGAAGCCATTTTGCCGAAAACCTCATTTTAAACCATTTTTTTTCAAAAATTTCCTAAAAAGGGGACCTCCTTTATGAAAAAATGAAAAATTCCAATGACCCCTTCCCGCGCATTCCCTCTTCTCCTCTCTCCATCGTCTGATCTGCAACGGCATACCTCTTCTCTCGTCCACCACCCATCCGCAACAAAACCTGCTCTCGAACCCTCTACATCCCCTTTAAGAAGAGGTCTCCGGTTTTTTGAAGAGGATCGACGTTCACGCACCCATCGCTTCAGATCGATCATCGTTAAGCACCCGACCTCTTCTACCAATTCCTTCTTCCCTGGTTTTTCATCAATTTGTTGAAAGGGATCGATCAACACCATCGCCATTAGCATCTGTGGCATTTATAATCATCCTCTGCGATTCATCTCTTATAATCGAGCTCTTCTTGTGTCCAGAATCCTTGCAAAACAAAGGAAATCAGACACCCTGAAGCTGCGGCTACAGGTAAACAATTGTCCCTTCCTCTCTACTTCTCTGATTTACTTTTCCTTTTGGGTCTTCGGTTCTGGGCTTCCATTAGAACACTTCGGGTGGTGTTGAGTTGCCTTTGCAACATCAACCCATCCATGTGCAACAGCAACGGAGCAATCACGCTCCAACATTTTTTTTATTGTTGTTTCTGTTCCACTCATGCGCCGATTTTTGGACTCAGGCTGTCGAATTTAATAATCCGACAGGATTCATCCGAATCCCAGTCCAAATTTCCTGCTAAATTTTGCCTTTGTTTTGATCTTCTTCCGAATTTCTAATTTCCAGTATGATCCCCCGTTTTAGTGTATTGATTCAATTTCCTTTTAGCATCTTTGATTAAATTTTTTGTTATATGGCGTGAATACCTTTTGGTCATTATGCTTCCCTGCATCTCCTGTTAATGCCATTCGATTTAGCTCTATGTCGTTCGTTTTCTACTATGGTATCTTTCATCCCCTTCTTTCACTCCAGTTGTCTGGAGGGATGACGATCCACATCTTCTTTGATCCATTATGAATAAAGCGATATTCATCTTTTCTTGGATATTTGCTAATTTTCCTTTTAACTTATGCTTCAATGTGTTAATTCCTATGCTTTAAATCTGGATAAGTAACTGGGTTGGTTGGCAAATTTTTGGTCTCAACAAAACTGCCTATGGGACTATGTTGGAATTACTGATTCCCCTGTTGCCGAGATCAATCAACCCTTGTTGATAGAACCTGAAAGAATATGGTGGCAATATCAGGGCAGACATGACATCAGCTCAAAATTTCAGATGACCATGGCCATTCAAATATTGTTTGCCATCCAAAGCAGAAATCTGTGGCCTATTTCATTGTTCTAATCTCATTTCTGATAATTACTGTGTGAACTCCAATTTAATGGCATTTACTTGAATTGTTTGTTGTTGCTTTTGGGAAATACTGTTAGTCGGTTCACAACATTATGATGTTAATGGAGTCGGCTATCTGTTCCAGAATTACCCTTTGTTAGTGCTTGGGTAGCCCATCCATGACGTTATTGTTTAGTTGCTCTAATCGTTGGGAGGTGTTTCTTTGTGGAATGTCTGGGCATTACAAATGATCATCATATAACGGCAGTTTTTCAGCTACCCTATATGTTACGAATAGGACATGCAACATCATGTCTGTGGTCTGGAAGGTGTTATTTGTAGGTTGGAAGGATCGACATATCAAGTATTTTATGTTTTCTGGATATAGCCTCTTCTGCATTTTCATATCACGCACCTTGCAGTATTTCTCTGATCTTGTTTATCTATGTCATAATAACCAATTGGCTGATCCTCCGGTGACAGAGCTCAACTTTTGTTTATGGTCTGTGATTATCCAGGGATTTTAAAGTTCCAGAAAAGGGAATGAGATGGACTTTTTTTTTTTTGTGATTATGGAGTGTAATGATTTATTCTCCCATAGTGCAGGACAAATCTTAGACATTTTTGGATCATGAACCAGTTTGAGTTTAGTATATTCTGGGTGAGAATAAGTGTGACTCGCTAAGAGTATTTGGATCTATATGTGCATACTTTTGCACATGTGTGTCTTGTGGTGTGTGTGTGTTGAAGACAGGAAAGACTTGGAGTTGTCTTTGTTTGAACTAATCAAGATTCTGACAAGTTTGGTCAAGGTGTGGGCTCCGTGATTTCCTGGTGTTTTGCAAGTTGATTTCTGGGTTGCACACAAGGGCTATGCACACCTGACAAGGTGGGTTAACTTAAGGCATTCAAGTTGAAAAACCTCAAGAGTTTGATATGTGAAGTGTGTGTTCCCTGGCTTAAGGCTGAAGCAGCAAGATCGCGGTTAAGCAAGTTGAACGCTATCAGACCATGGGCATCCCATCAACCCTCCACTAGAAAGTATAGGTCCAGACAGATCCCTGTTCAGTACAGATTCAAATGGTTCTGGTTTTGGCTGGGGATGTGGGTATTGCAGAGTGCTATGTAATTGGATATTGGGATACAGACTGACCATCTTGGAAGGGCCCATCTAGACTTACGATCTGGTGAGTATTTAGCTTATCCTATTCTGATTTTGCACAACCAGAATTAGATCTTATCAGAATTGCCTCTTTTTTTTAGTTTTCCCCAGATTGATTTAAGAAAACCCATACAAGATCCAACATTCTATTAATGAAACGTGTAATGTAGTCCCTTGGTGGATCTGTGATCCTAATCTGGTCCATCTGCATTGGCAATGATCGGGTCTGAGTCCATGTCATAAACAACTTAGCCTCCCATCTCTGTCATGTGCTTTCATTTAGCTACACAGTAGCATATTGGTGTCTTCGCCTCAGACTGTCAAAATTGCTCCAGCTTCACCATATAGGTTCGGTCCATCTCAGAGTAGCATTCCCTCACTACACATTTTGTCAGATCAAATATTGGTATGTTAGGATAGAGTAAAAATCTGAATATTCTGCAAAAGGCACTATGCAGTTCCAGTCCTGCCACCAGCCATACACTATTCCTCCTCCCACGGTGGCTATGTTCAACTGTCTCACTGGCTGTAATTCATGGCCATCTCCACAAACACCTAAGGCTCCTTTCACTACTACAATAACACATCATGTAGGCACACTCATGTAGTATACAACATGCCTCCATTTCATCATTACTAGATGCTTT
Organism: Nuphar pumila; assembly: GCF_984573655.1. Classification (NCBI taxonomy): domain Eukaryota; kingdom Viridiplantae; phylum Streptophyta; class Magnoliopsida; order Nymphaeales; family Nymphaeaceae; genus Nuphar; species Nuphar pumila. Next base: position 64,383,660 of record NC_143256.1, on the reverse strand, counting down.
GCTGTAGCTTTATCCATTTTATAAACTTAAGCAGTCATCATACTCATTTTTTTATATATCTCCATCTTGTATGTATGTTCTTCTTCCAAAAAGGCATTTCATATATCATCTGTGTATAATCAGATGCCTTTTTTAATACAGAACCTTTAGCATACCTACTGTAGCATCCCATATTTGCGCTACACCTGTTGTAGTAACCCACAGTGCACCATTTGCTGCTTCACCTGTTAAAACCCGACACTAGCCTCTCACATCCACATGTCAACCTGCAGGCTCACCTCCTTCCATTGTTACACTATCTTATATAACAGCTGTGCTGATGAATACCCTGCATACCTTCCATCCATGACAGCACAGAACCCATTCTCGATATACTCTGTGTTGTCACCTTTGGTCATCCTGTTTCTACACTTTCACCATAACCAATAGGTGATCACAGGCACTCACTCAACATTCATCTCCAGCTGCCATAGCACTGTGCATTCCTCATTGTCATTGTCTCTCATCTACCACAATCTGAATTTATCACCTCACAATCTCACCTATGACCATGATAGTTATACAATAGTTCACAGAAACTGTTGTAAACTTTCTTCTACAGATAACTCAACGAGTTGCCCGGATCCCTTCATTTGCATAAAAATCCTTTCATTAGCTTTCATTTTCATCTATCTACACTAAGTGCATGTTATATATGTATACATATATATACATATATATGTATACATATATACTCATATATATGTACGTACATGTATAAAGCTCCCATGTATATATATATGTATATAAGTATATATGTCATTCTCCATATATATATCTTGGCATATGAGCCTTTTCACTATTGATTTCCATATGATATGTGTGTTTTTTCTTTTCTTTTCATACTAACCCGGTTGTTTTCCAGGGAATATGTGGAGAATATCATTACTTAGGGATTGTAAATTCAATTTTTGTAATAAATTAGATCTTAAATGAGAATTTACATTTCCTGTTTTAGATAGAATGTATGAGCATTGTAAATGTCATAAATGGCTCATTTTCATGCTTTTTGCCTTTATTTCTCAAATTCTCACAATGGTGAAACACGAATGACACGTGCACCATTTCGTAATAGGTAAATTAATCCTAAGTTGATGATTTACATCAACGGCCATAGTCAGGATGTAAACAAAACTTAGTATTTTTATGTTTTATGAAATAACACTGGATCCACACTGGATCCTTTTTCAAAATCATCATATTTTCTTTAAATATTTTTCTCTTTTACCAGAATTTAATCTAAAATTAACTCAATATATATACCAATGGCCATAGTCAGGGTATATTCAGAGTTAATTTCATTTTAAATTCTATAAAAGCACAAAAAATGTATTTTATTCTTCACTTGAATTTAAATGTGATTATTATATAATATATCCAATGACCATAGTCAGGGATATATTATATCTTCAATCTCATTCTTAATTCATTTAAAGAATGAAATAGCTTTTCAAATTCCAAATTCAAATTCTTTAAATTCATTTCATCATTTAGGATAGAATTGCATCATACTTTTCAAAAATTCCTTTTAAAAATCCAAGTGGTTGTGAATATCTCTTCTTCAAATTTCTATTTCAATTCTATCTCATTTCCAAAGTTTAAAATTCAACTTGATTCATTTTATAAAAATTCCAAGTTCAAAGTCCAATTTGACTTTGAAAATCATTCTCAAAATCAATTTTGAAATTTCCAAAAATCCAAAGTTAGATCCTAATCTCAAATCAGATCCAGATTTCCAAGTATCAATCTTCACTTTTGAATCTCAGATTTCAGATCCAAAATCCATTTTAGGATCCAGAACCCGATTCTACATTGGATCTCAGATTACAGATCCAAAATCCATTCTAGGATTGAGATTCCAATTCTACTTTGGATCTCAGATTTCAGATCCAAATTCCATTTAGGATCCAGATTCTAATTCTACTTTGGATCTCAAAATTTCAAGATCCAAAATCCATTTTAGGATCCAGAACCCAATTCTACTTTGGATCTCAGACTTCAAATCCAATTCCATTCTAGGATCCAGAACCCAATTCCCCTTCGGATCTCAGATCTTAGAACCAATTCCATTTAAAAATCAGAATCCAATTTCATCTTGGATCCTAGAGTTCAGATCCAATTCCCACTTCGGATTCTAATTCGATTTTAAAACTCAACTCTATTTAGAATACAAACTTTGGATTCAAATTCCATCTTGAATTCCAGATTTCAAATCAACTCCTATTCCCAATTCCAATTCTTAAAACCAATTTCATTTCATCCCAAAATTCAAATCCAATTCCCATTTAGGATTCTAAATCCAGAATTCAATCTCTCCTGAATTTCAACTCTATTTACAATCCAGACTTTGGATTCAGATTCCATCTTTGAATTCCAAACTTTCAAATCAATTCTATTCTATTTCCCACATTTTATTCTGATTCCAAACTTCAAAAGTTAGAATTCAATTCCATTTTCATCTCTATTCTGATTCAAAGTCCATTTATGACTTTGAAGTTTCCTTTCTCCTCCTTATCTCAATTTCAAGATCCTTCCTTTCAAAGTCAAGATTTGTTCTCAAACTCTGATTATTCTAAAAACTTAGAACTTTAAATCTTAAGTTCTAAAGTTAAAAATCATTTTCTTCACTTTATCATCAGATTCATCTCAGAAACACTTAGAATATTTCAAAACATTTCCAAAAAGTGCATACATTCTTGCATTGCACAAGCATGATTCTTTGTGCATTTAGACTTAGAATAGATTCTTAGATAATTTCTTTATAAAGTAAAAGGCATAGAATTCGACCCTTGGTTCAATTACCCCTGGTAAAGGCGCCAGGAACGGTCGAACCTCGTACCGACGAGCGGATCTCGTCTCCCAGTTTTCCCACAAATATTTCAAAAACAGAGGCGAGTTATTTTCTTTTCAAAATTAAGGTCAAGTCAGACCCCACAAAAGAGTTCCTCTCTCTCTTCTTTTCTCTTCTCTCTTTCTTTTTGTCTTTTATTCTTCTCCCTTCAAAAAGGAGGAAATAGAGGTTGGAAAGGAAAATAGAAAGAAGAGAGAGAATATTACGAGAGGAAAAATTTTGCGATGAACACACGGGTGATTCAGACTAAGATCAAAGACCGCACCAATTAGAAGCAAGAATTGAGAAATGGACTCTCAGAGGTTTGCGTGAGAAGGAGTTCCGGACAACCAGAATGAGATTGATCCTGCTATATATCGGTTGTTCAAAAAGATGATGGTTGAGATATTATCCGAGCAGGCTGAAGCCAGTTTCGGAAAAGCTCCCACCGCTGAAAAAGCACCTGTCACTTTCCTAGTGAGCAAACAAAGTGATAGCAGCGCAGGAAGTTCTAAGGCCAGCACGGGCAACAACGAAGACACCCAGGGCAATCAAAGCAGCAATTGAGAGGAATCTGCAGATCAAAAGGGAAAGTTGGGCATGACCCAGGACAAACCGCTTCCATCTGCTCTACACAAGGGCAAGGGCAAGGAAAAGCCAAAGCGTAAAGATTGGAGCAGGGATCGAGACTTCACTCCTTTAGATGAGCCACTCGACAAAGTTCTTGAATATATGCTGACCAAGGGATTAGTCAGGCTCCCAAAAGTCGTAAGCCCTCCCACAATCATGGGAAGATTCAAGGACCAGTTCTGCAAGTTCCATCGGGCGGTGGGGCATGACACTGATCATTGTTTCGTCCTCAAAAATATTGTTCAAGATTGCGTCGACAAAAATCTCTTGGCCAAAAACAGAAAAGAAGAGCATCCGGCGGTCTCAGCTGAGCAGGGTCAGTCCAGCTCCGAGAAAGGGGTCAACACCCAACAGAAGCCAAGCAAGCCAAAGAAAATAAAGCATGATGGTTGGGGTTATGACCGCAAGTTCACCCCTCTGGGTCAGCCAATTGAGGAAGTTCTCGGATATCTGCTTGCAAAAAATATTATCGAACTACCAAGAATCGTCGACTCTTTTGTCACCATGGGTAAATGGAAAGGGTGTTTTTGCAAATTCCATCGAGCAAGAGGACATGAGACAGAGCGCTGCTTCGTCCTCAAAAACATAATACAGGATTACATCGACAAAGAAATTTTGGTACCAGAAGAAGGAGAGGAGCAACCTGCGGCTCTGACCAAAACTCTCCCGGATCACTCAAAGAATTGAGGATGCCCAAGTTTTTCTGCACCGTCATTTTCCTTTTGTTAGTCATCTTGTAGGGGCAAGTCAGCTCAGCCTTCTATGGATCTTTTTCCTTTTAAAGTTCTTGTAAATATTCAGTATTTGTCATCAAACCTTTGTTTATCAATGAAATGTCAAGTTTTCTTTATATCTTTGATATTCGAATAATTCCTTCTTTTGCCATACTAGGGCATTTAAATTTCTGTTCTTTTCAAAATACGGGACAATCCTGACATCATTCATGAGAGAAATGATATTACCTATGAGGGTTTCTCGAAAAACATGAAATTTTGAAAGTCTTCATAGCCAAAGAGTTCAGATATTCTTTGGTCCAACCTTCTTCTAAAATCAACCCTTGTGTTGATTAAATTTTTCAAAAATAGGTTTTAAACCAAAATCAACCCTTGTGTTGATTAAATTTTCCAAAAAATAGGTTTTAAACCATTATCAACCCTCGTGTTGGTCTTATTTTCCAAAGATTGGTTTTTAAACATTATATTCAAAGATCAAACCTTGTGTTGGTCCTATCTTCTAAAAATTGATTTCAAAACATTATATTTAAAGATCGACCGTTATGTTGGTCTTACCTTCCAAAAATTGGTCTTCAAATCATTATATTCAAAGATCAAACCTTGTGTTGGTCTTATCTTCCAAGATTGGTTTTTAAACATTATATTCAAAGATCAACCCTCGTGTTGGTCTTATCTTCCAAAAATTAGTCATCAAAATCATTATATTCAAAGATCAAACCTTGTGTTGGTCTTATCTTCCAGGATTGGTTTTTAAACATTATATTCAAAAATCAACCCTTGTGTTAATCTTATTATCAGTTTTGAACTGTCATTTTTTTAGAAATCAGATCTATTGTTGATCTTCTTCTTCAAAAATAGGTTTTTAAAATATTGCCTTCAAAAAGTCGACCCTCATGATGATCTCTCATGTTTGATTTGAAGGATCAGTCCCCGCGCTGATCATTCTTCTTGTAGCGGATTTTCTTCCCAAAAATGATTTCTCACCTATATTTTAAATAAACACTTTTCCTTTCAAGATCCCATATGCAGGCAGGATCAGAAAAAACTTCTTTTTCTCTTAAATCTTATAAATTCTCAGTTAATTTAAATATCTTTATCAGTTTCATATTTTTATCAAATTTACATCAATTTTATCAAGTTTTATCGAGTTTTTTTCTCAATTTTATTAAAATTTTATCAAAATTTTTACCCTTTCAGGTTAAGGGAAAAACCTGACCCTCGTTGTCCGAGGTGTTCCCATTCAGGATAAGGGACAATCCTGAAACCCCTCGTAGGAGCAATAATGCTACCTACGAGGATTCTTTTTCAAATTTTCTCGATTTTATAAATGTCTATTAATTTCTCTTTATTTTCTCCCAAAATTCTATTCTTTCACATAACCCTTTCAGGTTAAGGGATAAACCTGATGCCTCTTTTCAATGAGGTATTCTTTTATTTTGTTTTTTCCCCTCAGGTTAAGGGATAAACCTGACCCTCGTTGTCCGAGGTGTTCCCGTTCAGGACAAGGGACAATCCTGAAACCCCACGAAGGAGCAATAACGCTGCCTATGAGGATTCTTTTGTAAAATACAAGTTTTATCAATCTTTATTGATTCTTTTTAAATTTATATCAATTTCTCTTCATTAATTTCTTTAAGTTCTATTCTGTTCCCATTCAGGATAAGGGATAATCATGAAACCCCTCATAGGAGCAACAAGGCTACCTGTGAGAATTCTTTTCAAAAAACAAAGTTTTCATAAATTTATTCCATTTTTTCTTCACTTTTATAAATTTTCCTTTTCCCCTTTCAGGATAAGGGATAATCCTGATACCCCTCATAGGAGCACCGATGCTACCCGTGAGAATTCTTTTTCAAAATAAATTTCCAATAAATTTCCTTTAAATTCTTCTCCATTTTTATAAATTTGATTATTTTTTTCCTTTCAGGTTAAGGGATAAACCTGAATTATTTTCCATAAATTCTTCAATTCATATCAAATTTTATTCTATACTCCTTCAGAATAATTGAAAACCCTAAAGCTGTCATAAATAGATTCAAATCTTAGGCCACCTTGGGTCAAGGATCTTGAATGAATCTCCCATCTTCATCATCATCGACATCTATTCATGCGTTTTGTCTAAAAAGCCGACCTTTGGATAAGAGTTATTTCCTTCCCATTTGAGTTCTGACTCAGGCTTTTTTGCTTTCTTTTTATTTTTCTTTTAAAAAAAAGATCCAGGTTCCGACTCAGGTCTCATATATATTCATATTTCTGGAGTCACGAGTTCCGATTCGGACTTCCTTTTGGTCCCAATGTTCACATTGGACCAATTGTTATGTCGAGAATTCGAGTTCTCAAAAACTCGATTCTCATTTGTTCTTTTATTTTGAAAAACCGGGTTCCGTCTCGCGTTTTCTCCTTTTATATATATATTCATATTTCTGGAGTCACGAGTTCCGATTCGGACTTCCTTTTGGTCCCGATGTTCGCATTGGACCAATTGTTACGTCGAGAATTCGAGTTCTCAAAAACTCGATTCTGATTCATTCTTTTATTTCAAAAAACTGGGTTTCGACTCACGTTTTCTCCATTTATATATATATATATATATATATATATATATATATATATATATATATATATATATATATATATATATATTCATATTTCCGGAGTTACGAATTCCGATTCGAACTTCCTTTTGGTTCCGATGTTCGCATTGGACCAATTGTTACGTCGAGAATTCGAGTTCTTAAAAACTCAATTCTCATTCGTTCTTTTATTTCGAAAAACCGGGTTCCGACTCACGTTTTCTCCTTTCATATATATATTCATATTTCCGGAGTGATGAGTTCCGATTTGGACTTCCTTTTGGTCCCGATGTTCGCATTGGACCAATTGTTACGTCGAGAATTCAAGTTCTCAAAAACTCTATTCTCATTCGCTCTTTTATTTCGAAAAACCGGGTTCCGACTCGCGTTTTCTCCTTTCATATATATATTCATATTTCCGGAGTCACGAGTTCCGATTCGGACTTCCTTTTGGTCCCGATGTTCGCATTGGACCAATTGTTACGTCGAGAATTCGAGTTCTCAAAAACTCGATTCTCATTCGTTCTTTTATTTCGAAAACCCGGGTTCCGTCTCGCGTTTTCTTCTTTTATATATATATTCATATTTTTGGAGTCACGAGTTCCGATTCAGACTTCCTTTTGGTCCCGATGTTCGCATTGGACAAATTGTTACATCGAGAATTCGAGTTCTCAAAAACTTAATTCTCATTCGTTCTTTTATTTTGAAAAACCGGGTTCCGACTCGCGTTTTCTCCTTTCATATATATATTCATATTTTCGGAGTCACGAGTTCCGATTCGGACTTCCTTTTGGTCCCGATGTTCGCATTGGACCAATTGTTATGTCGAGAATTCAAGTTCTCAAAAACTCGATTCTCATTTGTTCTTTTATTTTGAAAAACCGGGTTCCGACTCGCGTTTTCTCCTTTCATATATATATTCATATTTTCGGAGTCACGAGTTCCGATTCAGACTTCCTTTTGGTCCCGATGTTCGCATTGGACCAATTGTTACGTCGAGAATTTGAGTTCTCAAAAACTTGATTCTGATTCATTCTTTTATTTCAAAAAACTGGGTTCCGACTCACGTTTTCTCCTTATATATATATATATATATATATATATATATATATATATATATATATATTCATATTTCCGGAGTTACGAATTCCGATTCGGACTTCCTTTTGGTTCCGATGTTCGCATTGGACCAATTGTTACGTCGAGAATTCCAGTTCTTAAAAACTCAATTCTCATTCGTTCTTTTATTTCGAAAAACCGGGTTCTGACTCACGTTTTCTCCTTTCATATATATATTCATATTTCCGGAGTGATGAGTTCCGATTTGGACTTCCTTTTGGTCCCGATGTTCGCATTGGACCAATTGTTACGTCGAGAATTCAAGTTCTCAAAAACTCTATTCTCATTCGCTCTTTTATTTCGAAAAACCGGGTTCCGACTCGCGTTTTCTCCTTTCATATATATATTCATATTTCCGGAGTCACGAGTTCCGATTCGGACTTCCTTTTGGTCCCGATGTTCGCATTGGACCAATTGTTACGTCGAGAATTCGAGTTCTCAAAAACTAGATTCTCATTCGTTCTTTTATTTCGAAAACCCGGGTTCCGTCTCGCGTTTTCTTCTTTTATATATATATTCATATTTCTGGAGTCACGAGTTCCGATTCAGACTTCCTTTTGGTCCCGATGTTCGCATTGGACAAATTGTTACATCGAGAATTCGAGTTCTCAAAAACTTAATTCTCATTCGTTCTTTTATTTTGAAAAAACGGGTTCCGACTCGCGTTTTCTCCTTTCATATATATATTCATATTTTCGGAGTCACGAGTTCCGATTCGGACTTCCTTTTGGTCCCGATGTTCGCATTGGACCAATTGTTATGTCGAGAATTCAAGTTCTCAAAAACTCGATTCTCATTTGTTCTTTATTTTGAAAAACCGGGTTCCGACTCGCGTTTTCTCCTTTCATATATATATTCATATTTTCGGAGTCACGAGTTCCGATTCAGACTTCCTTTTGGTCCCGATGTTCGCATTGGACCAATTGTTACGTCGAGAATTCGAGTTCTCAAAAACTCGATTCTCATTCGTTCTTTTATTTTGAAAAACCGGGTTCCGACTCGCGTTTTCTCCTTATATATATATATATATATATATATATATATATATATATATATATATATATATATATTTCATATTTCTGGAGTCACGAGTTCTGATTCGGACTTGTTTTTAGTTCCGATGTTCGCATTGAACCAATTGTTACGTCAAGAATTCGAGTTCTCAAAAACTCGATTCTCATTCGTTGTTTTACTTTTTTGAAAAATCGGGTTCCGACTCGCGTTTTCTCCTTTCATATATATATTCATATTTCTGGAGTCACGAGTTCCGATTCGGACTTCCTCTTGGTCCCGATGTTCGCATTGGACCAATTGTTACGTCGAGAATTCGAGTTCTCAAAAACTCGATTCTCATTCGTTCTTTTATTTTGAAAAACCGAGTTCCGACTCGGATTTCCCCTTTTTGTATATTCTTATTTTCTCGAATTTCGACTAAAATTTCTCTGTTGATCCCATGTTCGTATTGAATCAAAATTCTCATTGTTCCCTTTCAGGTTAAGGGACAAACCTGAACTTCCCCTTCAGGATAAGGGATTATCCTGAAACACCGACAATCATTTTCACTTAAATTCTCAAGTATCTTCGAATGTCGGTCTCGTTTTCAACTCTCCGTTCGAAAACCAATGCTCGTACTGGTATGCATTTTCGAAAACCAGTGCTCGTACTGGTATGCACCTTCGAAAACCTAGCGCTCGTGTTGGTGTGCATTTCGAAAACCCAACGCTCGTACTGGGGCATTTTTTTTTCGAAATCCAGTTTTTCGTACTGGTTTATTTTTCCCAGCGCTCATGCTAGTACATCTTCAAATCCAGTGCTCGTGCTGGTACATCTAGCGCTTGTGCTAGTGTTTGGCTAACTAATCAGTTAGCCCTCCAGGTTCAGTCTCTGTACTAACCAATCATCATCAACTCAAATTCTAAATTCTCAATTTCAACCTTCGGGTCATCATTTTATAAAAAAAATCAATCATTTTTCTTTTGCGAAGGACCCTCTTTAGGGAGAGTTCGAGGGAGCTCGTTCCCTTCGCATGCAACCATCTTTCGTTCGCAAGAACCCTTTTCCAGGGAGAGTTTGAAGGGACTCATTTTCTTCGCGAACAGTTTGCAAAACAACAACCAACTTTACACAAAAGAACCCTTTTTCTAGGGAGAGCTTCGACGGAAGCTCGTTTCTTTTTGTGGCCCCCATTTTTCTCATCTTTGGCCAACCCCTTCATAGAGGACCCTCTTCTAAGGAGAGTGTGATGGACTCGTTCCCTCTGTGATACTTTCTCAACTTTGTTTTTCGGCCGCCTTTCCATAAGAAAAGCCTAGAGATAGGGAGTTTTGACGAAAACTTAATTTCTCTTCGAAAGTTCTGTTTTGCAAACACCTCCTTTTTGGGGAAGAGAGGAGTATTTCCAACTTCCCATTCAGGTAAGGGCTTAAGCCTAAGTCTCTCTTTTTTGGGGAAAAAGAGAGGAGAATTTTGTCATAGACATGTCAATTCGATATCAAGCGATTTCTTTCATCAAGGATTTCTAGAATATTTTGCCAATTTGCTATCAAAAGTCATTGTTGATCTTAAAAGTTTTCATCATATAAAGAATACCTCAAACTACCTTTAGTATTATTTCCAAAAGAGCAAGACTTTTGCGAAATAAGAACTGAATTCAAGCCTTTCTGTTGGTCAACCAAGAGGATGAAGAAAAATCTTCAATATGACCAGCAAAGGAAAAATTCAATGATGTTGAAAAGCCATAAGTGAATTGATATTGATCATAACTATGGCACATTCTTAAAGATCGTTCTTTTGGCAGTAAGACAGTGGAAATATCCTGGGCAGTAAAAAGGACCTACCCAATCCATATATCCTCAGTCCTTCCAAGCTGCAATCAAATATCCGCAAAAGGGATCTCTCAATTGTCGTCAAGATGAAAACGAATTATGCGAGCTAGATCTTCGAAGCCAAAGAAGATTTGGATCATCTCCGAGATGAAGGAGTTTGTGAAGGATCCTTCCAGGGAAAGTTCAGATCACCGTCGAGATGAAGGCGAGTGTGATGGACCTACCGACAAACCCTAAAAGATATTTGATTTCTGCTATCATCTAGAGAATTTTACCCAATGAACCTATATCATCAAACCTAATTCCTGAGAAAAAAAAAGAAGGATCGGAACATCTCCAAGATGAAGGAGTTTGTGACATACCCTTCCCTAAAAAAGAGAGAAAAAGTCAAGACATCTCCAAAATGAAGAATGATGTAAAAAGCCCAAGAAAGCTCCATGATTCAAAAGAGTGCAAAAAGATCATCATGGAAAATGCCCAGGAAATCAAACTGCCCAAAAATGTTAGGAATCACCTTTATCTATGTGAAATTACTTTTATGAAGCTAAGAATATTTCCTTTCTTTTCATATCAGGGAGATTGATATCTTCCTTAAAGAAACTCAACAGCAAAAAATTTGAATTTGACTCTTGATTCTACAGAGTTAGCCCAATTGAAGCTAATACTCTAGGTAGAAAGAGGTGATATTTTCTTGCACAATTCAATCATTTTGGATCAACTACAATTTTTGGCATCTTATTGGCAATATTTTCTCATTATCCCAAAATGAAGTGTGAACTTGATGTTCGTTTTGACGTATCCTGACGTCATCTCTCCTTAGGACTGAAAAGTCCTTTCCTTCCGTCTGGTCTGAGCGCTCTCAGATTTGCACACTTCCCTGTGTTCCCCACTATCCCGCCATAGACAGTTCCCGCTCAGGATAAGGGTTAAACCTGAACTTTTTGCAAAAAGGTCTGTTATTGTCAAAAGCTATTTTCAGTCTCAGCAATGAGGCACCCAAGAACAACCCCTTTTCAAGCTTTAGGGACCCCATTTTCATCCTTTTGCAAAACCCCTCTTGGACTTGTTGTGTCAAGTCTAGAGGTCCCATCACAGTTTTCCTCGCTCCTCGAGGATTCTGTATCCATTCAGGCTAAGGATTAAACCTGTTACCTCGCTCCTCGAGGTATAACCCAAAACCTTTTGCGAGAGGTCGTCTGTTTTTAGAAAGCTGATTTAGTCTCAGCAATGAGACGCCCCAGATCATCCCCTTTCCAAAGCTTTAGGGAATCTCTTATTTTTCTCTTCTCGCAAACCCTTTTCGAATTTGTTCGTCCAAATTTTGAAGGTCCCATCATGGTTTCTTCATTCAAAGATTCTGTACGGTCGTCCCTTTCAGGTTAAGGGATAAGCCTGAGCCTCGCTCTGCGAGGTACCTTCCATTCAGGTTACGGTTAAACCTGAGTCTCATTTCGACTACATATCCTTTCTAGTCCCACCACGGTTTCTTCATTTGATGACTTCGTGCGATTCCCCCCACTCAGGTCAAGGATTAAACCTGAATCTCGCTTTGGTGATGCATTCGTTATCCCATCACAAGTTTCCCCGCTCTTCGAGGATTCTGTATCCATTCAGGCTAAGGATTAAACTTGTTACCTCACTCCTCGAGGTATAACTCAAAACCTTCTGCGAGAGGTCGTCTGTTTTTTAGAAAGCTGTTTTAGTCTCAGCAATGAGATGCCCCATATCATCCCTTTTTCAAGCTTTAGGGAATCCCTTATTTTTCTCTTCTCGCAAACCCCATTCAGATTTGTTCGTCCAAATTTTGAAGGTCCCATTATGGTTTCTTCATCCGAGGATTCTGTATGGTCGTCCATTTCAGGATAAGGGTTAAGCCTGAACCTCGTTCCGCAAGGAACCTTCCACTCAGGTTTGGGTTAAACCTGAACCTCGTTTCGACGAGGTAATTCTCCCATCCCATCTTGGTTTTTCCCCACAAGGAATCCATGCTCTATACATCCATCCAGGAAAGGACCAATGCTTGAAATTTTATCTCACGAGGCATTTCACTTAAAATGTCCCATCGAGGTCCACTTATATTCCTTTTCCCATCCCAAATTATCTCGATATATCTTCGTCCCATCCAGGTTAAGGGCTAAACCTGACTCATTCCAAAAGATTGATCTCGCCTCGCTCATGTGACTTGATCAAAATCCTTCACCATTTTCGGGACCTTCACTCAAAGTCCCATCACGATTTCCTCATTTCTATCTATTTAGTCATATTATTTTCGAGGATTTCGTCCCCCAGAGCCATTTAGGACGAGGCTTTAAGCCTGAAAAGCCATAATTCTTCCTCACCCAGTTCAGATCTGCTGACTGGAGCATTTTCAAAATTTGGAGTGTTATCTTTGCCACTAAGCTCGGTTTCTTACCGGCTTAGTAGCAAAGAGGGGCATCTGTAAACACCCCAAATTTTTCAAAAGTTTGTAAATATCCCCCTTTTGCCCTTTATCTTCATCTTCTGGGTAATTGAGTCAGTTTTTAAATCTAAATTCCATTTTATTTCTCAAGATTTACTGAAATTAAATTCATTTCATAGATCTGACTCAATTTCGGATCCGGATCCAGATAAAAGATCCAAATCTGAGCTTCGTTGTCCAATGCTTAAAATCAAATTTTCTAAAATAACTTTTTGAAAAGCTCAGACATTTCGTCCGGTGTCTGTTTGGATTCATCATATTGTATTTCTCGATTCGAGTGTCAAAACTCAAACATTTTCTCAAAAACCTGGGTCCAAACCCATTCTTCTGAAGAAATTTTCTCAAAATAGCTTATTTCCTCAGAAAAATTCCCTTCTGTAAATATTTTTGCAAAAACACAAAAAAAAATAGTTTTAATCTTTGTTTTCTCACAAACTTTAGGATTTTATTCTAAAAATACAAAAAAATTAAAAAAATAACACAAAAATAACCTTTTGAAAACACCTTTTGAAAATAAAGTTTGTGAAAACACCTTTTTAGCAAAAATGTATTAAAAACCCCCTCTTTGTAAAATTTTGAAATAAACGGGCCCCCTTTTCAAAAAAAATGTTTCTAGGGTTTCTTTTGAAGACCCTTTTCGTAAAGAACTCCAAAAGAAGGGCGCCTTCTTGTAATCATCGCAAAAATTTTCCCCTCCCTTGCGAGAGAGAAACGAATTTCGCGAGTCAAACTCGACCAAAGTTTTGAAAATAGTTTTGAAAATTACTCGCCTCCGTTTTGAAAATTTGCGGGAAAATTCCGTGGAATGGGATCCGCCTGTCGATACGAGGTTCAACCGTTCCTGGCACCTTTACCAGGGGTAATTGAACCAAGGACCAATTATGTGCTTTAACTTGACTCAAACATCTAAATTATGCTCTATTTTTCCTAGAATGCACAAAGAATTAGGCTTGTGCTATGGAATTTTGAAAAATGCAAGTTTGAGAAATTATGATGTTTGCTTTAGAAAATTGAAATGCATTTAGAAAAGGACTGGAAAATGCTTGAAAATGGAATTTCTAGGAAAATCATTGAATTTTATTGAAAATCAGAAATTTGCATTGGAAAGTGATTTCTCAGGAAAATTTGAACTTTAGAAAAACGATTTTGAAATTTGGAATTGCTTTACTGAGAAAATGGATTTGAGAATTCTGAGAAAATCTAAGAAATTCATTGGAAAATGACTTTTGAAATGGAAAATGAATTCTCAAGAAAACTGGAAAATCTGAGAAAATCGATTTCTGAAAACTTGGGATTTTGAAATTTGAGAATTTGAAAACATAGGAAAATCTTGATTTGAACTTGGGAAATGCTTTGAAATGTCATTTGAAAACTTAGGATTTTGAGAAAATCAGATCCTGAGAAAGACTTGGAAATTCTTGAGAAAACTGATTTTTTTTTTAATTGAAATTGAAAAATGAATTTGAAAACAATGCAATTTGAATAATATGAGTGAATGAATATGAATTTGAAAAGGGAATTTCATTGAGGAATTGGGAAATCCTTTTAAAACTTTAAAAAATGCAGTGCATTTTGAAGTTAGCCTAAGTGTGTAGGCTGAATGTGGCTAATACGAAGATCATAAATCTTGGTTTTCTTCGTATTCTGACTATGGCCATAAATACGAATCCCACCGAGTTTATAAACTCCATAAAATCTTGTGCACGTGCCATTCGTGTAAACCATAGTGAATTTGAAATAATGTGCATGAATCTTACATCACATATTAAAATTTGCATAAATTAAACTATATGCAATGCAGCCCTATTCTAAGCAGAAATGTAACTCTTATTCCAAATATTACATTGATTTTTACATTGAATTGAATAAAATAAATAAATAAAATGGCTAAGTCTTCTTCTTGAATATTCCTGCAAAACTGAAAAACAAGGTTAGCACAAAAATGTAGGTTTTTCTGAATTTATCCGAAAATATGGGAAATTATCGGATATTATTCAGATATAAACCCCAAATCATACCCCCTTTGATATAAACATGATAAATAATGAATAAATTTCGAAAATAAACTTGAAAATTCGAAATTAGGGTCAAAATGACCAAAATACCCCTGATGACCTTGAAATCAGGGTTTTCTGAAAGAATTTTTATAAATTTTGGAATTTCGAAAATCAAATGAAATAAATAAAACATAATATGATAAGATATGATGATATGCATGAAATTTTGGAGAATTAGAAATTGAAATTTCGAAATTTAGGTCAAAATGACCAAAATACCCCCAATAACAAGACTATGGCCTTGAAACCAGGGTTTTCTGAAATAAATTTTGTAAAATTAAAAAAATATGAAATGAAAATGACATTGAAATTAACCCTAATATGATTCTACATGCTTATGTACATGATAAAAACCCTAAAATGGCGAAAATATCATAAAACATCGAATTTAACCTGATTTTTGCTTCTAAATTTAAATATAAACTAACACATGGAGAAAATAAACTTGGAATTAAACCAAATTTGGCATGGACACCTAAAATAACCCTAGAAACATAATAGATCTCGAAAATCTATTTTTTTTGTATTTTTAAATATGGAAATTCAAATAAAAACCCTAAATTTTGTGATTTTTGCCTAAAATGTTGATTCTAAAGGAGATTTAGGATATCAAATTTCCATAAAAATTTCCCAAATTTTATGGGGTGATAGAGGACAGTATGGAAAGGATTTTTTACTTTTACACTTTCTGGTTTTGACCTATGGTCGGAGCTGTACCACTCCGGCAAGTCGGATCGGAATCCGGCGACTCTAGTAAATGAAGGAAACAGAAAGGTTTCGGTAGAAAATGTGGGAAAAATGGAAGACAGATGGGAAAATGGCTGAGATTGTGGGAAAATGTTCCTGACAAATAGAGGAAGATTGGGATTCAGGTTATGGTTTGGAAAAGGTAATGCTGTTATCAGAGACCTAAATCTCTGAGATTTCTGGATATTGGAATCTGTTAGACAGAAAGGGAAAATCCGGGAAAAATAATGAAACAGATCCAAAAATTCCCAAATTTTTGGGAATGACAGGAAATTATGTTAGGAACAACTTTCATGTTTAAAGTTTTTGCAGACAGGTTACAGATTGGATGGACTCAGTGCATTAGGGTCTGTCTATACCCTGACGAAAGAAAATCGATATTTTCCCAGGGGTCTGAGAAATCCGATTTTTTTCAAATGTCAAAACTACTTGGAAAAACCTAAATTTTTTTCGATCACTAGTAGATTCCATGATGAATACACTGTGATTTTTTTAAGGACGATTTGAATCTCCCACAGGGGTGATTCTAAAGATTTTTGTCTGCTAAAGCATAAATTGGAAATTCAGAGAGACAGAAAACCCGATGTAGGGTTTGATTTTCTAAATGGAGTTACAAAACCAGATTAGACTTGGGTTTTTTTCAGAAGATCAAAGACACATAGATCTAATAGCCATACAATTTACAAAATTTATTGATGAATAAATGCACGTGAAATAGTGCATGGATTTCATACCAAAATGACAATTTAAACATTCTAAGTTAAGTAGTAATGAAATCTATATGGCATGAATGAAAAGGCTAATAAACTGAAAAATTTCATAAAATATAAGACTAAACGAAATTCAATGGGGGACATGATTCATTTTCTTGATGTTGGCTTATGAAACAAAAGATTCAATCTATCAATTAGATGAATCTTTCTTTATCTTAGCCCATATACATGTAGTATGTATTTTTCTTACTTCCTAACACTTATAATCATGAAAGAAGCTCCCACATCATTATAGACTCATTTTCTTTTCTTTTTTGAACTAACTGCCCAGCATTCACATGAACATAGCCTTTTAACATTCTCTTTCAATCACCCGATATTAGCAAAATTTGATGAAAGCTTTAATAACACAAGAATGGATCTTACCTTGGTACCTTGGTGAAATGAGTAGTGGCTGTGGTGATGATGGAAGGAAGGTTGTAGATCTGCTACACTTGTTTGAGGGAAGTTGAAGGTAAAGGAGCTGCAATGGTGTGGCGTAGGAGGAGGCTCGGCTGGAGCTTCACTAAGGCTTCAATTAGCGATGAAGGTTGGAGCAAGTAGGGAAGCAGTTGGGCATCCCTTGGAAGAGGTGGCTGCAGTGTTGAAGTGGCTGGCTGCTTTGGAAGAGGTGGCTGCAGTGTTGAAGTGGCTGGCTGCTTTGGATGCAAGAAGGCCTGCAGGTGGCTGGAATAGCTGCACAAGCTGGATCAATGGTGGTGGTTGGAGGAAAAGCTGTTGTGGTGTGGCTGGAGCAGCACCTGTAGTGGTGATGGCTGGAGCAACAAGACTTGAAGGAGAGAGGTGTGAGAGTGATGGCTGTAAGGGAAAAGAAAGAGTTGCAGCAAGGAGGGGAAGAGAAAGGGAGAGAGAGAGAGAGAGAGAGAGAAACGTGAGTTAAGGGGAAAAGATGAGCCGTGAATGAGAGATAGCCTGGACTTGAATTCCCTTTTTTGTTTTTAGTTGGTAACTTAGGAAAGATGTTCTCTTTCCCTAAGTTACCATTAATTAATAAAGGAATGCTGTGTAATATTCAAGGCTACAGCCGTATGGCTTTGGAGGAAAAGGGGAGTAAGGAAGAAAGGGGAAAGAAGGAAGGGAAGGAAAAGGAAAGAAGGGGGGAAGAAGGAAAAGGGAAGAAAAGGGAAGGAAAGAGGGAAGAAAGAAGAGGGAAAGGAAGAAAAGGAGTTTACGTGAGTGTGAGTGTGCTGGAGAGGAAAAAAAAAAAAGAGGAAGAAAGAAAGAAAGAAAAAGGAAGAAAAAAGAAAGAAAAGAAATAAAGAAGAAAAGAAAAGAAAATAAAAATAAAAAAATATATATATAAAAAAAAAAAGAAAATAGAGGAAGAAAGAAAGGAAATGGGAGAAATAGAGGGGCTGGATGTTTGGGCGACCACCTTGTGGGTCCCACCTCTCTAAAAAAAATAAAAATAAAAAATAAATAAAAATCAATAAAAACAAAAAATAAACAAATAAAAAAGAAGCATCTTTTTTTTTTTAATAAAATAGAAATGCAAATGAATGGGCCATCTCAGAGCGGGTCCAAATTTCAATTTTGAAATTCATTTTGAAGACTAGAGGGGTAAAATACTCTTTTCAGAAAGTTTCTAGACGAAACGAGCTATTTTTGGCAGTTTTTAAACGAGCTCGGATTTTGAAGTTCAATACCCCGTTGCGAAGCAAATCCAGTGTAGAATTTGAAAATGTAATTTTGAAAGAAATCCAGATTGTTTTTCTCGAGAAAATGCTTTCAACAAAATGAGCTATTTTTGGCAGTTTTTGAAATGAGCTTGAATTTTGAAGTTTAATAGCTCGTTGCAAAGAAAATCCAATGTAGAATTTGAAAATTTAACTTTGAAAGAAATCCATATTGTTTTTCTCGAGAAAATATTTCCAAATTTAGAATCTTGGGGGTAAAAATATCAATTTTGAAAACCCAGGGTTTGAAATTGATTTCTGAAAACTTTTAAAACTCAATCTGGATTGAAATTTATAAAACTGGAGTTCTGGACTTCGAAAATGGAATGAAATGTGATGAAATGTTATGAAATGCTGAGAAATGATATGAAATGATGAGAAATGACATGAAATGCTATGCAAAATGCTAACCCTGAATGAAGAATTTTGGATATTAGACCCCGATTGACACTTGTATCAGTTCAAAAAGTGTTAAAATTGACAAAATTTGCAAAAAATGGTTGAAGAAATGATTTTCGAGCTCTGCCAAGCTAGAGTAACACTGAAAATTAAAGTTTGAGCTGGATTCAACTGAAATGAACTGAATTGAGCTGGGTTTTAGAGTTTCAGAACTCAAATGAACTCACCGAACACTGACTCAAATGACCTTTCCAACTGAATTTTCAAGAAAAGCTGCCATTTTTAGAGAAATGGTATGGAATGGTCATTGGAATAAAGTGAATTACGAACCTGAACTGGGTTTGAGCTGAAACAAAGGTCAGTAATACTGAGATGAACTAAAATCGAGGCTCAAATACTGGCTCAACTGACTAAACTCGGCTCAGTTTCAGCTGAAAGAGCTGAAACAGACTAAAATGGGCTCCTGGACACTTGGAAATGGTTTTGAACTGAAACTGGAGCGCTTGAACTCCTGGTGAGCTCAAGTTAGACTCTGGGGAACATGACTGACTGTAAATGACTGGCTTGGAGACAATTGGCTTGGATTTGAGTGAGAAATGAGCTCATTTCTGAAGAAATGATCCCATTTTGGCAGGAATGGTCAGAAATGAAAATGGTTTATTCATTATGAGCTCAGATGTGCTTGAGATGACTGATATTCTAACTGTCTTGAACTGACCAATGAGCTTGGTTGACTCCGACTGACTGGGGTCCGGGATGACCTAGGGGTAAAATGGTAATTTTCCTAATGAAAATGGGTAAAATGCTGATTTTCTGAAACTGACTCGGGGTTTGACTCCTACACTGACCTAACAGGGTTGGCACTACACGAGGAGGGTTGTTTGAGAATGGATGAGAAAAAATTGGGGTGTTTACACTTCTCCCTCTCTCACACCAACCATCGCACGCCCTCTCTCTGTTCTCAGCCTCCATTAACCACCCGTTCGCCCTCCATCGCGCACCCTACATCCATCGTTGATGCCTAACAACCTCCCCTTCTGGAGACTTCTCATTTTCTCTTTAAAAAGAGCATGCAGAGCTCCCAATCTTCATTCGTTTTCACCCTACCACTGCATCCTCCTTCCTCTTTCACAAGACTGCGTTTCACCCCCGCACCCCTCATCTCCCTCTGATGTTTCCCCTGGAAGCTATTGAAGATCGATCTCCTCCTTCTAGATTCCTGCAGCTCTTCGGTAAGTACCCCTTTCCTTCCTTATTTTCCTTTAAGTCTCCTGTCAATGTCTCTTTCCTTCTTCTGTTTTAATTCCTATTTATGCACCATGGATGAGGCTTGAAGCGCTCGTAGCTACCTCAACCCATCCATGTGCAAGAGCAATCAGAATGTTTCATTCCAACATATTTTCTTCATCTTCCCCATATTTTATCTTTCTTCGTTTTATTTTTATTCCTTATTTTTATTTTTTGCTGTTGTTGTTTTGATTTTTCCTGATTTGCAGGTCGATTTGTTCCTAATTTTTTTTCGTCTATTGCTTCTTTACATCAAGATCTTCTCAATTAGCTATGCACATTTGGATTCTTATGCTGATAATATTGAATCCGTTACCCTAACTTCTGCTGCATTGTGGCTCAAAGTGCCATTGCTACTGCAACTCCCGCATCCTGTTGATGCTTTCAGTTTTTTCTTTCTTTTTTTTTTTCTTCTTTTCTTCTTCTCTCTTTAGCATGTTTAAATTCTAGTTGCTACCACATTTTTTTTTTCGTTTTTGCTCATCACTTAATATGTCACTGGCGTTTGAGTCAAAACCCAAACATCGACACTTCACAAACCTCAGCGTCTGCTAGGAAGTGCCCTGATCGGTTGAGCAAGATTTGGGTTCGTAGCTGTTTTATCGTGAAGATGGGTTTTCATGTTGGCTTAATTTTCTTTCCGAATCATGATCAACATCATTTTTTTTGTCTCATTTCACTTGTGAATTCCCTATTTTATATCGTTACATTCCCTGTGTTTGATTAAATGCCCCTTTATCATTTATAACTGCAAACAAGGCCACATTTGTTATCAATCTATGTAATAATACCTGTAAAAGTTAGATTACCCAAGCAATGATCTTCTGCGAGATTGATGGAATCTACCGAGGAGTTTAGACTTCAATTTCATTGAGAAGTAGTATATGAATTGCTAGTTTGGTTATGAAGTAATGCCGAAGTGGTGAAGATGGGCTCAGGTTTTAAGGCATCTGTTGATAATCCTCTGTTAAAGACCAATATGCCGAGTGATGATGTTCTCACATGTTAATTCTGTTTGCCGATTCATTATTCTGAATGTTGATATCCGGTCCATGCTTATTACAAGATATACATTCTCTATGTCCCTTTCATCACATTAGTCGGTAGGTTTCCTATTTATCATAGAAGATCCACATCCAAGTGCATTTCTGTATAACATTTCACTCGGCTATTGTGAGAATAGGAGAAGTCTCCAAGTGAAGAAAGTGGTCCATCAAGTGCCCATTGATCTGAAGGTCATTGCGATCGATTCTCCAGCAAATCATTCTAAGAGGGACCAAGTGATATTAAAGATCTCTGGGTCAGGTTTTTATCTATGCACTAACACCACCAAGATATGTTCCTATTGCTACCATTGTTCTCAGAAGCTGTCGCTTTGTACATCAATGCTCTGCCTATAGCGAAGGGCGGATTCACTTTTCTGGCAATGATGTCTTCAAGCATATACTTCAGTCTAAACCGGCCTCAATCAGTTCATGGTTAAGGATATTCCAGAATGCTCGTGATTGGTGTTCCTGAAGAGGTAATGTATATGATAAAATTTTGCAGAACAGAGTAGTGTTGCTGAGTATTTCCATAAATTTAGAGGTTTTAGAGCTTTCTGGACAAAAGAAAGCTTTTTTTTCTTCTTTTTTTTGTTACAAGCAGGTAAGTCTGATGTTAGCTACTGCGGATATTTGTTCTCACTTTTGGATTCTAAAATTTTCTTTTTTATTTATTTATTTTATTTTGTTTTAGATATTTCTGCTCATTGTTTTCTGATTGATTGGTGTTTTTCGTATAGTGTTCTATGATGAGTTTGCCTTGATATGCACAGTTGCTGTGTTGAAAGAGTTTTGGCATTCTTTTCTGTATATCTCAGTGTCACACACGATCTCTTTGTCCTTAATCCACCTTCAATACACCACAACACCACCCTATTTTCCCAGCCTACGCTACAATCATCATCTCCAACATCCAGTTATACCTGGCCATGTTACAAATATTATGCTACAATCCATCACACTACCACTTCACAATATTTTGTTATATCTGTCATTTACAGGTTTTGGTAAATTGGATACGTAAGCACTAATTCAAATGACCGAATCACCAAATGCTAACCATTCTGTACCAAACAAGTGGAGTATGGCCATGACATCACATACTGACCGTGTTGAATTGTTTTAGACTTGGAATAGCACGGTGATTTGGTGTTCACAGGGCAAAAGCAGCATTGACAGATTATAATGAAAACAGACGTGTATGCTGCTGATCAGAAGCAAGACATTGATGATGGTGCGGTCGATGCTGATTATGGTGGTTTTGAAGATTGATTCCTTGATCTTTGGAAATACACTGTGAGATCATCCGAAGGACCCAAAGGTTGGTGAGAAAGGGTGTACATTTTTCCTGTAACAAAGTTAACATCTGTATGCTTCTTCACAGTTTTCATTATAGATGAGTGTAATAAGATGCTTGTATTGTAGTACTTTACTGTCTCTAGTTGTGCGGATAATCAAAGTAAGCTACTGATGTGGCTTTCAAAGCCCAGCTAGGAGTTGCAAACTTGCAAAAGGAAATGAAGAGCTGTTGTTCCCGGGGTTCCTGTCAATGGGCTCAAATCCAATATATTTTTTTCAGGAGTACTCCCCAAAGTCGATCCAGACCAGTGTGCCATGAAACTTGTGAAAGTCATTGCTGTCAGGACTCAAGACCAACGATGACAATAAGCACCTAGTGCATGAAACAGAGCTATCCCCTGCATGAAATAAAACTGAACTAGCTTTTTCCATGTATGGCAAACTTGTTTGGGTTTCTTTCCATGAATTATACTTTCAAGTCATTCTCAGAAGTGATTAATAAGATTCCAATGCCTATTCCAGCCATATTTTTGGAACCGTCGAAAAACAAATTCCAGATTGGATATTGCTGGATATTGCATATTTGCTCATCAGAGAAATCATCTTCGGCTTTCACTTCTTCTGTTAAGAGAAAGTCAGCCAAATGATATGCTATTGTTTGTCCTTTGATTGATTGCTGTAAGACATATTCTAAGTCATACTGCATCAGTAAGACTTGCCATTTGGCGACTCATCCACTCAGAAAAGGTTGCTCTAGGATGTACTTGAGAGGATTGAGTTTAGACAAAATTTTGACTTCAGATGCCAGCAGGTAGTGTCTTAGCTTCTGACACATCCACACCAGAGCTAGGCAGGTCTTCTCTATTTGAGAGTATTTCTTCTCATAGTCTATGAAAGTCTTACTCACATAATAAATGGCGTGCTCTATCAAGCTGCCTTCTTTATACTGTGCCAAGAATCTGCCGCATTCGACTTGATTGACTGAGATGTATAGCAGAAGGGGTTTTCCCAATTCTGGCGGCTTCAGAATGGGAGGATTGAGGAGATATTTCTTCATACGATCGAATGATTGCTGACATTTTGGTCTCCATTAAAACTTCACTCCTTTTCTGAATAAGTGATTGAAAGGTTCGCATCTCATTGCCAAGTTGGAAATAAATCGCCGAATTGATTGCATGCGTCCCTGAAGGCTACGCAATTATTTGAGATTCGTTGGGGGTGGCATATCAATGATAGCCTTTGCATTGGCTGGGTCAACTTCAATTCCCTTTTTGCGGACCAGAAAACCCAACAGTTTGCCTAATTCGACTCCAAATACACACTTTTGGGGGTTAAGTCTTAACTTATAAAGAATGAGCCGTTTAAACACTTGATCAAGGGCTTGGAGGTGATCTTATTCCTCTTTGGATTTTACGAGGATATCATCAACATATGCATCCATAATTTTGCGTATTTGATCATGAAAGATGACGGTCATCGCACGTTGATATGTTGCTCCAGCATTCTTGAGTCCAAATGGCATGACTGTATAACAAAAGGTGCCCCAAGGCGTAGTGAAGGAAGTTTTTGATTGGTCCCGGGCAGCCAACTTAATCTGATTATAGCCGAAATATTCATCCATAAAAAAGAACATGGCATGTCTTATCGTGCTGTCGATTAGGAGATCAATGCTTAGAAGTGGATAATCATCTTTTGGAGTCGCTTTATTGAGGTCTCTGAAGTCTATGCAAATCCTCACTTTGCCATTTTTCTTTGGAACAACGACAATATTGGCTAACCAATCTGGGTAGTCAATAGTTCGAATGAATCCTGCTTTGAGAAAATTCTCAAGTCCTTCTTTGACTTGTTGTTCTATTCTGGGATCCATTTTCCTCAACTTCTGCTTGACTGGCTTAGCATCTGGCTTCAAAACGAGGCGGTGATCGACTAATTTGAGGTCTAAGCCTGGCATATCTTCATATGTCCATGCAAACACTTCTTCATGTTGCTTGAGAAAATTAGTGAGCCTTTCCTTCTCTTCAGGGCTCAAACTGGTTCCGATCTTGAGAATTTTGGGATTATCATCTGAACCTATATTGACCTCTTCAATCAGATCTTGTACTAGAGTAGATGGTTCATCTTGCTTCTGATCTGAGGTGAACTCTGGTAATTCCTGAAAAGACTGATCAAATTCTGCATAATCATCTGACTGCTTTGCAACCTTGCCATCTTCTGTGCTTGCTTTGACTCGGTGAATTGCTGTCGACTTCTGGAAAGCCTTTGGATTGAGAACGAGCTTCTTGATTGCTCGAGAATGCATTCTGAAATTTTGGAGGAAAAATTTGATTCAGGTAAAATCGCCCATCATAAGACAAACAATCATTTGAAGAGGATCATGCATAAAATGACATTAGAATTTATAAAATGAGGAGATAGAGAAGAGAAATAGATGGCATTCAGATAGACAAAGAAACTTGGAATTTTATTGATTTTGAATTGATCAAAGACATTAATAGAATGAGACATTTATTTGGGAAAGAATAGAAAGGAAATAACAAATGGTTCTCAATGTGCCCCTTTGACAAAAACAGTCTTCTTTGGTGAGCTTCCGCCGGAAAACCCTAGTCCTGCTCTGTGGGGACGATGCTTTTGAATCATTGGCTCGAAGCAGCCATCTTCATTTTTACCCAATCCTTTGAAGGGTTGATAACCATGCTTCAGAAGTAAATCAAATCCCTTTCTTGCTTTCATGAATTGTGGAAACAATGGATGATCTTTGATAGAGATGTAGTTGATCCGTCTTCCAATCTTAAAGAATTTAGGACCTCTCCATCGGGTCATGGCTACAGTGTGCAGGGATAATTCTGATGTTGTCTGGAGTATTTCCCAACTTTCTCTGAGACTGATTTCTTCACTTTCTCTGATGCTGGGGATATTTGCTGTGAATGACGGTCGAGGGATCATGGGCTGCGGGAGCCTTTCTTCTGGGTCCTCTCCCAATACTGTTGTAATCATTTCACCTTTAGACCATTTTACACATTGATGAAGGGTGGAAGGTACCGCATTTGCATTGTGAATCCACATCCTTCCAAGCAGCAGATTGTAGGTGGGTGGCACATTGACCACATGGAAAAGCACTGAATGTACTAAATAATTGATGAACACTTCTAGAAATATCTTGCCTTTGGCTGCTTGACCATGATTCTCAAATCCGTAGATGGTGATAGGATCTGAAATGTACTCTTCTTCCTTGATCCCTAGTGCCTTTGCTGTCATTTCAGGACATATGTTGAGGTTGCTGCCTCCATCAACCAACACATGGGGTACTGTTATTCCTCTTACTCGAACAACAATGTACAAGGCATTGTTATGAAAGGAATGAGGCTTTGGAAGGTCCTCATCCGAGAAGGTGATTGGCGCATTTGTCATAGCTGAATTCACAATTTGTGCCATGTCTTCAGGCATGGTACTAGGTTTGACTTTAATTTTTCTGAGCAAATCGTTCAGTACTTATTGGTGCTTGCAGGAACTCTTGGCTAAGTCCAAAATTGAAACGTTGGACAAAGCAGTCAGAGGCGTTTAAGTTGCCACTTCTCCCTTTTCTGGACAGGATAAACTGTTTTGGGAGCCCCAGAATTCGACTGGCTGCTGTAGGAAATATTTTGACTGGCTCTGCTGACACCTTCAGCTTAACAAAAGTTGAAATTATGTTCATTTTCTTAGAAGTTAGAGTTGCTTGTCGTAGCACTGACACCTGATGCTGAACTTGGAGATCTTAAAAAGAACATGGCTTGATGTGTTCATGAGGTAGGAAGGGTTGTTTAGATATCACTGCCGTGGTGTGCGGAGGAAATGGCTGATTGAGAATGTATATTTTTTCTTCTTCATCTCCCTCCACCAAAAGATTCTTGTCAATAAGATCCTGCACAATGTTTTTGAGAACGAAACAGTTCTTAGTGTTATGTCCCACTGTCCTGTTGTAAACACCCCAAATTTTCACCCTCATCCAGTGTTTGTCCATTTCATATGTAATTGCATATCACTGCATACATTTTTGCATATCATTTCATCGCATTGCATAGCATTGCATGTCATTACATGACATTGCATCTCATTCTTGAGATCCAGCACTCCAGTTTTCAAAACATTCAATCCAGATTTGAATTTTAAAGCTTTTATTTCAAAATCAATTTCAAAACCTGGGTTTTTATTCAACACTCTGTCATTTTCCAACCCCAGGACTTTATATTTCGAAATATTTTCTCAAGGAAACAATATGGATTCATTTCAAATTCAAATTTTAATCAATTTCAATTCACAGATGAGACCCATTGAGGTGGTGTCGCTTTTGAATTCCTTTAGTCATCAAATTTCTCAAATTTTTGAAAGTTTCAGTCCGATCAGGACTCTGTCTCAGAGTCCTAATCCGGTCAGGAGTCTGCTTTGAAGTCTGTTTTACTTCCATTTTCAATCTTTTCTGTTTGTTTTCGAAATTTAGGTCATTTTACAGAGTCCAGTTAGTTTAGGACTCTATTTTAGAGTTCGGTCGAGTTAGGAGTCTAACCCTGACTGTGTTTTCTGACTTATTTCATCATTTCTTGATAAAATCTTTCAAAAAATTTTATATTTTGAATTCTAAAATCTAAGATCTTAGAGTCCTAAGAGTTCAGTACTCTAACTCGGAGTTCCAGTTCGCTTGAGACCCTATTTTTAGAAATCCTGAAGTTCAAATATCGATTTTAACCCCTTTTCAAAGCCATTTTCAGTGTTTTTTTCAAAATTATTCAAAATTCGATGTGGGCCCAGTCAGTTGGCACCATATCCAGAGGAATTCTAACTCAGTTAGAACCTTATGCCATTTCAAAAATTTTAATTTTAAGATTTCTTTTGAAAATCCTTTTGAAAACTCCTTCAATTTCAAGTTTTAAAATCGTTTTTTTTGAAAAACTCAAGTAGGGCCCACTCGGGGTGGTGCCATATTCGAGTCAGTCAGGGCTAGACTAGGGTTAGTTGATGTTTTGGTTAGTGTTAGAGGTTTAGAAGAGTCAAAACCATTTTGAAAAACTCATTTTTTGAAAGTTAGTTTTTAAAACTAGTGTTTTTAAAGGTTTTTAAAGGTGTTTTAAAAAGCCAAATATAGAAAATGCCAAGTGGCATTACATTTGTGGATTTTTTAGGTGAGTCTAGGGGTTAATTAGGTATTAAATAGGATAATTTAGGCTAAGGGTAGGATAGTAACTACACCCCAAAATCGCCCCCCCTTTAGAGTCCAAAATTTCCAAAATTTTTATTTTTTTAAAAAAAACTAAAAATTTTCTATAAAAAGGGGCTATAGGGGGGACAAATTTCCCAGCCACCTCCTATTGGATTCTTGGAGCTTCTCTCTCCTCTCCAGCCTTCCTCCATTGCTGCAACTCCAAGGTAAATAATTTCTTCAATTTTTAATATTTTATTTAGTGTTTTTAATGATTTAAACCTAGATCTAGGCTTGGACACCCCTCCTTGTGAAGATCCAACCATGGTTTAACCTCAAGAACCATCAAGAATCAGCAAGAATGATCCAAGAAGGTGATCTAACCCTGTTTTGGATGATTTACAGGGATTTTAATCCATTAGAATTGATTTTAATATGATTCTTTACATTATTAACCAATAAAATATATGATTTACTCTTTTAATGGGTTAAATCTATGTTTTAAAGGTGATATTAAATTCCAGCCATTGATTCCCTATTTTTATTTTATTTTCATGGTTTATTCATGTTTGTTTTACGTTCTATATCATAGAAATAATTTTTATTTACTGTTTTATGGTTTATTTTATAGATTTACATTAGTTAATGCATGGTTTTTCAAGTTTCTTAAATTTCTGTGTGTTTTAGGTTTAGAACAATAAAGATAATGTTATTTTGGATTGAAGTACTCATTATTTATTTCTGATTTTTTTATATGTGATGCATGCATGAGTTATTGAGTTACTGTAGAAAAATCAGAGGTTTTGGATCTCGGGAACTATGTCAAAAAAATCAGACATCAAATCGATTTTTTAAAGCTTTAAAATCATGGTTAAAATCAAGAAGGTAACTTGCTGTGATGATATTTTTATCATCTTATATTCGATTTTAGATCTGTAAAATGCTATGGATTCACATTTAGTAGATCTGTCTGATGTGAAATTTTTGGATTTTTTGATCACTGTTTAGTAATTTTCCCCTTTCAGAGAATCTGTTTTTAAATTTAAAACTCGTTAGGGTTTACCAAAACCCTAATCAGACTTGTGTTAGTCATAAATCCCAAACCACAGATCCGATTCATGATCTGTAAAAAGTGAGTATTGTTATTTTTCTGTCTGATGTTCACCAATAAAATTTCAGAGATTTTTGTTTAGGATTGCTATTTATGTTTGTATTTTCAATCTGAAGTAGCCGTTTTAATCCCTGTTAAAAGTGATATATTTTAGCTCAGATTGTCGGAAGGGTTTCTCCCTAACCGAAGATGCTTTTTCCGATCTGTAAATTGGAAAATCTCTGTTTTTCTTCTTAGTTAGTCTCTGTAAAATTTCACGGATTTTCATGGAGATTTGACTCCTGGTTCAGGTCTTGGACTGAGACTGTTTGGTGAATTAGGTAAAAAATAGCATATTTTTAGGGTTTAATGCAATTTTCGGATTAATTCAATGTCAAAAAATTATTTTTATAATTCCAATTCAACACTAGGGTTATAACAAGTACAGGTACCGATTTTGAGGATTTTTGGAATCTGATTGATGGCTGAATTAAGCAAATTGCAGAACCGGGTTCCTGAAAGATCCAAAAACACTGCTAAAATCACAGTTTTTGTGATATTATTGGATTTTCGTGCATAAGCATATAGTTTTAGGGTTTTATTATGTTCATAAGCATCTTAGGATACTTTAGGTTTAATTTTGTAGTTATTTGATTTCATTTAGGTCATAACACCCAAATTTTTACCAAAACCTATTTCAGAAAACCCTGATTTCAAGGCCATAGTCTTGCTATCGGGGGCAATTTGGTCATTTGACCTAAATTTCGAAATCCCTAACCCTAATTTTCATATTTTTAATCATGTCACATCATATTTAGCTTAGTTTATTCCATTCAAATTTCAAAACTTGCATTTTATCAAAATATCTTTCTAAAAACCCTAATTTCAAGGCCATAGTCTTGTTATTAGGGGTATTTTGGTCCTTTTGACCCCAATTTCGAAATTTCATATCTTCTCTTCCTTATTTATTCAATTTTATTTCATATTTTATCATTTTTATTTAAGGGAATCAAGGAAAAGGCTTATATCTAGCAAAATCCAGTAATTTCTAGATATTACTGGATAAACCTAGAAAAGCCAACATATTTTCATTAACCAAGTTTTCTAGTTTTGCAGGTACATTGAAGACTTTATTTTTCATGTATTTAAATTTCAATAGTGATGTAATTTGTAATTAAACTTTGGAATAAGAATTTACATTTCCTGCTTAGCTTAGGTTGCATTGCATATAGTTTATTTTTATAATTTTAATGTGTGATGGATGATGATTCATGCATATTTTTACAAATTCACCATGGTCTACACGAATGGCACATACACTAGCTTCTATGAAGTTTTTAAACTTGGTGGAATTTGTATTTATGGCCATAGTCAGAATACGAATGATACTCAGATTTATAATCTTCACATTAGCCACATTCAGCCTACACTCTTAGGCTAACTTCAAAAATGCACTGCATTTCTCAAAAATACAAAAAGTATTTCTCAATTCCTCAAATCCATATTCATTCATTTCATGCATTTTCCAATTCCAATCTCAATTCAAAGAAGTTCATTTTCTCAAAATCTCCCAAGTCTTATAGCAAAATCGATTTTCCCAAAAGCATTGAATTTCAAAGAATATTTCAAGTGTTTCTCAAGTTCATAAACTCAATTTTCCAAAGTTATGCAGTCAATTTCAAAGTTTGAAGTTAGAATTTTTCTAAGTCTTATTCAAAAGAATATGGATTTGCCAATGATATTTCAAGTATTTCCCAAGTCCCAAATTCAAATTTTCTAAGTTAGAATTTCAATTTCCAAGTTTGGAATTCAGAGAAACCAAGTCTCTTAGAATCGATTTTCACCAAATGTCAAGGATTCCTCAAAATCGATTTTATTTCTCTCAGGAGTATATTTCAAATCCCAATTCACGATTTTCCAAGATTTACATTTTCTAAATATTTCAATCATTCAAAGCAAACATCATGTTTTCAAAATGTGCATTTCCTGAAAATTCATAGCACATGCCTGATTCTATGTGCATTTAGAAATTAGAATATGATTTAGACAAGTTGAATAGAGTAGAGCATAAGATTGATCCTTGGTTCAATTACCCCTGTTAAAGGTGGCAGGAACGGTTGAACCTCGTACCGACAGGCGAGCCCCATTCTACGGAATTTTTCCGCATTTTTAAAACGGAGGCGAGTTATTTTCAAAATCTTTTTCAAAGGTCAGTTTGATTTGCAAAAGGTTAAAAATTTTGCAATGATAACAGGTTTGGCGACCGTGTTGGGACCTGTCTTTGCCTGATCAATCTAATGCTCTACTTAGTTCAAATTGTCAAAATCGATTTCCATGGAGTGTCAGCTTTGCTTTATGATATCATGTGAACCTAGGAGCCTAGACTTGAACCCAGCTGACATGGAATGCATATAGACTAGGTATGGTTTGGTAGGACCATATTGAGAAGAATTATTCATGCTCACATAGACTTAGGTCTAATACAATACTCCTCAATTTAGGAATTGTATGAAAATAATGCTTGCTTCTTCAAATATTTCAAAAATCTATCTCTTTAGGACTTAGAGCCTTCTATTTGCTTGCATGTGCTCATGTTTTCAAAAAACCACCCCCACCTATATTGTCCCGGTCTTCACGTTGCTGGGCTCTCTTCCAGAACCATAGTTCGGGACAGAGCCTCACAACTGGGCCACTTATTTGGGTGAAAACCCCCCTGCCACGTACCAAGGGCCATAGTCCAACGTATATCGGCGGGTGCTCAAGGATGTTGGAAAACTTGAACCTAGAACCAGAGAAATTGATTTTATGTCACGTACATCGAGCCTTGGCTTGAGTATATAGGCATAACTGGATTGGATACAGATGATCTGAGCCTTAGAGTTAGGATTAAGGTCCCACAGCCATTTCAAAATTTGTGCATCTTGAGTCAGCTTTTAGGGAATGCTGTTTGTGCATACTTGTTTATGCAGAATTTGATTGAATGTGTTATTTCCTTTTTATTTTCCATATTTTCCCCAATTTTCCAAAATACTGGATGATTTTCTCAAAATTCCTCAATCTATGTCCATGTACTGTCCATGTTTTAAACCTTGAATGATTTTCCAAATACTTCATTTTCCATTTATTTCTTCATATTTCATCAAACCCTGGATGATTTTTTAAATTTCCCTTAATTTCCTTCAAAACTCCAGGTGATTTCTCATCTTTCCTGTCTTCTGGATCTCGAATTTCCTGCTTTATTTTTATCCTGCCTGCATTTTCCTCAAAATTCCTGTATTTTCCAAGTCTTATTCCAATTTCCATGTCTTCCAGTCCAATGGCATCCAGTCAGCTTGATTCAGTCTTCCCTGAGGGTCACATCTCCTACGAGGTGCGACAAAGTCTTCCCGAACATCGAGTCCTCAGCACCGGATCCTTCTTTCCCCGGTGGTACTATTCATGGTTCAAGAACTTCTCTCGTATGTTTCCGGACCATCTGGACGAGTGTGGATTGGAACTGGCGTCCGCAGTGGGAAAGCAGACAGTCAACGGCAACTTGATCCATGCACTAGCAGAGCGGTGGAATCCGAGCACTTCTACCTTCTGGTTTCCGTGGGGCGAGATGACAATACTGATGGATGAATTTTCAGAGATTATGGGATTGCCCGAGCCAGCCGGTCAGCCTGGAGATCCATTGGAGAAACAATTTCTGATTAATGTTAAGGGTCTGGACCCAAAAGATGCCTTAGCTCGCATGACGGGACGCAAGTCTTGGCCTTTGATTGAAGAAGATGGAAATGAATATGTGGACCTGCTCGAAATCTACAGACAGCATGGGATATTTGTGGAAGTCAGCTCGTTGTCCAGGACAGCTCGAGAGAGAATTCAGCACGCGATGGTTCTGTGCACGGTGGGATTAGCTTTCTTTCCCGATGGACGGAATTACATGAATATCAGAATAGTTCAGCTTCTAAGGAGATGGGGAAGTCGACAGACCAGCCGCCTCTCTATAGCCATGGCCGCACTCGCCTTTCTATACCGAGGGTTGACTCGTTTCGCACTCGGAGAGTCAATCCTAGTCGAAGGGTGCATCTACGCCTTGCAGTCTTGGTTCCTCCGACATGTGCCCGCCCGAGCCAGTTCATTCAGATACAACGGAGAGAAGCTTCTTCCAGTTGCGCGATACCGGTTCCTGATCGACAACCTTCAAGAGGAAGAAGTCGTATGGGATTACTTTGATCATCAGGAATCACCTCCCAGATATACTTATGCATATGGCAAGCGATTCAGGCTACTTGGTCCCTTTTTCTGCGCATACTATCATCCAGAGCGGTGCGTCAGGCAGTTCTCTCAGAGGCAGAAGCGCGTAGAGATTCATCCACTATCAGGGGTTCTGCCAGAATTCGATCTCACATCAGATCAGTGGTCCGGAGCATACCATTCTGCCAGGCATGGCTGGGATTCCTTTGTCAGTCTTACTATTTTTCCTGGTCCTCGTGTATCTTTTGATTATCCGGAGAGGTTGAAAATTGTCTGTCCCCCTCCCCTCTGTCAAGTGTATTATTGATAAAATCATGTTTTTCCCCTCAATAAAATTCCTTTATTTTACATTTCACTTTGGTTTGACGACCTCACCTAGGTAACAAGGCATATTTCCAGTTGTTTATTTTGTAAAGAATAGCAGCGCAATTGTCGTAACTCCAGCGACGACTCAATCTCTAGTGACGGGATATTATTTCAATTGTCTACCAAAATTCTCAATAAATATTTTCCTCCAACCAAATTTCCTTCAGAAGCCTAACCATCAGTTCTACCTTGCAGAGAGCATCAGCAATATCCAAGAGAACATTTGTGATACCCGATGGTTCATACAAGATCTAGAAAGAAAACTACATCAGTTGAAGGTGTCGCGTACTTAGTAGCTTCAGAAGAAGAGATGGACTCACCTCGATCAATCCAGAGTCAGGGTCAGCAGGCGGATGATGGCATCGATCCCCAAATGTACGTCATGTTCAAAAAAATGATGACCAAGATGCTGGCAGAGCAAGCCGAGGCCAGTACTGAGCAAATTCAGACCAAACAAAAAGATAAGGGTCATACCGTCAAGAATGTGAAGATCAACAAAAAGCAGAGTCATCACGAGGAAATATCTGATGAGTCAGAATCAGCTGACGATGCTGACAAGGAATGTGAAAATAAATATGAATTCAAAAGGTCGACTCAGGGTCAAGGGTCGGCTTACAAATCCAAAAATCAGTCTGTTGACGACCCTACCCAGTCACAATTAAAAGATATGATGAGAATGGTCAAAGATCTGCAGGCCCGCGACAAGGGCAAGAAAGTCTTCACCAGCGAAGACTTCTATGATGGTTTAGATGGGGACGACAATCTAGATAATCTCCCCAGAAAATTTATCAAGTTTGATGGTTCTGGCGACCCTAAGGCTCATCTCGCCATGTTTTTCGCTGAATGTTCACGATTTAAGCGTGACAACCGGGCACTCTTCCTTTGCTTCCCTCGCAGTCTGGAGGGAACGACAGCTAAATGGTACTCGGAGCACATCAACCCCATAGAGCTGAAAGAATTTGATAAGGTGGTGAATATGTTCATCGAGCGATTCCTCTTTAATGCCGAGGCGCTCCCGACCCTCAATCATCTCTGTGGCCTGAAACAGAGAGAAAATGAAAAGGCCCGAGATTTTATCCACCGCTGGAGGTCAGCTTCCAACAAGATGAGAGACCCCATATCAGAAGGGCATGCTTTGTCCTTGATTCTAAGCAATTTCTCGCAGCCTCTAAAAGGCCTCATCTCCACCGCACCATCCAGAACCTTTATAGAGTTAACAGAGCGAGCCGAATGACTCGAATTGAGTATAGAGAATGGTTTCTACGAAGGTTTCACTTTCACCAAGAACAACGGCCAAAATGAGTCAAAGAAGAAGACTCACTTCACTAATTCTGTCAGTAATAATAAATGGAATCAGCGCAAGGGACAGAATAGAGACTTCTGTTATGGGGCAGGAGGTTCAAACAAGAATGACCAGAAAGGAAAGTCGATCCCGCAATTCAACAAGCCGCTTCAGTTGGAGCAGGGACCAAAACCCCGAGAGAAAGTGAAGCACGAAGGATGGAGCTATGAGAGAAAGTTCACTCCATTAGATCAATCACTCGAGACTGTACTCGAGTACCTGTTGACCAAGGAGATGGTCAAATTGCCCAGGCTGGTCGATCCTTCCGCTCCTATGGGAAAATTCAAAGACCAATTCTGCAAATTTCATCGAACAGTGGGGCACAATACTGAGAATTGCTTCATTCTGAAGAATATTGTTCAGGACCTTATTGATAAAAATCTTCTGGTAGAAGGTGCGGAAGATGAAAATATAGATATTCTAAAAGAGCCATTTCCTCGTCATTCTACAGTAGTCATCACCGAACAGTCATTTCAACCACAGGAGCATATCAGGCCGTGCTCTGAAAATGATATACAAGCTCAGCATCAAGTCCTGGTATTGCAACAGGCTCGGTCCAAGGCCCAGAAGATGGACCTTATTTCAGCTTTCGGCAAATTGAAAGTATCTGACAAGCCCGCCGGGGTATCTCCCGAGGTAGCCAGAAGTATGCCATGGCTCCCTAAGCATCTCATTAAGTCCACCCCAAAGAAAAGCGGGACATCCACTCTAAAGCCTATTACAGCATTATCCAATGTCTCAATCTTGGACTTAACCCAAGCTTCCGCTAAACATCAGCAAGTATTAAATAATCTGTTGCAGAAAATCAAGGTGAAACCAAGCATAACTCCGGAAGACATGGCCCACATAGTCAATCAGGCTATGACTAATGCTCCAGTTACATTCTCCGATGAGGATCTCCCTAAACCTCATGTATTTCACAACAATGCCTTGTATGTTGTGGTTCGAACCAGAGGGATGACAGTTCCTCATGTGTTGATCGATGGAGGCAGCAACCTCAATATATGTCCGGAAATGACCGCCAAAGCTTTGGGCATAAAAGAAGAAGAATACATCCCGGATCCGATCACCATTTATGGGTTCGACAATCATGGCCAAACAGCAAAAGGAAAAATATTCCTGGAAATCTTTATTGACTACTCGGTCAATTCAATTCTCTTTCACGTGGTCAATGTGCCGCCTACTTATAATCTACTTCTCGGGAGACCATGGATCCACAACACAAACGCAGTACCATCTACTCTGCATCAAGTGGTCAAAAGGTGGTATGATCACGACAGTCTTAGGCGAAGATCCGGAGCAGAGGCTAGCACAGCCCATGGTTCCCAGGCCCTCTTTCACTACTGATATCCCTAGCATTAGGGGTATTGAAGAGGTCAGCTTCGAAGAGGATTCAGGAATAATACAGATGACAGAGCAACACGAGCATACAGTGGCTGCGACCTGATGGAGAGGTCCACAGTTCATCAAGATTGGGGGACGAATTGATTACAGCACACTTAAGGATCATCCTCTATTCTCCCAATTTATGAAAGCTAAGAAGGGATTTGATTTACTAGTGAAGCACGGCTACCAGCCTTTTCAAGGCCTAGGCAAAAATGAAGATGGTCGTCTTGAACCAGTGATTCCTCAGCACTGCCCTAAAAGGGCCGGATTGGGCTTTAATGGCCGAAGATCTCAGAAAGGGACTATTTTCATTAAGGGAGCGCATTAGAAGAATTCCTTTGTCTTTCCTTTTCTATTCTTTTGTCGGGATGATATCCCATTTCATTTTCATCATTGTCATTTTGATTAATTCTATCTTTCAATAAAGTTGCCAGTTTCCTTTGTCTATCTTGGTGCCATTTGTCTCTTTACTCCTCAATATTAAATCTTCACAAAATTGAAATCATTTTTCTCTTTTATCTTTCCAATTATTTTCAATAAAAGCAATTTATTTCATGATAAGCAATTTCCCTAAATCAATTTATCCTCCAATTTTCAGAATGTTTTCCCGATCAATCAAGAAGCTCGTCTTTAATCCAAAAGCTTGTTCGAAATCAGCAATAATTCATCAGGTCAGAATAAGAACAGAATGTAGTCAGACTGCAAAGCAGTCAGAAGAATCCGCAGAGTTCGATTCAGCTCTTCAAGAATTGCCAGAATTTGCATCGGTTCAGAAGCAAGATGAGCCATCATCCTTAGTTCAAGATCCGACTGAGGATATCAATATCGGATCAAAAGACGATCCTAGAATCCTCAAGATCGACAGTGGTTTGAATCCAGGAGAGAAAGAAAGGCTCACTAATTTCCTCAAGCAGCATGAAGAAGTATTCGCATGAACTTATGAGGATATGCCAGGTTTAGATCCGAAATTGGTGGAACATCGCCTCGTTTTGAAGCCTGAGGCGAAACCAGTCAAGCAGAAGTTGAGAAAAATGGATCCTCGAATCGAGCAACAGGTCAAGGAAGGACTTGAGGATCTGCTTAAAGCAGGATTCATTCGAGCAATTGATTACCCAGATTGGTTGGCGAATATCGTAGCAGTTCCTAAGAAGAATGGGAAAGTGCGAATCTGTATCGACTTCCGTGATCTCAATAAAGCCACTCCAAAGGATGACTATCCTCTCCCAAACATTGATCTCCTAGTCGATAGCACAGTTGGTCATGCTATGTTCTCCTTTATGGACGGATACTCCGGATATAATCAAATCAAGTTGGCCGCTCGTGACCAATCCAAAACATCCTTTACCATGCCATGGGGCACTTTCTGTTACACGGTTATGCCTTTTGGGCTTAAGAATGCTGGAGCCACTTATCAGCGCGCTATGGCCATTATTTTCCATGATCAGATGCATAAGACTATGGATGCATATGTCGATGATATTCTGGTGAAATCCAAAGAAGAGGAAGATCACATCGAAGCTCTCAATCGAGTCTTCAAGCGACTCATTCTTTACAAGCTAAGACTCAATCCACAAAAATGTGTCTTTGGAGTCGAATCAGGCAAGTTGCTAGGCTTCTTGGTCAGCAAGAAGGGGATAGAAATGGATCCCGCTAAGGCCAAAGCTATCATTGGCATGCCGCCCCCGACTAATCTCAAAGAATTGCGTAGCCTTCAAGGACGCATGCAATCAATTAGGCGATTCATTTCTAATTTGGCCATGAGATGTTAGCCTTTCAATCATCTACTCAGAAAAGGAGTGAGGTTCGAATGGGGACCAGAGTGTCAGCAGTCATTCGAACGCATCAAGAAATA
The DNA here is from genome assembly GCF_984573655.1 of Nuphar pumila. Taxonomy (NCBI): domain Eukaryota; kingdom Viridiplantae; phylum Streptophyta; class Magnoliopsida; order Nymphaeales; family Nymphaeaceae; genus Nuphar; species Nuphar pumila. Next base: position 64,345,720 of record NC_143256.1, on the reverse strand, counting down.
TCTTCTCAATCCTCCTGTTTTAAAGCCGCCAGAATTAGGGAAACCCCTATTGCTATACATTTCAGTTAATCAAGTTGCTTGCGGCGGATTCTTGGCGCAATACGAAGAAGACAGCTTGATAGAACATGCCATTTACTATGTAAGCAAGACCTTTATTGATTACGAGAAGAAATACTCTCAGATAGAGAAGACATGTTTAGCTCTGGTATGGATGTGTCAGAAATTGAGACATTATCTATTGGCGTCTGAAGTCAAGATTCTATCTAAATTAAATCCTCTCAAGTACGTTCTTGAACAACCATTTCTCAGCGGACGAATCGCCAAATGGCAAGTCCTATTAATGCAATACGACTTGGAATATGTCTCTCAGCAATCTATCAAAGGCCAAGCAATTGCATACCAATTAGCAGATTTTCCTCTAGCAGAGGATGTTAAAGCTGAGGATGATTTCCCCGATGAGCGGATCTGCAATATTCAACAATCCCCAATTTGGAATTTATTCTTCGACGGTTCCAAGAATATGGCAGGCATAGGAATTGGAATTCTGCTAATTACACCAGAGAAATAGATGATTCCCTTTTCTCTCAAACTGGATTTTCAGTGCACTCAAAATATGGCAGAGTATGAAGCTTTGATACAAGGTCTGAAAATTCTACAGGACTTCAATGTCAAAAGAGTGCATGCTTATGGCGATTCTTTGTTAATCGTCAATCAAGTTCTGGCCAAATGGCAAGTGAAAGATCAGAAATTACTTCCTTACCAGAAGATTGTCTCAGCTCTTGCCAACAAATTTGAAAAATTCCAACTTTTCCATATCAAGAGAGATTTCAATCAAGTTGCAGACAGCTTAGCCAATCTGGGATCCATCATGTCTTTCAAGGGTGGAGAACCTTGTCGCTTATTTGAAATTGGCAGACTCGATCAACCTGCTTTCGTCCCAGTAGAGCAGATAAACCAGGCTAAGCAAAATAAGAAGCCCTGGTATCATGATATCAAGAATTTCATTAAAACTGGCGAATTTCCCCCAGAATTATCAAAGAGAGAGCAGCCAGCAATTCAACGCATGTCTGCTCGATATTTTATTCTTGCCGACGTCCTTTATCGTCGTGGATTCAGTTCTGAGTATTCCAGATGTTTGGACGAAGAAGAAGCCAAAGAAGTTGTGCAAGAAGCACATGAAGGCATTTACGGTGGTCATGTTGGCTATCAGACTCTCGTCAAACAAATCATCCGAGCAGGATATTATTGGAGAACTATGCAACAAGATTGCTATCATTTTGTGAAGAAGTGCGTTCAATGTCAGATGCATGCGCCTTCCATTCATGCGCCAGCGACATACTTGCAATCTGTCGTCTCGCCATGGCCATTTTCCATGTGGGCTTTCGATGTTGTAGGCCCCATCACTCCTTCAGCCTCCAATGGTCATAAATATTTTCTTGCCGCAACGGAATATTTTACTAAATGGGTAGAAGCAGTCACTCTACGCACAGTAGAAGGTCGACACGTGGTTTCTTTCATCCATAAGAATATCCTTTGCCGTTTCGGTATACCGCATGATATTGTGTCGGATAATGGCAGTCATTTCAAGAATGAGAGAATGAGGACATTCTGCTCAAAGTTCAAAATTCATCATCATTTTTCCACTCCTTATTATCCTCAAGGGAATGGTCAGGCAGAGGCCACCAACAAGATTCTGATTCGAATCCTGGAGCGAACTTTAGAAACGGGCCGTGACTGGCATGAAAAGATTCATGATGCATTATGGGCATACAGAACCACCATTCGAACTCCAACGAATGCTACTCCGTCAGAACTTGTCTACGGAACTGAAGTAGTACTGCCTCTACATGTTCAGAAACCTGCTCTGAAATTTGCATCACTTCTAGAATTACCTCTTGATCAGTATCAGCAACAGCGACTGGTACAGCTTGATTTGCTCGACGAAAGAAGGCTTAGAGCAGCAGAGCATGCTCAATCCTATCGCCAGAGGATAGCCCGACAATATGCGAAATCTGTCATTGAGAGAAAATTTCGGGTCAATGATCTAGTGCTCAGATCAACAGCTTATCTTAGGCACCGTCCGGGTGGCAAATGGTCGCCAAATTGGGAAGGTCCTTATGTTGTCAAAGAGGCACTACCTCGCAATTCATATCGGCTCATTAATGCTGATGGAATAGAATTACCAGATCCCATCAATGCTCGACATTTGAAAAAATTCTATACTTGAACAATTTCCTATTCTTTGTAATTCTTCCAAATTTTCTTCAATAATGATCAAAATTCTTTTTCCCAGTTGCACTGGGGCATTTTAAATTTTTGTTTTTATCTACAAATGTCCTGTATGCAGGCATGATAAACAAATCTCTCATTTCACGCACTTGTGCATTCATGTGCATCAATTTGCATTCATTTGCATTCAATCGCATTAATAACGATCTGGTCAGTATTGAGATTTCAACTATCAATCCCATCACAATTCCTAACGATTCAAGATTGAAAGACAATCACCAGAACTGAACCAAAATCCAGTATCCAAAGTGGTACATTTTTAAAACCGGTATGCATACCGGTATCCTTTCAAAATCAAGCACTCATGTTAGTGTTCCACTGAATGGTCATGTCAGTCGACCTCTTGAGTTCAGTCTTCGTGCTGATCACTCATCCAATTTCCAATTTCCAAATTCCAAAATTCCAAATTTCTAATTTCCAATTTCTAAATATCAATTTCCAAATTCCAAATTTCTAATTTCCAATTTTCAAATATCAATTTCCAAATTCCAAAATTCCAAATTTCTAATTTCCAATTTCTAAATATCAATTTCCAAATTCCAAAATTTCTAATTTCCAATTTCCAAATATCAATTTCCAAATTCCAAAATTCCCAATTTCTAATTTCCAATTTCCGAATATCAAATTCCAAACTTCCAATTTCTAATTTCAAATAGCAAAATTCCAATTTCAAAAATTCAAAATTCAAAATTCAAAATTCCAAATTTCGACCTTTTGGTCACCCAATACCCAATTCAAAAAAAAAATTTCTCTTGCGAGAGACCCTTTTTATAGGGAGAGTTCGAGGGAGCTCACTCTTTTCGCATGCTATCCAATTCATTCACTTTGCCCCTTTTCAAAGAGAGTTTAAAGGGACTCGTGTCTTTGTGAACCGTTTGCAAAACAAAATTCCAAATTTCACACAAGGAACCCTTTTTATAGGGAGAGACTCGACGGAGACTTGCTTTCCTTGTGGCCCCATAATTTCAGACTAGGCCATTTCATCATGAAGGACCCTCTTTTCAGGGAGAGTGTGATGAACTCGTTCCTTCATGACCAATTTACCAACCTCACCAATTCCGGCCCCCTTTCCATAAGAGAAGCCTAATGTTAGGAAGTTTTTACGAAAGCTTAATTTCTCTTCGAAAGTTCGTTTTGCAAACACCTCCTCTTTAGGGAAGAGATGAGTAATTCCCAATTCTAATTTTTGAATCTTCTCCTTTAGGGAAAGGAGAAGAGAATTTCTGTCATGGATGTGTTGCATTGTGCTTCAAATGCTCGCTTTCACAAAAGGATTTCAAGAAAGTTTTGCCAATTTGTCATTAAATATTTGTTGATTTCAAAAATCTTTATTGCACAAAATTCTTACCTCAGAATACCCTCAGTATTACTTCCGAAAGGACAAAGCTTTCGCGAAAAAGGATTCAAAGTTTAAAATCTTTCTATTGGCCAACCAAAAGGATGAAGAATAAATCCGCGATATGGCCAGTAAAGAAAACTCAATGATGTTGCAAAGCCATAAGTGATTGATATTGATCGCAGTCAATGGCACATTTTTAAAGACCTTTCTTGAAAAATAAAGCAGTCGAAATATCCTGGGTGATACAGAAAAATCCACTCAATTTTCATATCTCCTTAATCACCTAAACTGCAATTAAATATCTGCAAAAGGGATCTCTCAATTGTCGTCAAGATGAAGGCGAATTAAGCGAGTCGACCCCTGGGGCCAAAGAAGATTTGGATCATCTCCAAGATGACAGAGTTTGTGACGGATCCTTCCAGGGAAAGTTCAGATCACCGTCGAGATGAAGGCGAGTGTGATGAGCCTCCCGACAATCCCTAAAAGGTATTTAATTTCTGCTATCATCAAGAGATTCCTAACCAATGAGCCAATAACCGTCAATATAATCCCTGAGAGAAAAGAAGGATCGGAACATCTCTGAGATGAAGGAGTTTGTGACGTACCCTTCCAAAAAAAAAAGAGAGAGACAAGTCAGGACATCTCCAAAATGAAGGATGATGTAATTCCCGAAAAATCCAAGAGAGCTCCAATCTGCTAAAAATAGAGTGCAGAAAGATCATCATGAGAAAAGAATCCCAGGATATCAGACTGCCAAATCTATCAAGAATCTTCTTTAATTTTGTGAAATTCTTTTATCAATATTCTTTCACCAATAGCTCTCGCAATATCAAGAATACTTTCTTTTCCGTCCATATCAAGGAAATTGATAGCTTCCTTGAAAGAAAGTCAATCGCAAGCATATCGAATTCGAATCTTGATTCTACAGAGTTAAGCCCAGTTGGAGGTAATACTTCAGGTAGAAAAGAGGGAATACTTTCAAAACAATGTGCATCACTTTCAATTATTTTGAATCAACAATAATTTTCAACATTTTGACAATATTTTCTAGCTATCCTGGCGTGAGGCGAGAGCTTGAGGTTCATCTTTGGCGCATCCTGACATCAGTTGTTATCCCTTTTAGGACTTGATAACGGGAGTTTTCAAGATTCCTTCCCTTCTTTGGTATAATCTGAGCGCACGGGTTCTCAGATTCGCACACTTCCCTGTGTCCCCACTGTCCCACCATAGACAGTCCAATTTCGGCTTGAGGTTAAGTCACCAATTCCAGCAAAGGCAATTTCAAAAGTTAATTAGTCTCAGCAATGAGACGCCCAAAATCAAACCCTTTTTAAACTTTAGGGACCCCAATTTCCTTCCTTTTGCAAAACCCCTATCGGATTCATTGTGTGGAAATCCGAAGGTTACATCACGGTCTCTTTTTTTTGAAGGTTCCGTCCATTTTCTGCCCAATCAGGTTAAGGGTACAAACCTGAGCCTCACGTGATGAGGTATTCCATTTGCAACCCAATCAAGTTAAAGGTTAAGCCTGAGCTTTGTTCCACACGAGGTATTTCCCGTCCCATCCAGGTTAAGGGCAAAACCTGAATCTCACTTCTTTTTGAAATAAAATTTTCTCCTTATTCTCCATTTTATAACTATCATCATCATTTGAATTAATTCTTTCATACCCAGTCAAATTTATCTAACTGGGGCATTTTTATAATCCAAATTTGGTGTGTTTTCTTTACCACTAAGCTCGGCTTCTAACCGGCTTAGCAGCAAAGAGGGGCATCTGTAAACACCCCAAATTTTCACCCTCATCCAGTGTTTGTCCATTTCATATGTAATTGCATATCACTGCATACATTTTTGCATATCATTTCATCGCATTGCATAGCATTGCATATCATTACATGACATTGCATCTCATTCTTGAGATCCAGTGCTCCAGTTTTCAAAACATTCAATCCAGATTTGAATTTTAAAGCTTTTATTTCAAAATCAATTTCAAAACCTGGGTTTTTATTCAACACTCTGTCATTTTCCAACCCCAATACTTTATATTTCGAAATATTTTCTCAAGGAAACAATATGGATTCATTTCAAATTCAAATTTTAATCGATTTCAATTCACAGATGAGACCCATTGAGGTGGTGTCGCTTCTGAATTCCTTTAGTCATCAAATTTCTCAAATTTTTGAAAGTTTCAGTCCGATCAGGACTCTGTCTCAGAGTCCTAATCCGGTCAGGAGTTTGCTTTGAAGTCTGTTTTACTTCCATTTTCAATCTTTTCCGTTTGTTTTCGAAATTTAGGTCATTTTAAAGAGTCCAGTTAGTTCAGGACTCTATTTTAGAGTTCGGTCGAGTTAGGAGTCTAACCCTGAATGTGTTTTCTGACTTATTTCATCATTTCTTGATAAAATCTTTCAAAAAATTTTATATTTTGAATTCTAAAATCTAAGATCTCAGAGACCTAAGAGTTCAGGACTCTAACTCGGAGTTCCAGTTCGCTTGAGACCCTATTTTTAGAAATCCTGAAGTTCAAATATCGATTTTAACCCCTTTTCAAAGCCATTTTCAGTGTTTATTTCAAAATTCTTCAAAATTCGATGCGGGCCCAGTCAGTTGGCACCATATCTAGAGGAATTCTAACTCAGTTATAACCTTATGCCATTTCAAAAATTCTAATTTTAAGATTGCTTTTGAAAATCCTTTTGAAAACTCCTTCAATTTCAAGTTTTAAAATCATTTTTTTTGAAAAACTCAAGTAGGGCCCACTCGGGGTGGTGCCATATTCGAGTCAGTCAGGGCTAGACTAGGGTTAGTTGATGTTTTGGTTAGTGTTAGAGGTTTAGAAGAGTCAAAACCATTTTGAAAAACTCATTTTTTGAAAGTTAGTTTTTAAAACTAGTGTTTTTAAAGGTTTTTAAAGGTGTTTTAAAAAGCCAAATGTAGAAAATGCCAAGTGACATTACATTTGGGGATTTTTTAGGAGAGTCTAGGGGTTAATTAGGTATTAAATAGGATAATTTAGGCTAGGAGTAGGATAGTAACTACACCCCAAAATCGCCCCCCCTTTAGAGTCCAAAATTTCCAAAATTTCCATTTTTTTAAAAAAACCTAAAAATTTTCTATAAAAAGGGGCTATAGGGGGGACAAATTTCCCAGCCACCTCCTATTGGATTCTTGGATCTTCTCTCTCCTCTCCAGCCTTCCTCCATTTCTGCAACTCCAAGGTAAATAATTTCTTCAATTTTTAATATTTTATTTAGTGTTTTTAATGATTTAAACCTAGATCTAGGCTTGGACACCCCTCCTTATGAAGATCCAACCATGGTTTAACCTCAAGAACCATCAAGAATCAGAAAGAAGGATCCAAGAAGGTGATCTAACCCTGTTTTGGATGATTTACAGAGATTTTAATCCATTAGAATTGATTTTAATATGATTCTTTACATTATTAACCAATAAAATATATGATTTACTCTTTTAATGGGTTAAATCTATGTTTTAAAGGTGATATCAAATTCCAGCCATTGATTCCCTGTTTTTATTTTATTTTCATGGTTTATTCATGTTTGTTTTACGTTCTATAGCATAGAAATAATTTTTATTTACTGTTTTATGGTTTATTTTATAGATTTACATTAGTTAATGCATGGTTTTTCAAGTTTCTTAAATTTCTGTGTGTTTTAGGTTTAGAACAGTAAAGATAATGTTATTTCGGATTGAAGTACTCATTGTTTATTTCTTATTTTTTTATATGTGATGCATGCATGAGTTATTGAGTTACTGTAGAAAAATCAGAGGTTTTGGATCTCGGAAACCCTGTCAAAAAAATCAGACATCAAATCGGGTTTTTAAAGCTTTAAAATCGTGGTTAAAATCAAGAAGGTAACTTGCTGTGATGATATTTCTCTCATCTTATATCCGATTTTAGATCTGTAAAGTGCTATGGATTTACATTGAGTAGATCTGTTTGCTGTGAAATTTTCGGATTTTTTGATCACTGTTTAGTATTTGTTCCCTTTCAGAGAATCTGTTTTTAAATTTAAAACTCGTTAGGGTTTACAAAAACCCTAATCAGACTTGTGTTAGTCATAAATCCCAAACCACAGATCCGATTCATGATCTGTAAAAAGTGAGTATTATTATTTTTCTGTCTACTGTTCACCACTAAAATCTCAGAGATTTTTGTTTAGAATTGCTATTTATGTCTGTATTTTCAATCTGAAGTAGCCGTTTTAATCCCTGTTAAAAGTGATATATTTTAGCTCAGATTGCCGGAAGAGTTTCTCCCTAACCGGAGATGCTTTTTCCAATCTGTAAATTGGAAAATCTCTGTTTTTCTTCTTAGTTAGTCTCTGTAAAATTTCATGGATTTTCATGGAGATTTGACCCCTAGTTTAGGTCTTGGACTGAGACTGGTTGGTGAATTAGGTTAAAAATAGCATATTTTTAGGGTTTAATGCAATTTTAAGTTTAATTCAATGTCAAAAAATTATTTTTATAATTCCAATTCGACATTAGGGTTATAACAAGTGCAGTTACCGATTTTGAGGATTTTTGGAATCTTATTGATGGCTGAATTAAGCAAATTACAAAACCGGGTTCCTGAAAGATCCAAAAACACTGCTAAAATCATAGTTTTTGTGATATTATTGGATTTTCGTGCATAAGCATATAGTTTTAGGGTTTTATTATGTTCATAAGCATCTTAGGATACTTTAGGTTTAATTTTGTAGTTATTTGATTTCATTTAGGTCATAAAACCCAAATTTTTACCAAAACTTATTTCAGAAAACCCTGATTTCAAGGCCATAGTCTTGCTATCGGGGGCAATTTGGTCATTTGACCTAAATTTCGAAATCCCTAACCCTAATTTTCATATTTTTAATCATGTCACATCATATTTAGCTTAGTTTATTCCATTCAAGTTTCAAAACTTGCATTTTATCAAAATATCTTTCTAAAAACCCTAATTTCAAGGCCATAGTCTTGTTATTAGGGGTATTTTGGTCATTTTGACCCCAATTTCGAAATTTCATATCTTCTCTTCCTTTTTTATTCAATTTTATTTCATATTTTATCATTTTTATTTAAGGGAATCAAGGAAAAGGCTTATATCTAGCAAAATCCAGTAATTTCTAGATATTACTGGATAAACCTAGAAAAGCCAACATATTTTCATTAACCAAGTTTTCTAGTTTTGCAGGTACATTGAAGACTTTATTTTTCATGTATTTAAATTTCAATAGTGATGTAATTTGTAATTAAACTTTGGAATAAGAATTTACATTTCCTGCTTAGCTTAGGTTGCATTGCATATAGTTTATTTTTATAATTTTAATGTGTGATGGATGATGATTCATGCATATTTTTACAAATTCACCATGGTCTACACGAATGGCACATACACTAGCTTCTATGAAGGTTATAAACTTGGTGGAATTTGTATTTATGGCCATAGTCAGAATACGAATGATACTCAGATTTATAATCTTCACATTAGCCACATTCAGCCTACACTCTTAGGCTAACTTAAAAAATGCACTGCATTTCTCAAAAATACAAAAAGTATTTCTCAATTCCTCAAATCCATATTCATTCATTTCATGCATTTGCCAATTCCAATCTCAATTCAAAGAAGTTCATTTTCTCAAAATCTCCCAAGTCTTATAGCAAAATCGATTTTCCCAAAAGCATTGAATTTCAAAGAATATTTCAAGTGTTTCTCAAGTTCATAAACTCAATTTTCCAAAGTTATGTAGTCAATTTCAAAGTTTGAAGTTAGAATTTTTCTAAGTCTTATTCAAAAGAATATGGATTTGCCAATGATATTTCAAGTATTTCCCAAGTCCCAAATTCAAATTTTCTAAGTTAGAATTTCAATTTCCAAGTTTGGAATTCAGTGAAACCAAGTCTCTTAGAATCGATTTTCACCAAATGTCAAGGATTCCTCAAAATCGATTTTATTTCTCTCAGGAGTATATTTCAAATCCCAATTCACGATTTTCCAAGATTTACATTTTCTAAATATTTCAATCATTCAAAGCAAACATCATGTTTTCAAAATGTGCATTTTCTGAAAATTCATAGCACATGCCTGATTCTATGTGCATTTAGAAATTAGAATATGATTTAGACAAGTTGAATAGAGTAGAGCATAAGATTGATCCTTGGTTCAATTACCCTGTTAAAGGTGGCAGGAACGGTTGAACCTCGTACCGACAGACGAGCCCCATTCTACGGATTTTTTCCGCATTTTTAAAACGGAGGCGAGTTATTTTCAATTTTTTTTTCAAAGGTCAGTTTGATTTGCAAAACGTTAAAAATTTTGCAATGATAACACCTGTGGAACTTGCAAAATTGGTCTTTCCATTTTCCCATAGGCACAGGGGGATCGGCTAGTCTAGGCAACTTGATCATCTCCTTCGACAACATATACTCGAGCACATCTTCGAGTGATTAATCGAGAGGAGTGAATTTTCTGTCGTAGCTCCATCCTTCATGCTTGGTCTTCTCATGCAGCTTCGGCCCTTGATCTTGTTGAAGGAGCTTGTTATATTGAGGAGCAGGCTTCATTTTCTGATCTCCTTTGTTATTTGAACTTCCAGCGCCGTAACAATAATCTTTCTTCTGCCCTTTATGATGATTGTTGTTGCTTTTGTCGGCAGAATATGTGAAGTGAGTTCTCTTCTTCTGTTCACCTTGAGGGTTGTTTTTGGGAAATGTGAAGCCTTCATAGACTCCATTCTCCAGACTCAGCTCGAGCCACTCGGCTCATTCAGTCAACTCAATGAAAGTAGGATGGTGCGGTGGAGATCAATCCTCTCAACGGTTGTGAAAAATTGTTGAGGATCAGTGATAGAGCATGTCTTTCTGATATAGGATCCCTCATTTTGTTGCAGGTTGATCTCCATCTATGACTAAAGTCTCGTGCTTTCTCGTTTTCATTCTACCTTAGATTGCAGAGATGACTTAATGTTGGGAGTGCTTCCGTGTTGAACAAGAAGCGTTTGATAAACAAATTTACAACTTTATCGAACTCCTTGAGCTCGATTGGATTGATATGCTCTGCATACCATTTGGCTGCAACTCCTTCCAAGCTGCGGGGGAAACATAGAAATAGTGCTCTGTTATCTCTCTTGAATCTTGAGCACTCTGCGAAGAATGTAGCGAGATGAGCTTTTGGGTAGTCAAAACCATGGAACTTGATGAAATTTCGGGGTAGATTCTCTAGATCTTCGTCCCCTTCTAGGCCGTCATGGAAGTCCTCGCTAGTGAAGACTTTCTTGCCCTTCTCGCGGGCTTGCAGATCTTTAACAACTCTAGCCATTTCCCTGAATTGTGCTTGCAGGGGATCTTCTGCGACCTGGCTTTTTGGTTTGCGGCTCTTCCTTGGTTCCCGGTCATATTTCTGAAATGTCGGAGGCACCTCATTGTTATCATCGCAAAATTTTAACTTTTGCAAATCAAACTGACCTTTGAAAAAGTTTTTGAAAATAACTCGCCTCCGTTTTAAAATGCGGGAAAATTCCGTAGAATGGGACTCGCCTGTCGGTACGAGGTTCAACCGTTCCTGCCACCTTTAACAGGGGTAATTGAACCAAGGATCAATCTTATGCTCTACTCTATTCAACTTGTCTAAATCATATTCTAATTTCTAAATGCACAAAGAATCAGGCATGTGCTATGAATTTTCAGAAAATGCACATTTTGAAAACATGATGTTTTCTTTGAATGATTGAAATATTTAGAAAATGTAAATCTTGGAAAATCGTGAATTGGGATTTGAAATATACTTCTGAGAGAAATAAAAATCGATTTTGAGGAATACTTGACATTTGGTGAAAATCGATTCTGAGAGACTTGGTTTCTCTTAATTCAAACTTGGAAATTGAAATTCTAACTTAGAAAATTTGAATTTGGAACTTGGGAAATACTTGAAATATCCTTTGAAATTCAATATCTTTGGGAAAATCGATTTTGCTATAAGACTTAGGAGATTTTGAGAAAATGAACTTCTTTGAATTGAGATTGGAATTGGAATTGGCAAATGCATGAAATGAATGAATATGATTTTGAGGAATTGAGAAATACTTTTTGTATTTTTTTGAGAAATGCAGTGCATTTTTGAAGTTAGCCTAAGAGTGTAGGCTGAATGTGGCTAATGTGAAGATCATAAATCTGAGTATCATTCATATTCTGACTATGGCCATAAATACGAATTCTACCAAGTTTATAAACTTCATAGAAGCTAGTGCATGTGCCATTCGTGTAGACCATAGTGAGTTTGAATATGCATGAATCATCATCCAGCATACATTAACATTACAAAAGAAAATAAACTATATGCAATGCAACCTAAGCTAAACAGGAAATGTAAATTCTTATTCCAAAGTTTAATTACAAATTACATCACTATTGAAATTTAAATACATGAAAAATAAAGTCTTCAATGTACCTGCAAAACTAGAAAACTTGGTTAATGAATATATGTTGGCTTTTCTAGATTTATCCAACAATATCAGGAAATTGTTGGATTTTGCTAGATATAAGCCTCTTCCTTGATTCCCTTAAAAAAAATGATAAAGTATGAAATAAAATTGAATAAATATGAAAGAGAAGATATGAAATTTCGAAATTGGGGTCAAAATGACCAAAATACCCCTAATAACAAGACTATGGCCTTGAAATTAGGGTTTATAGAAAGATATTTTGATAAAATGCAAATTTTGAAATTTGAATGGAATAAACCCAAACCAAATATGCTATGACATGATTAAAAATATGAAATTAGGGTTAGGTATTTCGAAATTTAGGTCAAATGACCAAATTGCCCCCGATAGCAAGACTATGGCCTTGAAATCAGGGTTTTCTGAAATAGATTTTGGTAAAAACCTAGGTTTTATGCACTAAATGAAATCAAATGAGCATCAAATTAAACCTAAAGCATCCTAACATGATTATGAACATGATTAAACCCTAAAAATATATGCTTATGCACGAAAATCCAATAATATCACAAATTTTGTGATTTTTGCAGTGTTTTTGGATCTTTCAGGAACCCGGTTTTGCAATTTGCTTAATTCAGCCATCAAATGGATTCCAAAATCCATAAAAATTGGTACCTGTACTTGTTATAACCCTAATTTCGAATTGGAATTATAAAAATAATTTTTTGACATTAAATTAATCCGAAAATTACATTAAACCCTAAAAATATGCTATTTTTGACCTAATTCACCAACCAGTTTCAATCCAAGACCTGAATCAGGGGTCAAATCTCCATGTAAATTTATGAAATTTAACAGAAACTAACTAGGAAGAAAAACAGAGATTTCCCAATTTACAGATCAGAAAAATCATCTCCGGTTAGGGAGAAACCCTTCCGGCAATCTGAGCTAAAATATATCACTTTTAACAGGGATTAAAACAGCTATTACAGATTGAAAATACAGGAATAAATAGCAATTCTAAACAAACATTTCTGAAATTTTAGTGGTGAATAGTAGACATAAAAATAACAATACTCACTTTTTACAGATCTAAAATCGGATCTGTGGTTTGGGATTTATGACTAACACAAGTCTGATTAGGGTTTTGGTAAACCCTAACGAGCTTTAAATTTAAAAACAGATTCTCTAAAAGGGGAAAAATACTAAATAATGATCAAAAAATCCGAAAATTTTACAGAAGACAGATCTACACAATATAAATCCATAGCACTTTACAGATCTAAAATCGGATATAAGATGAGAGAAATATCATAATAGCAAGTTACCTTCTTGATTTTAACCACGATTTTAAAGCTTTAAAAACCCGATTTGATGTCTCATTTTTTTGACAGGGTTCCCGAGATCCAAAACCTCTGATTTTTCTACAGTAACTCAATAACTCATGCATGCATCACATATAAAAAAATCAGAAATAAAAAACAAGTTCTTCATTCCGAAATAACATCATCTTTACTGTTCTAAACCTAGAACACACAGAAATTTAAGAAACTTGAAAAACCATGCATTAACTAATGTAAATAAATAAAATAAACCATAAAACAGTAAATAAAACTTATTTCTATGCTATAGAACATAAAACAAACATGAATAAACCATGAAAATAAATTAAAAACAGGGAATCAATGGCTGGAATTTGATATCACCTTTAAAACATAGATTTAACCCATTAAAAAGGGTAAATCATATATTTTATTGGTTAATAATGCAAAGAATCATGTTAAAATCAATTCTAATGGATTAAAATCTCTGTAAATCATGCAAAACAGGGTTAGATCACCTTATTGGAGTGTTCTTGCTGATTCTTGATGGTTCTTGAGGTTGAATCCATGGTTTAATCCATGAAGGGGATGACACTAATGGCTAAAATTGATTTAAAACATGAAAAAGTATTAAATAAAACTAAAAAATATTAAAAATATTACCTTGGTGCTTGCAGCTGCAATGGAGTAAGGTGGAGGTGCTGGAGAGAAGAGAGAGGCCACGAAAATTTGAGAGAAAAGAGCTCTCCTTTTGGCCCCCCTTAGGTCCCTTTTTATAGTTTTTCAAAAAGTCACTTAATTAGGGTTAATTAAGAGGTTTTTTCATTTTTTTAGGACTCTTTCTAATAAATCCACTAAAGGCAACGATTTTTTGTGGTTTTCTAACCTAGGTGGGACTCTAATTAATCCCTAATTAGCCCCTAACTAAACCTAGAAAACCCCCAAATGTGATGCCACTTGGCATCTTTCACATTTGGGTTTTTAAAACACCTTTAAAAACATTTAAAAACACTAGTTTTAAAAACTAATTTTCAAAATGAGTTTTCAAAATGGTTTTGACTCTTCTAAACCTATAACACTAACCAAGACATCAACTAACCCTAGTCTAGCCCTGACTTACTCGAATATGGCGCCACCCCGAGTGGGCCCTACTTGAGTTTTTCAAAAAGAGATTTTAAAACTTGAAATTGAAGGAGTTTTCAAAAGATTTTCAAAAGTAAACTTAAAATTAGGATTTTTGAAATGGCATAAGGTCCTAACTGAGTTAGAATTCCTCTGGATATGGTGCCAACTGAGTGGGCCCACATCGAATTTTGAACATTTTTGAAATAAACACTGAAAATGGCTTTGAAAAGGGGTTAAAATTGACATTTGAAATTCAAGATCTTTGAAAATAGGGTCTCAAGCGAACTGGAACTCCGGGTTAGAGTCTTGAACCCTTAGGACTCTGAGATTTTAGATTTTAAAAGCCAAATGAAAGAATTTTCAAAAGATTTTATCAAGAAATGATGAAATAAGTTAGAAAACACAGTCAGGGTTAGACTCCTAACTCAACCGAACTCTAAAATAGAGTCCTGAACTAACTGGACTCTGTAAAATGACCTAAATTTCGAAAATAAATGAAAAAGATTAAAAATGGAAGTAAAACAGACTTCAAAACAGACTCCTGACCGGATCAGGTCTCTGAGACAGAGTCCTGATCGGACTGAAACTTTCAAAATTTTGAGAAATTTGATGAATAGAGGAATTCAAAAGCGACACCACCTCAATGGGTCTCATCTGTGAATTGAAATCGATTAAAATTTGAATTTGAAATGAATCCAGATTGTTTCCTTGAGAAAATATTTCGAAATATAAAGTCCTGGGGTTGGAAAATGACAGAGTATTGAATAAAAACCCAGGTTTGAAATTGATTTTGGAATAAAATCTTTAAAATTCAAATTTGGATTGAATGTTTTGAAATAGGAGTGCTGGATCTCGAAAATGAGATGCAATGTCATGCAATGACATGCAATGATATGCTGAATTCATGCAATGATAAGCAATGACACATGAAATCGATGAATACTGAATGAGGAAGAAAATTTGGGGTGATTACAGATGCCCCTCTTTGCTGCTAAGCCGGTTGAAAGCCGAGCTTAGTGGCAAAGAAAACACACCAAATTTGGATCATAAAAATGCCCCAGTTAGATGAATCTGACTGGGTATGAAAGAATTAGTTCAAGTGATGATGATAGATATGAAATGAAGAATAAGGAGAAAATTTTGCTTCGAAAAGAAGTGAGATTCAGGTTTTGCCCTTAACCTGTATGGGACAGAAAATACCTCGTGTAGAAACGAAGCTCAGGTTTGACCCTTAACCTGACCGGGAAATGAAAATGGAATACCTCATCAAAGGAGGCTCAGGTTTGTACCCTTATCCTGATTAGGTTGAAAATGAAATACCTCTTCAAAGGAGGCTCAGGTTTGTACCCTTAACCTGATCGGGTTAAAAAATGGAATACCTCATCAAAGGAGGCTCAGGTTTGTACCCTTATCCTGATTGGGCAGAAAATGGAATACCTCATCAAAGGAGGCTCAGGTTTGTACCCTTATCCTGATTGGGCAGAAAATGGAATACCTCATCAAAGGAGGCTCAGGTTTGTACCCTTAACCTGATTGGGCAGAAAATGGACGGAATCCTCGAAAGAAGAGACCGTGATGGAACCTTCGGATTTCCGCACAATGAATCCGATAGGGGTTTTGCAAAAGGAAGGAAATTGGGTTCCCTAAAGCTTGAAAAGGGATTGATCTTGGACGTCTCATTGCTAAGACTGAATGGCTTTTAGGACAGATGACCTTTTGCGGAAAATTCAGGTTTAACCCTTAACCTGAACGGGAACTGTCTATGGTGGGACAGTGGGGAGCACAGGGAAGTGTGCGAATCTAAGAGCCTAGGCACTCAGATCAAAACAAGAAGGGAAGGATCTTGGACAACTCCCATCATCCGATCCTAAAAGGGATAACAACAACGCCTGGATACATCAAAATAAACATCAAGTTCTCACTTCATGTCAGGATAACTTGAAAAGATTGCCAATAAGATAAAAATTGTAGTTAATTCAAGAATGATAAGCACATATATATATGAAAAATATTCCCTCTTTTCTACCTGAAGTATTACCTCCGACTGGGCTTAACTCCGTAGAATCAAGATTCGAATTCAAATTACTTGCAATTGACTTTCCCTCAAGGAGGCTATCAATTTCATTGATATGGACGGAAAAGAATGTATTCTTGATATTGCGAGAGCTATTAGCGAAAGGATATTGATAAAAGAATTTCACAAAATTAAAGAAGATTCTTGATAGATTCGGCAGTCTGATATCCTGGGATTCTTTTTTCATGATGATCTTTCTGCACTCTTTTTTGAAAGAATTGGAGCTCTCTTGGATTTTTCAGGAATTACATCATCCTTCATTTTGGAGATGTCCTAGCTTTTTCTCTCTTTATTTTTTTGGAAGGGTACGTCACAAACTCCTTCATCTCAGAGATGTTCCGATCCTTCTTTTCTCTCAGGGATTATATTGACGGTTATTAGCTCATTGGTTGGGAATCTCTTGATGATAGCAGAAATTAAATATCTTTTAGGGTTTGTTGGTAGGCTCATCACACTCGCCTTCATCTCGACGGTGATCTGAACTTTCCCTGGAAGGATCCGTCACAAACTCCGTCATCTTGGAGATGATCCAAATCTTCTTTAGCCCCGGGGGTCGACTCGTCTAATTCGCCTTCATCTTGACGACAGTTGAGAGATCCCTTTTGCAGATATTTAATTGCAGCTTAGGTGATGGAGGAGATGTAGAGATGGTATGGATTTTTCTGTATCACCCAGGATATTTCGACTGCTTTATTTTTCAAGAATGGTCTTTAAAAATATACCATTGACTGCGATCAATATCAATCACTTCTGGCTTTGCAATAACATTGAATTTTCTTTGCTGGCCATATCGCGGATTTATTCTTCATCCTTTTGGTTGGCCAATAGAAAAATTTTGAATTTTGAATCCTTTTTCACAAAAGCTTTGTCCTTTCGGAAGTAATACTAAAGGTATTCTGAGGTACAATTTTATGCAGTAAAGATTTTGAGATCAACAACTATTTTTCATGACAAATTGGCAAAATATTCCTAAAATCCTTGGTGAAAGAAATCACTTGAGATCTAAATGACACATCCGTGGCTAGATTCTTCTCTCCTTTCCCCAAAGGAGAGACTCAGAAATTGGAAATAGGATATTGGATGACCTGGAGATCAAAATTGTGATTTGGTCTACTGGAAGCGACATGGGTTCTGTAGGGATTCATCCTAAGAATGACATTGGTTCAATTGAGAATGACATTGGTTCACTGGGAACAACATGAGTTCGATAGGTATTCAGCCTAAGAACGACATTGGTTCAATTGAGAACGACATTGGTTCACTGGGAACGACATGGGTTCTGTAGGGATTCAGCCTAAGAACGACATTGGTTCAATTGAGAACGACATTGGTTCACTGGGAATGACATGGGTTCAATAGGGATTCAGCCTAAGAACGACATTGGTTCACTGGGAACGACATGGGTTCTGTAGGGATTCAGCCTAAGAACGACATTGGTTCAATTGAGAACGGCATTGGTTCACTAGGAATGACATGGGTTCGATAGGTATTCAGCCTACGAACGACATTGGTTCACTGGGAACAACATGGGTTATGTAGGAATTCAGCCTAAGAACGACATTGGTTCACTGGGAACGACATTGGTTCACTGGGAACAACATGGGTTCTGTAGGTATTCAGCCTACGAACGACATTGGTTCAATTTAGAATGGCATTGGTTCACTGGGAACGACATGGGTTCTGTAGGGATTCAGCCTAAGAACGACATTGGTTCAATTGAGAACGACATTGGTTCACTGGGAACAACATGGGTTCAATAGGGATTCAGCCTAAGAACGACATTGGTTCAATTGAGAACGGCATTGGTTCACTGGGAACGACATGGGTTCAATAGGGATTCAGCCTAAAAACGACATTTGTTCAATTGAGAACGGCATTGGTTCACTGGGAACGACATGGGTTCAATAGGGATTCAGCCTAAGAACGACATTGGTTCAATTAAGAACGACATTGGTTCACTGGGAACGACATGGGTTCAATAGGGATTCAGCCTAAGAACGACATTGGTTCAATTGAGAACGACATTGGTTCACTGGGAACAACATGGGTTCAATAGGGATTCAGCCTAAGAACGACATTGGTTCAATTAAGAGCGACATTGGTTCACTGGGAACGACATGGGTTCAATAGGGATTCAGCCTAAGAACGTGGATCAGGAGGACTTCAACCTACAAATCATATATCTAAAAAATACCAATCCAAAAGGAGTTCGACCTAAGGACTGTAAAGAATATTGGATCAGGAGGACTTCAACCTACAGATAGAAATTTTTGAGAACGAGATTGGTTCGAAAGGGGTTCAACCTATGAGCCGTATTGGTTTGACAGGCGTTCAACCTACAAATCACATTGACTCTGCAGGGGTTCGACCTACGAACTATCAATTCCATAGGGATTTAACCTAAGGATCACAATTTAAGAAGGAAGTGTTCAACTTATGGGTTTTGAATTTGGAAAATAAAAATTCTTGGTTCATGATTTGAATGGACCATCATAGTTAGCTTTTCAAAGCCTGTTTTCAGGATTAACCCCTTCTCCTGAGCGAGGAAGCTTGATGCAAATGCAGATGAATGCGAATGAATGCCTGCAAATGCAAATGAATGCAAATGTATGTAAAATGATATAAATGGGTGTACATGCGTGCAAAATGAGAGATTTGTTTGATCCTGCCTGCATACAGGATGTTTTGAAGACAATTTTCAAAATAATGCCCCAGTGTAATGGGGGAGTAAGATATTGGATGAAAGGATAAATAATTGATATTTGATGAGAATTCTTTGAGGATAACAAGGTAAAAACTGACAATGAGCTTCTTAGTTGATCAGAGAGGCACTTTGAAAAAGGTTACCCCTTATAAGAAGACATTTAAACATTTGCAAATGAGGAATATAAAAGATGACGCCAGGCCATAAGAAAGATTGACAAATTTATTAATGCATTGAAGAAGGAAATAACAAATTGATAGAAAAACTGGGACTATATTGTCCCTTCAAAATGACAAAATGATGAAAGTGACATAGTCTCGACATTGTCAATTTTTAGAAAACTTGCTCAGGATAGTCGACTGGTATCTTCCTCATCTTCAATAAGGATATTCTTGTCGATGCAATCTTGAATGATATTTTTCAGAACGAAACAATTCTCAGTGTCATGCCCTACTGCCCGATGAAATTTGCAAAATCTTTCTTTGAATCTACCCATGATTGTTGCGGGATCAGCTGCTTTAGGTAAACGGATCATATCTTTTGCAAGCATGTATTCCAGAACACTCTCTAGTGTTTGGTCCAGAGGGGTGAACTTTCGATCCGTACTCCAATCCTTGCGCTTTGGCTTTTCTTGATCTTTCTCTTTATGCTGAGGACTAGATTGAAGAGGCCTATCATTGTTGGAGAACTTTCCTTTTTGGCCCTTGGATCTCTCTGAATAGTGATCATGATTTTTCTTGTTGCTTTTGCTATCATTGGCAGAAAGAGTGAAGTGAGCCTTCTTCTTCTGCTCACTCTGATTGTTACCTTGTGTAAAGATGAAGCCTTCATAAACTCCATTTTCCATGCTTAGCTCGAGCCACTCGGCTCGTTCTGTCAGTTCGATGAAGGTTTTTGACGGTGCCGTGGAAATGAGACCTTTCAAGGGTTGTGAAAAATTATTCAAGATTAGTGACAATGCATGCCCTTCTGATATCGGGTCTCTCATCTTATTGCAAGTTGACCTCCATCGGTGGATAAAATCTCGGGCCTTCTCGTTTTCTTTCTGCTTGAGGCCGCAAAGATGACTGAGAGTCGGGAGTGCTTCAGCATTGAATAGAAAGCGCTCAATAAATAAATTGACCACTTTATCGAACTCTTTCAGCTCTATCGGGTTGATATGCTCTGAATACCACTTTGCCGCAATACCCTCCAAGCTGCGAGGGAAGCAGAGAAATAAGGCACGATTGTTCCTCTTGAACCTGGAACATTCTGCGAAGAATAGGGCGAGATGTGCTTTTGGGTCACCCGAACCATCAAACTTGATAAATTTCTTGGGGAGATTATCAAGATCATCATCCCCATCCAGTCCATCATAGAAGTCTTCACTTGTAAAGACTCTTTTGCCCTTGTCACGAGTTTGAAGATCCTTAACTATTTTCATCACATCTTTGAGTTGTGACTGCGTAGGGTCGTCAACAGACTGATTCTTGGATTTGTAGGCCGACCCCTGCCCCTGAGTCGACCTTTTGAATTCTTGCTTGTTTTCATACTCTTTGTCAGTATCATCTGCTGATTCTCACTCATCAGACATCTCCTCATGACGATTCTGCCTTTTACTGATCTTCACATTCTTGATGGCATGACCCTTATCTTTCTGTTTAGTTTGAATTTGCTCAGTACTGGCCTCAGCTTGCTCTACCAGCATCTTGGTCATCATCTTTTTGAACATGATATACATTTGGGGATCGATGCCATCATCCGCCTGCTGACCCTGACTCTGGATTGCTCGAGGTGAGTCCATCTCTTCTTCTGAAGCTACTGAATATGCGACGCCTTCAACTGATGCAGCTTTCTTTCTGGATCTTGTATTGACCATCGGGTATTGCAAATGTTCTCTTAGATGTTGTTGATGCTCTTTGCAGAGCAGAACTGATGGTTAGGCTTCTGAAGGAAATTTGGTTGAAGGAAAATATATGTTGAGAATTTTGGTAGACAATTGAAAGAGTATCCCATTACTAGGGATTGAGTCGTCGCTGGAATTACGACAATTGCGCTGCTATTCTTTGCAAAATAAACAACTGGAAATATGCCTTGTTACCTAGGCGAGGTCGTCAAACCAAGATGAGATGTAAAATAAAGGAATTTTATTGAGGGGAAAAACATGATTTTATCAATAATACTCTTGACAGAGGGGAGGGGGACAAACAATTTTCCACCACTCCGGATAATCAGAAGATACACGAGGACCAGGAAAAATAGTAAGATTGACAAAGGAATCCCAGCCATGTCTGGCAGAATGGTATGCTCTCTGCAGGGCTGAACTGATGGTTAGGCTTCTGAAGGAAATTTGGTTTGGAGGAAAATATTTGTTGAGAATTTTGGTAGACAATTGAAATAATATCCCATTACTAGGGATTGAGTCGTCGCTGAGATTACGACAATTGCGTTGCTATTCTTTGCAAGATAAACAACTGAAAATATGCCTTGTTACCTAGGTGAGGTCGTCAAACCAATGTAAAATAAAGGAATTTTTATAGAGAGGAAAAACATGATTTTATCAATAATACACTCGACAGAGGGGAGGGGGACAAACAATTTTCCACCACTCCAGATAATCAGAAGATACATGAGGACCAGGAAAAATAGTAAGACTGACAAAAGAATCCCAGCCATGTCTGGCAGAATGGTATGCTCCGGACCACTGATCTGATGCGAGGTCGAATTCTGGCAGAACCCCGACTAGTGGACGAATCTCTACGCGCTTCTGCTTCTGAGAGAACTGCCTGACACACCGCTCTAGATGATAATATGCGCAGAAAAATGGGCCAAGTAGCATGAATCGCTTGTCGTATGCATAAGTATATCTGGGAGGTGATTCTTGGCGATCAAAGTAGTCCCATACGACCTCTTCCTCCTGAAGGTTATCGATCAAGAACCGGTATCGCGCAACTGGAAGAAGCTTCTCTCCATTGTATCTGAATGAACTGGCTCGGACTGGCACATGCCGGAGGAACCAAGATTGCAAGGCATAGGTGCACCCTTCGACTAGAATCGATTATCCGAGTGCGAAACGAGTCAACCCTCGGTATAGAAAAGCGAGTGCGGCCATGGCTATCGAGAGGCGGCTGGTCTGTCGACTTCCCCATCTCCTCATAAGCTGAACTATTTTGATATCCATGTAATTCCGTCCATCGGGAAAGAAAGCTAATCCCACCGTGCACAGAACCATCGCGTGCTGAATTCTCTCTTGAGCTGTCCTAGACAACGAACTGACTTCCACAAATGCCCCATGCTGTCTGTAGATTTTGAGCAGATCCACATATTCATTTCCATCTTCTTCAATCAATGGCCAAGACTTGCGTCCTGTCATGCGAGCTAATGCATCCTTAGGGTCCAGACCCTTAACATTAATCAGGAACTGTTTCTCTAATGGATCTCCAGACTGACCGGCTGGCTCGGGCAATCCCATAATCTCTGAAAATTCATCCATCAGTACTGTCATCTCGCCCCACGGGAACCAGAAGGTAGAAGTGCTCGGATTCCACCGCTCTTCTAGTGCATGGATCAAGTTGTCGTTGACTGTCTGCTTTCCCACTGTGGATGCCAGTTCCAATCCACACTCGTCCAGATGGTCCTGAAACATACGAGAGAAGTTCTTGAACCATGAATAATACCACCGGGGAAAGAAAGATCCGGTGATGAGGACTCGATGTTCGGGAAGACTTTGTCGCACCTCGTAGGAGATGTGACCCTCAGGGAAGACTGAATCAAGCTGACTGGATGCCATCGGACTGGAAGACATGGAAATTGGAATAAGACTTGGAAAATACAGGAATTTTGAGGAAAATGCAGGCAGGATAAAAATAAAGCAGGAAATTCGAGATCCAGAAGACAGGAAAGATGGGAAATCACCTGGAGTTTTGAAGGAAATGGAGGAACTTTATGAAAATCGTCCAGGGTTTAATGAAATATAAGGAAGTACTTTATAAAATGAAGTATTTTGAAAATCGTTCAGGATTTAAAACATGGACAGTACATGGACATGGACTGGGGAATTTTGAAAAATCGTCCAGTATTTTTAGAAAATATGAAAAATAAAAAGGAAATAACATATTCAATCAAATTCTGCATAAACAAGTATGCACATACAGCATTCCCTAAAAGCTGACTCTAGATGCACAAATTTTGAAATGGCTGTAGGACCTTAATCCTAACTCTAAGGTTCAGATCAACTGTATTCAATCCAGTTATGCCTATATACTCAAGCCAAGGCTCGATGTACGTGGCATAAAATCAAATTCTCCGGTTCTAGGTTCAAGTTTTCCAACATCCTTGAGCACCTGCCGATATACGTTGGACTATGGCCCTTGGTACGTGGCAGGGGGGTTTTCACCCAAATAAGTGGCCCAGTTGTGAGGCTCTGTCCTGAACTATGGTTCTGGAAGAGAGCCCAGCAACGTGAAGACCGGGACAATATAGGTGGGGGTGGTTTTTGAAAACATGAGCACAAGCAAGAAAACAGAAGGCTCTAAGTCCTAAAGAGATAGAATTTTGAAATATTTGAAGAAGCAAACATTGTTTTCATACAATTCCTAAATTGAGGAGTGTTGTATTAGACCTAAGTCTATGTGAGCATGAATAATTCTCCTCAATATGGTCCTACCAAACCATACCTAGTCTATATGCATTCCATGTCAGCTGGGTTCAAGTCTAGGCTCCTAGGTTCACATGATATCATAAAGCAAAGCTGACATTCCATGGAAATCGATTTTGACAATTTGAACTAAGTAGAGCATTAGATTGATCAGGCAAAGACAGGTCCCATCACGGTCGCCAAACCTGTTATCATCGCAAAATTTTAACTTTTGCAAATCAAACTGACCTTTGAAAAAGTTTTTGAAAATAACTCGCCTCCGTTTTAAAATGCGGGAAAATTCCGTAGAATGGGACTCGCCTGTTGGTACGAGGTTCAACCGTTTCTGGCACCTTTAACAGGGGTAATTGAACCAAGGATCAATCTTATGCTCTACTCTATTCAACTTGTCTAAATCATATTCTAATTTCTAAATGCACAAAGAATCAGGCATGTGCTATGAATTTTCAGAAAATGCACATTTTGAAAACATGATGTTTGCTTTGAATGATTGAAATATTTAGAAAATGTAAATCTTGGAAAATCGTGAATTGGGATTTGAAATATACTTCTGAGAGAAATAAAAATCGATTTTGAGGAATCCTTGACATTTGGTGAAAATCGATTCTGAGAGACTTGGTTTCTCTTAATTCAAACTTGGAAATTGAAATTCTAACTTAGAAAATTTGAATTTGGAACTTGGGAAATACTTGAAATATCCTTTGAAATTCAATGTCTTTGGGAAAATCGATTTTGCTATAAGACTTAGGAGATTTTGAGAAAATGAACTTCTTTGAATTGAGATTGGAATTGGAATTGGCAAATGCATGAAATGAATGAATATGATTTTGAGGAATTGAGAAATACTTTTTGTATTTTTTTTAGAAATGCAGTGCATTTTTGAAGTTAGCCTAAGAGTGTAGGCTGAATGTGGCTAATGTGAAGATCATAAATCTGAGTATCATTCATATTCTGACTATGGCCATAAATACGAATTCCACCAAGTTTCTAAACTTCATAGAAGCTAGTGCATGTGCCATTCGTGTAGACCATAGTGAGTTTGAATATGCATGAATCATCATCCAGCACACATTAACATTATAAAAGAAAATAAACTATATGCAATGCAACCTAAGCTAAACAGGAAATGTAAATTCTTATTCCAAAGTTTAATTACAAATTACATCACTATTGAAATTTAAATACATGAAAAATAAAGTCTTCAATGTACCTGCAAAACTAGAAAACTTGGTTAATGAATATATGTTGGCTTTTCTAGATTTATCCAACAATATCAGGAAATTGTTGGATTTTGCTAGATATAAGCCTCTTCCTTGATTCCCTTAAATAAAAATGATAAAGTATGAAATAAAATTGAATAAATATGAAAGAGAAGATATGGAATTTCGAAATTGGGGTCAAAATGACCAAAATACCCCTAATAACAAGACTATGGCCTTGAAATTAGGGTTTTTAGAAAGATATTTTGATAAAATGCAAATTTTGAAATTTGAATGGAATAAACCCAAACCAAATATGCTATGACATGATTAAAAATATGAAATTAGGGTTAGGGATTTCGAAATTTAGGTCAAATGACAAAATTTCCCCGGATAGCAAGACTATGGCCTTGAAATCAGGGTTTTCTGAAATAGATTTTGGTAAAAACCTAGGTTTTATGCACTAAATGAAATCAAATGAGCATCAAATTAAACCTAAAGCATCGTAACATGATTATGAACATGATTAAACCCTAAAAATATATGCTTATGCACGAAAATCCAATAATATCACAAATTTTGTGATTTTTGCATTGTTTTTGGATCTTTCAGGAACCCGGTTTTGCAATTTGCTTAATTCAGCCATCAAATGGATTCCAAAATCCATAAAAATTGGTACCTGTACTTGTTATAACCCTAATGTCGAATTGGAATTATAAAAATAATTTTTTGACATTAAATTAATCCGAAAATTACATTAAATCCTAAAAATATGCTATTTTTGACCTAATTCACCAACCAGTTTCAATCCAAGACCTGAATTAGGGGGCAAATCTCTATGTAAATTTATGAAATTTTACAGAGACTAACTAGGAAGAAAAACAGAGATTTACCAATTTACAGATCATAAAAATCATCTCCGGTTAGGGAGAAACATTTCCGGCAATCTGAGCTAAAATATATCACTTTTAACAGGGATTAAAACAGCTATTACAGATTGAAAATACAGGAATAAATAGCAATTCTAAACAAATATTTCTGAAATTTTAGTGGTGAATAGTAGACATAAAAATAACAATACTCACTTTTTACAGATCTAAAATCGGATCTGTGGTTTGGGATTTATGACTAACACAAGTCTGATTAGGGTTTTGGTAAACCCTAACGAGCTTTAAATTTAAAAACAGATTCTCTAAAAGGAGAAAAATACTAAACAATGATCAAAAAATCCGAAAATTTCACAGAAGACATATCTACTCAATGTAAATCCATAACACCTTACAGATCTAAAATCGGATATAAGATGAGAGAAATATCATAACAGCAAGTTACCTTCTTGATTTTAACCACGATTTTAAAGCTTTAAAAACTCGATTTGATGTCTGATTTTTTTGACATAGTTTCCGAGATCCAAAACCTCTGATTTTTCTACAGTAACTCAATAACTCATGCATTCATCACATATAAAAAAATCAGAAATAAACAACGAGTGCTTCAATCCGAAATAACATCATCTTTACTGTTCTAAACCTAGAACACACAGAAATTTAAGAAACTTGAAAAACCATGCATTAACTAATGTAAATAAATAAAATAAACCATAAAACAGTAAATAAAACTTATTTCTATGCTATAGAACGTAAAAAAAACATGAATAAACCATGAAAATAAATTAAAAACAGGGAATCAATGGCTGGAATTTGATATCACCTTTAAAACATAGATTTAACCCATTAAAAAGGGTAAATCATATATTTTATTGGTTAATAATGCAAAGAATCATGTTAAAATCAAGTCTAATGGATTAAAATTTCTGTAAATCATCCAAAACAGGGTTAGATCACCTTCTTGGAGTGTTCTTGCTGATTCTTGAGGTTGAATCCATGGTTTAATCCATGAAGGGGATGACACCAATGGCTAAAATTGATTTAAAACATGAAAAAGTATTAAATAAAACTAAAAAATATTAAAAATATTACCTTGGTGCTTGCAGCTGCAATGGAGGAAGGTGGAGGTGCTGGAGAGGAGAGAGAGGCCACGAAAATTTGAGAGAAAAGAGCCCTCCTTTTGGCCCCCCTTAGGTCCCTTTTTATAGTTTTTCAAAAAGTCACTTAATTAGGGTTAATTAAGAGGTTTTTTCATTTTTTTAGGACTCTTTCTAATAAATCCACTAAAGGCAATGATTTTTTGTGGTTTTCTAACCTAGGTGGGACTCTAATTAATCCCTAATTAGCCCCTAACTAAACCTAGAAAACCCCCAAATATGATGCCACTTGGCATCTTTCACATTTGGGTTTTTAAAACACCTTTAAAAACATTTAAAAACATTTAAAAACACTAGTTTTAAAAACTAATTTTCAAAATGAGTTTTCAAAATGGTTTTGACTCTTCTAAACCTCTAACACTAACCAAGACATCAACTAACCCTAGTCTAGCCCTGACTTACTCGAATATGGCGCCACCCCGAGTGGGCCCTACTTGAGTTTTTAAAAAAGAGATTTTAAAACTTGAAATTGAAGGAGTTTTCAAAAGATTTTCAAAAGTAAACTTAAAATTAGGATTTTTGAAATGGCATAAGGTCCTAACTGAGTTAGAATTCCTCTGGATATGGTGCCAACTGAGTGGGCCCACATCGAATTTTAAACATTTTTGAAATAAACACTGAAAATGGCTTTGAAAAGGGGTTAAAATTGACATTTGAAATTCAAGATCTTTGAAAATAGGGTCTCAAGCGAACTGGAACTCCGGGTTAGAGTCTTGAACCCTTAGGACTCTGAGATTTTAGATTTTAAAAGCCAAATGAAAGAATTTTCAAAAGATTTTATCAAGAAATGATGAAATAAGTCAGAAAACACAGTCAGGGTTAGACTCCTAACTCAACCGAACTCTAAAATAGAGTCCTGAACTAACTGGACTCTGTAAAATGACCTAAATTTCGAAAACAAACGAAAAAGATTAAAAATGGAAGTAAAACAGACTTCAGAACAGACTCCTGACCGGATCAGGTCTCTGAGACAGAGTCCTGATCGGACTGAAACTTTCAAAATTTTGAGAAATTTGATGAATAGAGGAATTCAAAAGCGACACCACCTCAATGGGTCTCATCTGTGAATTGAAATCGATTAAAATTTGAATTTGAAATGAATCCAGATTGTTTCCTTGAGAAAATATTTCGAAATATAAAGTCCTGGGGTTGGAAAATGACAGAGTATTGAATAAAAACCCAGGTTTTGAAATTGATTTTGGAATAAAATCTTTAAAATTCAAATCTGGATTGAATGTTTTGAAATAGGAGTGCTGGATCTCGAAAATGAGATGCAATGTCATGCAATGCTATGCAATGACATGCAATGATATGCTGAATTCATGCAATGATAAGCAATGACACATGAAATCGATGAATACTGAATGAGGAGGAAAATTTGGGGTGTTTACACTCATACTCTTCATCTGTGTCTTCCGCTGATTCTGTTCCATCTTAGATTTCTTCTGGCTGAATCCGCTTCTTGGAAGTCTTCTTATCCTTGTGACCGTGGAACTTCTGTCTAAATGGATTCTTTTCTGAACTGGTCCCGGGCTGCTCACTCATCAAACATATCATACATCTGTGGATCTATGCCATCATCCTCTTGTTGTTGTTCTTGACTTCTGACGGATTGCGGGGAGCCTATTTCTCCTTCTGAGGCTGAGGAGTACTGAGGTGATGTTGTTTTTCTTCCTGATCTTGTTTGAACTATCAAATGTTGCGGATGCTCTCTACAGGGCAAAGACCTGATTAGATTCTGAAGGAATTGGTTTTTGGAAGAAATATTTGCTGGAAATATGGTAGACAATTTGAAAAAGATATCCCATTACTAGAGATTGAGTCATCATAGAAATCATGACAATTGTGTTGTTATTCTTTGAGAGAGAAATAAACAACGGAAAATATGCCTTGTTACCTAGGCGAGGTCGTCAAACCACAAGAGAGAATTTTATTGAAATGAGAAAAATGTGATTTTATTGATCTTGACAGAGAGGTGGAGGACAAACAATTTGCCACCATTCATGATAGTCGGCAAACACTTTAGGACTAGGAAAGAATTTAAGAGAAACAAAGGAATCCCAGCTGTAGCGGGCAGAATGATATGCCCCGGACCATTATGCGGAAGTGAGATTGAATTTTGCCATAGCTCCTGATAGTAGTCAGGATTCAATGTACTGCTGTCTCTGGGAAAACTGTCGAACACATTGCTCCGGATGGTAGTAAGTGCAGAAGAATGGTCCCAACAATTTGAATCGCTTGCCATAAGCATATGTATATCTGGGAGGAGATAATTGTCAATCAAAGTAGTCCCAAACTATGTCATCTTCCTGAATGCTGTCGATCATGGACCGGTACTGTGCCACTGGAAGAAGTTCTTGACCATTGTATCTGAAAGAATTCGCTCGGGCTAGAACATGTTGGAAAAATCAGGATTGAAGCGCGTAAATGTATCCTTCAACTAAGATGGATTCTCCAAGTGAGAAACGAGTCAGACCCCGATACAGAAAAGCGAGTGCTGCCATGGCTATGGAGAGACGATTGGTCTGTCGACTTCCCCACCTTCTCATGAGCTGGATTATCCTGATATCCATGTAGTTTTGTCCGTCTGGGAAGAGGGTTAATCCTACAGTGCATAGAACCATTGCATTCTGAATTCTTTCTCTAACTGTCCTTGATAACGAGCTCATTTCGACGAAGGTCCCATATTGATGGTACAACTCGAGCAGATTGACGTATTCATTTCCATCCAACTGGATCAGGGGCCAAGATTGGCGGCCTGTCATACAGACTAAAGAGTCTCGGGGGTCCAAACCCTTGACATTGATCAGGAACTGATGTTCTAACAGATCTCCTGGTTGACCGGCTGGTTCTAGTAATCCCATAATTTCTGAAAATTCATCCATTAAAAGGGTCATCTCTCCCCACGGGAACCAGAAGGTACAAGTTCATGGATTCCATAGCTCTGCCATTGTGTGGATCAGGTTGCCATTGATGGTCTGCTTTCCGACTGCTGACGCTGCTTCTAATCTACACTCGCTCAAATGGTCCGGGAACATGCGAGAAAAGCAGGAATGTAAATCAGAAATTTTACAATAAATTGATGTAGAACGTATGCAGAACAATGCAGGAAAAATTTGCAGAACTTGGATATTACCAGGTAGTATGTTCTGTAAAATTTCAACTTCTGGGTGAAATGAAGAAGGAAGACCATCTTATAAAGGGACGACATGTTGTATTTATGCCTAAATCACGAATTTCAGCCCTCCAGCAACTGGAGATATCAGCTCCAATAAACAACATATGGATTATGTTACAGGTGATAGGGCCAATACAGAAAATGAAGCCATAACCGGCTTATGCTAAAACACAACATTGCTGTATATAGCATGGCCTACTGATATCTGTAATTAGTGGTAAAACTTAAATGAGATGAGCTCCTGAAAACTGAGAAATATGAGGTACCTCAATATACAGACACCATTACTGATTGCTGCAATGTATAATAAGACTTCATAAAGAATAAAGATTAAGATTCATCTCGGATTTAGATGTTGATCCTAGGTTACTGGCACTATTTCTGTACGACGGATCCATACGGATATCGTTTATGCAGTTTTGCAACAGACTGATCAAACTATTACATTTGAGAATTTAGTAAATGCAAAAAAGCTAGAAAATATCCTTGTTAATGGTAAAACCCAAAGAATAAAACGAAGAAAATGTTGGAAGATGCCAAGACCAGAGGACAACGTCACTTAAAATCTTATTCCCTGCACATACAGGGACTGACTAAAACGACATTTCTAAGAAAGAAAAACAAAGATTTTGTAACCTTCCTGAAATGCAGCATGAGATGACCCATAGAGGAGCAGGAAAAACCTTGAATAATAAAAAAATGACACTCGAAAGGGGGTCTGTGACACTGAAATAGTTCATAAAAAAAATGATATGAGAAAAATCTATTCTTCAGAGAGATCGGTGATGCTATGGTGGGAGCATCATCGATCTTTAACGTATGCAACAACCCAGAAAGTAAATATCATCCTCTAACACAATGGATTTATTGTATGCATAAAACGAATAGAATGACTAAGTAACAGAAACGCAAATATGGTAGAGGTTTCTCACCTATTCACCCAGACCGAATGCTCTCCGACTGCGGGTCCCTAACGATGTCTTGCTTGAGGATGAGTAGACTCGATGGATTTCAAGAAAGGCAGTAAATCTCCAGCAAGTGCTTCTAGTTCGATAGACCCTCTTGGGTCATTAGATTGAAGGGGTGACAGCCGTGAGGGGGGAAAGAGAGTCATGGGTTTTCCCCTGCTGGAAGGAGGGAAGAAGGGTAATCAAAAGGGGTTTCAGCGATAAGAAGGGGGAAGAGGCAATCGGGGTCGGCCTCCTGCTAGCCGAGATGCAGAGAGGCGATTAAGGGGCAATGGTTGATGGAGTTGCCGATCCTGCTAGAAGAGGGAAAAAAATGATAAAGGGAATTGAGAGCTAGTTTCCAGAGAAGTCGCAGACTGGCCTCCTCCTTTTCCCTTTTTTTTTTTTTAATCGCAGATTGGGGCCTTTTAATGAACGACCTCCCCTTTCTCCATAAAATCCGATCTTTTTCCTCCCTTTTTCAACCGGTTTTGATAATCTTTTAAAACAAAATTTTGAAATATTTTGAAATGTTCGCCGTTTTAAGAGGGGGACAGCTCCTTTTCTCAAGAGGAATTTTGAAAACTTAGGTAAAAATGGAACTTTGGTTAGGGTTTCACGGTGGCTCCTTTTTGGGGGCTGAAAAGTAATAATAATAAAAAAAAGTAAGAGAAAATGAGTAAAAAAACGTATTTTGTTTCCTTTTTTTTTTTAAGGTGGTGCCACCTCAACCGGATTTGAAAACCTTTTGAAAGTAAAAAAAAATTGTTTTTCTTGGCAAGGAGCTTTAGTGAGGCGCCACCTATGTGTGGGCCCACTAATTATTTTATTAAAATAGCTAAAACTGAAAAATTAAATTATAAATTGGTGCCACCTTAGGGTGGGCACTGTTTTGAAAATAAGAGGAATATTTGAGAATTTGAGTGTGACACCGCTTCAAGGCGGGTCCCACGTCATTTATTTGAAATAAAAGCAAAAATAAATTCTTTTTGGTATTTTTTTATAATAGTAGGCTAATTTAGAAAACATGAAGTAAAATTTGGCTTGATTTCAAAACTTAGAAGAAAATGGTTCTTCAAGGCAAAATAACAAGCAGAAAAATTCAAAGCCCTTTTTGCAAAAGTTTGAAATAAAGCCTTCTAAATTTAAAATTGTGTCCCTTTCTTTCCAACTGACGAAATTTTAAAATCAATATCAAAATGTCCAGATTGTTTTCTTGAGAAAGCTTTTGTAATTCAGAGTCTCGATGGTAAAATGGTAAGAATCGACAATTTTGAAAACCCAGGGTTTTGAAATCAATTTTGAAGAGAGTTAAAACTCGAATCTGGATTGAGGATTTTGAAATCGAGAGTTCTGGACCTCGAAGTGACATGCTGTGCAATGAAATGATATGAAATGCTCATGCGATGATATGCAAAAGCCATGTCTCATGAAGTGCCATTCTGACTCAGAAATTGGAAATTCTAGCTTTTTGTCGAGAATAGGATTTTGAAAATTTGTAGTTGAAGATATTTCTGAGCCTAAATATAGAAATTTCAAGACTCAGGAATGAAATTTTGAACTTTCTGCAAGGTCTAAACTTAGAAATTGACCATTTTTCCCTTTAGTGATCTCGGAGAACCAAGAGGTGATGATTAATGGAGATGTCAGGGAGGTGAGTAAAAATTTGGGGTGTTTATAGGCTGAAAGAACAAATTCGGTAGCCCAGAAGGGAAAATTCGTCAAACCACAGCCTGCTCAGCCAGTGCCATAACCTGAAGCAAGGCAGCAAGAGAAACCGAAGCATGAAGGATGGAGTTATGATCGAGAATTCACGGCTCTGGAACAATCTCGCGAGGATATCCTCGAATATATGCTATTAAAGGGGATGATCAAACTCCCCAAGGTGGCAGATCCTCCAGTTGTTATGGGAAAATGGACAGAAAATTTTTGCAAATTCTACCAGACTGTCGGACATGACAAAGAGCATTGTTTTGTCCTCAAGAACATCATCCAAGACTGTATCGACAAGAATCTATTGATCAAGGATGAGGACTAGGAGCAACCCGAGATTTTGTCCAAGCCTTTCTCCAAGCATTCAACTTCAGTGATTTCAGAGCAAACAGTCTTTCTTCCGATCAACATTCAGTCGTGTTCCAGCCAGGACATCCAGGATCAGCATCAGGTCCTAGTCCTACGTCAGTTACAGTCTTCCATCAAGAGGGTGGATATCACTTCACTTTTCAAAAGCAAGAAGTCAGTAAATGAGCGAGCGAAGGTGACAACAGAGGTTGCCAAGCAAATTCCCAGAATTCCGAAGCGCTTCATCAAAGCAGCTTCAAATAAGGGTGAAATGTCGGAATCAATTCAAAAACCGATCACAGCTCTATCAAACATCTTCATCCTAGATTTAACTCATGCTTCTCCTGAGTACCAACAAGTACTAGATGATCTGCTGCGAAAGATCAAGGTCAAGCCAAGCACAACTCTGCAAGATATGGCACAGATTGTCAATCAAGCAATGACCAATGCACCAATCACCTTCTCAGATGAGGATTTGCCAAAATCTCATACATTTCACAACAATGCTCTGTACATAGTGGTGCAAACCAGGGGCATGACTATCCCATATGTGCTTGTTGATGGAGGCAGCAACCTCAACATCTGTCCGGAGATGACGGCCAAGGCCTTGGCCTTGAAAAAAGAGGAATATACCCCAGATCCGATAACGATCTACGGTTTCGACAACCACGGGCAGACAACCAAGGGGAAGGTCTTCCTTGAAATCTTCATCAATTATTCGATGCACACTGTGTTGTTTCATGTGGTAAATGTGCCACCCACATACAATCTTCTGCTAGGACGCACTTGGATTCATAATGCCAACGTTGTTCCCTCAACCCTTCACCAATGCATCAAGTGGTCGAAAGGAGGGATGATCATTACAGTCTTGGGGGAAAATCCAGAGGAGAGACTCCCACAACCCATGATTCCTCGTACTACTTTCACTACAGACATCCCAAGCATTCGGGAAGTTGATGAGATCAATTTAAGTGACAATTTGGACATGCTGAAACTAAAAGAAATCCAGCCAAAAGAGAATGTCACAACAGTGGTCCAGTGGCAAGGACCTCATTTCTACAAGATTGGAGGACGCCTCGACTACGCTTCTCTCAAAGATCACCCTCTTTTTCCTCAGTTTTTAAAAGCTAAAAAAGGGTTCGATCTTCTGATGAAGCATGGCTACTAGCCCTTCAGGGGTCTTGGTAAGAATGAGGATGGCATTCTGGAGCCAATCGTTCCTGCCCAACATATCACTAGTGCAGGTCTAGGTTTCACAGGTCAGTCATCAGGCAGAGGGACTACCTTTATCAAAGAGGCAGAGTGAAGACAATGCCTTTGTTTTCTGTTCTCTTTTCTTGTTTTTCTATCATCTTGTAGGGACAACCCAGTCCCAGTCTTTTTGTTCAAATCGTATGTAAATATCAAAGTTGCTCTATCAATAAAATTTTGATCTTCTTCTTCACATCTTGGCGTACTTGATTCTTAGCTTATATCTTTGTCTATGACATCATTCTCTGCTTCTGTACAAAAGGCTATTTTTAATCTCTTACCTTTTTCTCAAAAACTTTCTTTGTACTTAACAAGATTGTCGAATCATGCCTCCTAAAACGCTCAAAAGGCTCGTTATCAATCCAAATTTTTCCCAAAGTAATTCCAAACCAGCCAGAATCTGCAAGACAAAGGCAGGGACAGGAGTCAACAAGATGGCAGAACAGATTGAAGAGCTAGCAGAGTTTGATTCAGCGATTCAAGAGTTACCAAAATTTCCCAATATTCAGAAGCAGGATGAACCATCGTCGTTGGTACATGATCCAGCAGAGGATGTCAATATTGGTTCAGAAGATGATCCGAAAATCCTCAAGATTGGCTCCAGCTTAAGTTCAAATGAGAAGGAAAGGCTCGTCCATTTCCTCAAACAACATCAAGAAGTCTTCGCTTGGACTTATGAGGATATGCCAGACTTAGACCCCAAGCTGGTCGAGCATCATCTCGTGCTAAAGATGGACTGCAAGCCAATCAAACAGAAACTCAAGAAAATGGATCCCCGAGTGGCACCACAAGTTAAAGGACTTGAGGAGTTGTTAAAGGCAGGATTCATCCGGACTATTGACTATCCAGATTGGTTGGCAAACATTGTGACAGTTCCCAAAAAGAATGGCAAAGTCTGAATCTGCATCGATTTGAGGGATCTGAACAAAGCTACCCTAAAAGATGATTATCCACTCCCCAACATCGATCTTCTGATCGACAGCACGACTGGTCACGCCATGTTTTCCTTTATGGATGGATATTCAGGCTATAATCAAATCAAATTGGCCACTCGTGACCAATCAAAAACGTCTTTTAACACGCCTTGGGGCACATTTTGCTACACAGTCATGTCGTTTGGGCTCAAGAACGCTAGGGCAACCTATCAAAGAGCAATGGCAGTTATTTTTCATGACCAGATACACAAGAACATGGATGCCTATGTGGATGACATCCTGGTCAAATCCAAAGAAGGAGAGGATCATCTCGATGCTCTTGGTCAAGTATTTGAAAGACTCATTCTGTACAAGTTGAGGCTCAACCCGCAGAAATGCGTCTTTGGAGTAGAGTCAAGCAAACTGCTTGGCTTTATGATCAGCAAGAAAGGCATAGAGGTGGATCCAGCTAAGGCAAAAGCAATCATTGATGGGCGTATTTAGTCTATTCGTCGCTTCATCTCTAATTTGGCCATGAGATTCGAGCCTTTCAATCACTTGTTGAGAAAAAAGTGAAATTTGAGTGGGGACCAGAATGTCAGCTTTCGTTTAAGCACATCAAGCAGTATCTCCTCAATCCACTTGTTCTAAAGCCACCAGAACTTGGAAAACCACTGCTCTTGTACATTTTTGTCAACCAGAATGCTTGTGGTGGATTTCTTGCGCAGTATGAGGAAGGCAGCCGGATAGAGCATGCCATCTACTACATAAGCAAGACCTTCATTGACTATGAGAAAAGATATTATCACATGGAAAAGACATTTCTAGCCTTAGTGTGGATGTGTCAGAAGCTGAGATATTATCTGTTGGCCTCAGAAATCAAAATTTTATCAAGGCTCAATCCTCTCAAGTACATCATTGAGCAATCTTTCCTTACTGGACGAATTGCGAAATGGCAAGTCCTTCTGATGCAATACGACTTGGAGTATGTGTCTCAAAAGTTGGTGAAGGGCCAATCTATAGCAGATCAGTTGGCGGATTTCCCGTTGACAGAAGAGATCAAGAAGGAAGATGATTTTCCCGACGATCGCATCTGCAGCATTCAAGAGTCCCTAGTTTGGACCCTTTTCTTTGATGGAGCCAGAAATATGTCTGGTATAGGGATTGGGATCTTGTTGATCACCCCCGAGAAGTTGATGATCCCTTATTCTCTCAAACTTAGCTTTCAATCTACTCAAAATATGGCTGAGTATGAAGCTCTAATACAAGGCCTCAAGATTCTGCAAGACTTCAATGTCAAGAGAGTACATGCCTTCGGTGATTCATTGCTTGTTGTCAGTCAAGTTAATGTTGAATGGCAAGTCAATTATTCAAAACTGATCCCCTATCATAAGATTGCCTTAGCTCTCATAGGCAACTTTATAGAATTTCAGATTAACCATGTCAAGAGGGAATATAACCATATAGCCGATGGCCTAGCTTGCCTGAGTTCCGTTTTGTCGTTCAAAGACAGTGAATCTTGTCGTTCCTTTGAGATTGGCAAACTTGATCAACTTGACTACATTCCAGCTGAGCAAGTGAACCAAGCCACTCAGAAAGAGAAGCCTTGGTACCAAGATATCAAAAACTTTATTAAAACTGGTGAATTCCCGCCAGAAATGCCAAGAAAGGAGCAATGTGCGATTCAGCGTATGTCCGCCTGCTATTTCATCCTTGCCAGTACGCTCTACCGTCGTGGGTTCAGTTCCAAGTACACTAGATGCTTAGATAAAGATAAAGTTGTGGAAGTTGTCCAAGAGGCACACGAGGGAATTTGTGGTGGTCACGTCGACTACCAAACGCTCGTCAAGCAGATCATCCGGGCAGGGTATTACTGGAAAACCATGCAGCAGGATTGCCATCGATTTGTGAGGCAGTGTGTCAAATATCAGATGCACACATCTTCTATTCATGCGCCAGTCACATACTTGCAGTCTGTAGTTTCTCCTTGGCCTTTCTCAATGTGGGCCTTCGATGTGGTAGGTCCAATCACTCCTTCGGCTTCTAACGGCCACAAATATTTCTTTGTAGCTACAAAATACTTCACCAAATGGGTTGAGGTTGTAACTCTGCGAACAGTGGAAGGTCGGCATGTGGTTTCTTTTATCCATAATAAACTTCTTTGTCGTTTCGGCATACCACACAATATTATGTCAGACAATGACATCCATTTCAAGAATGAGAGGATGAAGACCTTCTGTTCAAAGTTTAGGATTCATCATCATTTTTCAGCTATGTATTATTTTCAAGGGAATGGACAAGCAGAGGCCACCAACAAGACCTTGATCCGCATTCTGGAAAGAACTGTGGAAACATGTCGTGATTGGCACGAGAAGATGCATGATGCGCTTTGGGCGTACCGAACCACCATTCGAACCCCAACCAATGCTACTCCTTCAAAGCTTGTCTACGGGACCGATGTGGTATTACCTCTCCACGTTCAGAAGCCTGCATTCAAGTTCGCGTCGCTCATCAAACTCCCGCTTGATCAGTATCAGCAGCAAAGGTTGGTACCACTTGATCTGTTGGACGAGAAGAGGCTAAAGGCAGTAGAACATGCTCAAGCTTATCGTCAGAGGATAGCCAGACATTATGCCAAGTCCGTCATTGAGAGAAGATTTTGAGTTAATGATTTGGTGCTCAGATCAATGGCTACTCTCAAACATCGACCACGGGGCAAGTGGTCACCCAATTAGGAAGGCCCTTATGTGGTTAAGGAAGCGCTGCCTTGCAATTCCTATCGTTTGATTAACGCAGATGGGGTGGAACTGCCAGATCCAATCAACGCTCTGCACTTGAAGAGATTTTATACTTAAAATGTTTGTTCTAGCCTTTTGTACTCTTCAAAGAGCCTTTCAATAAAATAATGATCTTCTATCGATTCTCGCATTCTTCTCCATGATACTGGGGCATTTTATTTTTTTATTTTTATACCTCTATCTTCCTTTCATCATGTGCAGGCAGAATCAAACAAATTCTTTGCTTCAATTTTGTCAATTTTTCATTAAATCTTTGATAAATCTTTATTTTATTAATTTTATTCAATTTTATCAGATTTTCATCAATTTTATTAAATTTTATAAAATCCTTTTTATCTAACCCTTTTAGGTTAAGGGATAAACCTGATGCCTCTTTTCAATGAGGTACTCCTTTGTCCTCTTCCCATTTCAGGTTAAGGGATAAACCTGAACCTCGTCCCGCGAGGTCCTTCTTCTTTCAGGATAAGGGATAGTCCTGAAGTCTTTATCATCAATTTTTCCTCAAATTTCTACAAATCCTTTTCAAATTTTTATTGTCAATTTCATCAATTTTATTGATTCTTTCCTTTTTCTTTTTTATCCTTTATCAATATCTATCAATCTTTTTCAATTTTGTCAAAATTCTCTTCAGGATAAGGGATAATTCTGGAAGTCATCATAAATAAAATTCAAATCTTAGGCCACCTTGGGTCGAGGATCTTGAATAAGTTTCTCATCTTCGCCATAATCGTCGAAATCTATTCATGCCTTTTGTCAATCCTTCCAGAATCTGACTCCCGGGTTGGAATTATTTCCTTCCCATCTGAGACTCAAGTTTTTGTTTTCTTTTTATTTATTTTTTTAAAAGGTCCGAGTTTCGCCTCGGGTCCCATATATTTTTATTTCCGGAGTTTTGAGTTCCAAATCGGGCTTCTTTTTGGTTCCGATGTTCGCATTGGACCAATTTTTACGTCGAGAATTCGACTTCTCAAACTCAATTTTCTCATTTATCTTTTATTTTTGAAAAACCGGGTTTCGACTTGGGTTTTCCCTTTTTATATATATTTTTATTTCTGGAGTTTCGAGTTCCGACTCGGGCTTCCTTTTGGATCCGATGTTTGCATTGGACCAAATGTTACGTCGAGAATTCGAGTTCTCAAACCCGATTTTCTCATTCATTCTTTTATTTTGAAAAACCAGGTTCCGACTCGGGTTTTCTCTTTTGTATATATTCTTATTTCCGAAGTTTTGAGTTCTGACTCAGGCTTTCTTTTGGATCCGATGTTCGTATTGGACCAATTGTTATGACGAAAATTCAAGTTCTTAAACTCGATTTTCTCTTTCATCTTTTATTTTGAAAAACCGGGTTTCGACTTAGGTTTTCCCCTTTTATATATATTCTTATTTTTGGAGTTTCGAGTTCCAAATCGAGCTTCCTTTTGGTTTCAATGCTCGCATTGGACCAATTGTTACCTCAAAAATTCAAGTTTTCAAACTCGATTTTCTCTTTTTTCTTTCATTTTTGAAGATTCAGGTTTCAACTCGGGTTTTCCCCCTTTATCTTCCATTTCCGCAATTTTGAGTTTCGACTCGGATTTCCCCTTCAGGATAAGGGATAATCCTGAAACAACGACAATCATTCTCGCTCAATTCTCAAGTATCTTAGAATGTCGGTCTCCTTTTTAACTCTCCATTGAAAAACCCAGTGCTCGTACTGGTGTGTTTTTTCAAAACCCAGTGCTCGTATTGGTGTGTTTTTCAAATCCAGTGCTCGTGTTGGTGCATTTTTCGAAAATCAGCAATCGTACTAGTACATTTTTCAAAACCCAATGCTTGTATTAGTGTGTTTTCAAAATCCAGTGATCATACTGGTGCATTTTTAAAAAACCCAGTGCTCATACTGGTGTGTTTTTCAAAACCCAGTGCTCGTACTGGTGTTTTTTTCAAATCCAGTGCTCGTACTGGTGCATTTTTCAAAAATCAGTGCTCATACTGGTGCATTTTTAAAAACCCAGTGCTCGTACTGGTGTGTTTTTGAAAACCTAGTGTTCGTACTGGTATGTTTTTCAAATCCAGTGCTCATACTGGTGTGTTTTTCAAAACCCAGTTCTCGTCCTTGTGTGTT
Source organism: Nuphar pumila (assembly GCF_984573655.1). Classification (NCBI taxonomy): domain Eukaryota; kingdom Viridiplantae; phylum Streptophyta; class Magnoliopsida; order Nymphaeales; family Nymphaeaceae; genus Nuphar; species Nuphar pumila. The sequence goes on along the minus strand of NC_143256.1, from coordinate 64,305,294 downwards.
TTTCAAATCCAGTGCTCGTACTAGTGCATTTTTCGAAAACCAGTGCTCGTACTGGTGCATTTTCAAAAACCCAGTGCTCGTACTGGTGTGTTTTTCAAAACCCAGTGCTCGTACTGGTATGTTTTTTAAATCCAGTGCTCGTACTGGTGCATTTTTCAAAATATAGTACTTGTACTGGTGCATTTTGAAAACCCAATGCTCGGACTGGTGTATTTTGAAAAACCCAGTGCTCGTACTGGTACATCTAGCGCTCGCACTAGTGTTTGGCTGACTGATTAGTTAGCCCCCTAGGTTCAGTCTTTGCACTAACCATTCATCAACATTCAAGCTCTAAATCTCAATTTGAACCTTCAGGTCATCATTTTATCAAAAATTCAATCATTTTCTATTGCAAAGGACTCTTTTCTAGGGAGAGTTCGAGGGAGCTCGTTCCTTTCGCATGCAACCATCTTTTGTTCGCAAGAACCCTTTTTCCAAGGAGAGTTTAAAGGGACTCCTTTTCTTCGCGAACAGTTTGCAAAACAACAACCAACTTTACACAAAAGAACCTTTTTTCCAGGGAGAGCTTCGACGAAAGCTTGTTTCTTTTTTGTGGCCCCCGTTTTTCTCATCATTGGCTAACCCCTTCACAGAGGACCCTCTTCTAGGGAGAATATGATGGACTCGTTCCTCTGTGATACTTTTTCAGCCGCCTTTCCATAAGAGAAGCCTAGAGATAGGGAGTTTTGACGAAAACTTAATTTCTCTTCGAAAGTTTCGTTTTGCAAACACCTCCTCTTTAGGGAAGAGAGGAGTATTTTTTACTTTCTGTAAACACCCCAAATTTTCATTCATCTCTCCAACATTTCCACCAAGCATCAGCATCCAGCCTCTGAAATCGCCAGAGGGCAAAATGGTCATTTTTCTGAGCCCGGACCTTGCAAAAGTCTAAATTTCATCTGCAACTCTCAAAATTTCTCTATTTTTAGCTCAAATGTTCAAAATTTTATTCCTGACAGAAGACAGGAATCTCCAAGTCTTGGTCCAAGATTATATTGCATAAGACATGGCATTGCATATCATTGCATGAGCATCTCATTTCACTGCACTGCACAGCATGTCATTTCGATGTCCAGAACTCTTGATTTCAAAATTTTCAATCCATATTAGAATTTCAACTATTTTCAAAATCGATTCCAAAACCCTGGGTCTTCAAAATTATCAATTCTTCCCATTTTACCCCTAGGGCTCTGAATTTCAAAATATTTCCTCAGGAAAACGATCTGGATAGTTTTCAATATGGATTTCAACCACTTCACCTCAGATTTTTCCCTTTTGTCAAACTATTTCAACTATCATTCTCGCCCTACAGAGGCCAACTCTTTCCAAAATTTCTTGTTTTACCAATTAGCCCAAATTTTATGAAAATTTCAAAAAGAGGTTGTTGTCTTGCTCTTATTTCAATAAAGAAGCAATGTGGGACCCACACTGAGGTGGTGTCGCATAGGCTTTTCTTTTGAAAAACCTAAACTTTGAAAAACCCCAAAAATAGGAGCCTTGTCCCCGGATTGGTGCCACTTGTCTTTTCTCTCTCCTCCCATTTATCTGCCAAGTGTTAGTGTGGGGCTACCTTAAGAAGCTGCCACATGTCATTAGACCCTCTCTTCATTCCATGCCATGTGTCAGCATCCACCATCTTCACCCTGCGCCATGTGTCATTCCAAAGATCATCCTGAGATGCCAAGTGTCATGTGTTGTCCTGTCCAGAAAAAGCAAAACTTGTCTCCTCTGAGGTGGTGCCATTTGAAGAGTGTCTCCTGCAAAGGACACGTGTCAACCTCTCCCTCTTTCAAAAAAGTAGACTGACACATGTCTCTTCTTACTTTTCTCAGAAAAGTAGGAGACACGTGTCACTCCTAGCTTCCTCCAGAAAAGGTAGGCTTGTCCCCTCTGAGGTGGCGCCATTTGAAGTTTGTCAATTGCAGAGGACACATGGCAACCTCTACTCTTTTCAGAAAAAGCAGGTGACATGTGTCATTCTCTGCTCTTCTCAGAAAAAGTAGATGCCACGTGTCATTTCCTGCTCTCTTCAGAAAAACTGGAATTCAAATATTCAAATCTCTCTAGAGGTGGCACAAATCCTGAACTTCACCTTTTCCATTTTGTCTGAGATGGCACCACATGGCTTGGACCTCCTTCTCTTCCCTCTGCCACGTGTCAATCTCTGCTTCTTTCAGAAAAAGCAGGATGACACATGTCTTTCCTCTACTTTTCTCAGAAAAGTAGACGACACATGTCATGTTTAGCTTACTTCAGAAAAAGTAGAGAACACATGTCACTCTTGGCTTTCTTCAGAAAAGCAACCATTCAAAAATTTTCAGACAAGAGCTAGGTGGCGCAAATCCTGGAGTTCTACCTTTTTCTACTTTGTCTATGAAGGCACCACATGTTCCTTTCTTTTCCCTCCTGCCACATGGCATTGTAGGAGCCACTGTTAGGAACTGCCACATGTCCATCCTCCATTCCTCCAGAGCCAACCCCCCATTTGAAATTCAAATCACCTTCTGAGGTGGTGCCATTTGAGAAGGTTTCTCCAGACAGCTGACACTTGTCTGCCACATGTCCAGACCTCCCTGTATCAGAAAAAGTAGACCCCCCCCCCCCCTCTGAGGTGGCGCATTTTGCTTCTTCCATCCCTGTTCTCCTGCCACATGGCAGTGTGGAGCAACTTGGACGTGGCGCCACATGTCAGCCTCTCCTTTCCTGTAGAAAAGTAGAATTTGAATTCCTCTGAGGTGGCACAGTCTGCTTCTTCCACTCCTGTCCTTCTGACATGTGTCAAGAGCTTCCAGAGGTGGCGCCACATGGCATGCTCCTACTGTTTCCAACTTTACACCTCAAACCTCCTTTTGAGGTGGCGCCATTCCAGAGCCCCACTTGGCTTCATTTCTTTTATTTTTTTATTTTTTTTATAAAATTGGCCCCCTAAGGTGGCGCCATTTGAGAAGCTTCAGAAAAGCCAAATTTTGAATTTCAAACTCCTAGATAGCACCCCCTGAGGTGGCACAATTTGGGAGCCTCCTGCAGAGAAAATCAAGCAAACCCCAATTTTGAAAATTTTCAAATTCTGCTGAGGTGTCTCACCCACAAAATTCCCATTTTATTTTCTCAAAAAAATCAAAATAGCACCCCCTGAGATGGCGCCACATGGAGGGTTCAGATTGAGCCTGTTTGAAATTCAAATTTTTCAGAAAATTCTATAAAAACAAGGCTCCACGCCCAACCTAATGGGGAGCTTCTTTTGGACTTTGAAATTTGACCTAGACTTTCTTCAGAACCTGATTTTGAACCTTGGAATTCACGCCTCCCTTTGGCTCTGTGGAAAAGGTGCAGTTAAGTACCTACATTGTTCGTGTTGTGGCCAATTCGATTCAAGCGTGGGTCGATCTTGGGGAATCATCCGAAGCCCGGATCGAAGGACGAATGAAGCCCTTGGTAGCAGTCCCTTTCAAGAGTTTCAAAGCTGCATAACGAAGCAAGGTGCACCTCTTTTCCTCTTGATTTTATATCATGATTTGATTCAGGTGTCGTTTGAAGAAAGAGCTCATCCGAGGGATGGATTGAGCTATTCTCATAAAACGACAAATATAAAAATATATAATTATACTTTCTTGATGATTTTTAGCATTCATGCATTTAGCTAGATTTAATTCGCATTTTATTTCGTTAATTTAGCATGCTTCATGAGTTAATTATGATTAATTTAGCATTTATTTCAATTTTGCTCAGTTTCAGTAGTTCTTTGTTTTTGTCAGTCAGTCCACATGTCATTTCATGCATTTAATTTTCATTAAAAATTCTAAAAATATCATGAAATGCGCCCTTAAGTGTCCCTAGAAATGTGCCGAAAATTCGGAGCGATTTGAATTCGTTTACTATGGTAAACATTCAAAAAGGTGAGTCGGGTTTTATTACCCGGGATGCGTTTTAAAATGTCTTTTCCGACTTGTAAAATTGAGATCTCCCTCATGGGAGATTCAATTTTCAATCCAAAAGATGTTCTGAATTTGGGAGGATGTCTAGTTTGTAAGCTGATGTTCTCAGATTTGTCTGATTTTTTTAATGTCTGACAAAAATCCAAGAGTTCGGGACACGTGTCAGAGCCTGATTTGGTCCTCTGAAACTTTGGATCGACTTAGGTCGATGGGTTCTCTTTGGGTATTGATCCAAATCCAAATCTGTAAAAAGTGAATGTTATGTCCGAGATGTCCTCTGTTTACACCTGAAAGCTTGTGATTTTTAGAACAGTTGTGATATCTGTTTCAGATTTTTTTGTCAGTCACCTGTTTGGTCATATTTGTCTGTTCTGTTGATTTAGGTAGGAAAAGTTATATTTTTATCTATGTTTCTGTTGATCAAATGCCAAAATCATGAACATGAAAGTTGTCCCTGTAGGTGTTGTGAGTAGCTCCGTTAAATATAAGAAATTTCCATGGCTGTTATCTATTTGTTTTAGCATTTTATATTAGATTAGGTTGATTTTACCTCCGTCAGAACCAAATCTCTGTTACCGAACTCACCATGGCTCAAATCCCGAGGCTGTAAAAACCAAAAATGTTCTATTTCGGGTCCTTTAGCAGTCTGCAAAATATCAGAAGTTTTTATGGTGTAAATTTTGCATTATCATATTAAGCATTGCATTTGGTTCGGGTCCATAGGCGAAATCCACCATTTTTAGAACTTTCTTGAAATTTTAGCATTCAAATCATATCATTTCGTAGATTTTAGCATTCTAGGATGTTTATCAGAGTATGTAGATGCTTCATACCGAATTTGGTGTAATTTATAATTCATTTGAGGCTCGGTTTAGCCATATCATCAAAATAGGGCCCCGCAGGACCCAGATCCAAGCGAAAAACAAGCGAAATTCATTATTTTGGATAAATTGCAAAATGTCAAATTCTGATTTTACAGTCTTAAAGTGTTTAGCAGCATGTCATCATGTCTCTTACTGCATTTCATCATCATTTGATCCAATTTGAATTTCAAAATCTCAATTTTACCAAAATTTCCTTCAAAAATCCTGATTTTAAAGGTATAACTTTAATTTTAGGGGTATTTTGATCATTTTGATCCCAATTCCGAATTTCAAACTATTTTCTACTGGATTTCTTGCATTTTCATCATTTCAAATATCAAGGAAGTATGAGAATAGGGTTTATATCCAATTAAATCCAATAATTTCATAATATTATTGGAAAATCTTGGAAAAACCCACATATTTGAACTAACCCCATTTCAAGTTTGGCAGGGACATTCAAAAGAAGGAGCTGAAGTCTGCAAATTTCTTTTATTTCATTTATTTAGTGATGTAATAATGTAAAGTTTGGAATAAGAGATTTAATTTCCCGCTTAGACTAGGATGCATATCATATAGTTTGAATTTATGCAATATCCTGTTTATGTGATGCATGCATTTTATTTCAAAAGCACTATGGATGATCACGAATGGCGCACCAACTCTTAGAGAGTTGGTGAACTCGGTGGAATCCATATTTACGGCCCTAGTCGGAATATGGACGAGACTCAGATCCATCATCTTTCTACTAGTCACATTGAGCCTACACTCTTAGGCTATCTTAAAATGCACATCATATTTCTAATATTTTCAAAGTATTGTGCATTAAATCAATTAAACTCTGAACATATTCATGGCCACAGTCAGGATATGCGAAGGATTTATTTTGACTTAATACACATTTTCCAACAAATTTCTTAGAAAATCTTTCAAAGTGCATTCATTCACTCATATCATTTGCATCATGAAATCATTGGTTTTCTCAGGATTTTCACAAAAAAATTTCATTCTCAAGAAATCGATTTCTCAAGAAACTCTGAGGATTTTCCAAAATCGGGTTTCCCAAGTTAAGTTTTCACAGTTTTCCATGGAAACCAGTCTCTCAAGAAACTTCTAAGTTGGATTTCCAAAATCAAAGTTTTCCCTCGATTTCCTTGGAAAATGTTATTTTCTTAAGATTTTCAAAAGGAGTCTTCCAACCTTTCTCGAGAATCAAAAATCAATTTTCAAAGGGGTTTAAGGCTAAGATTCCCATGATTTCAATTTCCCAAGTTCAGTTTTTCTTCTCCAATGAGTTTTCCTATAAATTTTTCTATCATTTTCCTAAGAAAATTCTCAAAGTCCGAATTTTCCTGAGAAGTGTTTCCCTTTTCAAATGTTCACCTTTTTCTCAAGAATCACTTCTATTTTCCCAAGATTTTCAACTATTTCTAATTTTCCCACATCTTTATAAACTTTCCCGTGATTTCAAAAACCCTTTTTTATCTGAGTTTCCTGAGAAATTCACCTTTTTCCTGAGAAATGTTTTTCAACTCCAAAGTTTTCCAAGCATACATCATAGTTTTCCAACTTATATTTTACAAAGTCTCATAGCACATGCCTGAATTCTCTGTGCATTTAGGATAGAACACGATTTTGATGATTTAACTAAGTCAAGCACACTTTTGGTCCTTGGTTCGATTACCCCTGTTAAAGGCGGCAGGAACGGTCGAACCTCGTACCGACAGGTCGAGCCCCATCCCATGGATTTTCCCGCAATTTTCAAAATGGAGGCGAGTATTTCAAAACAATTTCCAAAATCCGGTCAAGTTTGAATTGCGAAAGCGTTTCTCTCTTTCTCTTTCGCAAGGAAGGGAAGACGGGAAAAATTTTGCGACGATAACAGGTTTGGCGACTGTGATGGGACCTGTCCTTGTCTGATCAAAATTGTGCTTGACTTAGTTCAATTATTGAAATTATGTTCACAAAATGTCAACTCTTTACTTTTTGCTATCATGCGAACCTAGGAGCCTAGATTCTGACCTAGCTGACATTGACTGCATATAGCCTAGGCATGGTTTGGTAGGACCAGATTGAGGAGATATTTTCATGCTCACATAGACTTAGGTCTAAATACAACTCTCCTCAATTTAGGATCTGAATGCAAACAATGTATGCTTTTTCAAAGGTTTTTCAAAATCTATCTCTCTAGGACTTAGAGCCCTCTATTTCTTGCATGTGATCATTTTTTTCAAAACTCCCTTACCTATCTTTACCCGGTCTTCACGTTGCTGGGCTCTCTTCCAGAACCCTAGTTCGGGACAGAGCCTCACAACTAGGCCAACTAATTGGGTTAACAACCCCCTACCACGTACCGCGGGCCACAGTCCAAAGTATATCGGTAGGCGCTCAAGGATGTTGGAAAACCTTACCTTAGAACCGGAGTTGAGATTATATGCCACATACCTCGGATTTCAATTCGGGTATATCGGCATAACCGGATTGGACAAAGATGATCTAAACCTAGAGTTAGGATTAGGGTCCTACAGCTGTTTTCAAAGTGATGCATCTAGAGTCAGCCTTTTAGGGAATGCTGAATGTCCATAAATGTTTGTGCAGGATGTGATTGTAGGTGTGTTATTTCCTTAATTCTTTATATTTCCCAATGTTTTCCAACTCATTAGGCCTTTTTCAAAATATCCTTATTTTCCACAAGGTCTTTTTCTCAAACCCTGGATGATTTTCTCAAATAGCCCATTTCTTTCAAAACTCCAGGTGGTTTTTCCATTCTACCTCTCTACTGGATCTCGAATTTCCAGCTGCATTTTATATCTTGCCTGCATAATTTTCCAAAATTTTCCACAAGTCTCATTCTGAGTCTTTCTCTATTTTCAGTTCGATGGCATCCAGTCAAGTCGATCCAATCTTTCCTGAAGGTCACATCTCTTACGAGGTGCGACAAGGTCGTCCTGAACATCGAGCCCTCAGCACCAGAACTTTCATTCCCCGGTGGTACTATTCCTGGCTAAAAAGCTTTTCCCGAATGTTCCCGGACCATTTGAGCGAGTGCGGATTAGAGCTGGCGGCAGCAGTCGGAAAGCAGACCATCAACGACAACCTGATCCATGCAATGGCGGAGCGATGGAATCCTCAAACGTGTACCTTCTGGTTCCCATGGGGAGAAATGACCATTTTAATGGATGAATTTTCAGAGATCATGGGGTTACCAGAACCAGCCGGTCAACCAAGCGATCCATTAGAACATCAATTCCTTATCAATGTCAAGGGTTTGGACCCCCGAGACTCCTTAGCTCGTATGACAGGCCGCCGATCTTGGCCCCTGGTCCAGTTGGAGGGAAATGAATATGTTGACCTGCTCGAGTTGTACCGCCAGTGCGGGACCTTCGTTGAAGTCAGTTCGCTATCCAGGACAACTAAAGAAAGGATTCAGAATGCAATGGTGCTGTGCACTATAGGATTATCCCTCTTTCCAGATGGACAAAACTACATGGATATCAGAATAATCCAGCTTATGAGAAGATGGGGAAGTCGGCAAACCAATCGCCTCTCCATAGCCATGGCAGCGCTCGCTTTCCTATATCGAGGTCTGACTCGATTTTCACTTGGAGAATCCATTTTAGTTGAAGGCTGCATCTACGCACTTCAATCCTTGTTCTTCCAACATGTTCCAGCCCGAGCAAGCTCTTTCAGATACAATGGTCAAGAACTTCTCCCAGTGTCACAGTACCGATCCATGATCAACAACATTCAAGAAGACGACATAGTTTGGGACTATTTTGATCGACAATTATCCCCTCCCAGATATACATACGCTTATGGCAAGCGGTTCAAGTTGCTGGGACCATTCTTCTCCACTTATTACCAACCAGAGAGATGTGTTCGACAGTTCTCTCAGAGGCAGCAGTACGTCGAAGCCCGACTGTTATCAGAAGCTATGGCAGAGTTCGATCTCACCTCCGCCCAATGGTCCGGGGCATATCATTCTGCCCGCTACGGCTGGGACTCCTTTGTCTCTCTTAAAATCTTTCCAGGTCCTAGAGTGTCTGCCGACTATCATGAATGGTGGCAAATTGTCTGTCCTCCACCTCTTTGTCAAGATCAATAAAATCATATTTTCCTCATTTCAATAAAATTTTCTCTCTTTCCATTGTGGTTTGACGACCTCGCCTAGGTAACAAGGCATATTTTTGTTATTTATTTCTTTTGCAAAAAGAATGACAACACAATTGTCGTGATTCTCGCGACGACTTAGTCCCTAGTAATGGGATATCTTTTTTAAATTGTCTACCATATTTTCAACAAATATTTCTTCTAAAAACCAAGTCCTACAGAATCTAATCAGGTCTTTGCTCTGCAGAGAGCGTCTACAACATTTGATGGTTCAAACAAGATCAGGCAAAAGAACAACAGCACCGCAATACTCGTCAGCCTCAGAAGAAGAGATGGGTTCTCCCCAGTCTGAGAGGAGCCAAGAGCAGCAACAAGAAGATGATGGCATAGACCCTCAAATGTATGCCATGTTTCAAAAAATGATGAACAAAATGATGAATGAGCAGCCCGGGACCAGCTCGGAAAGAAACCCATTCAGAGAAAAGTTCCATGGACAAAGGGATAAGAGGACTTCCAGAAAGCAAATCCAGCTGGAAGAAATCTCAGATGGAACAGACTCCACTGAAGATACAAACGAAGAATATGAAGTGCCTCCGGTATTTCAGAAGCGAGGCCGAGAACAAAGAAAAAGCCACAGATCTCAGAGTCGGGATACAGAAAAGCCCCTGCAAGCACAGTTCAGGGAAATGGCCCGAGTTGTCAAGGATTTGCAAGCCCGCGACAAGGGCAAGAAAGTCTTCACCAGTGAGGACTTCTATGACGGCCTAGAGGGGGACGATGATCTGGAGAAACTTCCCCGAAAATTCATCAAATTCGATGGTTCTGGCGACCCAAAAGCTCATCTCGCCACTTTCTTTGCAGAACGCTCTCGGTTCAAAAGGGACAACAGAGCACTGTTCTTATGCTTTCCCCGCAGCTTGGAAGGAGTTGCAGCTAAATGGTATGCTGAGCATATCAACCCCATCGAGCTCAAGGAATTCAATAAAGTTGTAAACCTGTTTATTGAACGCTTCTTGTTCAACACAGAAGCACTGCCTACATTGAGTCATCTCTGCAATCTCAGGCAGAATGAGAATGAAAAAGCACGGGACTTCATTCACAGATGGAGATCGACCTGCAACAAAATGAGAGATCCTATCTCGGAAAGGCATGCATTGTCCCTAATCCTCAACAACTTTTCGCAGCCTTTAAGATGATTGATCTCCACAGCACCATCCAGGACCTTCATTGAGTTGACTGAACGAGCCGAATGGCTCAAGCTGAGTGTGGAAAATGGAGTCTATGAAGGCTTCACCTTTTCCAAAAACAACTCTCAAGGTGAGCAGAAGAAGAAAGCTCACTTCACCTATTCCGCCAACAAAGGCCGAAATCAGCACAAAGGGCAGAAGAGGGATTACTGCTACGGCGCAGGAAGTTCAAACAACAAAGGAGATTAGAAAGCAAAGCCTGCTCCTCAATACAGCAAGCCTCCTCAGCAGGACCAAGGGCCGAAACTGCATGAGAAGACTAAACATGAAGGATGGAGTTACGACAGAAAGTTTACTTCTTTCGACCAAACGCTCGAGGATGTGCTCGAGTATATGTTATCGAAAGAGATGGTCAAGTTGCCCAGATTGGCTGATCCCCCTGTGCCTATGGGGAAGTGGAAGGATCAATTTTGCAAGTTCCACAGGACAGTGGGACACAACACTGAGAACTGCTTTGTTCTCAAAAACATTATACAAGATCTCATTGAAAAAAATCTTCTAGTAGAAGGAGAAGAAGAAGAGAAAATGGACATTCTCAATCACCCCTTCCCTTCGCACACCACGGCAGTGGTGTCCGCGCATCCATTCCTGCCTCACGAACACATCAAGCCGTGTTCCGCACAAGATCTCCAGGTTCAGCATCAGGTGTCAGTGCTACGACAGGCAACTCCAGCTTCTAAGAAGATGGACCTAATTTCAGCATTCGGCAAAATGAAAGTTTCGGAAGCACCTGTAAAGTCAGCCCCCAAGTCAAAAGGAACTCCTGACTTCCTCAATCAAATCATCAAACCCAGGCTGGAAACTTCAACTCAGAAGCCTCTGACCGCTCTATCCAATGTCTCCATTTTTTACTTGGCCAAGAATTCTAGCAAGCACCAACGAGTACTGGATGGTTTACTTAGGAAAATCAAAGTTAAGCCCAGTACCACTCCTGAAGACATGACATAGATTGTGAACTCTGCCATGACCAATGCAGCAATCACTTTCTCGGATGGGGACCTTCCAAATCCTCATTCATTTCATAATAATGCCTTGTACATTGTTGTTCGAGTCAGAGGAATGACAGTACCATATGTGCTGGTCGATGGAGGCAGTAGCCTCAATATTTGTCTCGAGATGACAGCAAAAGCATTAGGGATCAAGGACGAAGAATATATTCCAGATCCCATCACTATCTATGGGTTTGACAACCATGGTCAAACGGCAAAAGGCAAGATATTTCTGGAAGTGTTCATCAACTATTCGGTGCATTCAATACTTTTCCATGTGGTTAATGTGCCACCCACCTACAACTTGCTGCTCGGAAGGACGTGGATTCATAATGCAAATGTTGTGCCTTCCACCCTCCATCAATGTGTAAAATGGTCAAAAGGTGGAATGATTATGACAATACTGGGAGAAGACCCAGAAGAAAGGCTCCCGCAGCCCATGATTCCCCGGCCATCATTCACCGTGGATATTCCCAGCATCAGGGAAAGTGAAGAGATCTGTCACGAAGAGAATCGAGAAATACTCCAGGCATCATCAGAACCATCTTTACACACCGTAGCCATGACCCGATGGAGAGGTCCTCAATTCTTTAAGGTTGGAGGTCAAATCAACTACAATACCATTAAGGATCACCCATTGTTTTCACAATTCATGAAGGCAAGAAAGGGATTCGATTTACTTCTGAAGCATGGTTATCAACCCTTCAAGGGACTGGGTAAGAACGAAGATGGCCTCATCGAGCCAGTGATCCAGAAGCATCATCCCCATAGAGCAGGACTAGGGTTCTCCGGCGGAAGCACGCCAAAGAAGACTGTTTTTGTCAAAGGGGCACAATAAAGACCATTTGTTATTTCTTTTTATTCTTTCTAAAATAAATGTCTCATTTTATCAACATCTTTGATCAATTCAAAATCAATAAAATTCCAAGTTTCTTTATCTATCTGGATGCCATCTATCTCCTTTCCGTCTATCTCTTCATTTTATAATTTTAATGTCATTTTATGCATAAGTTCTCTTCAAATGAGTGCTTGTCTTACTATAGGCCGATTTATCTGAACCAAATTTCTTATCTAAAATTTTAGAATGACTTCTCGGATAATCAAGAAGCTCGTTCTCAATCCCAAGGCTTTTCAGAAGTCGACAGTAATTCACAGAGTCAAAGCAAGCACCGAAGATGGCAAGAGTGCAAAGCAGTCAGATGATTATACAGAATATGATCAGTCTCTTCAAGAGTTACCAGAGTTCGCTGCAGTTCAGAAGCAGGATGAACCATCTCCTCTAGTACAAGATCCGACTGAAGATGTCAATATTGGTTCAGAGGAAAATCCTAAAATTCTCCAGATCGGAACCAGTTTGAGTCCAGAAGAGAAGGAAAGACTTACTAATTTTCTCAAGCAACATGAAGAAGTGTTCGCATGGACATATGAAGACATGCCGGGTTTAGACCCAAAATTAGTTGAACACCGACTCGTTCTAAAGCCATATGCTAAGCCAGTTAAGTAGAAGCTGAGAAAAATGGATCCCAGAATAGAACAACAGGTCAAAGAAGGACTCGAAGATTTGCTCAAATAATGATTTATCCGAGCTATTGATTACCCAGATTGGTTAGCCAATATCGTCGTTGTCCCAAAGAAAAGTGGTAAAGTAAGGATCTGCATAGACTTCAGAGACCTCAATAAAGCAACTCTGAATGATGATTATCCACTTCCAAGCATTGATCTTCTAGTCGATAGCACGTAGGACATGCTATGTTCTCTTTCATGGATGGATATTCGGGCTACAATCAGATTAAGTTGGCCGCCCGCGACTAATCAAAAACTTCCTTCACCACGCCTTGGGGCACTTTTTGCTATACAGTTATGCCTTTTGGGCTCAAGAATGCTGGAGCAACGTATCAACAGGCAATGGCCGTTATCTTTCACGATCAGATGCGCAAGATCATGGATGCGTATGTTGACGATATCCTCGTGAAATCTAAAGAGGGAGAAGATCACCTCGAAGCACTTGATCAAGTCTTTAAGCGACTCATCCTTTATAAGTTAAGGCTTAACCCGCAAAAGTGTGTTTTTGGAGTTGAATCAGGCAAACTGTTGGGTTTTCTGGTCAGCAAAAAGGAAATTGAAATTGACCCAGCAAAAGCAAAGGCTATCATTGATATGCCACCCCCAACAAACCTCAAAGAATTGCGTAGCCTTCAAGGACGTATGCAATCAATCCGGCGATTTATTTTCAATTTGGCAATGAGATGCGAACCTTTCAATCACTTGCTCAGAAAAGGAGTGAAGTTCGAATGGGGACCAGAGTGTCAGCAATCGTTCGATCGAATCAAGAAGTATCTTCTCAATCCTCCCATCTTGAAGCCGCCAGAATTGGGAAAACCTCTTTTGCTATACATCTCAGTCAATCAAGTCGCATGCGGTGGATTCTTAGCGCAGTACAAAGAAGGCAGCTTGATAGAACATGCCATCTATTATGTGAGTAAGACTTTCATAGATTATGAAAAGAGATACTCTCAAATAGAGAAGACTTGCCTAGCTCTAGTGTGGATGTGTCAGAAGCTAAGACACTACCTGCTGGCATCTGAAGTCAAAATCTTGTCCAAACTCAATCCTCTCAAATACATCTTGGAGCAACCTTTCCTAAGTGGACGGGTCGCAAAATGGCAAGTCTTACTGATGCAGTATGACTTAGAATATGTCTCGCAGCAGTCAATCAAAGGCCAAGCAATTGCAGATCAATTGGCGGATTTTCTTCTGGCAGAAGAGGTGAAAGCCGAAGACGATTTCCCAGATGAGCAAATATGCAATATCCAGCAGCATCTAGTCTGAAATTTATTTTTCAATGGTTCTAAGAATATGGCTGGAATAGGCATTGGAATCTTACTAATCACTCCTGAGAAAGAAATGATTTCATTTTCTCTCAAGTTAGACTTTCAATGCACTCACAACATGGCTGAATATGAAGCCCTGATTCAAGGTCTAAAGATTCTATTAGACTTCAATGTTAAGAGAGTGCATGCCTATGACGACTCATTACTTGTTGTCAATCAAGTCTGAGCTGAATGACAGGTCAAAGATCAAAAGTTATTTCCTTATCAGAAAATTGTTTCAACTCTTGTCAGCAAGTTGGAAGAATTTCAGCTATTCCATATCAAGAGAGATTTTAATCAAGAGGCCGATAGCCTAGCCAGTTTAGGCTCCATTATGGCATTTAAAAATGGAGAATCTTGTCGCTCTTTTGAAATTGGCAGACTTGACCAACCTGCTTTCCTTCCAATAGAGCATGTAAACCAAGGTGAGCAAAAGAAGAAGCCTTGGTATTACAATATCAAAACTTTCATAGAAACTGGCAAATTTCCTCCAGAACTCTCAAAGAAAGAGCAGCGAGCAATCCAGCGTATGTCCACTCGATACTTCATTTTGGCGAACATCCTATATCGTCGTGGATTCAGTTCAGAGTATTCCAGATGTTTAGATGAAGACGAAGCCAAAGAGGTTGTGCGAGAAGAACACGAAGGCATTTGTGGTGGCCACGTCGGCTACCAAACCCTTGTCAAGCAGATCATCAGAGCCAGTTACTACTGGAAGACTATGCAACAAGACTGCTATCATTATGTGAAAAAGTGTGTTCAATGCCAGATACACGCACCTTCTATTCATGCTCTGGCAACTTATTTGTAATCTGTTGTTTCTCCATGGCCGTTCTCCATGTGGGCCTTCGACGTCGTAGGTCCCATCACTCCTTCAGCTTCAAATGGCCACAAATATTTCCTTGCCGCAACAGAATATTTCACCAAGTGGGTAGAAGCTATCACTCTTCGCACAGTAGAAGGCCGACACGTGGTCTCTTTTATTCACAAGAGCATCCTTTGCCGTTTCGGCATCCCACATGACATCGTGTCAGATAATGGCAGTCATTTCAAGAATGAAAAAATGAAGACATTCTGCTCAAAGTTCAAAATTTGTCATCATTTTTTCGCTCCCTACTATCCTCAAGGGAATGGTCAGGAAGAGGCCACCAACAAAATTTTAATACGCATCTTGGAGCGAATTGTAGAAACAGGCCGTGACTGGCATGATAAGATCCACGATGCACTATGGGCCTATCGGACCACCGTTCGCACTCCAACGAATGCTACACCATCAGAATTGGTATATGGGACAGAAGTAGTATTGTCGCTACATGTTCAAAAGCCCGCTTTGAAATTCGCGTCGCTTCTAGAATTACCTCTTGATCAATACCAACAGCAGCGACTGGTACAACTAGACTTACTCGACGAGAGAAGGCTAAAAGCAGCAGAGCATGCTCAATCCTATCATCAGAGAGTAGCCAAGCAATATGCGAAGTCTATCATCAAAAGAAGATTCCAAGTCAATGATTTAGTACTTCGATCCACAGCTTATCTCAAGCATCACCCCGGCGGCAAATGGTCGCCAAATTGGGAAGGTCCCTATGTTGTCAAAGAAGCATTACCCCGCAACTCATATCGGCTCATCAATGCTGATGGGGTAGAATTGTCAGATCCCATTAATGCTCGACACTTGAAAAAGTTCTATACTTAAAGCATCTACTCTTCCTTTGTAATCTTCCTATATTCTTTAAATAATGATCAAACTTTCTTTTCCCAGTTACACTGGGGCATTTTTAAAATTTTATTTTGTATGCAGGCAGGATAAACAAATTCCTCATTTCACGCACGTGTGCATTCATATGCATCAATTCATATCCATTTGCATTTAACTGCATTAACAACAATCCGGTCAGTATTGGGATTTCAACAAACAGTCCCATCACAATTCCTAAATGATTCAAAATTGAAAGGTAATCACCAATACTGAACCAAAACCCAGTGCTCGAACTGGTATTATTTCAAAATCCAGTGTTCAAACTGGTACATTTTCAAAATCCCAATTTTTTGGAAAACCGAGTTCCGACTCGGGTTTTTATTCAAATCATTTTCCTTTGTTGATCCGGGTTTCGACTCGAGATCTCATCATTCGAGCTCTAACTCGAGCTCTTCATTTTTTCATTTGTTGATCCGGGTTCCGACTCGAGATCTCTTTATTCATTCGAGCTCAGATTCGAGCTCTTTATTTTCATTTGTTGATCCGGGTTCCGACTCGAGATATCTTTATCCATTCGAGCTCTCCATTTTTCTCTGTTGATTTGGGTTCCGACTCGAGATCTCTTTGTCTTATCCAGTCTCTAATTCAAGCACTTCATTTTCTTTTGTTGGTCTGAGTTCCGACTCGCGATCTCATTATCTTATTTGATCTCTGATTTGAGCTCTTCATTTTCTTTTGTTGGTCCGAGTTCCGACTCGCGATCTCATTATCTTATTTGAGCTCTGATTCGAGCCTTTCATTTTCCTTTGTTGATCCAGGTTCCGACTCATGATCTCATTACCTTACTCGTGCCCTGACTCAAGCTCTTCATTTTCTTCTGTTGATCCAGGTTCCGACTTGTGATCTCTATATTTTATTCGAGCTCTGACTCGAACTTATCATTCTCCTTTGATTGATCCAAGTCATTTCAATCATCAGGGTATGTCAATTGCTCAAATTTGATATTTTGCCCTCCAAATTCCAATTTAAATCTTCAAATCAGGCAATTCTTCAATTCCGACCTCTGGGTCACCCAATTTCCAATTCTCAATTTCAATTACCAATTTCCAATTTTCGACCTCCGGGTCAATCAATTTCCAATTTTTGACCTTCGGGTCAATCAATTTCCAAATTTTTGACCTTCGGGTCACCCAATTTCCAATTTTTGACCTTCGGGTCACCCAATTTCCAAATTTTGACCTTCGGGTCACTCAATTCACAATTTCGACCTTTTGGTCAACCAATTCTCACTTTCGACCGTCAGGTCATCCTATTTCGACCTTCGGGTCATTCAATTTCCAGCAACCAATTTTCCAATTTCCAATTTCGACCTTTGGGTCAATCAATCTCAATATTCAATTTCAATCATTTTCTCTTGCGAGAGACCCTTTTTAGGGAGAGTTTGAGGGAGCTCGTTCTTTTCGCATGCTATCCAATTCGTTCACTTGGCCCCTTTTCAGGGAGAGTTTGAAGGAACTTGCGTCTTTGTGAACCGTTTGCAAAACAATTTCCAATTTTACAAAAGGAACCCTTTTGAAAGGGAGAGGCTCGACGAAGACTCGCTTTTCTTGTGACTCCCCAATTTCATACTAGGCCTTTTTCATCATGGAGGACCCTCTTTGCAGAGAGAATGTGATGGACTTGTTCCTTTCGTGACCCAATTTTCAGACCTCACTATTATCGGCCCCTTTCCATAAGAGAAGCCTAATATTAGAGAGCTTTGACGAAAGCTCAATTTCTCTTCGAAAGTTCGTTTTGCAAACACCTCCTCTTCAGAGAAGAGAGGAGTATTTCCCATTTCCCATTCAGGTAAGGGCTAAGCCTGAGTCTCTCTTTTTGAGGAAAAAGAGAGGAGAATTTTCGTCACGGATGTGTTGAGCCGGACTTCAAACGCTCTCTTTCACCCAGGACTTCAAGAAAATCTTGTCAATCAAAGTATTTGTTGATTTCAGAATCTTTATTGCACGAATTTTACCTTTAGCATTACTTCCAAAAGAGTAAAGCTTTTGCGAAAAGAGATCCAGAATTCAAATCCTTTCTATTGGCCAACCAAAAGGATGAAGGATAAATCCTCGATATGGCCAGCAAAGAAGATTCAGTGTTATTGCAAAGCCATAAATGATTGATAGTGATCGCAGTCAATGGCACATCTTTAAAGATTATTCTTGTAAAATGAGGCAGTGGAAATATCCTGAGCGCTAGAAAAAAGAGCATTCACCCAAGTCCTGTCTCCTCAGAATCACCTAAGCTGCAATTAAATATCTGCAAAAGGGATCTCTCACTTGTCATCAAGATGAAGGCGAACTAAGCGAGTAGACCCCCGAGGCCAAAGAAGATTCGAAACATCTCCAAGATGACGGAGTTTGTGACGGATTCTTCCAATGAAAGTCCAAAGCACTGTCAAGATGAAGGCACATGCGATGAACCTCTCGACAATCCCTAAAAGATATTTAATTTCAGCTGTCATCCAAAAATCTCCAAACCCATCGCCCAAGAAGGATCGAAACATCTCCAAGATGAAGGAGTTTGTGACGTACCCTTCCAAAAGAGAAAGAGAGAGGAAAAAGAAAGAGAGAAAAGGTCAGAACATCTCCAAAATGAAGGAGAATATAGCCAAAACACCAGAAAGCCAAAAGAGTGCAGAAAGATTATCAGAAGAGAAGCTCTCAGGATATCAAACTGCCAAATCTATTAAGAATCTTCTTTAAATTTGTGAAATTCTATTATCAATACTCTTTCATCAATTGCTTTCATAATATCAAATTCTCTTTCCTGTTCATATCAAGGAAACTGATAGCTTCCTTGAAGAAGGGCAATTGCAAGTAATTTGGGTTTCCAATCTCGATTCTACGAAGTGTACCTTATTTGGAGGTAATGCTTCAGGTAGAAAAGAAAGAATGTTTTCGCAACAATATGCATCATTTTCAAATATTTTGGATCAACAACAAAATTCTCAACATTTTGACAATATTTTCTAGTTATCCGAACGCGAAGTGAGAGCGTGATGTCCGTCTTTAATACATCATGACACCAATTTTAAATCCCTCTTAAGGACTTGATTCCTTCCCTTCTTTGGGAGCATGAACTCTCAGATTTGCACACTTCCCTGTGTCCCCACTGTCCCACCATAGACAGTCCCATTTCGGTTCGAGGTCGAACCACCAATCATTTCCCGCAAAAGGCAATTTTAAAAGCTATTTAGTCTCAGCAATGAGACGCCCAAAATCAATCCCTTTTCAAGCTTTAGGGACCCCATTTTCCTTCCTTTTGCAGAACCCCTGTCGGATTTATTGTGCAAGATTCGAAGGTTCCATCATGGTCTCTTCCTTTAAGGATTCTATCCATTTTCTGCCCGATCATGATAAGGGTATAAACCTGAACCTCACTCAAAGAGGTATTTCATTTTCCATCCGATCAGGATAAGGGTATAAACCTGAGCCTCACTCAAAGAGGTATTTCATTTTCTGCCCGATCAGGATAAGGGTATAAACCTGAGCCTCACTCAAAGAGGTATTTCATTTTCTGCCCGATCAGGATAAGGGTATAAACCTGAGCCTCAATCAAAGAGGTATTCCATTTTCCGCCCGATCAGGATAAGGGCATAAACCTGAGCCTCATTCAATAAGGTATTCCATCTTCCACCCGATCAGGTAAGGGTACAAACCTGGGTTTCATTTCTATGAGATATTTCAATCCCCAATCAGGTCAAGGGTCAAACCTGAGCTTTGTTCCATACGAGGTATTTCTGTTCCATCCAGGTTAAGGGCATAAAAACCTGAACTTCACTCTCATAGAGTGAATCTTTTCTCTCCATTCTTCGCTTCATATCTACCATTTTCCTCTGGCTAATTTCCTCACACCCAGTCAGATCCTTCTAACTGGGTCATTCTTTTTATATAGCCCAAATTTGGTGTGTTTTTCTTTGCCACTAAGCTCGGCCACGAGCCGGCTTAGTAGCAAAGAGGGGCATCTGTAAACACCCCAAATTTTCATTCATCTCTCCAACATTTCCACCAAGCATCAGCATCCAGCCTCTGAAATCGCCAGAGGGCAAAATGGTCATTTTTCTGAGCCCAGACCTTGCAAAAGTCTAAACTTCATCTGCAACTCTCAAAATTTCTCTATTTTTAGCTCAGATGTTCAAAATTTTATTCCTGACAGAAGACAGGAATCTCCAAGTCTTGGTCCAAGATTATATTGCATAAGACATGGCATTGCATATCATTGCATGAGCATCGCATATCACTGCACTGCACAGCATGTCATTTCGAGGTCCAGAACTCTTGATTTCAAAATTTTCAATCCAGATTAGAATTTCAACTATTTTCAAAATCGATTCCAAAACCCTAGGTCTTCAAAATTATCAATTCTTTCCATTTTACCCCTAGGGCTCTGAATTTCAAAATATTTCCTCAGGAAAACGATCTGGATAGTTTTCAATATGGATTTCAACCACTTCACCTCAGATTTTGCCCTTTTGTCAAACTATTTCAACTATCATTCTCGCCCTACATAGGCCAACTCTTTCCAAAATTTCTTGTTTTACCAATTAGCCCAAATTTTATGAAAATTTCAAAAAGAGGTTGTTGTCTTGCTCTTATTTCAATAAAGAAGCAATGTGGGACCCACACTGAGGTGGTGTCGCATAGGCTTTTCTTTTGAAAAACCTGAACTTTGAAAAACCCAAAAAAATAGGAGCCTTGTCCCCTGGATTGGCGCCACTTGTCTTTTCTCTCTCCTCCCATTTATCTGCCAAGTGTCAGTGTGGGGCTACCTTAAGAAGCCTCCACATGTCATTAGACCCCCTCTTTATTCCATGCCATGTGTCAGCATCCACCATCTTCACCCTGCGCCATGTGTCATTCCAAAGATCATCCTGAGATGCCAAGTATCATGTGTTGTCCTGTCCAGAAAAAGCAAAAGTTGTCTTCTCTGAGGTGGCGCCATTTGAAGAGTGTCTCCTGCAGAGGACATGTGTCAACCTCTCCCTCTTTAAAAAAAAGTAGACTGACACATGTCTCTTTCTACTTTTCTCAGAAAAGTAGAAGACACGTGTCACTCCTAGCTTCCTCCAGAAAAGGTAGGCTTGTCCCCTCTGAGGTGGCGCCATTTGAAGTTTGTCTCCTGCAGAGGACACATGCATCCTCTACTCTTTTCAGAAAAAGCAGGTGACATGTGTCATTCTCTGCTCTTCTCAGAAAAAGTAGATGCCACGTGTCATTTCCTGCTCTCTTCAAAAAAACTGGAATTCAAATATTCAAATCTCACCAGAGGTGGCGCAAATCCTGAACTTCACCTTTTCCATTTTGTCTGGGATGGCGCCACATGGCTTGGACCTCCTTCTCTTCCCTCTGCCACGTGTCAATCTCTGCTTCTTTCAGAAAAAGCAGGATGACACATGTCTTTCCCCTACTTTTCTCAGAAAAGTAGACGACACATGTCATGTTTAGCTTCCTTCAGAAAAAGTAGATAATACATGTCACTCTTGGCTTTCTTCAAAAAAGCAACCATTCAAAAATTTTCAGACAAGAGCTAGGTGGCGCAAATCCTGGAGTTCTACCTTTTTTTACTTTGTCTATGAAGGCGCCACATGTTCCTTTCTTTTCCCTCCTGCCACATGGCATTGTAGGAGCCACTCTGAGGAACTGCCACATATCCATCCTCCATTCCTCCAGAGCCAACCCCCCATTTGAAATTCAAATCACCTTCTGAGGTGGCACCATTTGAGAAGGTTTCTCCAAAGAGCTAACACTTGTCTGCCACATGTCCAGACTTCCCTGCATCAGAAAAAGTAGAAACCCCCCCCTCTGAGGTGGCGCATTTTGCTTCTTCCATCCCTGTTCTCCTGCCACATGGCAGTGTGGAGCAACTTGGACGTGGCGCCACATGTCAGCCTCTCCTTTCCTGCAGAAAAGTAGAATTTGAATTCCTTTGAGGTGGCACAGTCTGCTTCTTCCACTCCTGTCCTTCTAACATGTGTCAAGAGCTTCCAGAGGTGGCGCCACATGGCATGCTCCTATTGTTTCCAACTTTACACCTCAAACCTCCTTTTGAGGTGGCGCCATTCCAGAGCCCCACTTGGCTTCATTTCTTTTATTTTTTTATTTTTTTTATAAAATTGGCCCTCTGAGGTGGCGCCATTTGAGAAGCTTCAGAAAAGCCAAATTTTGAATTTCAAACTCCTAGATAGCACCCCCTGAGGTGGCGCAATTTGGGAGCCTCCTGCAAAGAAAATCAAGCAAACCCCAATTTTGAAAATTTTCAAATTCTGCTGAGGTATCTCACCCACAAAATTCCCATTTTATTTTCTCAAAAAAATCAAAATAGCACCCCCTGAGATGGCGCCACATGGAGGGCTCAGATTGAGCCTGTTTGAAATTCAAATTTTTCAGAAAATTCTATAAAAACAAGGCTCCACACCCAGCCTAAGGGGGAGCTTCTTTTGGACTTTGAAATTCGTCCTAGACTTTCTTCAAAACCCAATTTTGAACCTTGGAATTCACGCCCCCCTTTGGCTCAGTGGAGAAGGTGCAGTGAAGTACCTACATTGTTCGTGCTGTGGCCAATTCGATTCAAGCGTGGGTCGATCTTGGGGAATCATCCGAAGCCCGGATCGAAGGACGAACGAAGCCCTTGGTTGCAGTCCCTTTCAAGAGTTTCAAAGCTGCGTAACGAAGCAAGGTGCACCTCTTTTCCTCTTGATTTCATATCATGATTTGATTCAGGTGTCGTTTGAAGAAAGAGCTCATCTGAGGGATGGATTGAGCTATTCTCATAAAACGACAAATATAAAAATATATAATTATACTTCCTTGATGATTTTTAGCATTCATGCATTTAGCTAGATTTAATTCGCATTTTAATTCGTTAATTTAGCATGCTTCATGAGTTAATTAGGATTAATTTAGCATTTATTTCAATTCTGCCCAGTTTCAGTAGTTCTCTGTTTTTGTCAGTCAGTCCACACATCATTTCATGCATTTAATTTTTATTAAAAATTCTTTAAATATCATGGAATGCGCCCTTAGGTGTCCCTAGAAATGTGCAAAAAATTCGGAGTGATTTGAATTCGTTTACTGTGGTAAACGTTCAAAAAAGTGAGTCGGGTTTTATTACCCGGGATGCGTTTTAAAATGTCTTTTCCGACTTGTAAAATTGAGATCTCCCTCATGGGAGATTCAATTTTCAATCCAAAAGATGTTCTGAATTTGGGAGGATGTCTAGTTTGTAAGCTGATGTTCTCAGATTTGTCTGATTTTTTTAATGCTTGACAAAAATCCAAGAGTTCGGGACACGTGTCAGAGCCTGATTTGGTCCTCTGAAACTTTGGATCGACTTAGGTCGATGGGTTCTCTTTGGGTATTGATCCAAATCCAAATCTGTAAAAAGTGAATGTTATGTCCAAGATGTCCTCTGTTTGAAACTGAAAGCATGTGATTTTTAAAAAAGTTGTGATATCTGTTTCGGATTTGTTTTGTCAGTCACCTGTTTGGTCACATTTGTCTGTTCTGTTGATTTAGGCAGAAAAAGTAATATTTTTATCTGTGTTTCTGTTGATTAAATGCCAAAATCATAAACATAAAAGTTGTCTCTGTAGGTGTCTTGAGTAGCTCTGTTAAATATCAGAAATTTCCATGGCTGTTTTCTATTTTTTTTAGTATTTTATATTAGATTAGGTTGATTTTACCTCCGTCAGAACCAAATCCTTGTTACCGAAGTCACCATTGCTCAAATCCCAAGGCTGTAAAAACCAAAAATGTTCTATTTCGGGTCCTTTAGCAGTCTGCAAAATATCATAAGTTTTTATAGTGTAAATTTTGCATTATCATATTAAGCATTGCATTTGGTTCGGGTCCATAGGCGAAATCCACCATTTTTAGGACTTTCTTGAAATTTTAGCATTCAAATCATATCATTTCGTAGATTTTAGCATTCTAGGTTGTTTATCAGAGTATGTAGATGCTTCATACCGAATTTGGTGTAATTTATAATTCATTTGAGGCTCGGTTTAGCCATATCATCAAAACAGGGCCCCGCAGGACCCGGATCCAAGCGAAAAACAAGCGAAATTCATTATTTTGGATAAATTGCAAAATGTCAAATTCTGATTTTACAGTCTTAAGGTGTTTAGCAGCATGTCATCATGTCTCTTACTGCATTTCATCATCATTTGATCCAATTTGAATTTCAAAATCTCAATTTTACCAAAATTTCCTTCAAAATCCCTGATTTTAAAGGTATAACTTTAATTTTAGGGGTATTTTGGTCATTTTGACCCTAATTCCGAATTTCAAACTATTTTCTACTGGATTTCTTGCATTTTCATCATTTCAAATATCAAGGAAGTATGAGAATAGGGTTTATATCCAATTAAATCCAATAATTTCATAATATTATTAGAAAATCTTGGAAAAACCCACATATTTGAACTAACCCCATTTCAAATTTGGCAGGGACATTCAAAAGAAGGAGCTAAAGTCTGCAAATTTCTTTTATTTCATTTATTTAGTGATGTAATAATGTAAAGTTTGGAATAAGAGATTTAATTTCCCGCTTAGACTAGGATGCATATCATATAGTTTGAATTTATGCAATATCCTGTTTATGTGATGCATGCATTTTATTTCAAAAGCACTATGGATGATCACGAATGGCACATGCACCAACTCTTAGGGAGTTGATGAACTCGGTGGAATCCATATTTACGGCCCTAGTCGGAATATGGACGAAACCCAGATCCATCATCTTTCTACTAGTCACATTGAGCCTACACTCTTAGGCTATCTTAAAATGCACATCATATTTCTAATATTTTCAAAGTATTGTGCATTAAATCAATTAAACTCTGAACATACTCATGGCCACAGTCAGGATATGCGAAGGATTTATTTTGACTTAATACACATTTTCCAACAAATTTCTTAGAAAATCTTTCAAAGTGCATTCATTCACTCATATCATTTGCATCATGAAATCATTGGTTTTCTCAGGATTTTCACAAGAAAATTTCATTCTCAAGAAATCGATTTCTCAAGAAACTCTGAGGATTTTCCAAAATCGGGTTTCTCAAGTTAAGTTTTCACAGTTTTCCATGGAAACCAGTCTCTCAAGAAACTTCTAAGTTGGATTTCCAAAATCAAAGTTTTCCCTCGATTTCCTTGGAAAATGTTATTTTCTTAAGATTTTCAAAATGAGTCTTCCAACCTTTCTCGAGAATCAAAAATCAATTTTCAAAGGGGTTTAAGGCTAAGATTCCCAGGATTTCAATTTTCCAAGTTCAGTTTTTCTTCTCCAATGAGTTTTCCTATAAAATTTTCCATCATTTTCCTAAGAAAATTCTCAAAGTCCGAGTTTTCCTGAGAAGTGTTTCCCTTTTCAAATGTTCACCTTTTTCTCAAGAATCACTTCTATTTTCCCAAGATTTTCAACTATTTCTAATTATCCCACATCTTTATGAACTTTCTCGTGATTTCAAAAACCCTTTTTCATATGAGTTTCTTGAGAAATTGACCTTTTTCCTGAGAAATGTTTTTCAACTCCAAAGTT
The DNA here is from genome assembly GCF_984573655.1 of Nuphar pumila. Lineage (NCBI taxonomy): Eukaryota > Viridiplantae > Streptophyta > Magnoliopsida > Nymphaeales > Nymphaeaceae > Nuphar > Nuphar pumila. The sequence goes on along the minus strand of NC_143256.1, from coordinate 64,279,960 downwards.
TTCCAAGCATACATCATAGTTTTCCAACTTATATTTTACAAAGTCTCATAGCACATGCCTGAATTCTCTGTGCATTTAGGATAGAACACGATTTTGATGATTTAACTAAGTCAAGCACACTTTTGGTCCTTGGTTCGATTACCCCTGTTAAAGGCGGCAGAAACGGTCGAACCTCATACCGACAGGTCGAGCCCCATCCCATGGATTTTCCCGCAATTTTCAAAACGGAGGCAAGTATTTCAAAACAATTTCCAAAATCCGGTCAAGTTTGAATCGCGAAAGCATTTCCCTCTTTCTCTTCCGCAAGGAAAGGAAGACGGAAAAAATTTTGCGACGATTACACTTTCCCATTCAGGTAAGGGCTAAGCCTGAGTCTCTCTTTTTGGAGAAAAAGAGAGGAGAATTTTGTCATGGATGTATCGATTCAATATCAAGCAATTACTTTCACCAAAGATTTTAAGAATATTTTGCCAATTTGCTATAAAAAACCATTGTTGATCTCAAAGCTTTTATTGCATAAAGAATTTCCTCAAATTACCTTTAGTATTATTTTTAAAAGAGCAAGACTTTTGCGAAATAAGAACAGAATTCAAGCCTTTTCTGTTGATCAACCAAGATAATGAAGAAGAAATCTTCGATATGATCGGCAAAGGAAAATGCAAAAGCCATAAATGAATTGATATTGATTATAGCTATGGTACGTTCTTAAAGATTATTCTTCTGGCAGTAAGGCAGTGGAAATATCCTGGGCAGTAAAAGAACCTACCCAATCCATATCTCCTCAGTCATCTAAGCTGCATTCAAATATCCGCAAAAGGGATCTCTCACTTGTCGTCAAGATGAAGACGAATATGCGAGCTAGACCCTTGGGGCCAAAGAAGATTTGGATCATCTCCGAGATGAAGGAGTTTGTGACGGATCCTTCCAGAGAACGTTCAGATCACCGTCAAGATGAAGGCGACTGCGATGAACCTCCCGATAAACCCTAAAAGATATTTGATTTCTGCTATCATCTAGAGATTTCAACCCAAGAAACAATATCATCAGTATAATTCTTGAGACAAAGAAGAATCAGAGCATCTTCAAGATGAAGGAGTTTGTGGCGTACCCTTCCCCGAAAAAGAGAGAAAAGTCAAGACATCTCCAAAATGAAGGATGATGTAATAAGCTTCTCGCCAAAACCCAAGAAAGCTCCATGACTAAAAAAGAGTGCAAAAAGATTATCGTGGAAAAATCCCCAAGATATCAAACTGCCCGAAACTGCCAGGAATCATCTTTATCTATGTGAAATTCTTTTATCAATATCTTTTCACCAAATTGCTTTTATGAAGCTAAGAATATTTCCTCTCTTTTCATATCAAGGAAATTGATATCTTCCTTGAAGAAACTCAATAGCAACAAATTTGAATTTAATTCTTGATTCTACAGAGTTAGCCCAATTAAAGGTAATACTCTAGGTAGAAAAAGGTGTTATTCTTTGCATTAAACGTGCATATTTCAATCATTCTGAATCAACTACAACTTTTGACATCTTATTGGCAATATTTTCTAGTTATCCCAACATGAAGTAAGAACTTGATGTTCATTTTGACATATCCTGACGTTGTCCCTTAGTAGGACTGAAAATCCCTCCCTTCTATTTGATCTGAGTCTCTTGGATCTGCACACTTCCCGGTGTTTCCCACTGTCCTGCCATAGATAGTTTCCGCTCAGGATAAGAGTTAAACCTGAACTTTCTGTAAAAGGTCTGTTATTGTCAAAAGCTATTTCAGTCTTAGCAATGAGACGCCCCATATCAACCTCTTTTCAAGCTTTAGGGATCCTTATTTTCATCCTTTTGCAAACCCCTCTTGGACTTGTTGTGCAAAGTCTAGAGGTCCCATCACAGTTTCCTCACTCTTCAAGGATTCTGCATCCATCCAGGCTAAGAATTAAACCTGTTACCTCGCTCCTCGATGTATCACCCAAACCTTCTGCGAGAGGTCGTCTGTTTTTAAAAGTTGATTTAGTCTCAGTAATGAGGCGCCCAAGATCATCCATTTTCCAAGCTTTAGGGAACCCCATTTTTCTCCTTTCGCAAACCCCTTCCGGATTTGTTCGTCCAAACTCCGAAGGACCCATTATGGTTTCCTCATCCAAGGATTCCGTATGGTCGTCCCTTTCAGGTTAGGGGTTAAGCTTTAACCTCGCTCCACTAGGTATTTCTCCATTCAGGTTAGGGTTAAACTTGAATCTCGTTTCGACTAGATATTCTTTCTAGTCCCACCATGGTTTTTTCATTTGAAGATTCCGTACGGTCCCCTACTCAGGTCAAGGGTTAAACCTGAATATCATTTTGACAATGTATTTTTTTCGGTCCCATCACGGTTTCTTCATTCAAGGATTTTGTATGGTCTTCCCTTTCAGGTTAAGGGTCAAGCATGAACCTCGCTTCTCGAGGTGTCATCTCTTTCAGGTTAAGGGTCAAGCCTGAACCTCGCTCCACGAGGTATCTTTCATTCAGGTTTGGGTTAAAAGCTGAGCCTCGTTTCAATGAGGCAGTCCTCCTAGTCCCACAATGGTTTTTCCCACAAAGGAATCCATGCTTTGTATATCCATCCAAAAAGGATCATGCTTGAGCTTCATCTCATGAGGCATTTTTTCTCAAAAATGTCTCATCAAGGTCTTCGTATATTCCTTTCTCATTCAGGTTAGGGTAGAACCTAAAAATTCATCTTGGTATATCTTCGTCCCATCCAGGTTAAGGGCTAAACCTGAATCATTCCAAAAAGCTAATTTTGTCTCACCCGTAAGATTTGATCAAAATTATGATTTTTCACCATTTTTGGATCTTCGCCCAAAGTCCCATCATGATTTCCTCATCTCTGTTATCCGGTTATATCATTTTCGAGGATTTTGTCTCCCCAAAACCATTCAGGGTAAGGTTTTAAGCCTGAGAATAATATTTTTAAAAAAATTCTTCCACACCCAATTCAGATCTGCTGACTGGGGCATTTTTCAAAATTTGGAGTGTTTTCTTTACAACTAAGCTCGGCTTTCAACTAGCTTAGTAGCAAAGAGGGGCATCTGTAAACACCCCAATTTTTTTCAAAATCTTGTAAATATTCCCTTATTTGCCCCTGGACCCCGTTTTCTGAGTATAATTGAGTCATTTTCACTCAAAATTCCAGTTTATTACTCGAATTTACTAGAATCAAATCAATTTTCTATATCTGATTCAATTTCGCATCTTTATCCAATTCAAAATCCAAATCTGAGCCTCGTTGTCCAATTCTCAAATTAAAATTAAAAAAATACCAAAAATAGTTTTGAATGGCTTGGACAGTCCATCCGACCTCCGTTTGATTCACTGCTCTATATTTCTCAATTCGAGGTTCAAAACTTGAAAATTTCTATAAATTCTGGATCCAAAACCCATTTTTCTGAGGAATTTTTCAGAGAATAGCCTTGAACTCTCGAAAAACCCTTCTTTTGTAAATATTTTCAAAATTTTACAAAAATATGTCAAAAATCCTTTGTTTTCTCGTAAGTTTTAGAGATTTATTTCAAAATTACAAAAAAAATACAAAAAATACCAAAAAAATGAACAAAATACAAAGGAAATTACAAAAACCTCTTTTAGAGAAAGTTTTGGAACCTTGTTTTGAAAAATTGGAGAACCCTCTTCTTGAAAAATCACAAAAAAATTGCAAAAGGTCTCTCTCTCTCTCTCTCTTTGTCTAGCTCTCTCTCTATCTTGCTCTCTATCTCGGTTCTCTCTCTCCCTCTCGCAGGCCCGCGCTACCCTCTGGAAACACTCCATCACCAACAACCTCACCCTTTCCTCCTCCTCCGTCGATCTCCATCTACCTCCCCATCTTCCCTCTCTCGCCAGCTCCCAAGTGCATCTTTCTTTATCTCTCTTCCGTTGATCTCCAACGACCTCCCCCATCTGTTATCTTCCATTCCTCTCTCGTTCGATCCACCCTGCGATCAATGATCGCCTCATCTCGGCCATCGATGCTCAACCGTCGCCCCCGCCTTCCAGAACCCTCCTCTTCCTCTTTGAAAGGGGAGCACACAGGGGACTCAAGGGATCCGGTTTTCACCATCGCATCTCTTCTCCTTCACGGTCCGTCTTCTGCCTCACCATTTGACATTTCTCCCTCTTTCCCTACCTGATCTTTATTTTCTCCGATTGATAAAGGAGTTCGATCAAACCAGCAGTAGCCTGCAAAGCCAAGCTTCCCTTCCTTCAAAATCCCTGCAAGCAAGCATCCATCAGCCATCCACGATCATCCACAACCATCAAAGACCATTCCTTTGTCAATCCATCGCCATCGTCTTCAACCTCTTTTCCTCATTCCTCTACTGGTTACCCTCCTGCTCCTGCAACAAAAAGCCCTCTGGTAAAGCCAATACCCTTCTTCCTCCCGCTTTCTACTTAGTTAACTCCCTGTGAAACTTTATTGTTTTCCTTTTTATTCTGACCTATGAGGCACGAACGAGTGGTTTTGGGTTGCTTATGGCAACATCGACCCCTCCCGATGCTACAACGAAGGAATTGTGTATTCCGACATTCCCTTCCTTTTTTTTTGTTTTGTCTTTTTTGTTTTGCTGATAGTTTTTGAATTTTTGTAATTTTCGCATATTTTGAGTATCTGCTTATATTTGGCTTCCTTTTTGTCAATTATCTACCGTGTATAACTTCTTATTTGTATTTATGATCTCTTATACTTTTTCACATTTTATTCCCTGTTTTGTTTCATATGCTGCATCGTATGTAACCCATCAGTATTAGCTTCCCTGCATCCTTCAGCCTCACATTCTCTTTTCTTCTGTCATCTTTACTTTTCTTTTGTTTTGAATTCCTCTTGTTTTATCCCATGGTAGCATCTCTGGTAGCCGAGGATTGCTCACAGCAATGTCGCTCTTCCTGTATGCAACATCAAAAGAATCTCAGTGTTTGTTTCTCTTTCAATAATTTACTTCTGATTTCTTCTTCATTTTCGTATTTTCGTATAGTTCGCTATAGCTCACCTTTTGTCTTTTTCGCTAATCATTAGCATTGCTTTTGTCCTGTCTTAATTTTCATTTCTCTTCCCTTCTGTTTATCAGAGTATTCCAAGATGAGTTTATTGCCTATGCAGCGACCGGGTGTCCTGCAAAAGGGGATGAACCTGATTCAAACAGAGAATCTATTACGCATTGGCATCTTAGGCCTACCCTTGCAATTCAAGTTCTTGATTCCTATGTGGGATTTGATTCACAGTTGATTTTCTATGAATACTTGATTTCCTTTTTTTTATTATTATTTTCTTTTTGCATTTGATTTCTTGTTCCAAGTAACTTCGAATTATATTTTATTTACCCCGGTTTTACTGCGTTTCGTTTATTGGTTGTCTTGAAATGCATTATGATTGATTGCCTATTGTATTTCCTTTCTGTTCATATTTACTTTAAGGATTACCCTTTTGCTTCAGCATGCCATTGTGGTTTATCTAAGCTCACATTAGATTCATGTTCTTTTTTCTTTTTTTTTATCCATTGTATCCTTTATCATTTCGGCGTTAGTTTTCTGTTGTTGTCTTGTTTTGCCATGATTTCAATTCTCGCCCCCAATCCATTCTGAAGTTCGATTATGGCTCCTTGTTTCGAGTAATATTAGCATTGATTCCTGTTTTAGTAGCTTCAAAATATGTTGATTCCCGTTCTACAATCGAACGATCAGTGGACGGCTGATTAATTGAGTTCCAGGAGTCAAGAGTTTAATTATTTAATCAGTCTTTAAACTAATATCTTACGAGGAGTTTTAAATACTTGATCCCCGGCAAACAGTTATGTAATTGTCAGTCGCCAGAATTTCGGTGATGGATTGTCTGAATTCCAGCTTAATGCCCGAAGTCGAATCTGTGTGAATACTGATTAATTATCTGGATTCCATATGCATTTGTTTGAAATCTAGAATGATCATATGATTGTGAGCAATTGAAGTGAGATATGGACATTGCCTGAATGACCTCGGGTATTGATTGTTTGGTTTCAATCAAGTGGTTACATGAGTATCTGGATTGGCTACTCAATTTTCGGTGAGTAATTTCCTTTGCAGGTAAGTGTTTATTTTGTCATATCCTGTTTCTTTATCAGAATGATTTGAATTCTCTTGTTTTTATTACCTGTAAAGAGCAATTGCATTTCAATGTGTCCTGCTTCTTTATCAGAACTTATTCCTTGATGACTCTTAATAATCAGATCCTCACAATCTGAGAATCTGATTACCGATAATTGGTGGTTTAAGGACCATTCCTGAAAAATTAATGATAAGTTGAATATTGATCAACTGTCCACCGATCCTTGGCCTGAATAATCACTAATTTACTGAGTTTCTCCACTAAATGGTAATTTCTATTGTTTGTTTTGCCGAAGTTTCATTAGGACTTTAACTGGAATTTATTGAATCTCACTGGATTTTAACTAAGTTCTGATGAGTTTGGCTGAGTTTCGTTGACTGAGTTAACTAAGTTTATTAAGTTCGATGGTAATTTCTATTGTTTGTTTTGCCGAAGTTTCATTAGGACTTTAACTAGAATTTATTGAATCTCACTGGATTTTAACTAAGTTCTGATGAGTTTGGCTGAGTTTTGTTGACTGAGTTAACTAAGTTTATTAAATTCGATGTGTATAATCAACTGAGTCTTTCCTAGTTTGATTTCCAACCAGGGGAAGTTGTTGATCTTCAGACATGGTGGAAATTGAGCTGCTAAGATCGCACACCGGTGGGTGATTTTGTTTTGTTTGGAGAGATCGATTTGCAACAATATTTAACAGGTATTCCTACCAACCATCATAAACTTTCTTTTTTTTTTTGGGGGGGGGGGGGGATGAATGGTCTCAAATTACTCAAGGATAGTTGGATGCTTAAAGAACGAATTTGACCCTATTTGCTGAATATTATTTCTTTAAGTTACAACAAGCCTGTGTTCTTATATCAAGTGTTAGTAGATTTGATATTGAAAATACAACATCTACAATATTGTTTTTTGTGGGCATTGTGACCATTCACGACTACCTTTATTCCTAAGTCCTCTAAATCTAGAAGAGGAGGGAAAAATCAGAGTGCTTTGGTTTTGAATTTCCACACTCTAGAAATAAATAAAAAGATCAGTTCCTGCACACATGTTGATATATTGCGTATGTTCATTGTATAATATCCCTGGGTTTTCCTCATTATTATTACACTCACAGGCATTTCTACAGTAACCTTTACTGTCATTTAGCGGTTTCATCGTAGCATTTCATAAAGCTGTCATAATTTGTTGTAAATTTCTATATATGTATCATGCATCGCCCCTTTTGCCTTATGTTATGAATCAGAAACGTCACCCGACACCCATATCAGGTATACAGGGAACTTAGCATTCTCTGTACACCTGTGTGTTCATTCAAACCCCACATCACATATTGTATTTCCCACTTGTGGTCATCGCAAAATTTTTCCTCTCGTTCCTCTTTTCCTTTCTCTTCGACTTTCTAACCTCTGTCCCCTTTTTGAAGGGGAATAAAAGTCAGAAAAGAAGAGAAAATGAGAAAAGGAAGAAGAGAAAGGAACTCTTTTGTAAAATCTCACTTGACCTAAATTTTTGAAAAATATTTAGGAAAATAACTCGCCTTCGTTTTTGAAATATTTGCGGGAAAAATTGGGAGACGGGATTCGCTCGTCGGTACGAGGTTCGACCGTTCCTGGTGCCTTTACCAGGGGTAATTGAACCAAGGGTCGAATTTATGCCTTTTGCTTTGCTAGAATATCATTTAAGAATTTATTCTAAGTCTAAATACACAAAGAATCATGCTTGTGCAATGCAAGGATGTAGGCTCTTTTTGAAAAATGATTTGGAAATCTCCAAGTATTTTCTGAGATGAATTTGATAATTGAGTGAAGAAATGGTTTCTAAATGGTTGAATCTAACTCAAAACTTGAGATAGATCAGGAAAGACATTTTGAAGTTCTGATGTCTTTGAAATAATCAGAGTTGGGAAAATAAATTTTGATTTTGAAAAGAAGGATTTGAAGCTAAAATAAAAGAAATGAGGTTTCAGAGTCAGAAATAGACTTTGAATATTGAATTCTGGATCTGGATTTCAAAATGGAGATGAAATTTGAAATGGAATTAGATTCCAGGTTTAAAGTTTGAAATCAGGAAGGAATTTGGATATGAGAAATCCAAATGGAAATTTTAAAATAGAAATGGATTAATGAAGTCTAGATGAGATTTGAAATTGGATTTGAAATCTGGAAATCAAGATAGGTTTGGATTTTGAAATCTGGAATTGAGAATAAAATTGGATTTGAAATCTGAGATTCAAGATGGAATTTGAATCCAAAGTCTGAATCCTAAATAGAATTTGGGATCTGAAGTATGAGATCCAAGTTGGGGTTGAATTCTGGAATCCTAAATGGAATTGGATCCAAAGTTTGGAATCCAAAATGAAGTTGAATATGAAATCTGGCATCTTAAATGGAATTTGGATCCAAAGTCTGGGATCCAAAATGGAACATGGATTTGAAAATCCGGATCCAAAGTAGAATTGGGTTCTAAATCTAGAATTGGATTTTGGAAAGCTCAAATGGGACTTTTGAAGATGAATCTGGGTTTTGAAAACCCAAATTGAATTTAAGACTTGGGAAAAATCGAATTTTCAGAATCATTCTCAAAACTTTGAATTGAGAATCAAGACTCAATCTTGTGATAGAGTTTTGAAGATAAAGAACAATTTTGAAATCATAAGATGAATCAGAGATTTCAAAGTTAAATTGAACTTTGAAATTGAATTTGAGATATTGAATTAAATTTGAATTTGAATCTTGGAAATGAATTTAAAATTCCAAAGTTGAATTTGAACGTTTGAATTTTGATTTAAATTTGAAATGGAACTTTGAATACGAATTTTGAATTTTCAAAGTCAAATTGGACTTTGAAATTTAGAGTTTAGAATTTGAAGATGGATCAGAAATTTCAAAGTTAAATTAAACTTTGAGATTTTGAAATTGAATCCTGTAAATGAATTTGGAATTACAAAGTCAAATTGGACTTTGAATTTAAAGTTAGAATCTGAAGATGGTATAAGAGTGGAAAATTTGATTTGAGAAGTGAAGAAGATATTTAAAGGAAATCACTTAGATTTTGAGAAAAAAAATTTTGAAAGCATGATGTAATTCTATCCTAAATGATGAATGAATTTAAGGACTTTAAAATTGGATTTTGAAAATCATATTTTATTCTTTAAGTAAATTAAAATAAGATTGAAGATATAATACATCCCTGACTATGGACATTGAATGTATTATATAATAATCATATTTGAATTCAGGTGAAGAATAAAATATATTTTGGTGCTTTTATAGAGTTTAAAATAAAATTAACTCTCAATATATCCTGACTATGGCCATTGATATATATCTTGAGTTAATTTTAACTTAAACCCTGATAAAAGAAGGAAATATTTAAAAATATGATGATTTTTGAAGAGAGATCCAGTATGGATCCAGTGTTATTCTATAAAAGATGAAAATCCTAAGTCTTGTTCACATCCTGACTATGGCCATTGATGTAAATCATCAACTTAGGATTAATCACCATTTATAAAACGGTGCATGTGCCATTCATGGTCCCATTTGTGAAATTTTTGAGAAATAAGATGAAAATGATATGAAATAGATAATTTATATGCTCATACATTCTAATCTATGCTTGAAAAGATAAGATTCTCATTAATATCTGATTATTACAACCTTGAAATTGAATTTGAAATTTTAATCTAAGAAGAAAATCAACATTTCTAGAGATTCCTACAAGAAAGAAGAGTCAGCATCAAGCCAAGAAAAAAGGAAATGGAAGAAATTAGTTTGAAATATAAATGTGGATGATTATGCTAATTCTATAGTAAGATGCTACATCATGCTAAAAGAAAGATGCACATGGCATATTATGAGAAACTATACATGTATATGTATATATATATATATATATATATATATATATATATATATATATATATATATATATATATATATATATATATATATGTATACATACATATATGTATATATATATATATATAGGCAATGCCATAAGCAAACGAAAGCCTATATGTGAGAGGGTATATGCAATGGATGAGAGCAAGAGCCAGGATGGTCCAAGGTGAACCATCATGAAATGTGGTAGTTCCTGATGAACCGCCAAAGAAAGGAAGAGATACGGTGGTTCATTGTGAACCACTGTGAAATATGGCAGCTATGGTAGTTCTTGATGAACTACCATAGAGGAAAGGGGAGGATGTGTTGTTGTAGTTTCAGTAGGCAATAGATGCAATAGTGGAGAATAGGTATAGACTGCAAATGGAAACTCGCTAGTGTACATGCAGTAAACAATATACAGTGAATGGGAGACAATATAGAAAGTGGATATTAACGAAACCAAACATTGGTCAGTATCCAAAATATACAGGTAAGCTGTTGGTAAATCGACTCCAGTAGATATCAAAAATCTGATTTTAAATCGCAAACTAAAAAAAGAATGATGCTTGCAAACTGGCTTTATGAGTTAAATCATATGCAGCAGGTGGCATACAAGGGATAGGACGGATAGGCACATTGTTGCCATGAAATGCAGCGGACTCATATCAAGGGTGCAGTGTAAATAATGTTGTCGATGTGCAGTGGGGTTGGCATAAAGAAAATGCTGTGTATATGGGATGTGTGATGCTGGGGCCATACTCTGCTAACAATGCTACAAAGGTTGTAGGTGATTCACTGTATATATACAGGATGGGTTGTGGAATGTGGAGGCAGCTGAGGGATACATCTACAGGGTGGCTGTGATGTGTAAAGAAAGTGCAAAGAAATGTGAACAGGTTAAGTGAAGAGTAGTGGAGGGCATAAAAAGGTGCAACTGTGGGTAATACTGTGAAACAACAAAAAAAGGTGGGGTTTGATAGATGAAGTGTAAGTGTTGGGGCTACTAATGCATAACAGGTAGTATCAAAAAGAAAAAAAATCTTTGTGATTTTATTAAATCTGAAGTGCAAAAAGGAAAACAACAAACTATTAACACAGAGAATCTTGAAAATTATGAGTTTATCAAAACAACGAAAAGCAAGAGGATAGCATAACATTTATTTACGGCTTACCTGATGATTTTGTTGCAAACACATAACAGATGCTAGTATTCCATTGACTGACCTTAGGTGGTGGAGTTGGAATGGCAGGTCGTGACATCAAAGGGTTGTCGTGTTGATATAAATGAAGGTGAAGGAATGGGGTGCTGGTAGTGCTTTTGTAGGAAAATACAACAAAAAAAACAGGTGGTTGCAGCTGAGTTTGTAAATGAAGGTGATGTGCTATATTAGTAGGTTATGCTACAAGTAGTAACAAAAAAAAGAACAATAGACTATGCTACAGGCAATGCTATGAAAATAGCAAATGGTGTTATGGGCCATCATGTGAGAGCCACAAATGATACCGGGAGGTCAATAAGAATGGTAAGGCAAACAACAAGCTATGCTATGAAAATGGGAACAAAGACCCTGATCATACAGGGGGGGAGAGATGATTGCCTATGCTATTAGTACAATGCAACTTAAAAAATGAAATATTTTGAATGTATAGACGTTGCAGATGAAATATTCTAATGAAATAATATGCCACAATCAATAAAGTGCTACAACAGGCTATGATTTCTATCCTACAGAAGATTAAGCTAATATGTAAGGGATCATTTTTCTGCATGATATGTGCATCTGATGGGCCTTTATTGATGATCTAGTATGCTGGTACACTAAAAAAAAATTACTAGTATCATGCTTAAGATTAGAAGGAATAGCTTTGCTGACCTGATGAGCGCAGTTGCTCTTGTGTTAACATGCATGACAGTTACAAGAGAAAGAGATTGGCAGGCATATGTACATGGAAGTTGATGTAGCTTTGGTGGTGATCTCAGTTGAACGAATGTGAGATGAGTTATCAGGCTTGACTTTTACCCCTGGTTACTGGTCAAATTGTGATAGTTTTTGTTGTAAATTGAAAAGCTTCTTAGTGTATTAGATCGTTGAGTTGCTGAAAAAAAAAAAAACAAAACTGACATGCTTATTGACACCAGTGTCTATGTACTCATCGTCTGGAACATATAATAAACCAATTTCATTGGTTGAGCTAGAATTTTTGGGCAATCCACAGTCAGTATTAATGGATCCAGATTTAGTTGGGACCAATTGCAGAGGATCAAGTTATTGTCCTTTGCAGCTGAATGGCAATCAGATCCAGGAGATTGAGTAGCAAACGAAGATCAAATACAGGGTGGAGATGTGCTGTTATGAATCAATCACGTAGCAGATATTGCTACAGACCCAGGTTCACATAGCAACCCTTCTAAAAATCTTGCTCTCGATTTCAACATTACTGAGCTTTGGTGATTCCCTTGCAATCCGATTCTGAAGATTGATAGGAGCCTTTCCTGATGCACCTTTTGAATTTCCTGAGTAAATACAACTCACAAGAAATATCAAGCCTAGCTTGACTGACACAAGCAAATCCTGCTGTGAGAGACTGTGCCCAACTCTCCCACTATCAAGATTTCCAGAGTTGATCATCCTTTTAGCATGCATTTTGAGAATCTCAACTCCCCCATCAATGGAGCAATGACGTCAACGTTACAAGTAAAGAGGCTTGAGGTACATGCTGCAATGTGCTATATAACTTTGTAGGAGTGCAAAGCATAAGTGATTTCAGAATTCAACAAATAGAATTAGTAAAAACAAAGGTCAGAGGCAACAAAAGTATTGCCATCTCTATAGGTTTGGCAAACCTGCATGAGGTTGATGCCTAAAAGATGAGACCATAACTTCAGAAACCAGAGAGGGCATTCCTCTTGAAATAAAACATTGAAATATAAAATAGAGATGATGTAAAGCACTGGAGAATGCACGCAGCCATTTTCCTACAATAAATTGATTCACACAGTAAATGCCTCACATGATTTGTATGAAACAAAAAATATGCAAATATATTGAGACACGCATGTTAGATGGGTTATCACTCAAATGGGTGAAGATGTGGGGGTAAGATACTCATTATGCACTATGGTTGAGTTGGCATGAAGAGAGTAATGAGGGATTTTGGGAATGTAACAGGTATTATACAGCAAAATTTAGCATGAAGCCTGCAAAAATAGCGGATGAGAAGGAAAATGCATATATGAATACCTTCAATAAAACCCAATGTCATTTAGTATTACGTTAACACATAACAACCGAAAGTTGCAACTGAGTGGATCATTGCCTAACGACTCACTGGACATGAATTGAAACAAAACCGCAGAGGACACTTGCTATAGGCTACAATTGGAAAGGCATGTAGTGAAGTTGCAGAAACGTAAATTCAAACTGCAAACTAAGGGGCGAAGCTTAATGCTAAACGGGCTCAAAGCAAACAGCAGATGAAAGAGAGAAAAAAGAAGAAGAAGAAAACAAAACAACAACAAAGATAATAAAAAAAATGTTGGAAGGGTCCATTCCCTTTTGCTATTGCAGCAGGTGGATCGATCCTGCTACATGCAGATCGATTCCAGCTTCAGTGCTTCTTGGTAAAACAAAAATAAAATGAAATCAAAACTTAAAACAACAAGATAAAATGTCTACCGAAAATCCCGATAAAAGGGTGGAGGAAACTAAAAAGGTGTGGTAAAACAGCAAGAGATGAGCAGTTCGAAATACAAGAGAAAAAGTGGGTCACTTACCTCTGGTTTGCTGGGATGATCAATCGATTTCCTTCAGCTGGCGCAGATGAGAAGAGTGAAACGAAGAAGAAGGGAAGAAGACAAAGGTAGAAAAGGGCAATGGTGGGGTGAAGGCGGATGAAGAAAGGTTTCCCCATCGTGCCCCTCTTAAAGAAGGGGAAGAGGATTCAGGAAGGGTCGAGGCCGTTGGGAATCGACGATGGAAGAAGAAGGGGGTCCATCGGTGGGCGATGGAGGAAAGAGAGAGAGAGAGAGAGGCACCGTCCTTGTCATCCTTCCTCTTACGAAGGTTTCTCAAAGAGAAACCCTAAAAGGATTTTCAATGGGGCCCTCTTATTTTCAAGATTTTATAGAGAGGTGGTCCTTAACAAATTTTGCTAAAAGGTGTTTTTACAAATCTCGATTTTCAAAAAGGTGCCTTTAAAAGGCCATTTTTGTGTTTTTTTTTCTTTTTTGATTTTATCATTTTTTTTGTTCTTTTCTCGAAATTTTCTATATTTTTTTGTATTTTTGAAACAAAAACCCTAAAGCTATGGGATTTCTAAAAAGTTTACAAATATTTACAAAAGAAGGCTTTTTTTGAAAGTTCGATGTTATCTTTTGGAATTTTCTTCAGAAAATGGGTTTACATCCAGATTTTGAAGAAATTTTCGAGGTTTAAACCTCGAACCGAGGAATATAGAGTCTTGAATCCAAGTGGACACTGGATCGACTATCTGAGTATTTTAGAATTTATTTTTGGTATTTTTGTAAAATTTAATATGAAAATTGGATAGTGAGGCTCAGATTTGGATCTTAACACTGGATCTGGATCCGAGATTGGGTTGGATATATCAACATGGAATTTTAATCCCGAAAATTTGAAGAATAACTGAAATTTGGCTTTGAAATTGCTTTGATTTTCTCAGAAGATGGGGCCAGAGGTAAAAAGGATATTTTTACAAAACTTTGGAAAATTTGGGGTGTTCACAGATGCCCCTCTTTGCTACTAAGCCGGTTGAAAGCCGAGCTTAGTGGCAAAGAAAACACTCCAAATTTTGAAAAAATGCCTCAGTCAGCAGATTTGAATTGGATGTGGAAGAATTTATTTGGAAATACGGCTTCTCAGGCTTAAAACCTTATCCTGAATGGTTTTTGGGGAGACGAAATCCTCGAAAATGATGACTAAATAATAGAAATGAGGAAATCGTGATGAGACTTTGGATGAAAATCCCGAAAATGGTGGAAAATAAGGTTTTAGATCAGGTCTCATGGGTGAGACAAGATACACTTTTTAGAATGATTTAGGTTTAGCCCTTAACCTGGATGGGACGAAGATATATTAAGATGAATTGAATGAAGAAAGGAATGCATGAGGACTTTGATGGGACATTTTTTGGGAAAATGCCTCGTGAGATGAAACTCGAGTATGATCCTTTCTCGGATGGATATATGAAGCATGGATTCCTCGATGGGAAGAACCATGATGGGACTGGAAGAAATCACCTCGTTAAAACGAGGAATCTCGTTGGAACGAGATTCAGGTTTAACCCAAACCTAAAAAAGGAAAATACCTCGAGGGTGAGGTTCAGGCTTAACCCTTAACCTGAAGAGAACGACCAAATGGAATCCTCGAATGAAGAAACCGTGATGGGACCTTCGGAGTTTGGATAAAAAAATCCGAAAGGGGTTTGCGAAAGGAGGAAGATGGGGTTCCCTAAAGCTTGGAAAAAGGGATGATTTTGGGTGTCTCATTGCTGAGACTGAAATAGCTTTTGAAATCAATGACCTCTCGCAGAAGGTACAGGTTTGACCCTTAACCTGGGTGGGTACTACCATATGGAATTCTCGAACGGAGATACCGTGATGGGACAGGAAGAGATGCTTCTCCTAGAGGAGGCAACTCTTTTGGAAAACAATGCTAGGTTGCATCAAAATAAATATTGAATACTTATTTCATTCTTGGAATAGCTAGAAAATTTTTTGCCAATAAGATAAAATTGTAGTTGACTAAAATGTTTGAAAAATGTGCACGTATGTGCAAAAGATATTCCTTCTTTTACCTAGAGTATTTCCTCCATCGAGGTTAACTCCTTGGTTTTAAGAGTTAAATTCAAACTTATAGCGCTGATGATTTTCTTCAAGGAAGCTATCCATTTCTCTGATATGAAAAGAGAAGAAATATTCTTAATTTCATAAAAGCAAGTAGTGAAAATATATTGATAAAAGAATTTTGCATGAGAAAAGATGACTTCTGGCAATTTTGGCAGTTTGATATCTGGGTGTTTTCCCATGATGATCCTTTTGCACTCTTTTTTTTTTAATCATTAAACTTTCTCGGGCTTTTTACATCATCCTTCATTTGGATGTGTCCTAACTTTTCTCTCTTTTTCGGGGAAGGGTACGTCACAAACTCCTTCATCTTGGAGATGCTCTGATCCTTCTTTTATCTCAAGAATTATATTGATGGTATTGGCTCAAAAGGTTTTTAGATGATAGCAGAAATCAAATATCTTTTAGGGTTTGTCGGTAGGTTCATCACACTCGCCTTCATCTCAACGGTGATCTGAACTTTTCCTAGAAGGATCCTTCACAAACTCCTTCATCTCGGAGATGATCCAAATCTTCTTTGGCCCCGGGGGTCTAGCTCGCCTATTTGTCTTCATCTTGACGACAATTGAGAGATCCTTTTTGCAGATATTTGATTGCAGCTTTGAATGGATGATAAGATATGGGTTGAATGGATTCTTTTTATAGCTCAAGATATTTCCACTACCTGATTGCTAGATAGCCATCTTTAAACATGCGTCGTAGCCATGATCAATATCAATTCGCTTCTGGCTTTTCAACCTCATTAAATATTTCTTTTACTAATCATATTGAGGATATTTCTTTCATCCTTTTGGTTATTCAATAGGGAAAAGATTTGAATTTTATCCCTTTTTCGCAAAAAGTTTCACCTTTTTGGAAAGAATACTAGAGGTAATCTGAGGTAATTCTTTTGTGTAGTCAGATCATTGGAATCAACAAGTATTTTTAGTAAATTGGCATAATGTTCCAGAATCCTTTTATGAACTAATCACTCAATATAGATTTTGATGAGACCTTTAGTTGAAATTTAGGAAAAAGATGTAAAGATCAGACCTTGGAAAACTCGACTGATGAAAGACATTAGATTTCGGAAATCCCGACCAGTTATAAGAAACTGGATTTTGGTAATCCCGACGAGTTATGAGAAACTGGATTTTGAAATCCTGACTAGTTATAAGAAACTGGATTTTAAATCCCGACTAGTTATGAAAAAACTGGATTTTGAAAATCCCGACTAGTGAAAACACTGGATTTCAAATCCTGACCAGTTATAAAAAATTGGATTTTGAAAATTTCGACCAGTGAAAACACTAGATTTCAAATCCCGACCAGTTATGAAAAACTGAATTTTGAAAATCCCGACCAGTTAAAACACTGGATTTCAAATCCCGATCAGTTATGAAAAGCTGGATTTTGAAAATCCCGACCAATGAAAACACTGGATTTTAAATCCCGACGAGTCATGAAAAAACTGGATTTTGAAAATCCCGACCAGTGAAAACACTGGATTTCAAATCCCGACCAGTTATGAAAAGCTGGATTTTGAAAATCCTGACCAGTGAAAACACTGGATTTCAAATCCCGACCAGTTATGAAAAGCTGGATTTTGAAAATTACGACCAGTGAAAACACTGGATTTCAAATCCCGACCAGTTATGAAAAACTGGATTTTGAAAATCCTGACCAGTGAAAACACTGGATTTCAAATCCCGACCAGTTATGAAAAACTGGATTTTGAAAATCCTGACCAGTGAAAACACTGGATTTTAAATCCCGACCGGCTATGAAAAACTGGATTTTGAAAATCCCGACCAATGAAAACACTGGATTTTAAATCCCGACCGGCTATGAAAAACTGGATTTTGAAAATCCCGACCAGTGAAAACACTGGATTTCAAATCCCGACCAGTTATGAAAAACTGGATTTTGAAAATCTCGACTAGTGAAAACAATGGATTTCAAATCCCGACCAGTTATAAAAAACTGGATTTTGAAAATCTCGACCAGTGAAAACACTGGATTTCAAATCCCGACCAGTTATGAAAAACTGGATTTTGAAAATCCCAACCAGTGAAAACACTGGATTTCAAATCCCGACCAGTTATGAAAAACTGGATTTTGAAAATCCTGACCAGTGAAAACACTGGATTTCAAATCCTGATCAGTTATGAAAAACTAGATTTTTATTTGAAAAGGTTTTGAAGGTTTGAAAATGATTGATTATAACCCGCGGGTTGAGAAGATGATGAAAGTTTGAGAATGTTACAATCCGAAGGTTTGGAAATAATAGAATGGGGAAATTGAAATCTGAAGGTTTGGTTGTGAAGTAAACTGATTTGGGAGCTCAACTAGCATGAGCTGAGACTTCTGAAATGCATGACCAGCGAGAGTTGGGTCTTTTTGGAATACATGACCAGCGGGAGCTGGATCTTTTTAGAAATACATAACCAACGAGCGTTGGATCTTTTGGAAATATATGACCAACGAGTGTTGCATCTTTTGGAAATACATGACCAATGAGTGTTGGATCTTTTGGAAATACATGACCAACGAGTGTTGGATCTTTTGAAATACATGACCATCAAAAAGCTGGATCTTTTGGGAATACATGATTAGCAAAAAGATGGATCTTTTGGAAATACATGACCAACGAGTTGCTGGATCCTTTTGAAATACATGACCAGCGAGCTACTGGATCTTTTGGAAATATATGACCAGCAAAAAGTTGGATTTTTTTGGAAATACATGACCAACAAAAGCTGAATCTTTTGGAAAATACATGACCAACTAGTGTTGGATCTTTTGGAATATATCAAATTTTTGGGAAATTTTAAGTCAGAACTTGAATTTTGTAGAAGGGAAGACTTCGGTCAGAAGACTGAATTTAGAGAGTTACCGATGTGAGGACCGGATTTTCCAAATGAACTCAATACACGATTGAAAAGTTTGAGAAATAACCAACGCGAGGATCGGGTTTTAAAGATGAGCTCGATTTTCAACAAGGATTTAGAAATCAAAGATTCTTGGTGAAAATTAATGGACCATCATAGTTTTAATTGTATGTGGTCTGCTTTCAGGATTTATCCCCTTATCCTGAACGGGGAAGGAAGGAAAGAAATACCTCGTTAATAGGAGGCATCAGGTTTGTCCCTTAACTTGAAGGGGTACGAATGAAAATTGAAGAATGATAGAAATCAATGAAAGATTGATAGAAATTGACAAAATTTTAAGGAAAGATTGATGAAAGTTCTGAATTTTGATAGGCCATCATAGTTAACCGTATGTGGCTTGGTTTTCAGGATTAACCCCTTATCCTGAACGGGGAAGGAAGGAAAGAAATACCTCGTTAGCAGGAAGCATCAGGTTTATCCCTTAACCTGAAGGGAAAAAGAAGGATTTTTAAAGAGAATAAACCTGAATCTTGAAATTTGGAATGGATTAGCCGGAAAGATGTATTTTGGGAGAAGGTCCCACCTGGCAGTTGGGTTTTTTGGAAAAGAAGAGAGTCCAAGTCAAAACTCGGATTTTCAAAACAAAGGATAAAAGAGAAATTTTGAGTTAAAAAATTCGAAATTTTGACGCAATGATTGGTTCCAACACGAGCATTGGATTCAAAAGGAAGTCCAAGTCGGAACTCGGAACTTCAAACAAAAGAATAAAGGGAAAAGCTCGAGTGGGAACTCAGATCTTCAAAACAAAAGATAAGAGAGAAATTTGAGTTTGAAAAATTCGAAATTTCGACGCAACGATTGGTTCCAACGTGAGCATTGGATCCAAAGTGAAGTCCTAGTCGGAACTCGGAACTTCAAACAAAATAATAGAGGGGAAAACCCGAGCCGGAACTCGGATCTTCAAAATAAAAGATAAAAGAGAAACCCGAGTTTGAAAACTCAAATTTCTGAAGAAATGATTGGTTCCAACACGAGCATTGGATTCAAAAAGGGAAGCCCGAATTGAAACTCGGGTTTTTGACAGAAAGTTTTAATCAAAATATTGAATTTTGAAGATTTGCCAGTGCGAGGACCAAATCTAGGATTGAGAATGACCATTTCGAGGATTGAATTATTTGCATGTGATCTGATTTTCAAGATTGCTCCCTTATCTTGACTGGAGAAGAAATAAAATTTAAGAAGACCTGACGAGAAGAGATAGAAATTAATGGAAGATTTGACAAAAGAGAAGAATCAAGAAAATTTATGAAAATTATCTTTGTAAAAGAATTCTCACAGGTAGCATTGTTGCTCCTATGAGTGGTTTCAGGATTATCCCTTATCCTGAATGGGAAAAGAATAGATCTTAAAGAGAATTAACAAAGGGAAATTGGCAAAAATTTAAAAAGATTGATGAAACTTGTGTTGCAAAAAAATTTCTCGTAGGTAGCATTATTGTTCCTACGAGAGGTCTCAACTTGATCCCTTATCCTGAATGGGAAGTGTTATCATCGCAAAATTTTTACTTTTTGCGAGTCAAACTGACCTTTGAAAAAGATTTTGAAAATAACTCGCCTCCGTTTTAAAATGCGGGATAATTCTGAAGAATGGGACTCACCTGTCGGTACGAGGTTCAACCGTTCCTAGCGCCTTTACCAGGGGTAATTGAACCAAGGATCAATTGTATGCTTTGCTCTGTTCAACTTGTCTAAACCATATTCTAATTCCTAAATGCACAAAGAATCAGGCATGTGCTATGAATTTTCTGAAAATGCATATTTGAAAACATGATTTTTGCTTCAAAGATTGGAAAATATTTAGAAAATAAACTCTTTGAAAATCGTGAATCATGATTGAGATACTGTATTTGAGAAAGTGAAAATCGATTTCTGAAGAAATGTAAGGATTTTGTGAAAATCGATTTTGAGAAATAACTTTGGAAAACTTGATTTCTTTGAATTCAAACTTTGAAATTGAAAATATAACTTAGAAAAATCGAATTTGGAACTTGGGAAATACTTGAAATATCATTTGAAAACTTAGAGTTTTGAGAAAATCGATTTTAGAATAAGACTTAGAAATTTTGAGAAAACTGATTTCTCTGAATTGAAATTGAAATTTGTAAATGCATGAATTGAATGAATATGGATTTGAAATACTTGATTTTGAGGAATTGAGAAAATCTTTTTGTATTTTTGAGAAATGCAGTGCATTTTGAAGTTAGCCTAAGAGTGTAGGCTGAATGTGGCTAATACGAAGATAACAAATATGGGTATCATTCGTATTATGACTATGGCCATAAATACAAATTTCACCAAGTTTGTCAACTCCATAAGAGCTAGTGCACGTGCCTTTCGTGTAAACCATAGTGAATTGGTAAAAATATGCATGAATTGGCATACATAACAGTTATATATCGAAGCTTAAAACTATATGCAATGCATCCTATTCTATGCAGGAATTGAAATTCTTATTCCAAAATTAATTACAATTTACATCACTCATCAAATTTAAATACAGGAAATAAAGGAAAATAAATTCTTCAATGTTTCTGCAAAACTAGAAAAACTGTTTAGTGAAAATATGTTGGCTTTTCTAGATTTATCCAGCAATATCTGGAAATTATTGGATTTTGCTAGACATAAGCCATTTTCCATGATTACCTGATATAAACTTAATAAAATATGAAATAAAATAGAAAAAATATGAAAATGATGTTTGAAATTTAGAAATTAGGGTCAAAATGACCAAAATACCCCTGATAGCAAGACTATGGCCTTGAAATCAAGGTTTTCAGAAAGATATTTTGTAAAATGCAAGTTTCAAAATTAAAATAAAGATAAATTAAACCAAATATAATGTGACATGATTAAAAATATGAAAATTAGGGTTTAAAATTTCGAAATTTAGGTCAAATGACCAAAATGCCCCTGATAGCAAGACTATGGCCTTGAAATCAGGGTTTTCTGAAATAGATTTTGGTAAAAACTTAGGATTTATGATTAAAATAAACATAAAATCAAACATGAAACATCCTAATATGATTATAAACATGAACACATCCTAAAAACACACACTTATGCACGAAAATCAAGAAATATCACAAAAATTGTGATTTTGGCAGTGTTTTTGGATCTTTCAGGGACCCTGTTTTGCAATTTGATTAATTCAGGCATTAAACGGATTCCAAAACTCATAAAAATTGGTACATACACTTGTTATGTCCCAGAAATTAGACTGAAATCATAAAAATAATTTTTTGACATTATTTTAATCCGAAACTTGCATTAACAACCTAAAATAAGCTATTTTTAACCTAGGTCACAAACCAGTTTTAGAGTTAGACCTGAATCAGGGGTCAATCCTCCATGAAAATTTAAAAATTTTCACAGAGACTAATTAGACATAAAAACAGAGGTTTTCCTTTTTACAGATTGGAAAATGCATCTCCGGTTAGGGAGAAACCCTTCCCGCAATCTGAACTAAAATATAACAAATCTAACAAGGTTAAAACAGCTACTTAGGATTGAAAATACAGAAATAAATATCAAACCTAATAAAAAAATTCTGAAATTTTATCAGTGAACAGTGAACACAAAAATAATAATATTCACTTTTTACAGATCATGAATCATATCTGTGGTTTGGGATCTATGAATAACACAAGTCTGACTAGGGTTTTGGTAAACCCTAACGAGTTTTAAATTTAAAATCAGATTCTCTGATAAAGGAAAAATACTAAACAGAGATAAAAAAATCTCAACATTTCACAATAGATATATCTAATCAATATGAATCTATGGCATTTTACAGATCTCAAATCGGATATAGGATGAGAAAAACATCATAACAGCAAGTTACCTTCTTGATTTTAACAATGATTTTAAAGCTTTAAAACCCTGATTTGATGTCTGATTTTTTTGACAGAGTTCTTGAATCCCAAAAACTCTGATTCTTTTACAGTAGTTTAATTACATATGCATATATCACATATAAAAAAATTAGCAATTAACAGTGAATATTTCAATACGAAATAACAAGCTCGTTTCTGATCTAAGCTTAAAACACACAGAAATTTGATAAAACCAAATAAAGCATGCATTAATCAATGAAAACAATAAAGAAAATACCAAAACAGTAAAATAAAAATTGATTTCTATGCTGGAGAACGTGTAATAAACATGAATAAGCAAAGAAATAAATAAAATACAGGGAATCAATGGTTGGAATTTGATGTTACCTTTAAAAGCATAGATTTAACCCATTAAAAGGGTAAATCACATGTTTTATTGGTTAATAATGTAAAGACCCATGTTAAAATTGATTCTAATGGATTAGAATCCCTTGAGGTTGCTGCAATGGAGGAAGGCTGGAGAGGAGAGAGAGGCTCCAAGAATTGCTCAAGAGGTCGCTGGCAAAATCGACCCCCTATGGGTCTCAATTAATAGAAACTTTTTAGGTTTTAAAAATTAACAATTTTGAAAATTTTGGACTCTTCTAAGGGGGGGCGATTTTTGTAGAGGATTACCTATATACCCCTAGCCTAAATTATCCTAATTAATACCTAATTAACCCCTAGGTAAACCTAAAAAATCCCCAAATGTGATGCCACTTGGCATTTTCCACATTTGGGTTTTTAAAAGTCCTTTAAAAACCTTTAAAAACACTAATTTTAAAATCCAAACTTCAAAATGAGTTTTTAAAATAACTTTTGACTCTTCTAAACCTCTAACACTAACCAAGACACTGACTAACCCTAGTCTAACCCTGACTTACTCGAATATGGCGCCACCCCGAGTGGGCCCTACTTGAGTTTTTCAAAAAGCGATTTTAAAACTTGAAATTGAGAAAGTTTTCAAAAGATTTTCAAAAGTAAACTTTGAAATTAAATTTTTTGAAATGGTATAGGGTCCTAACTGGGTCAGGACTCCTCTGGATATGGTACCAACTGAGTGGGCCCACATCGAGTTTTGCAAATTTTGAAATAAACACTGAAAATACCTTTAAAAAGGGGTTAAAATCAATAATTGAAATTCAAGATTTTTTAAAACAGAGTCTCAAGCGAACTGGAACTCCGGGTTAGAGTCCTGAACTCTTAGAACTCTGAGATTTTGGATTTTAAAATCCAAATGAAGGAGTTTTTGAAAAGATTTTATCGAAAATGGTGAAATAAGTCAGAAAATACTGTCAGGGTTAGACTCCTAACTCAACCAGGACTCTGAAATAGAGTCCTGGATTAACTGGACTCTACAAAATGACCTAATTTTTTAAAACAAATGAAAATAAATGAAAAAAATGGAATAAAAACAGACTTCAAAACAGACTCCTGACTGGACTAGGACTCCGGGACAGAGTCCTGATCGGATTGAAACTCCATATTTTTTTTGGTATTTTTCTAAAAAATAGATGAGAGAACTTGTGAAAACAGTAAAAACAATAACAAATATTGAAATAAAACAGAGTTTTGATTCAACTGAGACTCTGGGGACAGAGTCCTGATTGAACTAGGACTCTCAGATTTTTGGATTTTCTGAGAAAACAAATGAGAGAATTTTGAAAAACAGTTAGAAACAAGATGAAATTGAAGTTTTGGTTCAGAGTCCTGACCTGATTAGGACTCTGAGAAAGAGTCCTGATTCGATCAGAACTCTAAGAGTTTTTGGTTTACTGATAAGTAAATGATGAAATTTAAGCAAAGCTTTTGAAAACCAGTGAAAATGAAGTATAAAAACCAACTTTGGATAGAGTCTTGATTCGATCAGGACTCTGGGGTAGAGTCTTTATTTGATCAGGACTCTGAGATAAAATCTCAGAATTTTGAAATTCTTTGATAAAAGTGTAATAGTTTTGGTCGATTGAAAGATTTCTGAAAGATTCTCTCAAAATTGAAATCAGGATTAGAGTCCTGATCCAACTAGGACTCTCTGAACAGAGTCCTGTTTTGACTGAAACTTTGAGTTTCTGACTCATTTTGAAAGATTTTGAAAGATTTGATTGAAAATGGATAAAAATAGCTGTAAAAGATTAGAATCCCAATCCAATTGAAACTCTGAAGAAGAGTCCTGATCCGACTGGACTCTTGAAGAAGAGTCCTGATGCAACTAGGACTCTAAAATTTTTGAGATTTTTGATAAATAAAGGAATCCAGAAGCGACCCCACCTAAATGGGCTTCATCTGAGAATTGAAATCAATTGAAATTGAGTTTGAAATGAATCCAGATTGTTTTCTGAGAAAATACTTCAAAATATAAGGTCCTAGGGGTTGGCAAATAACATAATGTTGAATAAAATCCCAAGTTTTAAAATTAATTTAAAAAAAAAAAGAAGTTTTAAAAACCCAAGTCTGGATTAAATATTTTGAAAACAAGAGTGTTGGATCTCGAAAATGAGATGTAATGCTATGCAATGCAATGAAATGACATGTCGAATACATGTAATGATATGCAATGACACATGAAATGTAAGCACTGGATAAGAGTGAAAAATTTGGGGTGTTTACAGATGCCCCTCTTTGCTACTAAGCCGGTATAGGCCCGAGCTTAGTGGCAAAGAAAACACACCAAATTCAGACTATAAAAATCCCCCAGTTGGATGAATCTGACTGGGTATGAGAGAATTAATCCAAGTGATGATGGTAGACATGAAATGGAGAATAAGAAGAAAATTTTATTTCAAAAAGAAGTGAGATTCAGGTTTTGCCCTTAACCTGGATGGGACATAAATGGAATCCTCATTAGAATGAGGCTCAGGTTTAACCCCTTGACCTGATTGGGTGGAAAATGGAATATCTCATCAAATGAGGCTCAGGTTTATACCCTTAACCCGATCGGGCAGAAAAATGAACGAAATCCTTGAGAGAAGAGACCGTGATGGAACCTTCGGATTTTGCACAATAAATCCGACAGGGGTTTTGCAAAAGGATGGAATTGGGGTCCCTAAAGTTTGAAAAGGGATTTGATTTTGGGCGCCTCATTGCTGAGACTAAATAACTTTTGAAATTGCCTTTTGCTGGAATTGCTGGCTTAACCTCAACCCGAAATTGGACTGTCTATGGTGGGACAGTGGGGACACAGGGAAGTGTGCAAATCTGAGAGCTCGTGCGCTTAGATTATACCAAAGAAGGGAAGGAATCTTGAAAACTCCCGTTATCAAGTCCTAAAAAGGATGGTGTCAGGATGCGCTAGAGATGAACCTCAAGCTATCGATTCATGCCAGGATAGCTAGAAAATATTGTCAAAGTGTTGAAAATTATTGTTGATTCAAAATAATTGAAAATGATGCATATTGTTTTGAAAATATTCCCTCTTTTCTACCTGAAGTATTACCTCCGACTGAGCTTAACTCCGTAGAATCAAGATTCAAATTCAAATTGCTTGCAATTGGATTTCTTCCAAGGAAGCTATCAATTTCCTTGATATGGACGGAAAAAAAAAGTATTCTTGATATTGCGAGAATTATTGGTGAAAGAATATTGATAAAAGAATTTTACAAAATTAAAGAAGATTCTTGGTAGATTCGGCAGTTTGATATCTTGGGATTCTTTTCTCATGATGATCTTTCTGCCCACTTTTTCTTTTTTTTTTATTGGCAGAATTAGAGCTCTCTTGGGTTTTTGGGGATTACATCATCCTTCATTTTGGAGATGTCCTGACTTTTCTCTCCTTTTTTTTTGAAAGGGTACGTCACAAACTCCTTCATCTCAGAGATGTTCAGATCCTTCTTTTCACTTAGGGATTATGTTGATAGTTATTGGCTCTTTGGTGGAAAATCTCTTGATGATAGCAGAAATTAAATATCCTTTAGGGTTTGTCGGTAGGCTCATCACACTCGCCTTCATCTCGACGGTGATCTGAACTTTCTCTAGAAGGATCTGTCACAAACTCCGTCATCTTGGAGATGATTCAAATCTTCTTTGGCCCCAGGGGTTGACTCGCTTAATTCGCCTTCATCTTGACGACAATTGAGAGATCCCTTTTGCAGATATTTAATTGCAGCTTAGGTGTTTGAGGAGATATGGAGATTAAGTGGATTTTTCTATATCACCCAGGATATTTCGACTGCTTTATTTTTCAAGAATGGTCTTTAAAAATGTGCCATTGACTGCGATCAATATCAATCACTCATGGCTTTGCAACAACCTTGAATATTCTTTGTTGGCCATATCGCGGATTTATTCTTCATCCTTTTGGTTGGCCAATAGAAAGATTTTGAACTTTGAATCCTTTTTCGCGAAAGCTTTGTCCTTTCGGAAGTAATACTAAGGGTATTCTGAGGTAATAATTTTGTGCAATAAAGATTTTTGAAATCAACAAATATTCAATGACAAATTGGCAAAATTTTCTTGAAATCCTTTGTGAAAGCGAGCATTTGAGGCACAACGCAACACATCCATGACAAAAATTCTCTTCTTCTTTCCCCAAAGGAGACGATTCAAGAATTGGAATTAGAAATTACTCCTCTCTTCCCTGAAGAGGAGGTGTTTGCAAAACGAACTCTCGAAGAAAAATTAAGTTTTCGTCAAAACGTCCTAACATTAGGCTTCTCTTATGGAAAGGGGGCCGGTGTTGGTGAGGTCAGTGAATTGGTCATGAAGGAGCGAGTTCATCACACTCTCCCTGAAAAGCGGGTCCTTCCTGATTAAATGGCCTAGTCTGAAATTATGGTCACAAGGAAAGCGAACTTTCGTCGAAGCTCTCCCTGAATGAAGGGTTCCTTGTATGAAATTGGAATTTTGTTTTGCATTGTTCACAAAAACACGAGTCCCTTCAAACTCTCCCTGGAAAGGGGCTAAGTGAACAAATTGGATAGCATGCGAAAAGAATGAGCTCCCTCGAACTCTCCCTATACAAAGGGTCTCTCGCAAGAGAAATTTATTGGAATTGGTATTGGATGACCAAAAGGTCGAAATTTGGAAGTTGAAATTTTGAATTTTTGAAATTTGAATTTTGATATTTGAAATTAGAAATTAGACGTTTGGAATTTGGAAATTGATATTCAGAAATTGGAAATTGAAAATTTGGAATTTGGAAATTAATATTTGGAAATTTGAAAATTTGGAATTTGGAAATTAATTGACCCGAAGGTCGAAATTGAAATTGACCCTGAGGTCGAAATTGACAATTAAAAATTGGAATTTTGGATTTTGATGAATGATCAGTGCGAAGACTGAACCCAAGAGGTTGACTGACACGACCAACCAGTGAGACACTAATCACGAGTGCTCAATTTGGAAAGAATACCGGTATGAATACCGGGTTTTGAAAATGTGTCAATATGGACATTGGATTTTAAGGAGGTACCAGTTCGAGTACTGGGTTTGAAAATGTACCAGTTCGAGCACTGGATTTTGAAAACACACCTTGTTTTTAAATTGAAATTTGATTTTTTGAAAGAAAACGACGCTCTCAAAATACTTGGGGAATTACGACGAGAATAATCGTCGGGGTCTCAGGATTATCCCTTATCCTAAATGGGTATTGAATTTAGTGCAAATGCATGCCAACGAATATTGACACAAATGAACGCAGATGTATGTAGATATGAAAATGAGTGCATATGCGTGCGAAATGAAAGATTTGTTTATCCTGCCTGCATACAGGGAATTGGTAGATAAAAAACAAAATTTTAAAATGCCCTAGTGTAACTGGGAAAAGAGAATATTGATCATTATTTAAAGAAAATTTTGAAGGAATTACAAAGAATAGGACATGATTTAAGTATAGAATTTTTTCAAATGTCGGGCATTGATGGGATCTAGTAATTCCACTCCATCGGCATTGATGAGCCGATATGAATTGCGGGGTTGTGCCTCTTTGACGACATAGGGACCTTCCCAATTTGGTGACCACTTGCCACCTGGGCGGTGCTTGAGATAAGCCATTGATCTAAGCACTAGATCATTGACTCAAAATTTTCTTTCAATGACAGATTTTGCATATTGTCTGGCTATCCTTTGACGATACGATTGAGCATGCTCTGCTGCTCTGAGCCTTTTCTCATCTAGCAAATCAAGTTGTACTAGCCGTTGTTGCTGATATTGATCAAGAGGTAATTCTAGAAGTGATGCAAATTTCAGAGCAGGTTTCTGAACATGTAGAGGCAGTACTACTTCAGTTCTGTAGACAAGTTCTGATGGAGTAACATTAGTTGGAGTTCAAATGGTGGTTCTATACGCCCACAATGCATCATGAATCTTTTCATGCCAGTCACGGCCCGTTTCTAAAGTTCGCTCCAGGATTTGGATCAAGATCTTATTGGTGGCTTCTGCCTGACCATTCCCTTGAGGATAATAAGGAGCAGAGAAATGATGATGGATTCTGAACTTTGAGCAGAATGTTCTCATTCTCTCATTCTTAAAATGACTGCCATTGTCTGACACAATATCATGCGGTATGCCGAAACGACATAAAATATTCTTGTGAATGAATGAGATCACGTGTCGACCTTCTACTGTGCGTAGAGTGACTGCTTCTACCCATTTAGTAAAATATTCTGTTGCGGCAAGAAAATACTTGTGACCATTTAAGGCAGACGAAGTAATGGGGCCTACAACATCAAAAGCTCACATGGAAAAAGGCCATGGCGAGACGATAGATTGCAAGTATGTCACTGGCGCATGAATGGAAGGTGCATGCATCTGACATTGAACGCACTTCTTCACAAAACGATAGCAATCTTGTTGCATGGTCCTCCAGTAATATCCTGCTCGAATGATTTATTTGACAAGAGTTTGATAGCCAACATGACCACCGCAAATACCTTCATGTGCTTCTTGCACAACTTCTTTGGCTTCGTCTTCATCCAAACATCTGGAATATTCAGAACTGAATCCACGACGATAAAGGACGTCGGCAAGAATAAAATATCGAGCAGATATGCGCTAAATTGCTCGTTGCTCCTTCTTTGAGAACTCTGGAGGAAATTCGCCAGTTTTAATGAAATTCTTGATGTCGTGATACCAGAGCTTCTTCTTTTGCTCAGCCTGGTTTATCTGCTCTACTGGGACAAAAGCAGGTTGATCAAGTCTACTAATTTCAAATGATCGACAAGATTCTCCGTTCTTGAAAGACATGATGGATCCCAGATTGGCTAAACTGTCTGCAACTTGATTGAAGTCTCTCTTGATATGAAAAATTTGTAATTCTTCGAATTTGTTGGCAAGAGCCGAGACAATCTTCTGGTAAGGAAGTAATTTCTGATCTTTCACTTGCCATTCAGCTAAGACTTGATTGACGATGAGCAAAGAGTCGCCATAAGCATGCACTTTTTTGACATTAAAGTCCTGTAGAATTCTCAGACCTTGTATCAAAGCTTCATACTCGGCCATATTGTGAGTGCACTGAAAATCCAGTTTGAGAGAGAAGGGAATCATCTCTTTCTCTGGTGTGATTAGCAGAATCCCGATTCCTATGCCTGCCATATTCTTGGAACCGTCGAAGAATAAATTCCAAATTGAGGATTGTTGAATATTGCAGATCTGCTCATCGGGGAAATCATCTTCGGCTTTAACGTCCTCTGCTATAGGAAAATCTGCCAATTGATCTGCAATTGCTTGGCCTTTGATAGATTGTTGGGAGACATACTTCAGATCATACTGCATCAATAGGACTTGCCATTTAGCAATTCGTCCACTGAGGAATGGTTGTTCGAGAATGTACTTGAGAGGATTTAATTTGAATAGAATCTTGACTTCAGACGCCAGCAGATAGTGTCTCAATTTCTGACACATCCAAACCAGAGCTAGACATGTCTTCTCTATTTGAGAGTATTTCTTCTCGTAATCAATAAAGGTTTTTCTCACATAGTAAATGGCATGCTTTATCAGACTGCCTTCTTCGTATTGTGCCAAGAAACCGCCGCAAGCAACTTGATTAACTGAAATATATAGCAATAGGGGCTTCCCTAATTCTGATGGCTTTAGAACAGGAGGATTGAGAAGATATTTTTTGATACGTTCAAACGACTGTTGATACTCTGGTCCCCATTCGAACCTTACTCCTTTTCTGAGCAAATGATTAAAAGGCTCACATCTCATGGCCAAATTGGATATAAATCGGCGAATTGATTGCATGCGTCCCTGAAGGCTACGCAATTATTTGAGATTAGTCGGGGGCGGCATGTCAATGATAGCCTTGGCCTTAGCGGGATCCATTTCTATCCCCTTCTTGCTGACCAGAAAGCCTAACAACTTGCCTGATTCGACTCCAAAAACACATTTTTGTGGATTGAGTCTTAGCTTGTAAAGAATGAGCCACTTGAAAACTTGATTGAGAGCTTCAATGTGATCTTCCTCTTCTTTGAACTTCACCAGAATATCATCGACATATGCATCCATGATTTTATGCATCTGGTCATGGAAAATGATGGCCATAGCATGCTGATAAGTGGCTCCAGCATTCTTAAGCCCAAAAGGCATAACCGTATAACAGAAGGTTCCACATGGCGTGGTGAAGGATGTTTTCGATTGGTCACGAGCGGCCAACTTGATCTGATTATATCCGGAGTATCCGTCCATAAAGGAAAACATAGCATGCCCTGTCGTGCTATCAACAAGGAGATCAATATTTGGGAGCGGATAATCATCTTTTGGAGTGGCTTTATTGAGATCACGGAAGTCGATACATATTCGAACTTTACCATTCTTCTTGGGAACTGCTACGATATTTGCCAGCCAGTCCGGATAATCAATTGCTCGAATGAATCCTGCTTTAAGCAGATCCTCAAGTCCTTCCTTGACCTGTTGCTCGATTCAAGGATCCATTTTTCTTAACTTCTGCTTAACTGGTTTCACATCAGGCTTCAGAACGAGGCGATGTTCCACCAATTTAGGATCTAAACCTGGCATATCCTCATAAGTCTATGCGAATACTTCTTCATGCTGCTTGAGAAAATTAGTGAGCCTTTCTTTCTCTTCCGGACTCAAACCGCTGCCAATCTTGAGAATTCTAGGATCATCTTCTGATCCGATATTGATGTCCTCAGTCGGATCCTGAACTAAGGATGATGGCTCATCTTGTTTATGAACTGATGCAAATTCTGGTAATTCTTGAAGAACTGAATCAAACTCTGCGGATTCTTCTGACTGCTTTGTAGCCTGACTACATTCTGCTCTTATTTTGACCTGATGAATTACTGCTGTCTTCGAACAGGCGTTTGAATTAAGGACGAGCTTCTTGATGGATCGGACAAACATTCTGAAATTTAGAGAGTAAATTGATTCAGGGAAATCGCCCATTATAAAACAAATTGATTTTATTGAGAAGATAATTGGAAAAATAAGAGATCAAAGTAATGACAATTTTGCAAAGATTTGATAATGAGAAGTAAAGAGACAAATGGCATCCGGATAGATAAAGGAAACTTGTAACTTTATTGAAAGATAGAATTGATCAAAATGACAATGATGAAAATGAAGTGGGATATCATCCCGACAAAAGAATAGAAAAGAAAAGACAAGCAGATCATTTTAATGTGTCCCCTTGATGAAAATAGTGCCCTTCTGAGATCTTCTGCCATGAAAGCCCAATCCGGCTCTTTTAGGGTGATGCTGAGGAATCACTGGTTCAAGACGACCATCTCCATTTTTGCTTAGGCCTTGAAAAGGCTGATAGCCATGCTTCATTAATAGATCAAATCCCCTTTTGGCCTTCATGAATTGAGAGAATAGAGGATGATCCTTGAGTGTGCTGTAGTCAATTCGTCCTCCAATCTTGAAGAACTGTGGGCCTCCCCATCGGGTCGTAGCCACTGTATGCTCGAGCTGCACTGTCATCTGTAATATTCCTGAATTTTCTTCGAAGTTGACCTCTTCAATACCCCTAATGCTAGGGATATCAGTAGTAAAAGTGGGTCTTGGAACCATGGGTTGCGCCAGCCTCTGCTCCGGATCTTTGCCCAAGACTATTGTGAACATACCACCTTTTGACCACTTGATGCACTGATGCAGAGTAGATGGTACTGCGTTTGTGTTGTGGATCCATGGTCTCCAGAGAAGCAGATTATAGGTGGGCGGCACATTGACCACGTGAAAGAGGATTGAATGGATCGAGTAGTCAATGAAGATTTCCAGAAAGATTTTTCCTTTCGTTGTCTGGCCATGATTATCGAACCCGTAAATGGTGATGGGATCCAGAATATATTCTTCTTCTTTAATGCCCAAAGCTTTGGCTGTCATTTCCGGGCATATATTGAGGTTGTTGCCTCCATCTATCAGCACGTGAGGAACGGTCATCCCTCTGGTTCGAACCACAACATACAGGGCGTTGTTGTGAAATACATGAGGCTTAGGGAGATCCTCGTCTGAGAAAGTAACTGGAGCATTAGTCATGGCTTGATTGACTATGTGAGCCATGTCTTCAGGGGTTATGCTTGGTTTCACTTTGATTTTCTGCAGTAGATCATTCAACACCTGCTGATGCTTGGCAGAAGCTTGGGTTAAGTCCAAGATTGAGACATTGGATAATGCTGTAATTAACTTTGGCGCAGATGTCTCGCTTTTCTCTGGGGCGGACTTAACGAAATGCTTGGGGATCCATGGCATTCTTCTGGCTACCTTAGGGGATACCCCAGCGGGCTTGTCAGATACCTTCATTTTTCCGAGGGCTGAAATAAGGTCCATTTTCTGAGTTTTAGCCTGAGCCTATTGCAGCACAAGGACCTGATGCTGAGCTTTCATATCTACTTTAGAGCATGGCCTAATATGCTCCTGTGGTTGAAACGACTGTTCAGTGACAACTGCTGTGGAATGACGGGGAAATAGCTCTTTCAGAATTTCTATATTTTCGTCTTCGGCCCCTTCTACCAGAAGATTCTTATCAATAAGGTCTTAAACAATATTCTTCAGAACAAAGCAATTTTTGGTATTGTGTCCCACTGTTCTGTGAAATTTGCAGAATTGGTCTTTGAATTTTCCCATAGGAGCGGAAGGATCGACCAACCTAGGCAATTTAACCATCTCCTTGGTCAACATGTACTCGAGCACAGTCTCGAGTGATTTGGGAATTTCAAAACCTGTTATCATCGCAAAATTTTTACTTTTGCGAGTCAAACTGACCTTTGAAAAAGATTTTGAAAAAAACTCGCCTCCGTTTTAAAATGCGGGATAATTCCGAAGAATGGGACTCGCCTGTCAGTACGAGGTTCAACCGTTCTTGGCGCCTTTACTAGGGGTAATCGAACCAAGGATCAATTGTGTGCTTAGCTTTGCTCAACTTGTCTAAATCATGTTCTATTTCCTAAATGCACAAAGAATCAGGCATGTGCTATGAATTTCTGAAAATGCATATTTGAAAACATGATGTTTGATTTGAATATTGGAAAATATTTGGAGAATTCTTGAAAAAGATATCACTTGAAAATCGTGAATCATGATTGAGATGCTGTATTTGAGAAAGTGAAAATCGATTTCTGAAGAATCTAGAGTTTTTTGTGAAAATCGATTTTGAGAAATGTGAAATAGCTTTGGAAAACTTGATTTCTTTGAATTCAAACTTTGAAATTGAAAATATAACTTAGAAAATCGAATTTGGAACTTGGGAAATACTTGAAATATCCTTTGAAAACTCAATGTTTTTGAGAAAATCGATTTCTGTATTAAACTTAAAAAATTTTGAGAAAATTGATTTCTTGGAATTGGAATTGGAATTTACAAATGAATGAAATGAATGAATATGGATTTGAAAGACTTGATTTTAAGGATTTGAATAAAATCTTTTGGTATTTTTCGAGAAATGCAGTGCATTTTGAAGTTAGCCTAAGAGTGTAGGCTGAATGTGGCTAATACGAAGATTACAAATCTGGGTATCATTCGTATTCTGACTATGGCCATAAATACAAATTCCACCGAGTTTGTCAACTCCATAAGAGCTAGTGCACGTGCCATTCATGTAGACCATAGTGGATTAATAAAATGTGCATGAATTGGCATACATGGCAGTTATATATCAAAGTTTAAAACTATATGCAATGCATCCTATTCTATGCAGAAATTTAAATTCTTATTCTAAAGTTACATTTAATTTACATCACTAATCAAATTTAAATACAGGAAATAAAGGAAAATAAAGTCTTAAATGTTCCTGCAAAACTAGAAAAATTGGTTAGCGAAAATATGTTGGCTTTTCTAGATTTATCCAGTAATATCTAGAAATTACTGGATTTTGCTAGATATAAGCCTTTTTCCATGATTCCCTTAAATTAAAGTGATGAAATATGAAATAAAATTGAATAAATAAGAAAGATAAGATATGAAATTTTGAAATTGGGGTCAAAATGACCAAAATACCCCTGATAGCAAGACTATGGCCTTGAAATCAGGGTTTTCAGAAAGATATTTTATAAAATGTAACTTTTGAAAGGAAAATAATGACAAATTGAACTAAGTAAGATATGACATGATTAAAAATATGAAAATTAGGGTTTAGAATTTCGAAATTGAGCTCAAATGACCAAATTGTTCCCGATAGCAAGACTATGGCCTTGAAATCAGGGTTTTCTAAAATAGATTTTTGTAAAAACTTGGGATTTATGACTGTAATAAACACAAAATCAAACATGAAACACTCTAATATGTTTCTAGACATGAGTAAACCCTAAAAACATGAAATTACACACGAAAATCAAGAAATATCCCAAGTATCATGATTTTGGCAGTGTTTTTGGATCTTTCAGGGACCCTGTTTTGGAATTTGATCAATTCAAGCATCAAACGGATTCCAAATTTCATAAAAATTGGTACCTGCACTTTTTATATATGTGAAGTCAGATTGAAATCATAAAAATAATTTTTTGACATTATTTTAATCCGAAAATTGCATTAACAACCTAAAATAAGCTATTTTTAACCTAGGTCACAAACCAATTTAAGAGTTGGACCCGAATCAGGGGTCAATTCTCCATGAAAACTTCTAAATTTTTACAAAGTCAAATTAGACATAAAAAAATAGGTTTTGATTTTTATAGATTGGAAAAAACATCTTCGGTTAGTGAGAAACCCTTCCGGCAATCTGAACTAAAATCTAACAAATCTAACAAGGGTTAAAACAGCTACTTCAGATTGAAAATACGGAAATAAATAGCAAACCTAATAAAAAAATTTCTGAAATTTAGAAGTAAATAGTAGACAGAAAAATAATGAAACTCCGTTTTTACAGATTGTAAATCAAATCTGTGGTTTGAGATCTATGGTTATTACAAGTCTGATTAGGGTTTTGGTAAACCCTAACGAGTTTTAAATTTAAAATCAGACTTTCTGTCAGAGGAAAAATACTAAACAGAGGTCAAAAATTACCAAAATTTCACAGTAAATAGATCATCTCAACATGAATCCACATCATTTTACGGATCTCAAATTGGATATCGGATGAGGAAAATAACATAACAGCAAGTTACCCTTTTGATTTTAACAACGATTTTAAAGCTTGAAAATCCCAATTTGATGTCTGATTTTTATGACAAGATTCCTCAATCCCAAAACCTCTTATTTTTTTACCATAGTTCACTTACACATCCATGTATCACATATAAAAAAATCAGAAATTAACAGTGAGTATTTTAATCCAAAATAACATGCTCTTTACTGTTCTAAACTAAAAACACACAGAAATTTGATAAAACTTAATAAATCATACTTTAACTAATGAAAATAATAATAAAAAATACCAAACAGCAAAACAAAATTAATTTCTATGCTAAAACACATGTAATAAACATAAATAAGTAAAAAAAATAAATAAAAACAGGGAATCCATGGCTGGAATTGCTTTTACCATTGAAACCATGGATTTAATCCATTTAATCGGATAAATCTCATGTTTTCTTGGTTAAGAATATAAAAAATAATGCAATAATCAATTCTAATGGATTAGAATCA
Source organism: Nuphar pumila (assembly GCF_984573655.1). NCBI lineage: Eukaryota > Viridiplantae > Streptophyta > Magnoliopsida > Nymphaeales > Nymphaeaceae > Nuphar > Nuphar pumila. The sequence continues at coordinate 64,243,322 of NC_143256.1, read as the reverse complement.
TGGAAAACAGCATGGAATAGGGTTAGATCATCTTCTTGAATTGAACTTGAGGTTCTTGAGGTTGAATCCATGAAAGGGGAGTTTCCATGGTGAAATCTATTGAAAAATCATAAAAAACCAATAAAAAAATAATAAAATAATATTAAATAACTCCTTACCTTGGGGCTGCAACAATGGAGGAAGGAGAGGATCTGGAGAGAGGAGGGAGACCACGAAAATTTGAGAGAAAAACAGCTTTCTTTGACCCCCTTTATTTCCCCTATTTATAGATTTTTTTTTTGGATTTGTTTAGGAAGGGTTTTGATTTTTTTGGACTCTTTTTAATTGTTTTTGATAAACCACAAGGAGAGGGCGATTTTTTTAGAGAACTCTAACCTAAATGGACTCTAATTAATCCCTAATTAACACCTAATTAAACCCTAGAAAGTCCAAATGTGGCACCACCTAGTATGGACCCACATTTGGTTTTAAAAACTTGAATTTAAAACCTTTAAAAACCAATGGTTTAAAACTTAAATAAAATAGATTTTTAAAATTGCTTTTGACTCCTCTAAACCCCTAGACTAACTAGGACAATGACTAACCGTAGTCTAACCTTGACTTCTTCAAATGTAGCCCCACCCCGAGTGGGCCCCACTTGAATTTTCAAAAACGATTTTAAAACTTGAAAATAAGAGGTTTTTCAAAAAAGATTCAAAAGTAGACTTTGAGATTGAAAGTTTTGAAATGGTACAGAGTCTTGACTGAGTCAAAACTCCTCTAGATATGGCGCCAACAGGGTGGGCCCCACATCGAAGTTTTGAAAAACTTGAAATAAATACTAAAAATGGCGTTAAAAAGGGTTAAAATCAATAGTTGAAATTCAAAGTTTTGAAAATAGAGTTCTAAGCAAACTGGAACTCTGGGCTAGAGTCCTGGATTTATAGGACTCTGAGATTTTGGGTATTAAAAGCCAAATGAAGGAGTTTCTGAAAAGATTTTATCAAAAATGATAAAATAAGTCAGAAAATACTGTCAGGGTTAGACTCCTAACTCAATCAGGACTCTGAAATAGAGTCCTGGATTAACTGAACTCTACAAAATGACCTAATTTTTGAAAACAAATGGAAATAAATAAAAAATGGAGTAAAAACAAACTTCAAAACAGACTCCTGACTGGACTAGGACTCTGGGACAGAGTCCTGATCGGAGTGAAACTCTAGATTTTTTGGTATTTTCTGAAAAACAAATGAAAGAACTTGTCAAAATAGTGAAAACAATAACGAATATTGGAATAAAATAGAGTTCTGATTCAACTGAGACTTTGAGGACAGAGTCCTGATTGAACTAGGACTCTCAGATTTTTGGATTTTCTGAGAAAACGAATGAGAGAATTTTGAAAAACAGTTAAAAACATGATGAAATCAAAGTTTTGGTTCAGAGTCCTGATCTGATTAGGACTCTGAGAAAGAGTCTTGATTCGATCAGAACTCTAAGAATTTTGGCTTTCTGATAAGCAAATGATGAAACTTGGGCAAAGCTTTTGAAAACCAGTGAAAATAAAGTATAAAAACCAATTTTGGATAGAATCCTACTTCGATCAGGACTCTGAGATAAAATCTCAGAATTTTGAAATTCTTTGATAAAAGTGTAATAGTTTTGGTAGATTGAAAGATTTCTGAAAGATTCTCTCAAAATTGAAATCAGGATCAGAGTCCTGATCCAACTAGGACTCTCTGAACAGAGTCCTGTTTTCACTGAAACTCTGAGTTTCTGACTCATTTTGAAAGATTTTGAAAGATTTGATTGAAAATGGATAAAAATAGCTATAAAAGATTAGAGTCCTAATCCAATTTAAACTCTGAAGAAGAGTCCTGATCCGACTGGACTCTTGAAGAAGAGTCCTGATCCAACTAGGACTCTGAATTTTTGGCCAAAACAGAAGATTTTGAAAGGTTTTCTCTGAAAACAAGTAAAAAGGTAAGTAGAGTTTTGATCTGACTAGGACTCTGGAAAAAGAGTCCTGATCCAACTAGAACTCTAAGATTTTGGCCAAAATGGAGGAAATGGACAAGGGATATGACTATAACTGGTTTTAAATCAGAATGGTGTTTTGAAACGGTTTAAAAAGATGAAAATACAAAGTCCTGATCCAACTAGGACTCTAAATTTTTTGAGATAAATAAAGGAATCCAGAAGCGACACCACCTAAATGGGCCTCATCTGAGAATTGAAATCAATTGAAATTGAGTTTGAAATGAATCCAGATTGTTTTCTGAAAAAATACTTCAAAATATAAGGTCCTGGGGGTTGGCGAATGACATAATGTTGATTAAAATCCGAAGGTTTTAAAATTAATTTTAAAAGAGAAGTTTTTTAAAAACCCAAGTCTGGATTAAATATTTTGAAAACAAGAGTGCTGGATCTCAAAAATGAGATGTAATGACATGTAATGCCATGCAATGCGATGAAATGGTATGCTGAATGCATGCAATGATATGCAATGACACATGAAATGTAAGCACTGGATGAGGGTGAAAATTTGGGGTGTTTACAGATGCCCCTCTTTGCTGCTAAGCTGGTTGAAAGCCGAGCTTAGTGGCAAAGAAAACACACCAAATTTGGATTATAAAAATGCCCCAATTAGAAAATTTTAGTTGGGTATGAAAGAATCAACTCTGACGGTGATCATGATAGGTGTGAAATGGAGAGTAAAAAAGATTTACTTCAAAAGAAGTGAGATTCAGGTTATGCCCTTAACCTGGATGGGTCAAAAAATACCTCGTGTAGAAACGAAGCTCATGTTTAACCCTTAATCTGACCGGGAAATAAAATATCTCATCAAAATGAAGCTCAGGTTTAACCCCTTATTCTGATCGGGAAATGAAATACCTCATCAAAGGAGGCTCAGGTTTGTACCCTTATCCTGATTGGGCAAAAATGAAATACCTCATCAAATGAGGCTCATGTTTGTACCCTTAACCTGATCGGGCAAAATTGAAATACCTCATCAAATGAGGCTCAAGTTTGTACCCTTAACCTGATCGGGCAAAAAATGAACGGAATCCTCGAAAGAAGAGATCGTGATGAAACCTTCGGATTTTGCACAACAAATTCGACAAGGGTTTTGCAAAAGGATGAAATTGGGGTCCCTAAAGCTTGAAAAGGGGTTTGATTTTGGGTGCCTCATCGCTGAGACTAAATAACTTTTGAAATTGATGATCTTTTGCGAGAAAATGATTGGTGGCTTAACCTCAAGCCGAAATTGGACTGCCTATGGTGGGACAGTGGGGACACAGGGAAGTGTGAGAATCTAAGAGCCCAGGCGCTCAGATTATACCAAATAAGGGAAGTAATCTTGAAAACTCCCATTATCAAGTCCTAAAAGGGATAACAACTAATGTCAGGATGTGCCAAAGATGAACCTCAAGCTCTTGCCTCACGCCAGAGTAGCTAGAAAATATTGTCAAAATGTTGAAAATTATTGTTGATTCAAAATAATTGAAAGTGATGCACATTGTTTTGAAGATATTCCCACTTTTCTACTTGAAGTATTACCTCCGACTGAGCTTAACTTTGTAGAATCAGGATTCGAATTCAAATTGCTTGCGATTGACTTTCTTTCAAGGAAGCTATCAATTTCCTTGATATGAGCAGAAAAGAGAGTACTCTTGATATTGCGAGAGCTATTGGTGAAAGAATATTGATAAAAGAATTTCACAAAATTAAAAAGGTTCTTGATAGATTCGGCAGTCTGATATCCTGGGATTCTTTTCTCACGATGATCTTTCTTCACTCTCTTTTTAACAGAATTGGAGCTCTCTTGGATTTTTCGAGAATTACATCATCCTTCATTTTGGAGATGTCCTGACTTTTCTCTCTTTTTTTTGGAAGGGTACGTCACAAACTCCTTCATCTCGGAGATGTTCTGATCCTTCTTTTCTCTTAGGGATTATATTGACGGTTATTGGCTCTTTGGCGGGAAATCTCTTGATGATAGCAGAAATTAAATATCCTTTAGGGTTTGTCGGTAGGCTCATCACACTCGCCTTCATCTCGACGGTGATCTGAACTTTCCCTGGAAGGATCCGTCACAAACTCCGTCATCTTGGAGATGATTCAAATCTTCTTTGGCCCCGGGGGTCGACTCGCATAATTTGTCTTCATCTTGTCGACAATTGAGAGATCCCTTTTGCAGATTTTTAATTACAGCTTAGGTGATTGAGGAGATATGAAGATTGAGTAGATTTTTCTGTATCACCCAGGATATTTCGACTGCTTTATTTTTCAAGAAAGGTCTTTAAAAATGTGCCATTGACTGCGATCAATATCAATCACTTATGGCTTTGCAACAACGTTGAATTTTCTTTGCTGGCCATATCGCGGATTTATTCTTCATCCTTTTGGTTGGCCAATAGAAAGATTTTGAATTTTGAATCCTTTTTTCGCGAAAGGTTTGTCCTTTCGGAAGTAATACTGAAGGTATTCCGAGGTAATAATTTTATGCAATAAAGGTTTTGAGATCAACAACTATTTTTTTATGTCAAATTGGCAAAATATTCTTGGAATCCTTGGTGAAAGAAATCACTTGAGATCTAAACGACACATCCGTGGCTAGATTCTCCTCTCCTTTCCCCAAAGAAGAGACTCAGAAATTGGAAATAGGATATTGGATGACCTAGAGATCGAAATTGAGAATTGGTTTACTAGGAGCGACATGGGTTCTGTAGGGATTCATCCTAAGAACGACATTGGTTCGATTGAGAACAATATTGGTTCGATTGAGAATGACATTGGTTCACTGGGAACGATATGGGTTCAATAGGGATTCAGCCTAAGAACGACATTGGTTCAATTGAGAACGACATTGGTTCAATTGAGAATGACATGGGTTCAATAGAGATTCAGCCTAAGAACGACATTGGTTCACTGGGAACGATATGGGTTCAATAGGGATTCAACCTAAGAACGACATTGGTTCAATTGAGAATGACATGGGTTCAATAGGGATTCAGCCTAAGAACGACATTGGTTCAATTGAGAACGACATTGGTTCACTGGGAACGACATGGGTTCAATAGGGATTCAGCCTAAGAACGACATTGGTTCATTTGAGAACGGCATTGGTTCACTGGGAACGACATGGGTTCAATAGGGATTCAGCCTACGAACTATCAATTCCATGGGGATTTTACCTAAGGATCACATCGGTTCTGCAGGGGTTTGACTTACGAACTATCAATTCCATGGGGATTTAACCTAAGATCACATTGGTTCTGCAAGGGTTTGACCTACAAAATATCAATTTCATGGGGATTTAACCTAAGGATCACAGTTTAAGAAGGAAGGGTTCAACTTATGGGTTTTGAATTTGGGAAATAAAAATTCTTAGTTCATGATTTGAATGGACCATCATAGTTAACTTCTCAAGGCCTGTTTTCAGGATTAACCCCTTCTCCTGAGCGGAGAAGCTTGATGCAAATGCAGATGAATGCGAATGAATGCATGCAAATGCAAATGAATGCAAATGTATGTAAAATGATATAAATGGCTGCACATGCGTGCAAAATGGGAGATTTGTTTGATCCTACCTGCATACAGAAAGTTTTGAAGACAATTTTCAAAGTAATGCCCCAGTGTAATGGGGGAATAAGAAAGGATAAGTAATTGATATTTGATGATAATTCTCTGAAGATAACGAGGTGAAAACTGACAATAGGCTTCTTGGTTGATCAGAGAGGCACTCTGAAAGAGGTTACCTCTTGTAATAAGACATTTAAACATTTGCAAATGAGGAATATAAAAGATGACGCCAGGCCATAAGAAAGATTGACAAATTTATTAATGCATTGAAGAAGGAAATAACAAATTGATAGAAGAACTGGGACTGCATTGTCCCTTCAAAATGACAAAATGATGAAAATGACATAGTCTCGACATTGTCAATTTTTTAGAAAACTTGCTCAGGATGGTCGACTGGTATTTTCCTCATCTTCAATAAGGATATTCTTGTCGATGCAATCTTGAATGATATTCTTCAGGACGAAACAATTCTCAGTGTCATGTCCTACTGCTCGATGAAATTTGCTAAATTTTTCTTTGAATTTGCCCATGATTGTTGCGGGATCAGCTGCTTTAGGTAAACGGATCATATCTTTTGCGAGCATGTATTCCATAACACTCTCTAGTGTCTGGTCCAGAGGGGTGAACTTTCAATCCGTACTTCAATCCTTGCTTTTTGGCTTTTCTTGATCTTTCTCTTTATGCTGAGGACTAGATTGAAGAGGCTTATCATTGTTGGAGAACTTTCCTTTTCAGCCCTTGGATCCCTCTGAATAGTTATCATGATTCTTCTTATTGTTTTTGCTATCATTGGCAGAAAGAGTGAAGTGAGCCTTCTTCTTCTGCTCATTCTGATTGTTACCCTTTGTAAAGATGAAGCCTTCATAAACTCCATTTTCCATGCTTAGCTCGAGCCACTCGGCTCGTTCTGTTAGTCCGATGAAGGTTTTTGACGGTGTCGTGGAAATGAGAACCCTCAAGGGTTGTGAAAAATTATTCAAGATTAGTGACAATGCATGCCCCTATGATAGCGGATCTCTCATCTTGTTGCAAGCTGACCTCCATCGATGAATGAAATCTCGGGCCTTCTCATCTTCTTTCTGTTTGAGGCCACAGAGATGACTGAGGGTGGGAAGTGCTTCAGCATTAAAAAGGAATCGCTCGATGAACATGTTTACCACCTTGTCAAATTCTTTCAGTTCGATCGAGTTGACATGTTCTAAATACCACTTTGCTGCGATACCCTCCAAACTGCGAGGGAAGCAAAGAAATAAGGCTCGGTTATTTCTTCTGAACTTGGAACATTCTGCAAAGAAAAGGGCGAGGTGTGCCTTTGGGTCACCCGAACCATCGAATTTGATAAATTTCTTGGGGAGATTGTCAAGATCATCATCCCCATCGAGTCCGTCATAAAAGTCTTCGCTCGTAAAGACCCTTTTACCCTTGTCACGGGCTTGCAGATCCTTGACCATCTTCATCACATCTCGGAGTTGTGGCTGAGTAGGGTCATTGACTGACTGACTCCCAAATTTATAGGCTGACTCTTGCTTTTGAGTAGACCCTCTAAATGCCTGGTGAGTTTCATATTTGTCACCAGTATCTTCTGTTGATTCATCAGATGTTTCTTCGCGACGATTCTGCTTTCTGGTGAGCTTCACACTCTTCTTCGTTGTTTAGCTTTTAATCTTTTTCTTATTGTGGGCTTTTCCTAAACCGGCCCCTGTTTCCTCAGACAATACCTTGCTCAGCATTTTTCGGAACAACGAGTACATCTGTGGGTCGATGCCATCATTAGCTGGCTGACTTCTGTTTCCAGCAGATTGTGAAGAGGCCATTTCTTGTACTGAAGCTGACAGAGAACTGATAAACTGGATTGGTGCGGTCTTCTTTTCGGACCTCGTCTTAACCATGTAAAGATGTAAGTGCTCTCTGTAGGGAAAAACTGAAGATTAGCTGCTGAAAATGGTTTTGAATAGGAAATATTTGATGAATATCTGGTAGACAATTTGAAGGATATCCCATTACTAGGGACTGAGTTGTCACTGGAGTTACGACAATTGTGTTGCTATTCTTTGCAAAATAAGCAACTGAAAATATGCCTTGTTACCTAGGCGAGGTCGTCAAACCAAGATAGGATGAAAATTAAAAGAATTTTATTGAAGGGAAAAGACATGATTTTATTAATAATACACTTGACAAAGGAGAGGGGGACAAACAATTTTCCACCACTCCTGATAATCAGAGGACACTCGAGGACCAGAAAAAATAGTGAGAGTAATAAAAGAATCTCAACCATGTCTAGCAGAATGGTATGCTCTGGACCACTGATCTGATGTGAGATCGAACTCTGGCAAGATCCCTGATAGTGGGCGAATTTTTATGCGCTTCTGTCTCTAAGAGAACTGCCTGACACACCGCTCTAGATAGTAGTATGCGCAGAAGAATGGACCAAGTAGCCTGAATCGCTTGCCATATGCATAAGTATATCTGGGAGGTGATTCCTAACGATCAAAGTAGTCCCATACGACTTCTTCCTCCTGAAGGTTGTCGATCAAGAACCGATATCGTGCAACTGGAAGGAGCTTTTCACCATTGTATCTGAATGAACTGGCTCGGGCTGGCACATGCCGGAGGAACCAAGATTGCAATGCATATGTGCACCCTTCAACTAGAATTGATTCTCCGAGCGTGAAACGGGTCAGCCCTCGGTATAGAAAAGCGAGTGCGGCCATGGCTATAGAGAGGCGGTTGGTCTGTCGACTCCCCCACTTTCGCAGAAGTTGAACTATCCTAATATCCATATAATTCCCTCCATCTGGAAAGATAGCTAATCCCACATTACATAAGATCATTGCATGCTGGATTCTCTCTCGAGCTGTTCGAGATAAGGAACTGACTTCCACAAATGTCCCATACTGTCTGTAGATTTCGAGTAGGTCCACGTATTTATTTTCATTCTCCTCGATCAATGGCCAAGACTTGCATCCTGTCATGCGAGCTAAAGCGTCTCGGGGATCCAGACCCTTGACATTGATCAAAAATTGTTTCTCCAATGGATCTCTAGGCTGACCGGCTGGCTCGGGCAATCCCATGATTTCTGAAAATTCATCTATCAGCAACGTTATTTCTCCCCATGGGAACCAGAAAGTAGAAGTGCTCAGATTCCACCGTTCTGCTAGTGCATGGATCAAATTGCCGTTGACTGTCTGCTTTCCCACTGCGGACGCTAGTTCTAACCCACAATCGTCCAAGTGGTCCGGAAACATATGAGAGAAGTTCTTGAACCATGAATAGTACCACCGGGGAAAGAATGATCCGGTGCTGAGGACTCGATGCTCGGAAAGACTTTATCGCACCTCGTAGGAGATGTGACCCTCAGGAAAGACTGAATCAAGCTGACTGGATGCCATCAGACTGGAAAACACAGAAAATTGGAATAAGACTTGGGAAAATATAGAGATTTTGAAAAAATGCAGTCAGGATAAAATGAAGTAGGAAATTCGAGATCCAGAAGAGAGAAAGGATGAAAAATCTCCTGGAGTTTTGAAGGAAATTAAAGGAAATTTGGAAAATCGTCCAAGGTTTAAAGCATGGACAGTATATGGAAATGGATTGGGGATTTCTGAAAAATCGTACAATATTTTGGAAAATTGTGAAAATATGGAAAATAACAAGGAAATGACTATAACACATTTTGCACAAACAAGTATGCACATACAGCATTCCCTAAAAGCTTACTCTAAATGCACAAGTTTTGAAATAGCTGTAGGACCTTAATCCTAACTCTAAGGCTCAGATCATCTATGTCCAATCATGCTATGCCTATACTCAAGCCAAGGCTCGATGTACGTGGCATAAAATCAATTTCTCTGGTTCTAGGTTCAAGTTTTCTAACATCCTTGAGCACCTGCCGATATACGTTGGACTATGGCCCTTGGTACGTGGCAGGGGGGTTTTCACCCAAATAGGTGGCCCAGTTGTGAGGCTCTGTCCCGAACTATGGTTCTGGAAGAGAGCCCAGCAACGTGAAGACCAGGACAATATAGGTAGGGTGGTTTTTGAAAACATGAGCACATGCAATCAAATCAGAAGGCTCTAAAACCTAAAGAGATAGAGATTTTGAAAAATTTGAAGAAGCAAACATTGTTTTCAATCAAACCTAGATTGAGGAGGGTTGTATTAGACCTAAGTATATGTGAGCATGAAAATTTCCCCCTCAATATTGTCCTACCAAACCATACTTAGTCTATATGAGATCCATGTCAGCTGGGTTCAAGTCTAGGCTCCTAGGTTCACATGATATCATGAAATAAAAGCTGACATTCCATGGAACACGATTTTGACAATTTGAACTAACTAGAGCATTAGATTGATCAGGCGAAGGCAGATCCCATCACGGTCGCCAAACCTGTTATCATCGCAAAATTTTTACTTTTGCGAGTCAAACTGGCCTTTGAAAAAGATTTTGAAAATAACTCGCCTCCGTTTTAAAATGCGGGATAATTCTGAAGAATGGGACTTGCCTATCGGTACGAGGTTCAACCGTTCCTGGCGCCTTTACCAGAGGTAATCGAACCAAGGATCAATTGTGTGCTTAGCTTTGCTCAACTTGTCTAAATCATGTTCTATTTCCTAAATGCACAAAGAATCAGGCATGTGCTATGAATTTCTGAAAATGCATATTTGAAAACATGATGTTTGATTTGAATATTGGAAAATATTTGAAGAATTTTTGGAAAAGATATCACTTGAAAATCGTGAATCATGATTGAGATGCTGTATTTGAGAAAGTGAAAATCAATTTCTGAAGAATCTAGAGTTTTTTATGAAAATCGATTTTGAGAAATGTGAAATAGCTTTGGAAAACTTGATTTCTTTGAATTCAAACTTTGAAATTGAAAATATAACTTAGAAAATCGAATTTGGAACTTGGGAAATACTTGAAATATCCTTTGAAAACTCAATGTTTTTGAGAAAATCGATTTCTGTATTAAACTTAAAAAATTTTGAGAAAATTGATTTCTTGGAATTGGAATTGGAATTTACAAATGAATGAAATGAATAAATATGGATTTGAAAGACTTGATTTTGAGGAATTGAAGAAAATCTTTTGGTATTTTTCGAGAAATGCAATGCATTTTGAAGTTAGCCGAAGAGTGTAGGCTGAATGTGGCTAATACGAAGATTACAAATCTGGGTATCATTTGTATTCTGACTATGACCATAAATACAAATTCCATCGAGTTTGTCAACTCCATAAGAGCTAGTGCACGTGCCATTCGTGTAGACCATAGTGAATTGGTAAAAATATGCATGAATTGGCATACATAGCAGTTCTATATCAAAGTTTAAAACTATATGCAATGCATCCTATTCTATGCAGAAATTTAAATTCTTATTCCAAAGTTACATTTAATTTATATCACTAATCAAATTTAAATACAGGAAATAAAGGAAAATAAAGTCTTCAATGTTCTTGCAAAACTAGAAAAACTGGTTAGTGAGAATATGTTGGCTTTTCTAGATTTATCCAGTAATATCTAGAAATTACTGGATTTTGCTAGATATAAGCCTTTTTCCATGATTCCCTTAAATTAAAGTGGTGAAATATGAAATAAAATTGAATAAATAAGAAAGATAAGATATGAAATTTCGAAATTGGGGTCAAAATGACCAAAATACCCCTGATAGCAAGACTATGGGCTTGAAATCAGGGTTTTCAGAAAGATATTTTATAAAATGTAACTTTTGAAAGGAAAATAATGACAAATTGAACTAAGTAAGATATGAAATGATTAAAAATATGAAAATTAGGGTTTATAATTTCGAAATTGAGGTCAAATGACCAAATTGTCCCCGATAGCAAGACTATGGCCTTGAAATCAGGGTTTTCTGAAATAGATTTTTGTAAAAACTTGGGATTTATGATTGAAATAAACACAAAATCAAACATGAAACACTCTAATATGATTCTAGACATGAGTAAACCCTAAAAACATGAAATTACACACGAAAATCAAGAAATATCCCAAATATCATGATTTTGGCAGTGTTTTTGGATCTTTCAGGGTCCCTGTTTTGCAATTTGATCAATTCAAGCATCAAACGGATTCCAAATTTCATAAAAATTAGTACCTGCACTTTTTATATATGTGAAGTCAGATTGAAATCATAAAAATAATTTTTTGACATTATTTTAATCCGAAAATTGCATTAACAACCTAAAATAAGCTATTTTTAACCTAGGTCACAAACCAATTTAAGAGTTGGACCCGAATCAGGGGTCAATTCTCCATGAAAACTTCTGAATTTTTACAGAGGCAAACTAGACATAAAAAAATAGGTTTTGATTTTTATAGATTGGAAAAAACATCTCTGGTTAGGGAGAAACCCTTCCGGCAATATGAACTAAAATCTAACAAATCTAACAGGGGTTAAAACAACTACTTTAGATTGACAATACAGAAATAAATAACAAACCTAATAAAAAATTTATGAAATTTTAGCAGTAAATAGTAGACAAAAAAATAATGAAACTCCATTTTTAAAGATTGTGAATCGGATCTGTGTTTTGAGATCTATGGTTATTACAAGTATGATTAGGGTTTTGGTAAATCCTAACGAGTTTTAAATTTAAAATCAGACTTTCTGTTAGAGGAAAAATATTAAATAGATATCAAAAATTACCAAAATTTCACAGTAAATAGATCATTTCAACATGAATCCACATCATTTTACGAATCTCAAATCGGATATCGGATGAGGAAAATAACATAACAGCAAGTTACCCTTTTGATTTTAACAATAATTTTAAAGCTTGAAAATCCCGATTTGATGTCTGATTTTTATGATAAGGTTCCATAATTCCAAAACCTCTGATTTTTTTACAGTAGTTCATTTACACATCCATGTATTACATATAAAAAAATCAGAAATTAACAGTGAGTATTTCAATCCGAAATAACATGCTTTTTACTCTTCTAAACTAAAAACACACAGAAATTTGATAAAACCTAATAAATCATACTTTAACTAATGAAAATAATAATAAAAAATACCAAACAGCAAAACAAAATTAATTTCTATGCTAAAACACATGTAATAAACATAAATAAGTAAAAAAAATAAATAAAAACAGGGAATCCACGGCTAAAATTGCTTTTACCATTGAAACCATGGATTTAATCCATTTAATCGGATAAATCTCATGTTTTCTTGGTTAAGAATATAAAAAATAATGCAATAATCAATTCTAATGGATTCGAATCATTGAAAACAGCATGGAACAGGGTTAGATCATCTTCTTGAATTGAACTTGAGGTTGAATCCATGGTTAAATCCATGAAAGGGGAGTTTCCATGGTGAAATCTATTGAAAAATCATAAAAAACCAATAATAAAATAATAAAATAATATTAAATAACTTCTTACCTTGGGGCTGCAACAATGGAGGAAGGAGAGGAGCTGGAGAGAGGAGGGAGACCACGAAAATTTGAGAGAAAAAGAGCTCTCTTTGACCCCCTTTAGGTCCCCTATTTATAGATTTTTTTTTTTGGATTTGTTTAGGAAAGTTTTGATTTTTTTGGACTCTTTTTAATTGTTTTTGATAAACCACATGGGGAGGACGATTTTTTTAGAGAATTATAACCTAAATGGACTCTAATTAATCCCTAATTAACACCTAATTAAACCCTAGAAAGTCCAAATGCGGCACCACCTAGTATGGATCCACATTTGGTTTTAAAAACTTGAATTTAAAACCTTTAAAAACCAATGGTTTAAAACTTAAATAAAATGAATTTTTAAAATTGCTTTTGACACCTCTAAACCCCTAGCATTACTAGGACAATGACTAACCCTAGTCCAACCTTGACTTCTTCAAATGTAGTCCCACCCCGAGTGGGCCCCACTTGAATTTTCAAAAATGATTTTAAAACTTGAAAATGAGAGGTTTTTCAAAAGAGATTCAAAAGTAGACTTTGAGATTGAAAGTTTTGAAATGGTACAGAGCCTTGACTGAGTCAAAACTCCTCTAGATACGGCGCCAACGGGGTGGGCCCCACATTGAAGTTTTGAAAAACTTGAAATAAATACTGAAAAAGGCGTTAAAAAGGGTTAAAATCAACAGTTGAAATTCAAAGTTTTGAAAATAGAGTTCTAAGCAAACTGAAACTCTGGGCTAGAGTCCTGGATTTATAGGACTCTGAGATTTTGGGTTTTAAAAGCCAAATGAAGGAGTTTCTGAAAATATTTTATCAAAAATGATAAAATAAGTCAGAAAATACTGTCAGGGTTAGACTCCTAACTCAATCAGGACTCTGAAATAGAGTCTTGGATTAACTGAACTCTACAAAATGACCTAATTTTTGAAAACAAATGGAAATAAATAAAAAATGGAGTAAAAACAAACTTCAAAACAGACTCGTGACTGGACTAGGACTCTGGGACAAAGTCCTGATCGGACTGAAACTCTAGATTTTTTGGTATTTTTTGAAAAACAAATGAAAGAACTTGTCAAAACAGTGAAAACAATAACGAATATTAGAATAAAACAGAGTTCTGATTCAATTGAGACTCTGAGGACAGAGTCCTGATTGAACTAGGACTCTCAGATTTTTGGATTTTCTGAGAAAACAAATGAGAGAATTTTGAAAAACAGTTAAAAACATGATGAAATCAAAGTTTTGGTTCAGAGTCCTGATCTGATTCGGACTCTGAGAAAGAGTCCTGATTCGATCAGAACTCTAAGAATTTGGGCTTTCTGATAAGCAAATGATGAAACTTGGGCAAAGCTTTTAAAAACCAATGAAAATGAAGTATAAAAACCAATTTTGGATAGAATACTACTTCGATCAGGACTCTGGGGTAGATTCCTGATTTGATCAAGACTCTGAGATAAAATCTCAGAATTTTGAAATTCTTTGATAAAAGTGTAATAGTTTTGGTAGATTGAAAGATTTCTGAAAGATTCTCTCAAAATTGAAATCAGGATCAGAGTCCTGATCCAACTAGGTCTCTCTGAACAAAGTCCTGTTTTGACTGAAACTCTGAGTTTCTGACTCATTTTGAAATATTTGATTGAAAATGGATAAAAATAGCTGTAAAAGATTAGAGTTCCAATCCAATTGAAACTCTGAATAAGAGTCTTGATCCGACTGGACTCTTGAAGAAGAGTCCTGATCCAACTAGGACTCTGAAATTTTGGCCAAAACAGAAGATTTTGAAAGGTTTTCTCCGAAAACAAGTAAAAAGGTAAGTAGAGTTTTGATCCGACTAGGACTCTGGAAAAAGAGTCCTGATCCAACTAGGACTCTAAGATTTTGGCCAAAATGAAAGAAATGGACAAGAGATATGACTATAACTGGTTTAAAATAAGAATGGTGTTTTGAAACGGTTCAAAAAGATGAAAATACAGAGTCCTGATCCAACTAGGACTCTAAAATTTTTGAGATAAATAAATGAATCCAGAAGCGACACCACCTAAATGGGCCTCATCTGAGAAATGAAATCAATTGAAATTGAGTTTGAAATGAATCCAGATTGTTTTCTGAGAAAATACTTCAAAATATAAGGTCCTGGGGGTTGGCGAATGACATAATGTTGATTAAAATCCGAAGGTTTTAAAATTAATTTTAAAAGAGAAGTTTTTTAAAAACCCAAGTCTGGATTAAATATTTTGAAAACAAGAGTGGTGGATCTCGAAAATGAGATATAATGACATGTAATGCCATGCAACGCGATGAAATGGTATGCTGAATGCATGCAATGACACATGAAATGTAAGCACTGGATGAGGGTGAAAATTTGGGGTGTTTACAGAAAGGGAATAAAATTTTGGCAAAAAATGATAAAAGGCTTGATAAAGAATCGACAAAATTTGATAAAGAAATAAAATTGATAAAATTGGGTAAAGAATAAGATTTTGAAAAAGATTTGGCAGAGATTAATGAAGCTTTAAAAGATGAAGAAAAACATTCAGGACTATCCTTTATCCTGAAGAAAGAAGGACCTCGTAGAACGAGGTTTCAGGTTTATCCCTTAACCTGAAGGGGGGAAAAGAAAAGAAGGAAAAAGAAATACCTCATGGGAAAGAGGCATCAGGTTTACCCCTTAACCTGAAAGGGTAAAAATGAAGGAATAGAATTTTGGGGAAAATTAATAAAGAGAAATTGATAGAAATTTACAAAAATACAGAGAGATTGATAAAAATTATTTTCCAAAAGAATTCTCATAGGTAGCAATATAGCTCCTTTGAGGGGTTTCAGGATTATCCCTTATCCTGAATGGGAATACCTCGAAGAACGAGGGTCAGGTTTATCCCTTAACCTGAAAGGGTAATTGAAATAAGAATTGACAAGAAGAGTTAATAAAAATGGATGAACAAATAAAATTTAATAAAATTTGATAAAGATGAATAAAACTAATAAGACTGAAAGAGGATTTGATAAATGAAAATTTTGATAAAAGTTGAGAAAAAGAGTTTGTTTGATCCTGCCTGCATGTGGGATCTTTAAAGAATATGAGAAAAATCATTTTTGGAAAGAGGATTAACCATGAGAAGAATGATCAGCGTGAGAGCTGATCTTTGAAAAAGGAATCAATTACGAGAGATCATCATGAGGGTCAATTTTTTGAAAGCAATGACTTGAAAACCTAATTTTTGGAAAATAAGATCAACACGAGGGTTGATTTTTGAATGCAATTGTTTGGAACCCATTTTTTTGGAAAATATGATCAACACGAGGGTTGATCTTTGAATGCAATGGTTCAAGACCAATTTTTGGAAAATATGATCAACACGAGGGTTGATCTTTGAAGGCAATGGTTCGAAACCAAATTTTTTTGGAAAATATGATCAACACGAGGGTTGATCTTTGAATGCAATGGTTTGAAACCAATTTTTGGAAAATATGATCAACACGAGGGTTGATTTTTTAAAATGGTTGGACTAAAATATTTGAACTTTTCGGTTATCATGATGAAGATTTTGTAGAAACTTTCGAAATATTATGGTTTTAGAAGGACCCTCATAGGTAATATCATTTCTCCTATGAATGATGTCAGGATTATTCCGTTTTTTGAAAGGAACAGGAATTTAATGACAAAAAAAAATTTTGAACTGAAAAAGGTGCCCCAATATAGCAAAAGAAGTAATATTTTAACACAAAGATATGAAGAAAATTGACATTCTCATTGATAAGCAAAAACTGAAAACAAGACTCGGATATTTATAAGTACGCGATAAAAGGGTCACAAAAGACTGGGGCTTACTTGCCCCTACAAGATGATTGCTAAAAGAAAAGGAGAAAAGCAGAGAAACTTTGGCATCATTGGTATGGTCTGGAAATAGCTCGATCAAGACTACAGGTTGTTTCTCTTCTTCTTCTGGTACCAAAAGCCCTTTGTCAATGCAGTCCTGTACAATATTTTTGAGGACAAAACAACGTTCCATATCATGCCCCCTTGCTCGATGAAACTTGCTGAAGCAATCTTTCCATTTCCCCTTGGTGACAGAAGGATCATCCTTCCTTGGGAGTTTGATCATGTCTTTCTCGAGCAGATATCTGAGAACTTCTTCGATTGGCTGACCTAGAGGGGTAAGCTCACGATCATAGCCCCAACCATCATGCTTCGTTTTCCTCTGCTTGCTTGGCTTTTGCTGAGTGCTGACCCCTTTCTGAGAGCTGGACTGGGCTTGCATGGTTAGGAGATTTGGATGCTTTTCTTCTTCGTTTTTTACAAAGAGATTCTTATCAAGGCAGTCTTGAACGATATTCGTGAAGTCAAAGCAATGCTCAGTGTCATGCCTTGTTGCTCGATGGAACCTACAGAATTGGTCTAGATATTTTCCCATGATCGTGGAAGGGCTGGCGGCCTTTGAGAGCCTGACTAATCCGTTGGACAACATGTATCCGAGGACTTTGTCGATAGGCTCATCTAAAGGAGTGAAATCTCGATCCTTGCTCCAATCCTTGCGCTTTGGTCCTTCCTGCTTCTTGCCCTTTTGCTGAGGACTGTATTGAAGAAGTCTATCATAGTTTTCACAACATTTCCCTTTCTGGCCTTTATACTCTCCCTGGTTGCTGCCCTGGTTGCTGCCCCTGCTGGCTTTAGAGTTTCCTGCACTGCTATTGTTGTGTTCATTCATGAGGAAGGTGACAGGCGCCTCTCCTTTGGTGGGAGCTTTTCCGCAACTGGCTTCAGCTTGCTTGGATAATATCTCAACCATCATCTTTTTGAATAACCGATATATAGTGGGATCTATCTCATTCTTGTTGTCCTGAACTCCCTCTCTGACAAACTTTTGAGAATCCATTCCTTACTCTCTGCTTGTAACTGGGATGTTAGAGCAGTGCAATCTTTGGTCTTTGCCTGAATCAACTGACAATGCCAATGCTCCCTCTGATGGGCAAAATGGGGTTTTTTTTTAGAGAAGATCTTGGAAGGAATTTTAACAAAGGAAGAAATCACAATCTGACAACAAAATATCTTATTAGGAGGGATAGGGTTGTCACCAAATTTGGACAACCGCATTGTTTTTCTGTGAGAAAGAATAATCATCTAGAATATGAACAAATGTTAATTTTGAAAAGGACATCTCTTGACGAAGGAGATTTTATTACAAAAGAAGGTAAGGAATAAAAATTTAGAAGATACATTAAAGGATAAAAAAAAAATTTGAAAATAGATGACAAAGATTTATTATTTGAGGAATTGCAGGCAGGATCAAAAGAATTTGAAGAAATTAGAAGAAGAAAAGAAAAGTACACCTGGGTTTCTAAAAATAAAGAGAAAATTTTGAATAATATATACCCAGGGTTTCAGAAAATATAAGGTAATATAGAAGAAATATCATAGAATCATAGTTGTACAAATAAAGATACACAAACAACACTCTCTAGAGGCTGACTCTAAATGCAATGTTTTGAAATGGCTTGTAGGACCTTAATCCTAACTCTAAGGTTTAGATCATCTGATTCCAATCAAGATATACCGATATACTCAAGCCGAAGCTCGAAGTACGTGGCATAGAAATA
Source organism: Nuphar pumila (assembly GCF_984573655.1). Lineage (NCBI taxonomy): Eukaryota > Viridiplantae > Streptophyta > Magnoliopsida > Nymphaeales > Nymphaeaceae > Nuphar > Nuphar pumila. The sequence goes on along the minus strand of NC_143256.1, from coordinate 64,224,745 downwards.
TTTCTCTGGTTCTATGGTAATGGCTTCCCAACATCCTTGAGCACCTACCGATATACCTCGGACTATGGCCCTTAGGTACGTGACAGGGGGGCGCGAACCCAAATAATTGGTCCAGTTGTGAGGCTCTCTCCCGAACTATGGTTTAGTGAGACAGCCCAGCAACGTGAAGACCGAGACAATATAGGTAGGGATGTTTTCAAAAACATGTTCGGCATGCAATAAAACCAGAAAGCTCTAATGCAAGTCCTAAAGAGATATAATTTAAATGAATAGAAGCATACACTTGCATACATTGTTTGCATTCAATCCCTACAATTGAGGAGAGTTGTATTTCAGACCTAAGTCTAATGTGAACATGGAATAATCTCCTCAATATGGTCCTACCAAATCATACTTAGATCCTATATGCAATGATGTCAGCTTAGGACAGAGTCTAGGCTCCTAAGGTTTGCATGGAAATGAAGCTAACATTTATAGAATAAAAGCAAAGCAAAAGGCATCAATTCGACCGGACGAAGACGAGTCCCATCACGGTCGCCAAACCTGTGGTCATCGCAAAATTTTTCCTCTCGTTCCTCTTTTCCTTTCTCTTAGCCTTTCTAACCTCTGTCCCCTTTTTGAAGGGGAATAAAAGTCAGAAAAGAAGAGAAAATGAGAAAAGAAAAAAGAGAGAGGAACTCTTTTGCAAAATCTCACTTGACCTAAATTTTTGAAAAATATTTAGGAAAATAACTCTTCTACGTTTTTGAAATATTTGTGGGAAAAATTGGTAGACGAGATTCGCTTGTCAGTACGAGGTTCGACCATTCCTGGCGCCTTTACCAGGGGTAATTGAACCAAGGGTCGAATTTATGCCTTTTGCTTTGCTAGAATATCATCTAAGAATTTATTCTAAGTCTAAATGCACAAAGAATCATGCTTGTGCAATGCAAGGATGTATGCTTTTTTTGCAAAATGATTTGGAAATCTCCAAGTGTTTTCTGAGATGAATTTGATAATTGAGTAAAGAAATGGTTTCTAAATGGTTGAATCTAACTCAAAACTTGAGATAGATCAGGAAAGACATTTTGAAGTTCTGATGTCTTTGAAATAATTAGAGTTGGGAAAATAAATCTTGATTTTGAAAAGAAGGATTTGAAGCTGAAATAAAAGAAATGAGGTTTTAGAGTCAGAAATAGACTTTGAATATTGAATTCTGGATCTAGATTTCAAAATGGAGATGGAATTTGAAATGGAATTAGATTCCAAATTTAAAGTTTGAAATCAGGAAGGAATTTCGATATGAGAAATCCAAATAGAAATTTTAAAATAGAAATGGATTTAAGAAGTCCAGATGAGATCTGAAATTGGATTTGAAATCTGGAAATCAAGATAGGTTTGGATTTTGAAATCTGGAATTGAGAATAAAATTGGATTTGAAATCTGAGATTCAAGATGGAATTTGAATCCAAAGTCTGAATCCTAAATGGAATTTGGGATCTGAAGTATGAGATCCAAGTTGGGGTTGAATTCTGGAATCCTAAATGGAATTGGATCCGAAGTCTGGAATCCAAAATGAAGTTGAATATGAAATCTGGCATCTTAAATGGAATTTGGATCCAAAGTCTAGGATCCAAAATGGAACATGGATTTGGAAATCCAGATCCAAAGTGGAATTGGGTTCTAAATGTAGAATTGGATTTTGGAAAGCTCAAATGGGACTTTTGAAGATGGATCTGGGTTTTGAAAACCCAAATTGAATTTAAGACTTAGGAAAAATCGAATTTTCAGAATCATTCTCAAAACTTTGAATTGAGAATCAAGACTCAATCTTGGGATAGAGTTTTGAAGATAAAGAACAATTTTGAAATCAGAAGATGAATCAGAGATTTCAAAGTTAAATTGAACTTTGAAATTGAATTTGAGATA